>NW_022589779.1:3245362-3935374 GCF_004348235.1 Phoca vitulina | reverse complement strand
GGGAGTGGGAGGATGGGTTAGCCTGGTGATGGGTATTGAGGAGGGCATGTTCTGCATGGAGCACTGGGTGTTATGCACAAACAATGAATCATGGAACACTATATCTAAAACGAATGATGTAATGTATGGGGATTAACATAACAATAAAAAAATTAAAAAAAAAAAAAGAATGGGCATTTTTGTCATGTTTCTTATCTTAAAGGAAAAGCTTTTAGCTTTTCACCATAGAGTATGGTGTTAGTTGTAGGCTTGTCATAATATGGCCTTTATTATGTTGAAGTTCATTCCCTTTGTACACACTTTGCTGAGATTTTTACCATAAATACATACTGAATTTTGTCAAATGCTTTTTTCTGCATCTATTGAGATGATCATAGATTTTATGCTTTGTTTTGTTAATGTTATGTATCACATTGATTGATTTGAGGATATTGAATCATCCTTGCATCCCTGGCATAAATCTGCTTGATCATGGTGTATGATCTCCTTAATGTATTGTTAAATTTGAGTTGAGGATGTTGAATCATCCTTGCATCCTTGGCATAAATCTGCTTGATCATGGTGTATGAACTGTGCAATGTATTGTTGAATTCAGTTGGCTAATATTTTGTAGAGAATTGTTATATCTAGGTTCACCAAGGGTATTGTCCTGTAATTTTTTTTTCTTTTGGTGTTCTGGTCTGGTTTTAGAATTAGGGCATACTCATGAAATTAGTTTGCAAGTGTTTCCTTCTCTATTTTTTGGAAGTGTTTGGGAAGGATTGGAATTAATTCTTTGAATGTTTAGTAGAATTCACCAGTAAAGCTGTCTGGTCCTGCACTTTGGCCTATTGGGAAGTGTTTAATTACTGATTCAGTCTCCTTACTAGTAATTTGTTCGTATTTTGAAATTCTTTATGATTCAGTCTTGGTGGGTTGTATGTTTCCAGGGCTTTATCTATTTCTTCTAGGTTGTTCAATTTGTTGGCATACACTTGTTTATACCAGTCTGATAATGCTTTGTATTTCTGTAGTATCGTCTCCTCTTTCATCTGATTTTGTTTATTTGCATCTACTCTCTCTCTCATAGTCTCGCTCTCTCTGGTGACCCTAGCTGAAGGTTTGTCAGCTTTATTTTTTCAAAGAACCAGTTCTTAGTTTCACTGATCTTTTCTCTTGTTGTTTTTTTTTAATCTCTAGTTCATTCATTTCCACTTTGATCTTTGTTCTTTCCTTCTCCTAACTTTGAGTTTGATTTGTTTTAGTTCCATGAGGTGTAAAGTTAGGTTGTTGACATTTTTTCATATTTCTTGAGGTAGGCATTAATCACTATGAACCTCCCTCTTAGAACTTTTTGCTGCATCCCATAAATTTTGGTATGTTGAATTTCCATTTTCATTAGTCTCAAACTATTTTTTTTGTTTTCTCTTGATTTCTTCATTTACCCATGGATGTTCAGGAGAATATTGGTTATCTCCACATATTTGTGAATTTTTCCAGTTTTCTTATAATACTTATTTTTATACCATTGTGATGAGCAAAGATACTTCATATAATTTCAATTTTAAATTTATTAAGACTTTATTGTGGCTTACTATATGATCTATCCTGGAGAATGTTCCATTTGCATTTGAGAAAAATGTGTATCTTTTGCTTTTGGATGGAATATTCTATATATATGTTAAGTCCACCTGGTCTACTACGTCTTTTCAAGCCACTGTTTTCTTATTTATATTCTGTCTGGATGATCTATTCATTGATGTAAGTAGGGTTATTTATCCTTCTAAACTACATACTTAAATTTACTAATTAGCTCTTCTACTTGTCCTTTTAAATTTATTAATTGGCTTTTACACTTGTCCTTACCTTAAATAACAATCAAAGTAGATGTATATAACTGGCTACCATGAATAATATAAGATAAAATAATTTTGGTAAGAAAGTTAAAGGAAAAATTAGTTCAATGGTTAATGAGAATTACGTATTTATTTTATTTCTTGTATTTATGTGAAGCCTTTAAAACTTTATAACTAATATTTTACATTTTGTAATCCAATGTATGACAACCCCAAAAAACTAAAAACTAAAATCCAACATCCAATGACATTTCCAGTAAAACTCAGGAACAGATTTTCTTCTCTCCTTATCTCAGTCAACACCAGATCAATTTCTTTTTCATCAGATACAACAGTATTGCAAATTCTTTTTGTGAGTGAACTTGCATGCTTTCGATCAGTTACTGTTTCTGTCCCCTTATGTTATTTAAATGAAAGAACAACCTTAATTGGAAGAAATTCATTTATTAAAAGGATTTGTTAAATATTTTTCAAAACTTTTACCCTTCTATGAGAGCTGCAAAATGGCAAAGAACATAGTGATTTTTTTCTATTCATGTCTAATCAGATTGTATAATGTGGAAATAATGTTACCCTGCTTATCACATCTGGAATGCAGTACAAAATGCATAACCATATGGAAGATTTATCATTTGAATTAAAATACACAAATGAATTGAAATACTGAAACTGTGTATATATCGCTTAATAATCGTCATTAATTTCTAGTTTTTGTTTTCATATAATTTTTCTTCTTTATTCTCTTATATTATTTGTTCAGATGTCTGACTCTCCAGCAAAAGCCCTATCTTCCTCAACTGGTATTTCCATTTAGCCACTATATTGTGCTTCACCTAGTGCAGGAGAATGTTTATTATAATAAAGAGTTATGTGAATAATGGTAGATAGACTATTATGTACATATTAAAGTTCTTTGAAAGAATATTTAGTAACAGAAAACATTTAAAAAACAATCTAAAAAGACCAAAGCATGATTTAAATTTATCTAATCATAAATATAATTCCAATTTTATATAGAAATACATACACATACATATGAAAATGCTAAAGATTAGTACACCAAGATGATATTCTATATGCCGAGGATTGAGAGCTAGAAAGTGAGATTAGAGATAATATTACTTTCCTTCCTTATATATTTTATCTCCAAAATTTCTACAATGAATATGTATTATTTTTATAATTAATATGCATTAAATCATGTTTTAAAATATTTTTTGAATATTTTTTATAACTAATAGAATTTAGTGTAAACTTTTTAAAAGCTACTGCCTTACTTCATTAATATCAACCTGATTTTCCCAGAGACAGTCATGTACCTTTCATTACTCTACCAGGAATGGAAAAGTACAGCTAAGTTCCTTGTTTACTATTACAAGTTGAAGAAAAATATTACTTCACCTTCTCCTAGTTATATCTCCAATTTAAAACTGCATATATTGAGTAGGAAAAACTAAAGTTAAAAAAAATTCTGATCTGTCAACTTTGGAATATTTCAATATGAAGATAATATCAATAAAATTTTATTTGTGAAGGGGTTACTGGTTTCCAGTTTTACACCAAAAAAAAATTTTTTTAAACAGAGTTGAAAAAGCACCAAATAGAATTACATTTTGATTTTCCCTTTTAAACTTTAGTATGAGCTTTAAATCAGTGTGCAGAACTTTTTCAATTTTTATATGTTCTTTCCTTTGTGAAAGTAATAAATGCTGAAAGTTTCTATAAAATATAAGTGCTGCTTGATACATTGCTAAAACAAAGCTACAAAGAGCATATCGCACAGACAAGACCCAATTGGGCATGAGTTTTAACTGTAATCTTAGCTGACATTTATCTAAGATTGTCTTCTACTTTGTCATTGCAGTATTACAGGTGCAAGTTTGGCCTATAAATCAGAGGTTCTCTAATTCTTTCTGAAAAATCAAGGTTGATTTATTTAAATTTATCTGGAATCTCAAGGCCATTAGAGGATGGATTATTAAATAGAGATGTATGGCTCTCTGCAAGGTAGCCGACATTGCACTATGGTCCATAAAAGCTCTATATTTGCTCCAGGCTTTTAACTTACCAAGGCTCTCATTTTCAGAATAGAAGGTATAAAAAAAAATCCTCACTTTATTGAAAAGCTTCAACCTATCCTGTTTTACTCATAGAAAAATTCTCTTAAACTGACCTTGGAAAGCTTTCTAAGAGATTGTTCTTTTTAAAATGAAATCTTCCATTCAAGAATTCTACCCAGGAGGTTTAGAGATGGTTTCATCTCCATTAGGTACATGGAGACTCCGAATAGGTAAATTTTCTGGTCCATTGTGTGGATCGGTCAGATTCCTGTCTCCCAATTTACCACTCTGATAGTATTTTCTCATTCAGCGTGCATGGACATGAGGACAATGACATATGTGCACATATATTAAATTACTGCCACCCTTTATTAAATTTACATCTCTAAGTGTTTGATTTTCTTTTTTTTTTTTTTTTTATTTAAAAGATTTTATTTATTTATTCATGAGAGACAGAGAGAGAGAGAGACAGAGGCAGAGGGAGAAGCAGGCTCCCCGCGGAGCAGGGAGCCCGATGCGGGACTCAATCCCAGGACCCTGGGATCACGACCTGAGCCGAAGGCAGACGCTTAACCGACTGAGCCACCCAGGCGTCCCACTCTAAGTGTTTGATTTTCAAAACAAAGATTTGGGTCCTTTAAAGAGCATCCAAAACAAACCAAGAATGACAAAAATCTAACTTTGTCTTAAAAAACCATAAACAAATCTGAGATTGAGTAACTATTTGGTTATACATCCTTATGCTTGATATATTCTTATTTGAAATTTTGATCTAAATTTAAAATCTCTTGTTACACAAAATTTTATATAAAGACGAATTGCAGTTGATTTTCAGTTCATTTAGTGCCTCAGTAAAACAAACTTTACTAAATTCCAAGTCTCCAGAAAGTATTGGGTTTTTTTTAAGCTCTAATTGTACTTTTAAAAACTCAGTCCATAATTTTCTCTTTTGAAGGAAGGTAACAATTTTTTAAAAGATTTTATTTATTTATTTGAGAGAGAGAGAGAACACAGATGTGGTAGGAACAGAGGGAGAGGGACAAGCAGACTCTTAACTGGAGCCTGAGATGGACCTTGATCCCATGACCCTGAGATCATGACCTGAGCTGAAATCAAGAGTTGGATGCTTAAGCGACTGAACCACCCAGGGTGCCCCTGAAGGAAAATATAAGTTAAAACTTATTTGCCAAGATTACCAACTAAAGCAAGTATTATGACAAACACCGTTTTTACTCTAAAATTATTTAAAAGATGAAAATTCCAGAATTTATAAGGATAACCTCTATCATGAATTTCTTTTATTAAAATTATAATAAATAACTTAATGAAAGTTTCAGAATTATGCCAGCTAAAGAAATCTTTCATAAATGTTACAGAGACTTAAAAGTCTTCACTTCATAAAGTACTATTTTAGTGCTTACACTTTGACTGGCTCCCTTCTGTAAGATCAATGTGAGGTGATAAACTGAATACACCCATGAATGGAGAAAACCATACAAAGCTTCGAGGCTTCTGTTTTGAACTAGTGTGTGCTTCCTGTGTCAGGTGTGGAGAGGAAGGACAGGGAATAAAATACTTGGCTTGGGTCATGGCAATGCCGCAGAAAGATAAAGTAGAAAAAAAACTTAGCATCATGTTCTTGCTTCTTCCTGCCATTACGTAACTTGGGGCAAATAGTGCCTGCCTGACACTGGCCATGATTCAGAGCACTAGTCAGAGATTTGCTAGGAGTAATCTGAAGCCTTACGCATTTAAGAATTTGATTAAAATAGATAAAACTAACTAAATTTAGGCACTGCTTCCCCACCTCTCTTTTTCTAAATTTACTGGCCTGATAAATTCTAATCTAAGGAGGGTCTTCTAAAGTTTTACCTGGGGAGAGAATAAGGGTAAAGCTTTTTCTGACTCTAGGTAGTAAAGAGTGAATTGTCCCTGGTTTTCTGTGACTCCGGATCTTCATCCTAGGGCTTATTTGCTCTTTATTCCTTCAGCTCTTTGGAGCTGTCATGGCCTTTCGCCTTTGTCTGACAAATAGTTGATATACTAAGGGTAAATGAGCTCACTGGGTAATATAAAATAAAAAATCAACCTCTCCCAGCCCACCATTTATTAAATGAACTCTCCTTCACTCTGAAGGTAATCTTGAACTAATAGATGAAATCACCCAAACTCATTTATCCCCCATCCATAAAATAGTCTGTTACTGCTGGTCCAGAAAAATATCAAAAAGCTTATCAACAACAGTAAAAAGAACCCATCATTCACAAAAAGCTAGTGTGAGAAGAAAAGATAAAGTAAAAATCAAATTTTTTCAGCTAAAGAAATACTCCAAACCATGAAGCAGAAGACTACTGGCACATAACATCAATATAAATTAAATCCAATTAAATAATCACGGCAGTTAAGGTACACCACAATGAATTGGAAATTCAAAAACTGAAAATACAAGTGGAAAAAAACATTCAGGAAGTTAATTGAAGAAAAACAAAATCAACTCAAATAAATATTAAGACATAAAGTGCCTAAGGAAGGTAAATATTACTGAATGTACAGTGAGATACAGAGAATATAAATACAAAAAGGGAACAGAAATAAAATCTGAAAAAAATAAAATATTTTTTAAAAGATATCAAAGACAGGCACAGGAGATCCAACATACATACAATTAGAATTGAAAGACTAAAAACAAAACAATGATAGAGCTAAATACTTCAAATTTTTCTGAAATAAAAGCAGACGTGATCTTTCTATTAAAAGGATCCCTCTTTGTACTAAGGAAAATTAACCTGGTGGGGTCAAGTCCAAAATATATCAAAGTAAAATTATTAGAAAAAAACTGCTTCCAGACCTAAAAAAAAGTCACTTATGAAAGAAATTGGTATAAATAAAACTTATTTTGTGAAATATCTGTTCAAAATTCTTTCTATTGTTTAAACTAGGTTGGCTCTCTTATTATTGAGTTATGAGTTCTTTATGAAGTCTATTATTATGAAATTTTATCATACACATGTTCTCAAATATTTTCTCCCAGTTTGTAGCATTGCATTTTCACATATACTTGTTTTTTTTTTTTTTTTCACATATACTTGTTAAACATTTGAAATGTGGCAAGTATGACTAGGGAAATGGAATTTAAAAATTTAAATTTAGTTAAATTGAAATACAAATGGACAAAAGAAGATAGATGAATGCCTAATCAGCACTTAAAAAAATGTTCAACACCATTAATCATTTGATAAATGCAAAATAAACTATGAGATACCACTCTAGATCCACTAGTACAGCTAAAATGAAAGGAGCTGGCGATATCCCAAGTGTCTATGCAAATGTAGAACTATTGGAAATCTCATCTATGGCTGGTATAAATTCCGCATTAGAATACACCTTACCAGATGATCCAGCAATCCTACTCCTAGGTATTTAACCAAGAGAAATGAAAATATATGTCCACTCAAAGACTTCTAAGTGAATGTTCATAAAGTTTTATTCATAATGTCCACAAACTGAAATAACCCAAATGTCTATCAACTGGTGAATGGATAAACAAATCATGGCAAATCTATACAAAAGGAGCAAACTGATTATTCACAACAATAAGGATGAATGTTAAAAGCATATATTAAGTAAAAGAAGCCTGAAACAAAAAATCATATACTATATAATTCCAACTATATAAAATTTCACAAAAGGCAAATTTAATAATAATTGTCAGGGTTGGGATGGATATGTGGAGGGGATTTACTGCAAAAGGGCATGATGTAACTTGTTGGGGGTGATGGAAATATTCTATACCTTGATTATGGTAGCAGTTATATGAATACATACATTTGGCTCAAAACTTATGCAATTCACTTAAAATTGATGAATTTTACTGTGTGTAAAGTATACCTCAAGCTGATTATAATATTCCTAGAAATGAATGATTTTAAAAATAGTACTTAAAAAACCTATAGATTTCAAAACTGCTGCTTTGTGCAAATCTTACAGCTTAAATATTTATATTACAAAGGTAGGAAGCACCAAAATGAATGAGTTAAACATCTAAATTCTTTTAAATTGCTATAGAATACACCCAATTAAATGAAACAAAAGATAATAAAAGAAAAATTTAAATTTTAATATATATAAGAACAAATGTAATAAAGAGGACATTATAATAGCTAAGAACAAAAACATAGGCAAACTTGGCAAGATCAATTAGGTTTTCAGTGTGAGTTCACTGATGCTTATTGCATTATTTATTAAAATTAATGACCAAACAAAAGTGTGTTAATGGATAGTAGTGACAATGATAAGTATGTTCAATGAACCAGAGGTTATTTTTCATCTAATTCTGTGCATCTGAAGTACAATGGAGAAAAACACTGTTTTGGAAAACCTTGATACTTTTCTTTACAAACTCAAATAACAGTAACAATGGCTGATACAATTGATTCTTGAACAATGTTGAGGTCAGGGGTGCCAATCCCCTGCACGACTGAAAATCCAGATGTAACTTTTGGCTCCCCCAAAATTTGACTACTAATAGTCTACGGTTGACCAGGAGCTTTATTGGTAACATAAACAGTCAGTTAACACATATTTTGTATGTTATATATATTAATACTGTGTTCTTATAATAAAGCAAACTAGAGAAAAATGTTATTAAGAAAAGGAAAAAGCTGCCTGGGTGGCTCAGTCAGTTAAGCATCTGCTTTTGGCTCAGGTCATGATCCCTGGGTCCTAGGATCAAGTCCCAAGTCAGGCTCCTTGCTCAGCGGGGAGCCTGCCTCTTCTCCTTCTGCTGCTCCCTCTGCCACTGCCCCTGCTTTTGCTCTCTCTCTCTCTCAAATAAATCTTAAAAAAAAAAAAAGAAAATCATAAGAAAGGGAAAATACACTTATAGTACTGTACAGTATTTAGTTAAAAAAAAACACGTAAGTGACCCATGCAGTTCAAACCTGTGCTGTTCAGAGGTCAACTGTATTACTTTTTAGACATGTATGTGTATCAAGATATTACGTTTGAATTTTCTATTTTAAACTTCCCAAATTTTCAAGAGACTATGTTTTTAAGGAAATATCAAGATTATTAACCATATTAATTTTTAACAACTTCATTAAATTTTTGAAATAGAACAACACAACAGGATGCAAATTTGTATGTGGTTACAAATAAGTACTATAAAATATTTCTGCCCAGAGAAGTGCATTGTAGCACACACACACACACACACACATATTTTATATCGTATATATACCATTTATATTACATATAAAAGTACATATATATTTTTGCAGCTTCTGTTCATTATAGTAGTAGGAAATATTTTTTTAAAGCTTTCTGATACAACTACTCATCTCTACCACTGCAAAAAAATGTGGCATATATGGAATTTGTACAGTTTATGAAGAAAAACCATTGGAGAACATCAATATTAGCCCATTTACTTTTTCAGTGCATGTGATTACAAAACCAGAAACATAACTTTATTGCATCCCTCATTTTTTTTTTGAGAAATATAACTAAAGCTCTTCATTTATTGGCATTCTTTTTTTTTTTTTTTTAAGATTGTATTTATTTGACAGAGAGCCCGAACAAGCAGGGGGAGTGACAGGCAGAGGGAGTGACAGGCAGAGGGAGAGGGAGAAGCAGGCTCCCTGCTGGGCAAGGAGCCTGATGAGACCCTGAGATCATGAACTGAGCCAAAGGCAGACGCTTAACCAACTGAGCCACCCAGGTGCCCCTACTAGCATTCCTTGACAGTTTCATAAGAGTTGACAAGAGCCAAATTAAAAAAAGAATTTTTTAGACCTACACTGGCTCTTCTTATATATAAATATGGCTTTAAAACTTCTTAGTTATCATTTAATCATTAAACAGTAGATCTATCTTAATAAAACTAGTTCCATACTTAAAATTAAACTTATATCCTCATTTTTTATATGCAAATCAGTTTCCTCTCTCATATAGCCTCACTTTGCAAAAGCACCTGCATGAATTTCCATTGGAATAATCACTTTGTGTGCTTAAGTATTCAGATTCTAAGAAGGCAATAAGAATCCCACATGAGATGTAATGCAAAGCTGCAGATACAAATCCATCAACAAAATTTTAGTGACTAAAGTCCAAGAGAAGTTTAGTTCTTGTTCACTTATCAATTAAAGGGTTGAATTCTGATCTTCAGACAGTTTTTCTGTAAGTAGTAATTCGGAGACCTAGGATTCATTCATCTATGGTCCTACTGTACTGTGGATTCTCATTATCATTTGCATCCAGCTATTGGAGGGAGAAACAGTGTGCATTTTGCTCTCACATTTTTTTAACCCTTGTTCTAGATAAGACACATAGCGCTTACACTTGATCGCATTGGCTAGAACTCCATGGTATGCTCATACCTAACTGCAAGGAAGGCTGGGACATGTAGTCAATTTGTGTGTCCAAGAAGAAGAGCAAATAGATTTCAATAAATAGGAGTCACTGACACTGAAATTAATTCTATGTTGTATTTTAACATCTGAATGATGAAAAGTGAAAAAGCTAAGTTCCAGTGATGGAAAATGTACATAGCATGATGTCATAACAAGAGGATGAATTAAGAATGATTATAGCCATTTCTACCTTTAACAATTGAGTAAATAGGCAAATCATTTTGTAAAATTCCATTTTGAGTTTTGTGACTGGATTATCTCTAAGATTAGCTACAGCTCTAAAATACTATAATTAGACTTTTGACAGTTTCTGAGCAGTTGACTGAGACTTAAATGTACAAAGTTCCAACAAATTGAAAAAAGGTGAAGAATAATTTCTGGAATGAATATTAAGTTTCATGTGACTGATTTTTATCACGTATCAGAGTTAAGCTATTCTTTTTCTAGGAATTAAAGTGAAAGTCAGTAATTATATTACATACCAATTGATTTTAGTCACCATTTTTCAAAAATTATGTATTTTTTTTCGAACATTGTGTGCTGACATTGTTATTTCTGGCACATTGTAAGTAATGAATAATCATATGCTGAATGAATAAATGCATGACTAAATGGATAAAATGAAATTTAACTTTGATAGCCTGAATTTTTGTCAAAAATATCCCTTACCTTATAAACTATCTCCATGGTTAATAGAAAAAAAAATGCATACAAATAAAATACACATAAGAAAAAGGTTCCTATAGAATTTAATACTTAAATCCAGTGCTCTCTTTTTCTTCAGATGATGTTGTAAAGAAAATTTATATTGTTTTAATAACTAAACTAACTCTAGAAAAAGTCTAAAAACTAATTTTACAACTGGGACTGGTAGATGTATAGACACAATGTAGTTCACATGAAGAAGACTTCATTTTCCCATAACACATTACTTACAAGAATTAATAATTTTTGGAAGAATTTCCTAAGGGAAAGAACTAGAGAACAAATGTATTATGTAAATGTGAGAGGATTTAGATTCTGAAGCTGGCTTTCATATTCTTGAATATAGCTGTCATCCCACTCCCCTACCAACTTAGAAGAGAATTTCCCTTTCTCCAGTGTTTATGGGAGAGAAAATTTTACTTCCATTCAGGCAAATGTAGGCAAATTTTCTCTACATTTATATAATTCTTGTATTTGTTCATTTCTTCAACAAATATTTTTTTATTACACACATTTTCTTATAGTTTGCTTTTTTAAAAGATATAATTGGCATATAACATATTAGTTTCAGGTATGCAATGTAACAACTGGATGTTTGTATATATTATGAAATGATCACTGTAATAAGTCTAGTTAATATCCATCACTCTACAGAGTTACAAACTTTTTCCTTGTGATGAAAGCTTTT
Organism: Phoca vitulina; assembly: GCF_004348235.1. Taxonomy (NCBI): domain Eukaryota; kingdom Metazoa; phylum Chordata; class Mammalia; order Carnivora; family Phocidae; genus Phoca; species Phoca vitulina. Next base: position 3,923,676 of record NW_022589779.1, on the reverse strand, counting down.
AAGATCTACTCTCTTAGCAACTTTCAAATATACAACAGTATTATGAACTATAGTCACCCTGCTATATATTATATCCTCATGATTTATTTATTTTGTAACTGGAAGTTTGTGCTTTTTTATCTCCTTCACCCATTTGTCCAACCCTCCACCACCCCTGCCTCTGGCAACCACCAATCTGTTTTCTGTATCCACAAACTCAGAATTTTTGTCTATTTTCTACAGTCCACATGAATGAAATCATATGGTATTTGTCTTTCTGTCTGATTTATTTCACTTAGCATAATGCCCTGAAGTTCCATTCATGTTGTCACAAATGGCAAGATTTCATTCTTTTTTATGGCTGAATAATATTCATGTGTATGTGTGTATCACATTTTCTTCATTCATTCATGAACACTTAGGTTGTTTCTATATCTTGGCTATTGTAGACAACATCGCAATGAACATAGGGTGCAGATATCCTTTCGTGTTAGCGTTTTTGCTTTATTTGTATAAATACCCAGAAGTGGAACTGCTGGATCATATGGTAGTTCTATTTTAAATTTTCTGAGGCACCTCCGTTGTGTTTTCCATAGTGGCTGTACCAATTTACACTCTCACCAACAGTGAACATCCTCACTGTCACTTGTTATTTCTTGTCTTTTTGATATTAGTCATTCTAACAGGCATGAAGTGGTATCTTGTTGTGGCTTTAATTTGCATTTCCCTAATGATTAGTGAGATTGAGCATCTTTTCATGTGCCTGTTGGCCATCTGTATGTCTTCTTTGGAAAAATGTCTGTTCAGATCTTCTCATTTTTTAATTAGATTGGTGGTTTTGTGTTGTTCTGTTTGTTATTAAGGTGTATGAGTTCTTTATATATTTTGGATATTGACCTCTTATCTGATACATGGTATGCAAATATTTTTTCCCCTTCAGTAGGTTGCCATTTTTTTTTTTTGTGGTAATGTTTCCTTTTCTGTGCAGAAGATTTTTAAGTTGATGCCATCCCACCTGTATATTGTTACCTGTTATTTTTCATAGATTAATTTACTATGTATGCATGGGATGATTTCTGGACTCCTTATTTTGTTCCATCTGTCTGTGTGTCTAATTTTATGCCAATACCATATTGTTTTGATTACTATAGCTCTGTGATATAGTTTGAAATCAGGGAGCATGATGCCTCCAGGTTAGTTATTCTTTCTCAAGATTGTTTTGGTTATTTGGGGTTTTTTATGGGTCCATCTTCAAATATTTATCAAACATTTTCTGTGGGTAAAAGATAGCTTTGTTCTAAATACATACTAGTGAGGTAAACATGCGTGCTCTCATGTGATGTATAATGTCCAACAATAAATCCCACATTATAGTATTGGAGTCAAAAATTTGGCCTTCATCAATTATAATAACACAAAACGTTAGAAAATTAAAATTAATATAAAGAGAATAGTTTCATGTAGAGAGTTAAATGAAGTGAGGTAATGGAGGGTTAAACCCTTTTCTCTACCTTTTAGTATCCAGAAGAGTGTGGAAATCCTAGGAAAAATACTACAGATCTAAAAATAAAAAAGAACCAACTTTGAAGATAGGTATTGCAAATTCTATTAATTCATTTATTCATTCTGCAAATATTGAGTTCTTACTATGGGCCACACACACAAAGATTAATATGATATTCTCTAGATAAGAAATATAATTGGAATACAATGTAACAATTATAAAAAAAAAGAAGCATGATGTTATAAAGAACAGGGAAGGGCCACTTAATACAAGCAAGCATATGTTATAATTTAAGAAAACTTGGATACTTTATAATTTAAGAGAACTTGGGCACATAAGAAAAAATTCCAGGAAGGATCAAGGTGTAAAATAGATATTGTATACAAAAGGTGCTGTATTTGAACTAGAGATTCAAATCTGACAGCTCACTATGAATTTGGACACATGATGTTAACTCTCTGAGCCTCAATTTCTTCATACGTGTCACAGAATTAGACCTATTGCAAAGTGTTGCTGCAAGGATTTAAAATATAGGTCCAGGTACTGATTCATAATAGATCTTCTATAAATGGTCACCAGTGTTAGGATTATGTATGGAGCCTTATAAATTCAAGTAAGAGTTGTCAAGGATGTTCCAGATAGAGAAAACGCAAACAGAAAGACTGTAATAATAGAATGACTTTGTATTAGGTCTCTAGGTAACAACTGAGAAAGTGGTAGGAGGTGGGCTGAATAGAGAAAAGATTGGTAAAGGTAAAGTGGTAGAAGTTAGATAATGAAGGACTTGTATGATAGGATACAGAACCAGATTTTTTGTTACAGAAAATTACTCTGGTGACAACTGGAGTGTGAATTAGAGATGAGCACTATGGCAGTTAGATCATACACAAAACATTTGGAGACATGTATCCATTGCTCCTAGTGACCAGGCACAACAACAGGTGATATTAATAGACAAATGAAGAGATACCTAATTTTAAATCCATTAGAAAGATGATGAAGATTGACATAGTGGAAGCAAAGGGAATGAAATGTGAACAACAGATTTGGGAGAACTTTGGAGGTATAATTGACAGGAATATATAACCCCATGGATGTGAAATAGGAGAGGCAGAGAAGGGTCAGTATGATTCTCAACTTGCTGATTGAATCACTGGGTAGGTTAGAGGCAGGCTAGCTCTGAGTGAAGAGCGTAGTCTCTAGAGGAAAGACTGCTTGGGTTCAAATCCTGGCTTCATAATTTTGTGACTGACATAATAGTAACTCCTCCACTTACTAGTGTTATGCCAGCTATAGAACAGGGGAGACGTGAAGTTCAGTAAAGTGGAGAAATTTTTCTAGAGTAAAACTTTTGATAATAAATAAAAAAGCTCTAAGCAGAAATATAAGCAAGGTCTGTGGGGAGGTTTGTCTGCTGTCCTGCCCAATGCAGGAGCCACCAGCCACATGTGGCTAATAAAGCTGGAAATTCAATTTTAAAAATTTAGCTCTTCAGTCACACTAGTTGTACTTTAAATGCTCAGTAGTTACATGCATCTAGTGACTAACATATTAGACAATTGTACAAAATATTTTCATCACGACAGATCAATTGGACAGTGCTGAGCTCCTTTAAGAACTTAGAAAGAACAAGATTAGAACATTTTAAAGAGAGTTCAGAGGAAGAAGGATATTCCTGGACCTTTTAGGGTGAGTTTAGAGTGCAGACATATTTTTGTTCTCTGTGAATGTTTGCCAAATACCCTCTCCACTGGAGAGACACCGTATCATTCAGTCTCATTCTAGCCACCTGACAGTTTTTCCAGTGGGTTATTAAATAAAGTGGTTATTTTAGATTAAGGAACAATATTTATCAGCTCAAAATCACAGTCTTTGACTCAATGCTGACCTTGCTATACCACACACAAGAACACAATTTTCCAGAAAAGATAGCACCACCCCTGTACCCCCAACTCACTAACATACCCCAAAGGGTGCAGCCAACTAGATACCTGATATTAAGCATATGACATTGTACACCTTCCATTATGGAGAGGACATGAAAGAGGCATATATTCTAGATTAGATGTTTCTCTGCTTATCATGTTATACAAGCACAAATGTTTGTAGACTTGCTAAATGCCTTATCCATTCTTCTGGTATGATGATATCATCACCTTAAGGAAATTGTGTTATGGAAAAAATGAAATTCAGAATTATGATTCATAGGCCTTATCAGTTAGCTGATGATCAAGAAGCAGCTGGTATTATAAAATAATGAAATTTCTATTAATTTTTTTTCCAGCATAAGAATTCAAATCATTTTTAGGTTTGGATACTATCATATGCCTAGAGGATGTGCTACATGGTCTTTATGTATGTTGTCTTTCTCTCATAGCCAGAACTCGTGTGTTAGGTCTCCTAGCGTGGAGTTTGACATGTACCTGCCCCTAGGAAAGTAAATGACCCACTTGTTTGTTTTATGTAACTGAAATGATATTTCTACCAATTAAAAACTGATATTGCTACTTGGCCAGTTGAGGTTCTGCATGTCACTCAGTGAGCAATCCTAAGCTGAAGGTTACAGAGTTGCCATGGGCAATGGATCTGTTTTAAGGAAAACTGGGTTCTAATTTCCCTACAGGAATTTCAGCCCTGTTTATGCTTCTCTACATATTCCCTCTTTCATACTTACTATATTTTAACATTATATAAAATTTACTTATTTATTAGTATTTAATGTTCTATATTATGTATTACACATTATTTCATTCTTGAATGTTAGTGACTCAGGGACACAGAGATTTGTTTTGCCCACCAAAGTATCCCACTGTATAGAACAGTGCCTAAAATATATGAGTTATTAAAAAAATATATATTGAGTGAACTGAAGCATGAATGGAACCAGAGACTCCCCTAATGTCACCTGTTTAGTTAATAAAGACAATGGAAGACTGCTATAATCCATTACAAATAGGATCAGATCTCACAAGAATATTCTGCATCATCCTTACAAGTTGAAACAAATAAAACAAACATAGTCAAGGTTCTGGCTAAAGGCAAAAGTAATAATGAGTTGATAATAGGGTTAAAAAGTCATAAATGCTGTGACCCCAAGACAGAAGAGGACTACGACTGCACAAAGTAAGGGTATTGTCTCTGCTTGCATTTTTCCTTCTTTTCTCTCTTTCTTCCACTAGCATTTGTAGATCATTTTTATTGAGATGGGATAATAATAGACTTAAGGAAATAAAAGGTGTCACCTAAAAGTCTTGGACTTAGAAACCTAGACTCTTGGGGCTGTCTATGGTAACTGATGAGACTTTGGATTGTTTGCTTTTCTGGAGAGAACTGGGTATGTTTGCAATTTTAAGATTGGTTATGTTACGGGGAAGTATTATTTTTAGAGACGTAGTTTAGGTAGAAAGATATATGAGGAAATCAAGTAACCAACAGAGAAATTTTGTTAACATTTCATGGTTTGAGCAATCATCAACATTGAACTCTCGTTCTGGTAAAAGAGGAAACAACATGTATTTTTTCCATTTCTCCCTATGGAAACAGAGAAATGATACTTATCAGCAGTAAGGGTATATGAAAGTACCTAAAGTTCAGCCTTGGATGTTTTATCTGAAATGAATGATGTAAAGAAATAAGATGGTTGACATTTATTAAAGTTAGCTTTGATTGTGACCATACATAGAAATACCCTATGTATTTTATTTAGTAAGTACGCATATATAGGTCTTAATATGTGCCAAGTCCAGCTCTAAGTGTTTTACAAATACTAACCCATTTAGGAAATTCATTAGTCATTGGTGCTCTTTGCCAAATATTCTGGGCTCAGTAAGATTGCACTCCCTGATGTCTTTCTGATATAACCAAGTGACCAGTTTTGGCTAGTGAGTTGTAAGTAGAAAGGATATGTGTCACGTTTAGGACTACCAACTAGTTACCAATATGATACCCTCCAGCCCTCTCTTAATGGCCATTTACAATGCTCCAGAGAATATCTCTTCCTTCAGCCTGGATATAGAAGTCTGGATGACAAAAACATGGAGCTGTCACCTAGCCAACCCATAAATGAACATGTTCCATGAGCATAAAATGAATCTTTGTTTTTAAGTTAGTGAGATTTGGAGGAGTTATTTGTTATCAGAGCATAGCTTTCCCTAGCCTAATACCAACCCTTATGATTAGGTACTGTTATTCCTATTTACAGAGAAAACTGAGCCACAGAGAGGTTAAGTAACTTAAACAAGCTGGAAGTAGGAAGCAGCAGAGCCAGAATTCAAACTCAGGCTGGCTTCAGAGGCTATACTCCAACTGATAGGCTGTGCTGCCCCCAGAGACTGTCATTTATAAAGGATAACTTCTGTTCTTTCTGATTTTTGGAATTCCAGACTTTGTTACTGTAGGTCTTCCAAAATTCTCCATTAGCTACCCATTATTAGTGCAGGCCCTCCAATAAGTTTAACTTTTTTTTTTTAATAGCCAAAGTCATTTTGGTGCTTATAAGCCAGAACCTGGAAAGAAATATATGTGTGTGTTTATCTTAAAAGCAACAGGGATTTACTGAAGGAGTTTAAGCAAAGGAATTTCATGACCCAATTGTATTTAAAATAAGCCAGATGACGTTTATATATATGTCACAATTAATTAAATGTATATTAAAACAAATTGATTAAAAATAACAATGTTGATAGGATATCTCAAAGTTTCCAACAAACTGAGTCATAAATCTCAGAGAATTTTAAATAATTGGAAAACATAATATAGTAATATTCTCATTGTAATGCTAACCTCAAATGCCAACTCAGACACAGTATACTCTTTCCAATCCTTAGAAATGGTTTCTATAAAGGTATGACTAAGGAAATATATTCTGAAAGTCCCACAGAGCTACTTTTCTATTCACTATTGATTTTAAAGTGTTTTCAAAACTTCTGGTTAAACATTTGGAATTCTATTTTAAAAGTAACAAAAGAAGCTCTGAAAAACTAAGGCTGGATTTAACATTTAATAAAACTGCCAATTGCTTTTCAATTTGGTAGCTGAAAAAATATTTAGACAGTGAATTGAAAGTTTTTATGCCTATCATTGAAAAGTGGCATTTATTTCCAGAATGTCTAAGGTAGAAATATGTAATCAAGCGGAGGTCTAAGAAAATTTTTGTTTACAGTGGCTCATACTCAATACCTATCTCCTAGAAGTGAGACAATACATGTTGCCAACTTTTGTCTTTCATTGTTTCCATAATTGCCAGACTCTTTAAGTCAGATTTAAAAAAACTGAAAATAATCAAAGCAAAATCACAATTTCACCCATTACACTTGAAAACTGCAGAGAAAGTTCTCTATTGTCTATATTGTGCCCTTCCTAGAGAATAAAAGTCTAGATGTTACCGCACAAAACCAACAACAATTTTTAGTTTTTAGGGTTCCTAAGATAAGGCTAATAAATACAAAGAATATAAATTTCATTTAGGCCATATAAAAGAGAAGCTATGCTTATAAAGCTCTTTTTTTGTCTTGTTTATAGAAGAGTTGGATATATCCATGTGTGCATGTTTATTTTGATTTGCTATTATGGGTTTTTTTTTTTTTACAGTTATTCCAATTGCAATGACTTCTTTCTATGTGAATAGAGAATATTAATAAATTTAGGGCCATTGTTCCTACAAGGTTTGCCAGAGAGCAACGCGTTCTTTTCATAAAACTACATTTGCATATTTGCACTTAGGAAGAATGAATTAACATATGCAAATCCTATGGCTTTTTGGGGGTTTTTTTGGTAGATCTTGCTGCATGGCCCTCTATTGACTTATTCTACTTAGAGTGAGGTTTGTCCATTTGTTTAAGGTCTAATAAGATTGCTAAGCAACTAAGCAAGGACCTATGCTTAGCAAGTACTGTTGGGAATAAAAACCAGGGATACAGTGAATAAATTTTTGTCATTAACATTGCCTAGTCATGGTATAAATTTTTAACATAAGCTTTCTCCAGTGATAAAGAAGAATGGTCAAGAATTTGCCTGCTGAGGTAAAACTGTAGGCTAGAGATGATCTTCTTTTGCCCCAGCATGAGCAGGCCTGGCAGTTTATATGCCCAGGACCACTGGGACCTTGAAAGCATCAACTATTAGAAAGGGGACTGAAAGCAGTCATGAGACGGTATGGCTTGGATATTAGTTTTAGTAGAATATTAATGGGCATGGCCTGACTCAGAAAGCGGAGTCCTCTCAAGTGTGGAGACCCTAAAACAGTGAATTGACAGTGTCTATTTAGAATCCAGTACAAAACACCTAAAATAGGAACTAAGATGATTTTACTATTTGTGTACTATATTTCTCCAATAGTGAATATAAAGAAACAGAGCTTTGATGTTTGTGCTGGGAATTTGACCATTATTAATCTCATCTGTCTAAATACTTACTATGTGATTATTACATGGACAAAAATGTAACAATGAAAGGAATAAGCATTAATTCCAAATTAAGGTTATCACTGAAGTCTGTCAATTGCACATTTTCTTAGTCCCTTAAAAGAGGAAAGAATAGTCCTTATAATTATATTATTTATTTACCTGAAAGGAACGGGAAGAACTAAACATATGGTTTAGAATCACAATTAGATGGTTCCTTGCAGTGAGCTCAGTAATCCATGATAATTTGATACAAACTGACATTTGGGTAAAACTGTGACAAGGATAAAAGCCAATTTTCTTTGGGAAATAAGTGAATAATCTCCTACAATCCGGAAACTGGGAAAAAATAGGAAGTACGGGCTAAAATTTAGATTTGTAGCTGAATATAAGCTCATAAGTGTTATAGCACTTTCCTTCCTCCAGATTTTCAGCAGGACTGTAATTCACAGTAGCCCCTTAGATCCCTTTCTTTTTGCCTTACGCATTTGTTTATTTTTCTTCAAAATGTCCCCAGTGACTGCAGACATTTTTCTTAACAGGTGATTTTTCAATGAAATGTCATTTTGGCTTTGTGAGTATCCTTAGTGGCATGTACCAAATGACTCATTTCATTTGTGACCAGAGCCAAATTCAAATTTAATTTTCCAGAGGGGACAAGTTAATGTATAACCTATTGTGCCACCTGGCATCCTAAATTAAATTTCCTGAACTGTTTTTACTGAGAACAGAATCAGGTATAGGTTTTGTAAAGGCATTTTCAACTGTCAGCTGTGCCTTCAGTCACTTTTATAGTTATATAATTAATCCATTTGTTATAATCAATAAATAATAAATACCCAGGATTCTAAATTTTGAAAATGACAACTGGATCATTTAGTTCTATGGAACTACAATGGCATATATTCTAAACATTAGTGAAATATGCAAACCTCTCACCTGAACTGCCATTATAAATCATATACTAGATATTGTGCATCATGAATCCTATCACAGAGTGAAATGTTCATTAGAGTCAAACCCAAACCAGTTTAATTCCAAAGCTCATATTCTTTCTACCACATAATGATAGAGTTATAGGTGTTTTGTTGCATTTTATGAAAAGGGTGAACATTATGAAGTTAAACATTGAAAAAAGAGTTTTCAGACTACTTCAAAATGGTGTCTAGCTACAAAGTCCTAATAACTTATAGATTTTAAAAAAAACAACAACCTGAGGCTGTGTATATCCAGAGTTCTGAGTTATTATTAAGGCCACTTGCTGTACTGAGTAGCCTGTCATGTTACTAAAACCCTATAATTATAACACAATATGTGTCCTATAACTTATCAATTTACATTCTAGCAGCAATTTGCTCATTCATGTCCAAATACTCAAGATTGCTCTATATGTTTGGCTAAACCCAAATAAGCCATTTTAAATAGTAAACAAAACATTTTACACTGCTTTGTTTTTTAAAAAAATAAATAAGATATAAATTCATGAAGGAAATTATATTTTCTTCTTTATTCTTATTTCAGAAACAGTTACTCCCTTTCTTATTCTTAATCAGAAGTTAAGACTACAGATCCTGAATCAGAGCAAATCTCAGGTCCACCAGCTCTCAGCTGGACAACTGCAGGAAGTAGTATGACCTCTCTGGGTTCTATCTAGACAGTGGGGATGACAATGATGATAATAACAAGAAGTAGAACACTGACCTCTTTTAGTAATTATGAGAATTAAACAATTTTATTTCTGTAAAGAACTTTAGGCTCTCTGCTCCTCCCCAAATAACAGACAGCTGCATCTTCTGGTGTAGTGCCAGAGACACGTGGTGAAGGTCAGAGTGAATGGATTTGGCCATATTGGGCACCTGGTCACCAGGGCTGCTTTTATCTCTGGCAAAGTGTATATTGTCATTAATGACCCCTTCATTGACCTCAACTATATGGTCTACATGTTCCAGTATGATTCCTCCCACAGCAAAGTCAACAGCACACTCAACAGCACAGTCAAGGCTGAGAATGGGAAATTTGTCATCAAGGGAAAGCCCATCTCCATCTTCCAGGAGCAAGAATCCCACCAACATCAAATGGTGTGATGCTAGTGTTGAGTATGTTGTAGAGTCCACTGGGGTCTTAGCACCATGAAGAAAGCTGGGGCTCACTTGAAGGGTGGGGCCAAGAGGGTCATCATCTCTGCTCTTTCTGTTGATGCCATGTTAGTGATGGGCATGAACTACAAGAAGTATGATAACTCCCTCAAGGTTGTCAGCAATGACTTCTGCATCACCAACTGCTTGGCCCCTCTGGCCAAGGTCATCCCTGACAACTTTGGCATTGTGGAGGGACTCATGACCACAGTCCAGGCCATCACTGCCACCCAGAAGACCGTGGATGGCCCCTCTGGGAAGCTGAGGAGTGGTGGCCAAGGGGCTGCCCAGGACATCATCCCTGCACTGCCACAGCTGTAGGCAAGGTCATCCCTGAGCTGAATGGGAAGCTCACTGGCGTGGCCTCCCATGTCCCCACCCCCAATGTGTCAGTTGTGGGTCTGACCTGCTGCCTGGAGAAAGCTGCCAAATATGATGACATCAAGAAGGTAGTGAAGCAGGCCTTGGAGGACCCCCTCAAAGGCATCCTGGGCTACACTGAGGACCGGTTGTCTCCTGTGACTTTCACAGTGACACCCATTCTTTTATCTTCAATGCTGGGGCTGGCATTGCTCTCAATGACCACTTTGTCAAGCTTATTTCTTGGTATGGCAACGAATTTTGTCCACATGACCTCAAAGAGTAAGAGGCCCTGGACAACCAGCCCCAGAGAGAGCAGGAGGAAGAGAGAGGCCCTCAGCTTCTGAGGAGTCCTTGCCCCAACTCATCCCCTAACACACCAAGAATCTCATGACCTCTACATAGTTTCCATCCCAGACCCCCTGAAGAAGGGGAGGGGCTTGGGGAGCCCTAGTTTGTCATGTGTCATCAATAAAGTCTACTGAACCCCCCAAAAAACAAACTTCAAACAATACTTACACATAGTGAGTGCTCAAAAAACATCATGTACTACTATTAGTAAAGTCTTCATATTTATAGTGCCTTAGCATGATCACTGATCTATCTGTAATACTCAGTTCTCACTCACTACTATATTTTTTTCCTTTTCTTCCTTTTTGCCTCAATTCTTGTGGCCATAGTTGGTAAATAATAATTGCAAAATATTTAGAAATAAAATATGTGATGTCTTTCCATCTAAGCACATGTGCTATAAATATTTTGGAATGCTTTTCCTCAGTCCCCACCAAGTATACATATATACACTGTTATCATGTTATATATACAATTCTAAGTCTTGCTTTATTCACATAATGTTAAAAAAATTTTTAAAAATCTCTTCATTACAAAAATGGCTTAAGCTATAAATGTATAATAGGTTTTAATGGTTTAAGCTATGAATTTACACTAGGTTATTCAACATTCTTCCCATTGTGAATCAGTTAATTTACTTCTCTTTTTCTTTTTCTTCTTTTTTAAATCATGATAGCTAATGCTATGATTCATTCACTCACCAAGTTAGAATCTTTTCTGGCTAGATGATAAAGTAGGGAACAAAAAGGACAAAAAGCCCTACCTTCGTGGAACTAATGTTCTAGCTGACGAAAGAGCAATACACAGATGACCTCTCTATACATATAAAGGAATGGCATGTGCTATAAAGAACATAAAGGTAAGATATGGGTATACATGGTAATGGGGAGTCTCTCTTGTAGAAAAGCTGAATTGGAAAACCTCTCTGAGGAAAAGATATTTGAGCATTAATGATTAAGTCATAAAAATTCTGGTGTGTAAAACTTCTTACTGCAAATCTTTTTGAGTATTTCTATTTTTTATGTGGACGAAAATCAATAAATGTAAGAAATGTACATAATTTCATGTCATATCCTAAAGTCACTCCTCAGCAAGGACTTAGCATAAAAAAATCTAACATTATACCTCATTAACAATAGTGATATAAACATACTCAACTCAGTGGTTCCCATATGAGAGGTTCAAAATATGGCTCAGAGAGTTTCATGAGTACTGAGGCCAATTTCCTTACCTGGTAGGTTAGAGGTCATAGATCTGAAAACCAACTTTGGTTTCATATTTGCCAGCAAAATCCTCGCCTGTCTATAAAAGAAAATGTAATCAACATCCGTGAATATGATTTGAACAGGTTCATCTCTTTGGGTTCAAGTTTATTGGCAGCAGCATACCTACTTATCTTTATACTTAGAAAACAATCCAAAATCTCCTGTGGAATCCCAGTAGGCAGAAACCTGCTATATTCAGCAATATGTAACATGCAAAAGGTTTCTGACAGTCAATGCATATTGGAGATTGCCTTTGCTTAGAACTTTATATAATCACTTACGGTCAGCCTTCCTGGAGAAGTTCCCACATTCAGCACTATAGTCCTTTGATCATAATGCAATAGGACAAATGTCAGGAAATACATTCCCATAAAGTGAAATAAATCTTGTTTTTTAACCCAGAAATGACTATAAACATTACCTTCATGGAAATTTCTCTCATATGCATATTTTCAGCTTCTGCAAGAACACTGAATGACAATTAAGTAGTGGTGTTTTAATTGAGGACAAGATTAAACCTTACTTACCAGATTCTCACATAGTGCAAGCTGATCATTTTGGTCCGTATGCTATAGTCAAGACATGACACATTGACCTCAAAGCATTCGAGAATTGTTTAATTTTCTTTGACTAAAAGAAAAAATGAAATGGATTTTAGTAAATTGTCTTGAGAAAGAACTATACAGTATTTATCCTTTTGTAGTATGCTTATATATTTAGAAATAGCATTTTTCCTTTACTTTTCCTTTTGTAATATAACACTGTAGGTTTCTACCTCATATAGATGGGAAGTTGCAGAGCTTAAAAAACCTAAACAAAGACTTAGGTATAAGTCCAAGCCTCATTAGATTCAAGAGTAGGAAATCGTGATTAAGAAAGATAAAAAGCAATGAGATGAGAACGGACCTAGAAACTATAGAGAATTATGTTAACATCAGGCACGTAAGGGTCAGAAGTACCATGACAGGAGAAAGCAGAGTAGAAAAAGAAACTTAAACCATGAATAGAAATTAAGAGGCAAGAGGGAAGGAAGAGAAAATAAATGTCAGTAGAGAGGATTATGTCAGACCCCCCCCCCCCCCAAAAAATGTCAGAAAGGGCAGAGAGGGGAAGTAAAAGATCTAGAAAAGAGGCAAAAGACCCAAAGTCAGGGTTCTTTTGACTGAAAATTACACAATCTCACTACAACTATGTTGCAATTAAGAAAATATCTCAAGGATACATAAGTTTCTCAGAGAATGCAAGACCTAAAAGTTCAACCAGATCTTTCCAAGGACTAGCACCAGGAACTAGAAAGCTGACAGTTTCAAGGATTCTTTTTCTTCCACTCCTCCCACTGGCTCCTGGTTGGAAGTTAGGTTTTTCTAATGTCTGTCTTTCTTTGCTAGTTATTTATCTACTTATTACAATCAACATTAAAGAGTGCTAGGATTTCTGTATTTTAATCCAAAATTATCAAAGAAGATTGTCCAATCCAGTCAGGTTCAAGGATCCACCCTTGGTATAATTGCTTCAGTCATCCTTCATGAGGGAGTGATAATTAAATTGAGATGAGTTAGTCTTCCACCTGTGGGAAAGTTCTCAGAGAAGGAAGTCCTGGAATAGGTGGGAAAGTTTAAAGATAGCAACTTCTTAGAAGTAAAGAAGATAAATTAAAGGAGTAATGGGAAAAGAATGCCTGCAGTCAGTAAAGTAAAGGGAGTTTTGAAGAAAGACAAACAGGAGAGAATGAGAGAGACAGAATATGTTAAAGAGGGATCAACACAATTATAACCACAGTGCTTCCAACTGACATCTATGTTTGTGAAAACTACCTAAAGCCACAGAAACTGATTATCAGCTCTACGTTTTTAGGAAAAATGGAATGCCTACTGATGAATTCACATAACTTAGTCTTCCACAACTGACATATTGAGGGCAAGGATTGACTTTTTTTTTTCTGATTGTGGTGAGAAAATTAACAGGGGATCTACCTTCTTAATAGATGTTTACATGTACAATACAGTATGACTAACTATAGGCAAAATGTTGTATAGCAGTTCTCTAGAACATATTTGTCTTGAATAACAAACTAGATACCCTTTGATTAGCACCTCCCCAATTATCCCTCCCTTCAGCCCCTGGCAACCATTCTTGCCTCTGCTTCTATGAGTGACTATTTTAGATACCTGATAGAAGTGGAATCAGTGTTTGTCTTTTTTGCGACTGGCTTATTTCACTTAGGATAATGTCTTTAACTTTCACTCATGTTGTCACATATTTCAGGATTTCTTTCTTTTTTAAGGTGGATGATAATTCTTTGTGGGTATATATCGCATTGTCTTTATCTGTTCATCTATTGATGGACATTTAGGTTGTTTCCACATGTTGGCTATTGTAAGTAGTGCTGCAGTGAACATGGGAGTGCTAATATATCTTCAAGATCCCAATTTCAATTATTTTAGTTAAATAGTCAGAAGTGGGATTGCTGAATCATACAGTGGTTATATTTTTAGTTTTTTAAGGAACTTTCATACTGTTTTCCATTGAAGCTGTACCATTTTGAATTCTCAACAACAGTGAAGGAAGACTCCAATTTCTCCACATCCTCACCAATACTTTTTGGTTTCTGTCTCTTTGATAATAGGCATCCCAACAGGTGTGAGGTAATATCTCATTGTGGTTTTGATTTGCAGTTATAGATAGTTAGTGATGATGAGCATCTTTTCATATATTTGTTGGTTGTTTACATATCTTCTTTGGAGAAATGTCTAGTTCAGTCCTTAGTTTTTTTTAAAAAATCGGGTTATTGGTGGGGGTGTTTTGTTATTGAGTTGTAGAAATTCATTATATATTTTATTTTATTTTATTTTTTTAAAATTTTAAAGATTTTTATTTATTTATTTGACAGAGAGAGACACAGAGAGAGAGGGAAACAAGCAGGGGGAGTGGGAGATGGAGAAGCAGGCCTCCCGTGGAGCAGGGAGCCCAATGCGGAGCTCGATCCCAGGACCCTGGGATCATGACCTGAGCTGAAGGCAGACGCTTAACAACTGAGCCACCCAGGCGCCCCTCATTATATATTTTAGCTATTAATCCCTTACTAGATACCTGGTTTATATCAAATATTTGTCCCATTCCATAGATTCCCTTTTTGTTTAGTTGATTTTTTCATTGCTTTGCAGAAGCCTAGTTGATGTAGCCTCACTTGTTTATTTTTGTATTTGTTGCCTATAATTTTGGTGACATAACAAAAAAAATATTGCCAAGACCAATGTCAATCTTTTTCTCTATGATTTCTTCTAGGAGTTCTACAGTTTCAGGTCTTACATTTAAGTCTTTAATTAATTTTGAGTTGATTTATGTGTAGGGTATACGGTATGGCTCCAATTTTATTCTTTTGAATGTGGCTGTCTAGTTTTCCCAACATCATTTATTGAAGAGGCCATCTTTTCTCTATTTTGTATTTTTGGCACTGTTGTTGAAGATCAGTTAACCATATATGTGTGGATTTATTTCTCTATTATGTTCCATTGGTCTATACATATGTTCTTTTGTCAGTACCATCGTATTTGACTACTGTAGCTTTGTAATAAAATCTGAAATCAGAAAGTGCAATGCCTCCAGCTTTGTTCTTTTTTCTCAGGTTTGATTTGGACATTTGGATTCCTTTGTAATCTCATATGAATTTAAGAATTGCCTTTTCTATTTCTGTAAAAAAATCTCACTGGGATTTTGATAGTTACTGCATTGAATCTGTAGATCACTTTGATTACTATGGACATTTTCACAGAGTTAAGTCTTCCAAACCATCAACATGGGGTGTCTTTCCATTTGCTTGTGTTTTCTTTAATTTCTTTCATCAGTGTTTTGTAGTTTTTGGTGTACAAGTCTTTTACCTTCTTGGTTAAGTCTACTTCTAACTATTTGTTAAATTTTTGATGGTATTATAAATGATTGTGCTTTTTTCATTTCTTTTTCAGATTGTTGTTAGTGTGTGGGAACCCAACTGATTTTTGTATGTAGATTTTGTGTCCTGTAAATTTACTGAATGTATTTATTAGTTTTAACAGGTTTTTTTTTTTTTTAAAGTCTTTAGGATTTTCAATGTATAAGATTATGTCATCTGCAAACGGGCAATTTTACTTAGGTCTTTCTGATTTGGATGTCTTTTATTTCCTCCTCTTACCTAAAAGTTCTGATAGAACTTTTAGTGAAATGTTGAATAGAAGTGGCTAGAATGGGCACCTTTGCCTTGTGCCTCATTTCAGAGGGGAAAAAAATTAAGTTTTCACCATTGAGTATGACATTGTTGCCTTTTCATATCTGGACCTTGTTATATTAAGGTAATTTCCTTCTATTCCTAGTCTGTCAAGAGTGTTCATGATGAAAGAGTGTGAATTTTATAAAACACCTTTTTTTCATCTATCAACAATATCCTATGACTTTTATTCTTCTATTAAAGTTGATAGCTATATGTTGAACTATCCTTGCATCCAGGGGTAAATCCCACTTAGTCATGGTGTATGAAACTTTTAAAGTGCTATTGAATTGTTTGCTACAATTTTGTTAAAGATTTTTGCATCTATATTTATCAGAGATATTGACTTATAGCTTTTATTTCTTGCAGCATCCTTATCTGTCTTTGATATCAAGATAATGCTGGCCTCAAATATGAGTTTGGATGTGTGTACCCTTCTTCAATTTTTTGGAAGTGTTTGAGAAAGATTAGCATTAATTCTTCTTTAAATGGTAAAATCCACCAGTTACATCATCTGATCCTGGGCTTTTCTTGTTGGGAAATTTCTGAAAACTCAATCTCTTTATTACTTATAGGTCTGTTTCTATTTCTTCATGATTAAGTCTTGATAAGTTGTATTTTTATAGGTATTTATCCATTTCTTCTAATTTTTCCAGTTTGCTGTCATATAATTATTCATAGTAGGCTCTTACCCTTTTTATTTCTGTGAAATCAGCTGTAAAGTCTCCTCTTTCATTTATAATTTTTATTTGAGTCCTCTTTTTTCCTTAGGTAATCTAAAGTTTGTCAGTTTTATCTTTTTAAAAAATCAATTCTTTTATTGATTTTTTTCTATTTTGTTTCTATTCTCTATTTTGATTATTTGCTCTAATCTTTATTAATTCCTTCCTTCTGCTAATTTTGGCCTTAGTTTGGTCCTTTTTTTTTTTTTTTCTAGTTCCCTGAGGTGTAAATTTAGGTTGTTTATGTAAGATCTTTGTTCTTATCTTTTTCCTTTCTTTTTTTTAATGTTTATTATGAAAAACTCCTCTTAGTACTACTTTTGCTGCATCCCATAAGTTTTGATAGGTTATGTTTTTATTTCCATTTTCTCAAGATATTTTCTAATTTCTCTTTGATTTCTTCTGTGACCCATTGGTTCAAAATACTTTATTTTCAAATTTTTCTATTTTCCATTTTTCCTTCTGCTTTTGATTCCTAGTTTCATCCCATTGTGTTTGGAAAAGGTACTTGTTGCAATTTTTTAAAAATTTGATAAGACTTGTTTTGTGAGAAACATGCAATCTATCCTAGAGAATATTCCATGTGTGTTTGAGATTATTATTCTGCTGCTTATTTTGTATATGTCTGTTAAGTCCATTTGGTCTATAGTGTTCAAGTCTGCTGTTTCTCTATTGATGTTCTATTTGGTTGTTCTATCCATTATTGAAAGAGTAGTGTTGATTTCTCCTACTATTACTATATTGCTGCCTATTTCTCCCTTCAATTCAATCAATATGTTTTCAGTCTATATGTTTTCTTTATATATTTAGGTGCTCTGATAGTGGGTACTTACATATTTATAAGTGTTATATCTTCCTGTTGAATTGACTCATCATTATTTAATATGCTTCTTTGTCTCTTGTGACAATTTTTGACTTAAAGTCTATTTTGTGTGATATAAGTATAGCCACTCCTGCTTTTTTTTGTTTACTATTTTCATAGAAGCTTCTTTTCTATCCTTTCATCTTCAGCTTATGTGTATTCATAAGTCTAAAATGAGACTCTTGTAGCCAGCATACAGTTGGATTTTTTTAATCCATCCAGTCACTTTTGATTGCTTTTGATTGGACAGCTTACTCCATTTACATTTAAGGTAATTATTGATAGGAAAGTAAATAGATTTAAAATCAGTTTTGTTAACTGTTCTGTTTGTCTTGTAGTTCATTTGTCACTCTATTTCTCTCTTGCTGTCTTCCCTTGTGTTTCATTGATTTTTTTGTATTGATATGCTTTGTTTCTTTTTTCTTTCTCTATTGTGTAACTTCTATAGATATTTTACTTGTGGTAACCATGGAACACACATAAAATATAACAGTCTTTTGTAAACTGAAATCTCATAGAAAAATCCTACACTTTTATTTCTTCCCCCCCAAATATACTTTGTTACTTATGTTGCAATTTACACCTGTTTTTAGTTTGTATCCATTAACATATTTTTAGATATAATTACTTTAATACTTTTGTCTTTTAGCTTTTATACTAGAATTAAGTGATTTGCCTACTTCCATTATAGTAATATGAATTTTATACTTAGTTATCATGTTGCTACCTAGCTTTTTATTTCAACTTGAAGAACTCTCTATAGCAACTCTTGTTAAGACTGATCAAGTAGAGATTAACTCCCTCAGCTTTTGTTTATCTAATAAAGCTGTTCTCTCTCCTTCATTTTTAATGGACCAATTTGCCTGTAAGGATTTTTGCTTGGCATTTTTTTTTCTTTAACACTTTGAGTAAATCATCCTACTCTCTTCAGGCCTAAAATATTTCTATTAAAAAAAAAATCTGTGTGCAGTCTTACAGGGAATCCCTTGTGCATGATAGTCTTATTTCCCTTGCTGCTTTCAAAATTCTCTCATTGTCTTTGACTTTTGACAAGTTGATTATAATTTCTGTCAGTATGGGTTTCCTGGATCTAGATGTCCATTTTATTTCTCAGGTTTAGAAAGTTTTCAGTCATTATTTCTTTGAAGAAGCTTTTGGCTCTTTATTTCTTCTTCTGTGACTCACATAATGCATATACTGGTCTTCTTATTGATATCCCATGAATACGTTAAACTTGCTCACTTTTTTTTCTTTTTGCTCCTCTAAATAACTTAAAATGTCTTCAAGTTAGCTAATTCTTTCTTCTCAGTCTAGTCTGACATCGAACTCCTCTCTTAAATTTTTCAATTCAGTTCTATTCTTTAGCTCCAAAATTAATGTTTAGTTCTTTTTAAACATTTTTCTCTTTGTTCAAATTTTTACTTTATTTTCATGTATTATTCTGAGCACATTGAGCATAACAAGTGTTTTGTTAATGGTTATTTTTAATTCTCTGTCAGGTAATTCATATACCTCCATTTCATTAGGATTATTTTCTGGATTTTTATCTTGTGACTTTTTTTGAGGGGGATCATGTTTCTCTATTTTTTTTCATTTGTCTTGACTCCTTGTGTTAGTATCTGTATGTTAGGCAAAAGTGCCACCTTTCTCCACTTTGTGGATTGGCCTCATACAAGAGATGATGTTCATCAATCCAACCAGTCAGAGATTTTGTAGGCTTCTCAAATATTTGTGTTAGTCCAAACCACCATTTTTGTCTTTATTCTTTACAAGAGACAGAAACTAATCCTTTGGGTGGTAACTGGAAAAATCAGAACATCAAATGCATTGTCCAACTCTTTCTCTCCCCAGGAATAAGCTAGGAACTGGAGTTTTTCACTAGTTGTGTGTGTGTGCGTGTATGTGGGGTGGTGGTGAGTATTTGTGTCATAGTTCAAATAAGTTTTATTCTCAGTAGTTCTAACATCCAGAAAATGCCATGTCCCATCAGTGCTCTGATTTATGCAACAGAGAAGTCAGTCCTTTGGGCAACCTCTGGAAAAGTTGGAACTTTTGATATGCAGTCCAATTCTGTCCCTACCCAAAGAAAAGCTGGGAGCTGTTTTTGTTGTTGTTATTTTTAACCTGCTTGTTCCATGTTGAGCAGGAGGAGGAGCCATGGTAAGTGCCCATACACTAGTTTAATCTGTTGCCTTGTTCTCTGTTGATCCCCAAGGTCTAACATATGCTGAGTCCCATCAGTTCTCTGAACTAGGCAAGATAAAAGTTAATCCCTTGATAGCACCCAGAAAATTTGGAATGTTGAATGTGTGATCCTACTCTCCCTCCCCAGGAAAAAGCTAGTGGCTAGTTCTATTTCTTTTTGGTTTCAGCTTGCTCACTCTGTGCTGAGCCAGAAGGAGCTGTGGTGAGTGCCCACACAGTAGTTCAAACCACCACCTTTGTTCTCTGTATCCACAGGGATCTAATGTAAGTGAGGTCCTGTCAATGCTTCAAGACAGGTAATTAATGCTAATTTCTTGGATGACATCCAAAAAAGTTAGAACTTTGGATGTGTAGTTCATATCTTTTCCTCCCCAGAGAGAAGGTGGGAGCTGGGTTTTTTGTTTTGTTTTGTTTTGTTTTGTTTTGTTTTCTCCCCACCCACTGTTCTGTGTTGAGTTTAAAATGTAGCTGTGGTGAGTGGATGTGTTCAGATTAAATTGCTGTCTTTGTTTTCTATAGTTCCAAGGTTCTGGCATATGTTGATTTTGTCAACACTGAGACAGGTGAGATAGAAGCCATCCCTTGGGCAGCACCCAAAATACTTGGAATGTTGTCTGTGTGGTCTAATTCTCTCTCTCTTCAGGGATAAGTTGGGATCTAGAGGTTTCTTCCGAATTATACGGCAATGTATCAAGGGTGGGGATCATGGCAAGAGGATGTGTCAATTTTTCCATCAGTTTTGTAGCTGGCTTCATACTTGCCCAGGCTGCAAGAGCCTTTCATCTCAACTAGTTTCTGGATTTCTCACAGTAAGAATTGATCTGTGTATTGCTGTTGAATCAATGTGTCCATTGGGAAAAGAAAGTCCAGGGCTTCCTATTCTGCTATCCTGCTGACATGACCTGAGTCTTACTTGTTTTTATGCCAGCACTTTGCAAAATATCAGACACTTCATGCTTATGGATTAAGGATAGAAAGTAGCATACTATTGAAACTTTTGTGCTATTGATTTATTGAATCATATATTCATTTAAAAAAATGAGTCTCTTGTTTACTAAGCACCTTTTTCCTTAATATGAAAGATTCCCCATAGGAAAGACAAAGATAAAATGGCCAACTCGACATACCTAATGCACAAATTGTTCCAGGCTAGGTTTCTTGAAGAAGTCAAATAAAGAGTGTCCTTCTTTTCTGCCTGGATCCTGGACAAAATGAGAGGCAAGATAAAAGGCCAGCAGATGGAGAATCAACATCTGTCCTTTACTACTGATAAAGGTTAAGAAGGACATAATGGAAAAATCAAAATTGCTTACTGGATTCACAGAAGGAGACTGATTTACCAACTGGGCAGCTTTACACTGGGTCAACCACTCTTACAAAAGAACCTGCCACCCGAGAAAAATAAAAAGGAAATGTGGTATCTGTGAGCACTCCTAAAAGGCAGGAAACAAGAATAGTTTACCCGTATAGCACTCCAAATTAATGTACACAAGTCTAAATTATAATGAGTGTGATACATTAATACTGAAAGCAAAATATCAATGGATTATTTTTAAAAATAAGAATCAAAAAGTTTTACTAGATTTCCTTAAAGATTTAATTTCACTCATTAATGTTGTCATTGATTTCTGCTAGTAATTAATACATCATTACAGTTTTTATTTATTTCTTAATGACAACAAGGCTTTGGTTATGATTCTTCTACATTAATTTAGTGGAAGCTATCCAATGGCAATCTATTAGATTTTCCCAGTTAAATTAGCATGATGGACTTTTAATGGATCTTTTAATAAACTATGATCAAGAACATTGTGAAATCAAAATCACTCTCAATGACATTTTTGACTTTGCGTAGTAACAGTCCTCAGTCATTGATTCTGGTCCTCTGAGTAATAACTCAAAATGAATTATTAATATATTTCTCTACTGTTAGCAGTGACAAAGTGAACATGGAGTAGGCCAAATTTAACAAGTTTTTTTTAAATACGCTATTTAATTAGTTAATCTAAAGTTTTTATTTCCTGTCATTGTGGTTCTCCAACTCTGTGATCTTTCTCATTAAAATATAAACAGAAGAGATGAGATTTGATTTGGAAGTGAAACAGTAATAGATGTACTATCTATTTGCATTTATGTACTTTATGTCTTAGGGTCTTGTGTTCAGACCACTCACAAAGGCAAATCTTGAGTTTAACTTAACCTAAGTGTAAAACCACATTTCCTCTGGAATCTGAATTCTTAAGATTTTCATGTTCAGAGGAGTCGCTATTTCTCTTTGTTCTGTGAAAACACACATCTAGACTCCTTGAATTAGTGAAAGCAGGAGAACCTCAATAACTGAACCTGGTTTCTGTCTTAAGAGAAGGCTGCTAAGCTGCATGCTGAGATTCTCCTAGGACATATTTGAAAGAAATTTGTGCAGGTGGTTGAGAGTTGTCCTTTATGCAGCTGTGGTAATGGAATGAAAATTGCTTACTCTGGGAACACTGAATGTATCATCTTTAAATTATCTGTGCATCGGGGCGCCTGGGTGGCTCAGTTGGTTAAGCGACTGCATTCGGCTCAGGTCATGATCCCAGGGTCCTGGGATCGAGCCCCGCATCGGGCTCCCTGCTCAGCTGGAAGCCTGCTTCTCCTTCTCCCACTCCCCCTACTTGTGTTGCCCCTCACGCTGTCTCTCTCTCTCTCTGTCAATTAAATAAATAAATAAAATCTTTAAAAAAAAAAAAAAAAATTATCTGTGCACCACTTAAATAGTTTACATTGCTGTAGGGATAGGAGGGCTCAGTTGTGTTGCCATCCTGCCATCAACACTGCCTATAAACACTGAGTATTCTACAGAAGCAAAGAAAATCATACTTTATTTTTTATTTTAAGCTTTTATCACATTTTTATTGCTATGTAATATATTGTGACTAAGAAAAGATGGCATATACATATAAAGACAAAAAGGGATTTAGGAAAACTTTTCCCGTAATCTATCATTTAAATATAAACACTGTTAATATTTTAGTTAATAACCATTCAGTATATTTATATAAGAAGTATATGTGTTTTTCCTTATTTTCCCTCAAACACTCATGTGAGAAGGAATCATGTAACACTAATATATCAAGAATACTCTAGGGTACCTGACTGACTCAGTCAGTAGAGCATACAACTCTTGATCTCGAGGTTGTGAGTTCAAGCTCCACAGTGGGCCTAGAGCTTACTTAAAACATAAAAAGAATATTCTATATCACTAATGCTGTATTTTCTAATTAAATACAAATATGGAGAATTAGAAAAAATGGAAGACAAATATAAATTGGATTGCTATAAATCCTTGTTCTCACAACTACTGAAAATATATTAAGATATAGGTATATATTCCATTTTCCCAATTTGTATTCTGAATAATTGGTATATTTAAATCATATATTAAGAACATATTCCATGTCAATAGATGTAGAGAAACACCAGTAGCATAGTGATCAAAAGCATTGTCTCTAGAGTCAGATTGCCTGGTTTTCTGACATAGGGCTACCACTTACTTGTGAAGCACAGAACAAATTGCTTAACTCTATTGTACCTCACCTCTATATTGGGAGATGAAAGCACTACCTCACTGATATAGGCATTGTAAAACAATTAGTACACAGTATTTTATAAAACATAATATAAAATCTTACAATTGTATTTATACTATTACTGAATAGTTTGTCAAGGGAGTAGATATACCAGAGACTATTTAACCAATTCTCTTTTGATGGATTTTCATAGCATTTTCAATTTTTCACTGCTAAGAAGAATGTATAGTCCTTATACATTCATCCTGATACATTTGTGAAATTACAATTTTATAATGCATTGTACTAAATGGGAAGTCAGAAATTATTCATTTGAGAGAATTTTAGGAAATACAGAAATGTTTAAAAATTATTATTGGAATATAGTTGACATGCAATGTTATATTAGTTTCAGGTGTACAACATAATGATTGGACAGTTCTACACATGACACAGTGCTCACCACAATAAGGGTAGTTACCATCTGTCACCATACAGTGTTAATACAATATTATTGATTATATCCTCTATGCTGTACTTTTCATCTCTGTGACATTTATCTCGTAACTGAGGTTTGTACCTCTTGATCCCCTTCACCTATTTTGCCCATCTCTCCATGCCCTTATCCTCTTGCAAACCACCAGTTTGTTCTCTGTATTATATCACTTTTAAACTCTGAAACAT
The DNA here is from genome assembly GCF_004348235.1 of Phoca vitulina. Classification (NCBI taxonomy): domain Eukaryota; kingdom Metazoa; phylum Chordata; class Mammalia; order Carnivora; family Phocidae; genus Phoca; species Phoca vitulina. Next base: position 3,899,420 of record NW_022589779.1, on the reverse strand, counting down.
AAAGGAAAAGTATTTATGTGAAATGCACAGTGAAGAAATGAAATAAAATCTTACTAATGTGTTTAACAACAACAGGTTTTCTAATATACAAAAAAAGGACTTTTTAAATAACATGCAAAATCTTACAGTAGAAAATGCTTTCATAATAATTTTTAATCAGAAAACTCCCCCAGTCCATTAAAATGAAAGCAAAAGAAGTGAACTGCAGTTTCTGTGTCTGAGAGCAATGAAATCTCTTCAGTACAAGCATTAACAGGCATTTGAAAGACTATAGAAAAGCATAGTATTGGCATGCATTACAAATGAAAAGGGAAATTGGCATATGTGTGCTATTTGCTCCATCTTTTCCTGAATCTCACTAAATGCAAAATACCCCATCTCTATAATCCTGTAAAGCTGAAACTTGTAAAGCCAAAGGGTCTGTAATTGTTAAAGTTAAAAATAACTTTTAAGTAGCCCAGAAATGGATGTTCTAAACTCTGACTTGTGTATAAGAACTATTTAGCTGTATAGGCAAACTTGGACATGTGATGCACTACAATTTTGAAAGCACACAGAAAGTTTAAGGGACTCAGGGTGATAAGTGATTATAAGAGGAGGGTAAAGGAACAGGGTAATAATGTTAAAAAAGAAGAAGAACTTGTAGTTCTTCCTCAGACTGAATTTGTCTAATATTGTGGAGACCGAAGGAATATACTGCTATTTCATCGAGCGGGGTCATTTGAACTACGATGTCCTGAAAATGTGTCAGATTTAACTAGGGGATCAGAGTAATTAGATTCAGTATAAAAATGTTTCAATAAATTTCTGATATAGATGTGAAACTGCATGTAGCTCCCTTAAAGAAAAACTTTGGTTCAGCACCCCATCCACATTGAATTAGGATACATATTCCAAGTGTCTCATAACTATTCCCTTGATCTCTCGTAACCATACTAAACAGGGCCATCAAAAGTGATATTCTTGATACTTAAAACATAATGTCATTCTCTTGTCCTACTCTCTCCTTCTGGGCACATGGTATCATCTTTTATTTCTTGTTGATTTTTTTATTGTGGTAAAATATTTATAATATATAACATAAAATTCACCATCTTAACCATTTTAAAGTGTACAATTCAGTGGCATTTAGTACCTTCACAATGCTGTTCAATCATCCCCGCTATATAGTTCCAGAATGATTTCATCATGCCAAAAAGAAACACTATACCCTCTAAGCAGTAACTCTCCATTCATCTGTCTCCTCAGCCCCTGGTAACAATTAAAGTGCTTTGTGTCTCTATGGATTTTTTTTTTTTAAGATTTTATTTATTTATTTATTTGACAGAGAGAGAGAGACAGCAAGAGAGGGAACACAGGCAGGGGGAGTGGGGGAGGGAGAAGCAGGCTTCCTGCGGAGCAGGGAGCCCGATGCGGGGCTCGATCCCAGGACCCTGAGATCATGACCTGAGCCGAAGGCAGACGCTTAACGACTGAGCCACCCAGGCGCCCCTGTGTCTCTATGGATTTAACTATTCTGTTTATTTCATATAAATGGAATCATGTAATAGGTGGCCTTTTGTGTCTGGTTTCTTTCACTTAGTATAACGTTTTCAAGGTTTATCCATCTTGTAGCATCTATCAGTACTTCAGTACTTTTTTATGGATAACCAGTATTCCATCATCTGTGTATACCACATCTTGTTTATCCACTTATCAGTTGACTGATTCTTAGGTTGTATCCACACTTTGGCCATTGGGAATAGTGCTGCTATGAATATTTGTGTTTGAATATCTGCATTCAACTATTCTGAATATATATCTAGAAGTAGAATTGCTGGATCATATGATAACTCTATGTTTTACTTACTGAGAAACTGCCAAACTGTTTTCCATAGCAGCTGAACCATTTGACATCCCCACCAGTAGTGTACGAAGGTTAAAATGTCTATACATCCTTACCAACACTTATTTTGATTTTTTTATTATTATAGCTATCCTAGTGGGTGCAAAGTGGCATGTCATTGTGATTTGTATTTTAATCTCCCTAATAACAAACGATATAGAGCACTTTGCATGTGCTTTTGGCAATTTTTATAACTTCTTTGGAAAAATGTTCATTGAATTCTCTTGCCCATATTTTAATAGGATGTTTGTCTTTTTGTTGGTGGGTTGTACATTTTCTTTATGTATTTATGTATTTTTAATACTAAGCACCCTGATCAGATATGATTTGCAAATATTTTCTACAAATTTGTGAGTTGTCTTTGGCTCTCTAGTATCCTTTGCACGAAAGCTTTAAATTCTGATAAAGTTTCATTTGTCTTTTATCTTGGGTTGGTCATCTTCTTTGTGTCATAGCTAAGAAATCATTGTTAAATCCAAGGTCATGGTTTACCTGCTTTATTCTGATAGTTTTAGCTCTTAACTTTAGACCTTTGATCCATTTTGAGTTTTAATTTTATACGCTGTGAGGTAAGGGTACAAATCCATTATTTTTGTACGTTGTTATACAGTTCTCTCAGTACCATTTATTGAAAACACTGCTCTTTCCCATATAAATGGTCTTGGCACCCTTGTCAAAAATCAATTGGCCATAGATGCTTGATTTCTGTACTCTCAAGTCTATTTCATTGGTTTGTATGCTTATCCTTATGTCAGTGCTACACTAAGTTTGATTACTGTAGCTTTGTAGTTAGTTTTACAATCAGGAAATGTGAGTTCTCCAATTTTGTTTTCCTTTTTTGATATTATTTTGGCCACTCAGGATCTTGAAATCCCTAATTAATTTTAGAATCAGATTTTCATTTCTGCAAAATGGTCATTGGACTTTGTTGGAGATTTCATTGATTCAGTAGATTGCTTTGAGGAGTACTGCCATTTTAACAAAATTAAGTCTTCCAGTCCATAAACATGATACATCTTTCCATTTATTTAAGTCTTTTAAGACTTATTTAATCAGTGTTTTGTGGGTTTTGGTGTACAAGTTTTATACTTTCTTTTTTGAAATTATTCCTGAGAATTTTATTCTTTTTAATGCTATTATAAATGGAATTCTTTTTTAAATTTCCTTTTTTGGATTGTTTATTGATAATGTATATAAATGTAAATAATATTTGTGTGTTGATGTTGTATTGTGCAACTTTGTTTCAATTTGTTCATTACTCTAATAGTTGCATTTGTGGATTCTTTAAGATTTTATATATATAAGATAATATCATCTGCGAATAAAAGTGATTTTACTTCTATTCCAATTTAGGTGCCTTTTATTTATTTTTCTTGCCTAAATGTGTAGGCTATAACTTACAATACAATGTTGAAGTGCAAAAAGTGTCTTTTTCCTGATTGTAAGGGAAAAGCTTCAGTTTTTCACCTTTGATAATTATGTTAGATATGGGTTACTTATAAATAACCTTTATCTTGTTGAGAAAGTTCCTTTCTATTCCTAGTTTGTTGAATCTTATCATGAAATGGTGTTGGATTTTGTGAAATGTTTTTTCTGAATCAATTGCGATGATCATATTTTTGTGGGGTTTTTTGTTTGTTTTTCGTTTGGTTGTTGTTTGCCTTTCTTTGTTAATGGGGCATGTTATATTGATTTTTGTATGTTCAACTACTCTTACATTCCTGGAATAAATCCCACTTGGTCATGGTGTATAATCCTGTAAGTAGGCTACCAGATTCAGTTTGTTAGTTTATTGTCCAGGATTTTTGGATTTTTGTTCAGAAAAGATATTGGTCAGTTTTCTTGTGATGTCTGGCTTTTATGAGATTAACTTCATAGAATATGTGAAGAAAGTGTATCCTCTTACAACTTTTGAAAGAGTTAAAGAAGGACTTGAGTTAAGTTTTCTGTAAAAGTTTGGTATAATTAACCATTAAGTAATCTGCTCTTGCACTTTTCTTTGTTGGGTGGTTTTATAGGGGCATTTCATGAAATTTTAATTTGCAGTTTTCTTATCACTAATGATTTGAGTACTTTCATATACTTATTAGACTTTTTTCTTATGTGAAGTATCTGTTGAACTCTGTCCCCATTTTTAAATTGTTAGCTGTCTTTTTATTCTTGGGTTGTAGGAATTGTTAATATATCCTAGACATAAATCAGGTATATATTTGTGAATATTTTTTTTCACAATGTGTGGCCTGCCTATTCAATTTATTGTTTCTTTAAAAGAAATGTTTAATATTGATGAAGTTTAATTTGTCAGTATTTTCCTTTAACAATTATTAGTTTGTTCTAAGATGCTAGAAACTCTGTTGTTCTGGATTTAAGCCCTTTGTCAGATATATGAATTATAAACGATTTCTTTTAACTTGTGTTCTGCCTTTTCGCTCTTTTAATGATGTCTTTTCACGATCAGGAGTTCTTAATTTAATGAAGTCGACTTTGTCAATCCTTCCATTACTGATTAGCATTTTTTGTACTCCATTTAAGAATTCTTTATCTTGGGATGCCTGGGTGGCTCAGTCGGTTAAGCACCTGCCTTCGGCTCAGGTCATGATCCCAGGGTCCTGAGATCTAGTCCCACATCAGGCTCCCTGCTCAGAGGGGAGCCTGCTTCTCCCTCTGCCTGCCACTCCCCCTGCTTGTGCTCTCTCTCGGACAAATAAATAAATTTTAAAGATTTTATTTATTTGACAGAGAGAGACACAGTGAGAGAGGGAGCACAAGCAGGGGGAGTGGGAGAGGGAGAAGCAGAAGCAGGCTTCCTGCCGAGCAGGGAGCCTGATGCAGGGCTCCATCCCAGGGTTCTGGGATCATGACCTGAGCCGAAGACAGGCAGACACTTAACAACTGAGCCACCCAGGTGCCCCAATAAATAAAATCTTAAAAAAAAAAAAAAAAGAATTCTTTATCTCAAACTCATCAAGACGTTCTCCTATACTTTATTCCAGAAGTTTTACTGTTTTTCCTTTCACATTTAGGTCTATGATCTATTTCCATTTAGCATCATTTGTTGAAAATAAATCCTTCCCCCCCGAATTAATGATGTGCCTTTGTTACAAATTAGGTGATTTTCTCTCTGTATATATACATACATCTCTGGACTGTACTTTCAGTTCTATTGGACTGTCTGTTCTTGTATCAATAAAGTGAATATTATGAATATGAAACTTTATAAAAAGTTTCATATTGAGTAGTGTAGGACTTTCAACTCTGTTGAACTTCTTTGATAATTTCATGGAAAATATAAAACCTTTAGAGTTGCATATAAATTTTTAATTAGCTTGCCAAGTTACATTAAAATTAGTATTAAATTGGATCTATAAATCAATATGGGACAAATTGACACCTTAACAACATTTATTCCTCCAATACAAGAATATGGTACATTTTTTTCCATTTATTTAGGTTTCATTAAATTTTTCTCAGCAATGTATAATATTTAATGTAGAGATTATACCCATATTTTGTTAGATTTATTTTTAGGTGTTTAATATCTCTTGATGTTATCATAAATGGTATCATACTAAATGTCACTTCTTTTTTTTTTTTTTAAGATGTTATTTGAGACAGAGCACAGTGATGGCAGGGGTGGGGGAGGGGCAGAGGAAGAGGGAGAAGCAGACTCTCCACTGAGCAGGGAGCCTGACGTGGGGTCTCGATCTCAGGACCCTGAGATCATGACCTGAGCATAAGACAGATGCTTAACAGATTGAGCCACCCAAGAACCCCTTAAATGTCACTTCTATTTGTTTCTTATGTATAGAAATATATTTTTGTATATTGGCCATTTATCTAGAAAACTTGGTAAATTCATTTCTTCTAAGACTGTTGGCATACAGAAACATAATTTGCAAATTACATATTCTTTATTTCATACACATCTCTCACATAGTTTTGTATCAGTGTGTCAAGGTGCAAACTGTTTTCCAGAAGCTTCTACGTATGATGCCAAAAAAGAGTTGGTCCAGAGGTACTCGTGTGACATATGGAAGACAGAAGTAAAGCTGCAGCTGTTATTCACTGAAGGTTCATATGCTCAGATGTCAGACAGAATCTGACAGATGTGTAACAGAAATATTCTCAGTTTCTAGTTTGTCCTTGTATCTCTCTATCCCATGTCTAGGCTTTTCCCCCCAATAACACTCACAGACCCATAACCAGACTGTTGGCTACAGACCTACAGAAATAAGTAAACAGGCAACAACTTCCCATAAGCTTCATGTGCTAATTCCCTGTTAAACCTTAAGCTTGTAATTATAAAGGATAAACAACTTAAACCTCTAAGAACTTTGCAAAGAGCAAACAAACAATAAAAAATATTGTAAGGCATTCAGAAGAAATATTTTTAATGAAGAAAGGATATGAAATAAATTTCTACCTTATGATGGGTTCCCTGAAAAAGGCTTGAGGTAGTATAAAGAAATAGTTCTTTAAGATAATTATTTAAGGAAAAAATACTATAATTGAACCACAAACAATTTATATTTAAAAATTAAATGTTAACTTCTGGGGATATTAACAATACAGATTGCTTAATCATTTTTTTATTTGGCACTGTTCAATATGTGGTTTGCAAACAGATAAAATGTCACAAAAATTTAAAGCATAATATAAAAAAATTCTGTATGTAAAGTTTGAGATTAAGCACATCTATTCTAATTGAGATTAAACAAAAAAATCCAGTTCATTTTTTTAATATTTTGAAAACTCATCATTTTAAATGAAAGTATAAACATATGGATTGTTGAGAAACCCATACTTAAGCAGAAAAATCAAGGCATTTTGAAAAGAATAAAACAATTATAAGCAATAATCACTGAATAGATGATATGAAGTTCTTAATTCTTTTAGCATGAATGTTTACATTAGACATGCCAAAACATTCAACCTTAGTTAGATAAAAGACCTAAGAAAGCTGCATCTTGTAGACACATCATTTAAGAAATCAAATCATGGAGGGGGGCGCCTGGGTGGCTCAGTTGGTTAAGCAACTGCCTTCGGCTCAGGTCATGATTCTGGAGTCCTGGGTCGAGTCCCACATCCGGCTCCCCGCTCAGCGGGGGGTCTGCTTCTCCCTCTGACCCTTCCCCTCTCATGCTCTCTGTCTCCCATTCTCTCTCTCAGATAAATAAATAAAATCTTTAAAAAAAAAAAGAAATCAAATCATGGAAATCTCAGTTGTATATACTTCAGTTTTTACTACAGTCACTCTCTTACCAACAAATATCTAATCTATAGCCTTAGGAATAGGCAGCACAGCAAAGTTAATTTCCTGAATTACTGTTATTTACTGGTCTATTGCTACCTGGTTTCTGAATTTCTCATTGACTTCCTCCAAATCAATTCCACGGTCTTCTGATCTATTAGACATGCACAGAATCTGCTCTCCATCTGCTCAACACCACAAATGTTAAATTCTTACTTTAACCTAATACCACCAGAGGTCTTTCATCTCTTGGGAAAACCTTTTCAGATCATTGAATTAAAATAGCTACCTTTGGGGGCACCTGGGTGGCTCAGTCGTTAAGCATCTGCCTTCAGCTCAGGTCATGATCTCAGGGTCCTGAGATCAAGCCCCGCATCGGGCTCCCTGCTCAGCGGGAAGCCTGCTTCTCCCTCTCCCACTCCCCCCTGCTTGTGTTCCCTCTCTTGCTGTGTCTCTCTCTGTCAAATAAATAAATAAAATATATATTAAAAAAAATAGCTACCTTTGCCTGATTGCTCCAAATTTTGTTCATGCTTACTAGCAAACCCTGAACCTAGTCCTAGGTATGCTCCATTCTAGATTAGCCTGCCATCGGTGCATGCTCTCACACTACCATTGCAGATAATACAGAGAGAGAATGGGTAAAGAAATGGATAGAGCTTCCAGGTTACACTCCTGTTACCCTTAATTGTTCTGTAATTAGGAGACCTTTCAAACAATCTGACCCTCAATTTCATCCTTTGTTAAGTGGAAACAATAGAATGACATGAGAGGGCTATGAGATTAAGATGATATGGATAAAAATACTACATAAACACAAAATATTGCCATTATAAAATACGCTGATTTTGAAAATATCTTTGTAATATTCTGAGATAGGACTCATTTTTTTTCCTTTAGTAATAATATTAAAAGTGGTGGTTAGGAACACTCAATATGGGATTATTATTATTAAACTTTGAGGTATATTAGATTATATGGGATTTTGTGAATTCTCTAGAGGAATATTTGGACATATTTATATTTAAAATATATGTGTGTGTATGTACACACATATTGAACATATATATGTATTTAATTCCAAACAATTGCTTCACAAATAAACTTTTTATTGATTGATTGATTGATTATAAGTAAATGTATCTCTTCATGGTATTCTTTATATGAAATTAAGATCTAAGGAACTTTTTAAGCAGGGCTAAAGTTGTTCTTGCTTATTTCCTTGTTAAAAATTTTATGCTAGAGTAATAGTACAAATGACAAGATTTTTTCTTTCTTATTCCTCTATATGAATCCAATCACAAATAACTCTTTCCATGTCTTTAAGTAAGTGATTTAATCTCTCTGGACAAACTTTTTTCACATAAGATGAATGAAGCAGTTGAACTATGATTTTCTATATATTCATTTAATAGAAATCCTCCCTCTGATTTCAGAGGAAATTAATATAAAATTTAATGTTGCTCTTGCTCTTTTAGCAAACTTATTTTCACCACAATATATTTCTTATAAAATAAAGTATTTGAAAAATATATCATTTGTTTTCTTTCTCAGACCTTTAGCTAACATTAGCTCAAACTACTTTTATTTTGCCCTTGAGATAGATTCACCTAAATAATATTTTCCTTGCTAACCTCAATAGCCTGACACAGTATATTACTTTTTGAGTCACTGTCCTCCTTTTCATTTCCAATATTTTCTTAGTCATAACTTTAAGAAAAGGCTTTTATAGAGCCACATTGAATACTGTCAGCTCTTTATTTTCTTTTCTTCGGAAATTGTAAAGTATTATAGTTCTATTACGGGGCTCTTACTCTCTGCCCCAGTGACTTGACTTCCATCTGTATTCACTTTTTCCCCCTAGCTCAATTCTGAATTCTCTTTATTTAACATTGTGGGTGCCCAGTTTAAAAAATCCATGTGGTTAATTTCTTTTTATCTAATTCTGATACAGAGAGCCCTGATGTTTTTATCCTTACCAGTTAGCTATAAAATTATTAGCAGTACTGCAAGGCCAAATGATCTTGAGAAAAAGGAGTGGAAGGGAAAACAGAGTGGGTAGTTCCTCGCCTTTAAGTGTCATTAAAACAAGTGGATGGCTTCATTTGTTTGCTAGAAAACAAAAACACAGTGTTCATGAGTTTTTTAGCACTAGAATTAATTTTTTCTTAATTTAAAAAAGTAATATAAACTAAATTTTAATGAAAAAACAGTACTTAAGTGCATATTCTCTAAAAATAAAATTATTCATTTCCTAAAAGATTACAGTCTAAGACTAACATATGCCAGATAGATAATCATTGACATTTTATGTATAAGCACGTTCTTATAATATGGATTTAATTTTCCTCTAACGTCAATGTTCACAGGTGAAGAGTGTACACCTCACTATTGGCTTAAATAGACTGAACAGTGGGAGAAAATCAAATCTAGAAATTGGAAATCTGAAAAAGTACAGTAGTAGCAGTGACAATCATGATAAAATAATAATAATGGTTAATATCTTTAAGTCCTGGATGTGTGCATGGAACTAGCACTTTATGTGCACTGCTTTACTTTATCTTCACAAGAAAACTTAAGGATATAGGTTGTATCTTTATGTATATATTATAGATGAGAAAATGGAGGCTTGGAAGGGGTTTTGTACATTTTCAAGATCATACAGATAATTAGTGGTGAAATTGGAATTCTATCCAAATTCTTGCCCCAGAAAACAAACACTTAATTCTCTGTCCTGGAAAGAAAGAAGGAAAAAAAAAAAAAAAGCTGTATCTTGAAAGGCAATGGCAGAAAGTATATAAACATAAAATTTAAAAAATAGTTATAAATTTATACAAACAATAGGTAAAATTTAGAAAACTTGATTATTTTTTCTTTTTTTTCACAAAATGATAGTTATGAATGGATTTTACCAGACAACTAATGGGTTATTAAAGGTATAATGTTTAATGACATGTGCAAATCTTGATTAAATGGAACTCTATAGTACCACTGTATAGGATATACAAGCCTTTACACCAACATGGAGAATTTTCTTGGTACCTCTCTGATGTATCATTTCTGTGGTCTACAGAAAGCCTTGGCTAGGTTTACACTTAATGAATTTCTAGTTTCTAAAGTCTCTAATTCCCACACTTGCCATAAGACACACTTTTCTCCTCAGTGCCCCAATCCAATTTAGTTTCTATTCTGATTGAGTAGCCTAAAATAGATGGCAAAGGGAACATTAAAGTTGTAAATAAATGAATCCATTGAAAAATGAATAAAGAAAATGATGAAATGAGATCTTAATTAGAGCAAAAAATGTGAAGAAAAAATGAACAATAGTATTTTTTAAAGCAAAGAACAGAGAAGCAAAACATTAAGCAAAACAGATGAAAACACTTTTAAAATAGCAAATAATATTTAAAAAATCCCATACAATGAAGGGATAAATTAAATGTCAGTAGCTTGGGGTCTAGATTAAAGAGTATCTGAGAAATGAAATTAGAAAAGGACAAATGACCTGATCTTTCCTTTAATGGAGATAAGTCTTCTATGAAGGACAAAGAGGTGATGTCAACCTCGTAGTACCAGGTAGAGGTCTTCAGCCTATCCCCAGAGTTTGGGAAGAACATAAGAATAGGAGAGAGAATAAAAATCTTATTCTTGCAAAAACTAGAGTCTATCTACATCCAGTATGTTAGTAGAGTCTTCTTAATATTCATGAACAGAAATGGTATTAATTGTAAATTTAATCTCAGTATACAAGTAAAACCCATTTCTTGTTAGCCAATAGTCTTCTTCGAGGAACTTTGAGATACAAACATCTAATACCATTTAAGTTGTCTAGGATTCTAATCACTGAGAGAGAATGTATGTTGGGTATGATATGAGGTAGGGTGGTAGACAGGAAAAGAAATTGGCTAAAATATTGATAGGACCAGAGCCTGGAACAGAGATAACTAAACTGGATTCATATTCTACTTACTAATTTCTTCTAAAATTAGTTTACTTGTTTCTACATGCAGCTGTTGGATGCAACTATTAAAATCATGTAGCTTTTAATAAGTGGGATCTAGACATTGTGCTGGGAGTATTTTTAGAATAAAGATTTCTTTTAAGTGGATCTTATAATGATCCTCTCATACAAAGACATTTATTGGAAAACATATTAAAGAGGTAATTTATTATTCTTATCTTTCTCCTCCTCCCCCTCCCCCATTTTCCCCATCAAATACTTAAAATTTATTTTAAATTAACATCTATTACCTCAATTCTCCCACTACGAAACTTTTCTAAAATAAGATTTGAGAAATATTTTAGAAAATGGAAGCTAATAATTTACATAAAATTACAATTTTGCAGGATACTCAAAGTATTTGTCATTAAAAGGATTAGTTTATATCAAGGCTGTCTTCTCTTACCCTACACTTAGAATAAGTATCGTAATCTTAAACATTACATAAATAGGAGAGATTTAATTAAAACTTCAAGAAATGTGTTACTGTTAATTGAATTCTTGCTACAGTTACCTTTGCAAACCAATGTTAATGAAACTCCAGTTCAAAGTGGATGGGTTTGGGGAATTGAGATAGCTATTTATGTCCTTACCTGAGATGCCATGATACTCTTGTCAGTAAAATAGAGAGCCCAATTAGGAGAGCTCTCATTTATAGCTATTGATCAAGTTTACACCAACTGCTGGGATTTCTAAACAAAACGAATCAGAGGTTCAAAGGCCATAAAGCAAGGTCAGTGAGTGAGAAAGGGAAAAACTTCTCTGCCTTTTGAAAGCCTTTCACCTGTGGAGCAGAGAATGGATTTGCTCCTACCTGAAGCCAGGTTCCGCTCCGCCCCTCACCTAGCTCGCTGTCCCTTCCCCCACTCTCTGAACCTCCCAGTTTGGTATCTCTTGGTATGGTATTACCAAGCTATAAATTGTCCGAGAGCTTAGAGACAATTAGGTCAGCACCGCTCTCACAAGGGAAAAGCTTCTTACTTCCGAGCAGAATCGTTCACGGGGAAGAAGAGGAAGGCGGGAGGGAACCCATGCTTTAGTCGTCACTGTGCTGGGGAGGGTGGAGAGAGATGGGGGAGGGGACTGACAGAAACTGCATTCCCAACAGGGTCGCACTTGGCCCAAGTCTACAAACTTAGTGGTGGCTGCAGTGGAAACTCCCAGTGCACTCTCCACCGCCTGGCTGCCGCAGCTGCTGGGTGGAGTCGCGCTCCCCGGCCCCACCTATGGGACGGATCTTCCCCAGCATTGCTGGTCCACAGCACCCTTCACGAAAAGTCTGCAGGCATCCATCTAGCAAGACTCAGATTATTCTGCCCACCACTTCCGCCCCAGAACCCCGACAGAATACTATGATTAGCCCAGAGGACCCCCTCCCTGTGTCTCAGTTTGAGGATCCTTTCATATCCCCCGCCCTGCTCTGCTTTTGCAACTCTGCTGGGTCAAATGGCCAAAGACAAACTTCTGCCTCTCCTTCCCCGCTCCCACCTTTTCAAAAACCCACAGCCTGCGAGCCCACACACATCGGAACTCCTAGGGTGCTGTTGCATTCTGGGCATGCTCAGTATCAGAGCAGGTTTTGATTGAAAGTTAAAAAAAAAAGAAGAAAGGAAGGAAGGAAGGAAGGAAGGAAGGAAGGAAGGAAGGAAGGAAGGAAGGAAGGAAGGAAGGAAGGAAGGAAGGAAGGAAGGAAGGAAGGAAGGGGGGAAAAGCTTTGTATTATGCTGTCTCCTTCTCTTGTGCCTATGGCTTGCTGAACAGGTTGCAGGGCATCCCTGAGCCTACCCAAAGGGTTTATCAGATGCCCTTGATTCCGTCTCCTTGGGATCTATCCCTCTCTTAGTTCACCCGCTCCCCCAGGCCTCCCGAATCTCCCTCTTCTGGTCCCTGTCCGCTATGGGGATGGAGAGACACTAACAGAACTGGGATGGGCGATGTTGGCTGAGCGGATCCACCTATTATTAGTGCGCCCGGATTGGCTCCTTGGAGCAGCGTACCCGAGGTGGAACCAATCAGGAGGTTGGGGCTGGGAGCTGATGGGCGGCCGCCTCCTCACTGGAGGGATTCCTGGAGAAGCTGCAGTGTGGGGATGCTCTAGACCGAGTACTGCCCTCGGTGTCTTTTCACCTCCTCCTCCTGCAGCGGCGGCGGCGGCGGCAGCGACAGCAGCACTTAGCAGCGGCAACTTGAGGCTGCACCTCGGGCCAGCCCCCCAGGGTGGTGCTCAACTGAGAGGGGGGCTCAGCGCCCCAAGGGGTGTGTGTAGGGTGAGGGTGGCCAGCTGGGACCAGCTGGTGGCCCTGAGAAACCTCCCACACACCCACACCCACACACCCCTTTTGTGTTGCAGGCTGCCCCTCCAAGAGCAGAGGCAGCAAGAGGACGCGTGTGTCTTGCACAGATCCACGCGGGGAGAGCAGTGGGGACGGAGACCGGCACCACCTTCTGGTCCTCCAGGTAAGACAGCGAGACTGGCAGCGTGGCCACCTCGGAGGTGCCCATTTGCTTGAATCCGTCCGCAAGATTTTACTCTCGGTACACTTGGGTTTTGGTGGTGGGAGGCTGCGACCTGGGGAGGGAGCCCCGGGTTGCCTATTGTGAGAAATATAATGAGCCACATGTACATCTCCTGGAAAAGCACTTTGCACAGCGCCCGTGATTTAGAGCCTGGAGTTGCTGTTGGGCATCCCCCATCTTCTTGCTCCCTCTTTCCTTCTCATTCTTTCTTCTCCGACCCCCACCCCCAGTCTCAATCTCTCACCTCCCCCGCCCCTCGCTCAGTCTCTCTCGCGTCTTCACCCTCCTCCCATCCTAAGAAGGCACAGGGTTTCTTTCTCATCCTGGAGGGGATTGCCTTTTCTCAGAGGAAAGAGGGGGGTGGTGAAGAAAAGAGAAAGATTTCTTTTTTCACCGCCCCCCCCCCTCCCGGGGTGGGGAACCGAGGTAGAATACAACCTCTACGAAAATTAGAGTACAGAAAGCAATTAAACTGAATAAAGGGAGTAGCCAAGCCACCCAGCCCGGGCTGTCAGAGAGGGGAAGCATCAAGTTTGACTTGATCTCCTCCTTGCAAGAGGCTGTGCCTCTTACTTGATTCCTTCAAACGAAACAGAAATAAACCACTGATCTAACCCACTTTCAGCTGCTTAATTGTTGTTGCTTTTAAGTGCTAACCATCTGATTTTTCCTGTTTCCATCTGTCCTGTGGGACTGATTATTTGGTATTGCCCATCAGTGGTAAGGTCTGAACTTTCAGGGGTTTCTCATGTAAAGAAAAAAAAAAATTAAAAACAGATTATTACTTTCCTGAGGTTCTCTGGTATGGCCTTTTTGTTGGGGGGCAAAAAATGTAAAGTTTCAAAACATTTGTAAGTGACACCAGTGTTATCAAGAGGTTTGGAGTTCTACTTTGAGAAGGCTAATCTTCTAGTTAGTTTTGTGTACATGTTGATTTTCACTTTATTGAATATTAACCCTTCGGTGAAATAAAGCAACTGTTTCACTTTTCTGTTAAAACTAATTTTGTGTATGAATTGCCACTTCATTCTACCTTTTCTCTATGTTTGCATTTTATTGCCTGGATATCAAATTCATGCCTTGCCTTATTTTCCTTTAATGAGAATATTTAATGGATGTAAACATGGTGTTTATGCAATTTCAGTACTCCATTTGGAAGGCACATGGAAGCTCAGTTGGCCAAGAATCCTCTTGTACTGGAACAAAGTTTTGAAAGTAATGGTAGGAAGATAGCCTCAAATTTTAAAAATCTTAAAAGGAAAATTGTTTTTGTTCTCGTGTCTTACTATAAGAAAGAGAAGGATAGCAAAACAACTATGTTCCCTGGCTGCCGGCCGGCACAATAGGTCAAGTGAAAGGTACTTGTTGGACAGAGCCTTGACAGCAGTTTCAGCATCTAATTCCATCATCAGTGATATAAGCTTTCCTTTCCTATTATTCGTCAGAGATGGCTAAGTGATTATTGTCAGATGGGAGGAGGTAGAGAGAAGTGCCTAGTTGAATGTAATGGGAAAGCATTCCAAGTGGGTCCTACATGAGCAGAGAGAAGCCAGCAGATGTTAGTGTCCAGATGAATCCTTTCCTTTGATTTATCAGGGGAAATGCCAAGTCTTACATTTTTTTCTATGTGCACACTTGGGATAAGAAAAGGCAATCTTCTCTCTAACTCTGTCTGCTCTTCCACACTAATTTACGTACCCCAGAAAGTATTTTTTTCAGCACATATCTTTAGTGTATAAGTTTATACACTGACTTAGAGAAGAGCTGGTTTCATTTACCATCAATGTAATGCATATTTTCTAAACCCATTTTCCATTTGAGGCACTTATCTTTCCTATCTAAGTAGAATTACCTAGAGTCACAAAAACAAGATCTTCTGTCTAGGGCTTTGACACTTAAATGCCTTTTTTTTTTTTTTTTAATTTTTAATGTAGTATCTCTGTTGAAAGCTAACTAATTTTTAGAGGTGCCACCTTTTGGATACAAGGACAAAAGGACAATCACTTAATCGCTTCATGTGTGTACAACTGAATTAACAAGTTTAGACATGAAAAGATGTACAAAAAGGAAACCCAATTACTTCCCATGTGAGCAAATTAAGATTTTGTTTGCTTATTTCTCTACCGTCTAAGGAAAGGTAAAAGTTTGGGCTTGATTTGTGACATTTATTTTCATTTCTCTTTACAAATGTTAATTATAGCAAGGACATGTAAGAGATACGCATATAAGTATTTAGTTTTTCACATACTTCTGAAAAATTAAGCCTTTATATTCTAGAAGTCAGAACTAATTCCAATATATAGTAAGTGGGTTGAGAGAGACTTGAAATGGTACATTGTAGGAAATTATTTCCCTGTCATCCCACAAAATGTTCCAGTGTGATAATTTCATACAATCTTCATATTTTCTCCTTTAAAAAGAATATCTTAGCAAATCTTATTAATGTTTCAGAGCAAATATGGTAATTAAACTTTAACATATTTTTATCAGAACTAAAGTCTGCTCCTATACAGAGGAAATCCTAAACTGTTAATTCCATAAAATACCACACAATAGAGAGTTGTTGCAGAGTGGTTTGAAGCTTCATTTCCTAACAGAGAATATTATTCTATTTGGTCAAATGATCAGATAGTTCTAATCAAGAAATATGAAAATGGATAACATGGTATTTACATGATAAGATTTGCATATTAGGCTTGGTGCTAACTGAAAATAAAACCAGAATATAGTAGCTTGTTTTAATTATATTTGCAAAATGAAATAGAAGATTAATAAATGCAGAATGTGTTAGAAATCTGAAAGTTAATTTGAACTTCCCGTTAACCTAAAGACACCATGGACATGATATCAATTCATCTCTTTCGAGGTCAGTTTATTAAATCAATTTAGAGAAATTCCCCGAACAGGTTTTGAGAAACATTTAATCTTAAAGAACTCAACTTAAGACAGATAATTCTATGAGCCTGAAATACTTATGGCTCTTATGATTTCCAGTTTGTGCAACAGCCGGGAAGAGATATCATTAATGCCAAATTGGAACATAACATTTCTTTTTCTAATGGTAGTGATTAGATGATTTGGGGGAGGGAAAGCAGAAATAAAACCGTTTGATTACATAATGGAACAAATTTGGTCTGTTATTACAAAAAGCCAAGACCAAAGTTTGACTTTCTGCCATAGAATAATGTAGGTGTGGGTCTTGCAAGGGTTTTTGCTAAGTAATAATGCTTTCTAAAATTACATATCTGATCTACTTGTGGATTTTTAAATTTTTTAAATGATTTGCTTGTCATAAATCCATCTGTATCAAAAGTTTAATGTATAAGAGATGCTTTTTAGCTGAATTTGTTTTCCATTGAAGTTGGCCAAAGCTATTGAAACAGGAATAAAGTATATGGCATCTAAATACATAAGTATTTATCATTTAGGGACGTATGTATGCATATATATGTGTGTGTATACATTTTTAAATTATGTAACATTTTCTAAAAGGATTAGAGATTAATGGACAGTATCAAATAATCTGCTGAAGCTAGGGAGTACTCCTGTAAAAAGTACCATTCAAAGAAAAATAACAGTGTCTTGGGGATGCTTTTAACAGTTCTTTGGTTGAAAGCCTAGGAATACCCAGAGGCAAAATTAACAGGGGGTCTAGATCTTTCCCTTTATATAGCTCTTCCATGGCTTTGGCAAGAAGTTATTTTTATATGAATCAGTATTTAAAAAAATTCTCAGTACAAGAAGATGCACTTCTATATACAGGTAACAAGCTGAAGTCATATTTTCACATGATTTGGACATAATGGAGGGATAAACTTTTTGTTTTTCTAAGGCTTCTATCAGGTGTTTCTTTGAACATTTGCATAAAGGTAAATTTGTTCCCAATCTTTTACATAATTGAATGACATGGTTATCATTGCTTTTTCAGGTTAGTGGGTGTGGATTGATATTTTAATAATTACTCTAGGTATGATCAATATTTTTTGTAGTATTTTTGAAAACTTGATTTAAACCTCTCCATTAAGTATGGTCATTTTTTTAAAGCAGGGATTTAATTCCTCCAGTTAGAAGAAGACAGTATTTTTCCTTTAGCTTCTCTGTCATTTTAAGAGTTCTTGAAGAACTATTTTATATTGACTATAAGAAACTATGGCAGCAGGGCATATGAATGTCAATCTACTCATGTTAGTAATAGGAAAATAAGCTTATTTTAAATTATATTGCAAATATATTCATGCTATCTATTGTAAGTAAGAAAACATGCTGTCCTTTCTTGTATCTATGAATAAAACTTCAACCTTTACTGTTTTAGTGTGTACAATGAGAAATATGCTATGTTGTCAAGAGAGTAAGCACTGGAGATGCTATTTGTGTAGTTTTAAATAGAATTATAGAGGTCCTTTTGCAAAGAAGACTCCTTTTAAAATATCTGTTTCCTTAATTTAAAAGCAATATTTAAGAGAGTTCTAAAACAAATTAAAGCCCAATTTAGAATAAAAATAACACATTTATAATAGTATTAGAAATGAATTTTCTGCCACATCCTTAAAAAATGCAAAGCAGATTTAAAAAATTATTTCTCTAATTTCTGTAATTTTTATATTTAGTTTAATTATAAATTCTAGTTGTGTAGAACTAGTTCTTATTCTCTCTGGGCTTCCTTTGTCTCTACAAT
This sequence comes from Phoca vitulina, assembly GCF_004348235.1. Taxonomy (NCBI): domain Eukaryota; kingdom Metazoa; phylum Chordata; class Mammalia; order Carnivora; family Phocidae; genus Phoca; species Phoca vitulina. The sequence continues at coordinate 3,881,092 of NW_022589779.1, read as the reverse complement.
GCTCAGTGCTTGGAAGTTTATGAGGCATGCTGGTTTCCATAATTTACCAGTAATGTAAATGAGGGGAGGTCACAGTTCATCTTTTTGGTTACTGCTATTGTGGAGATACAAAAAAATATACTGGTCATTCCTGTATTGGTCTCACATGTAGTATGTTGAACATACTAATTAGACACATAGGGAGTAATTTTGTTAAAGAGGAGCTCTGGAAAATTGTAAAGCAGATGAAGATAATAAATGCCCTTTATTTCTTAGCTGTTTGTACAAAATGGGAGCTGGAAAATTTCCATGCAAAATGAGAATGGCCTTTTTCAGCTAGTGTAAAAATCTGGTGAAACTATTTGGTTAAGGTATAATTTCTTAACAGCCATGTAAGACAACATTTCATCACACATACCAGATAACAACTGTGCTAGAATAACCCCAAATACTGTAGGTAAGATATATGGCTAAGTGCCTCAGTCAGGAATTAATTTTTGGTTGAAAGATGTAATTAATCAAATCCAGATATTGTACTGAAACTTGGGTCTTACCTCATCCCAGTGAACCTATTTCTCTGTGAAATGTAGCTTTGTTTTTAATTCTAAACAGTGTAGAGCTCATATAATTATTATATTTTGCCAAAGAATATTATGAGTAAAAGGAGTTGTATGTTTTTTCTAAATAATTCAACTAGTTACTCAAGGATAAAATGCACATAGGCACTTAAACACAAATAGAATCACAGAGTTACTTAAATATAGAACATTCTTATACTACAATTGCTTAAATAAGACCCACTATTTCTTGTCCTTCTCCTACATCCTCCCTGACTACAACCATCTTTTCAGTCACATGGGAATTGAGGGGAAAGGTACGCAAGACCACCTCGCACCTCTGATGAGAGTGCCCCCGGGGTGTGGCCTCCAGGGGGCGGTCTCTTGTTTTTATCTGAGGTCCATTTCCTCTCTGGGCCAGCCTTGTGGCCCAGACTTCGCTTGAGCTTGGAAGCAGGTAATTGGACTTACTAATTGCTACTTAGAGATTTGTGGGCATATTTTCATCAACATGAGGCAAAAACACTCAGACAAAACATACACAGCTATACCAAAGTTAGTACTAACACTTTTAAAATGTGATGTTGATCTTCTATGTTTTATGATAACGGATAAAAGAGCTTTTATTTCATATAATTTCTTTTCATTACTCACAAATTATCCAAACAAATGGTGAGATTGTTAAACCATGAATCAGTGTAACTTTTTATACTTATTAACACAATGGATAAAGCTGAAATTATTGTTAAAAAGAATTTCAGATACTTGGATAGGTTTTAGTACTTCTGAAATACATACTTGTGTCTTGTTCTGGAGCCCTTAAGCATTTACATAACTCATCCTTATCATCACAGATAACTGAGAATTGGTTTGCTTTTCTGTGGAACTTCTAGATATTATTGTAAAACACCACCTAAGATTGCTTTTAGGGTGGATTTTTTTTTTTAAAGATTTTATTTATTTATTTGACAGAGACACAGCGAGAGAGGGAACACAAGCAGGGGGAGTGGGAGAGGGAGAAGCAGGCTTCCCGCTGAGCAGGGAGCCCAATGTGGGGCTCGATCCCAGGACCCTGGGACCATGACCTGAGCCGAAGGCAGACGCGTAACAACTGAGCCACCCAGGCGCCCCTAGGGTGGATTATTAATCATCTGTTTTCTGACATAATTTTATGTGAGCGTTACTGTAAATGTAAACAACAGTATAGCATCACAGCATCAGGCTGGACTCACGAAAATGTCCATTTAGAATTGTGTGCTCTCTCCTTGAGAAGGAGAAAGAGCCAATCGAGTGTATTTTTTTCTTCATGATGTATGTACCCCAGTATTCTAGCAATGTAAACAATGGATAGGACCTTGGTCACCACCTGTGAAATATGGACACTGCTTACTTGAGAAAAAAAAAAAAATCAATTTTTTTTTTTTTAGACAAATAACTTAATGACTTTTGAGACACGGACAAGAGGTATAACACAGGAGAAGAAGGCCTAGCTGAGCTTCTCTAGCCATCAGGCTTTGAGTTAGCAGGATTATTAAGAACAGTTGACACAATTTCTCAGGAGAAAGACAAGGTAGCAAAGCATTGAATCTGTTTCTGACTTAGATTCTCTGCCAGATCCTGGTTTACAAGGCTGGCTTTCTGCCTAATCCCCAGCATTTTCATCAGATTTGAGGAATGAATAAAGTGAACCATTGGGCATTACAGCATATTTCTAGAGCACCAGAATCTCTTCTATAAATAGAATAACATCACCATCCTATTTTAACCAGAGTCCAAACTCCAAGGCCACAGTTTTTATATTTAAATATATATGAATCAGACCACTATATGCCTAAAAATGCTTGAGTTTTATCTGTCTGGGTACAGGAAATTCTCATGTTAAAAGCTTAGTTAACAACATGATAGTACATGTATCTATTTTTAGTTTTTTATTTAAAATTAATATGTAAAATGTAAAAAACCAAGCAATCACCTTGAGATACATCTAATAATTCAAGAAAGTGACTTGTCAACAAAAAGCCAACATACTCCTAAATTGACCAAAACTGATCTTCTTTTATTTTTTTTTTTTTTTTTTTTTTAAAGATTTTATTTATTTATTTGACAGAGAGAGACCCAGTGAGAGAGGGGAACACAAGCAGGGGGAGTGGGAGAGGGAAAAGCAGGCTTCCCGCCGAGCAGGGAGCCCGATGCGGGGCTCGATCCCAGGACCCTGGGATCACGACCTGAGCCGAAGGCAGACGCTTAACGACTGAGCCACCCAGGCGCCCCTGATCTTCTTTTAAATTGTGAAAACATAAGGACAAAAAGTACTCGATAGGCAAGCTTCCAATTTTTTTTTTTTAAATGAGATTCGTAGGTACTTCCCAACACTTATAAACACCACAAAATGCATATTGATGATTGGGAAGAGCCAACTCCTTTAGGAAAGAGTAGACAGGTTCTGTTATGGCTTTGAGAATCTGTTTCATCCTTTATATATTGAACACATAGTGACAGTTTTATTTCTCTTGACTTCTGGACCTTTGGACTTGTATGCCTTGAAGCATATTACTACTCCCTTCCGGCATGGAAGAGATTTGCTCAGCTTTCCGGCTAAGAGTAATCTTGTAACTCCCTTGCCTTTCCTTACATTTTCTTCCTTCTTCACCTCTTCCCTTCCTACCCTCTCCTTATTCTTCCTTCTTTCCTCTTTCTATCTTAACGAATTATTTTCTTATAGAACTGGGAGCTTAGTACTCTAGGGCCCGTACTAATCTCTACCAGCTGGATTTATTTTCTTTTGTCAACAAGCAAGAAATTTATTTCTTAATTTGTATACATTTTAGGTTAGCTTCACAAAACAGCTGTATAGATAAATAAGGGAGCAGCCTCTTAATTTGTTTATGGAATGTGCCATGATTTGAATGTTTTTAAGGTCTTACAGGTAAAGTCTAGCCTATTGGTAATTTCTAGACCAAATTTGATTACAGAGAGATAGAACAATAATGTTTGAAAGTCCCAACAAATGGCATGTCCTATTAGGCACTTTTTTTTCCTATTTTGTTCTTCTAATGATAACAATTAAATCACTGTTTTCATGACAGTTAATATAGCACTGTATTTTTAAGAATTTCATTGCCTTACTTGATTTTGATGATGAAGAGATTCTCCATTTTACAGATGTGATAAAGGAGACTAAGAAATTAAGTTACCTGCTTGCATTTACACACTTAGGAAGCCTTTTATAATTTTCATCTACTGAATCATACTGCCTCAGCATTTAATTAAGAAAAAAAAAAAAGTACGGGGCGCCTGGGTGGCTCAGTCATTACGCGTCTGCCTTCGGCTCAGGTCATGATCCCAGAGTCCTGGGATCGAGCCCCGCATCGGGCTCCCTGCTCCGCGGGAAGCCTGCTTCTCCCTCTCCCACTCCCCCTGCTTGTGCTCCCTCTCTCGCTGTGTCTCTCTCTGTCAAATAAATAAATAAAATCTTTAAAAAAAAAAAAGTACGTTTTCAAATTTTCTCACTATATATGAAGTAGTTTGCTATTTCCTATCAAAATTAGAAACAAACATCTGTGGTCCATATATACAATGGAGTACTACCCAGCCATCAGAAAGGATGAATACCCAACTTTTACATCAACATGGATGGGACTGGAGGAGATTATGCTAAGTGAAATAAGTCAAGCAGAGAAAGTCAATTATCATATGGTTTCACTTATTTGTGGAACATAAGGAATAGCATGGAGGACATTAGGAGAAGGAAGGGAAAAATGAAGGGGGGGAAATCGGAGGGGGAGAGGAACCATTAGAGACTATGGACTCTGAGAAACAAACTGAGGTTTCTAGAGGGGAGGGGGTGGGGGATGGGTTAGCCTGGTGATGGGTATTAAAGAGGGCACGTACTGAATGGAGCACTGGGTGTTATACGCAAACAATGAATCATGGAACGCTACATCAAAAACTAATGATGTAATGTATGGTGATTAATATAACATAATAAAATAAAGTTTAAAAAAAAGAAAAGATAGGGAAATTTTAATATATTGTCATTACTCTTGTGACCCTAACTTTGAAATAAATTGTATTTGTATTTTAAAATTATTCAAAGGACAGTTTCTAAAATGTAAGAGAAGTCACTAAGCTTGAGTCACTAGGCTCGGTTGGCCCTTAGTCATTGCTGTATCACTGCAATTTGAAATGTCATCACACTTGTTTCCTTATTTGTGAACTACAGAGTCCTAGGCCACCTCCTAAGTGCACAGAGATGTGATTGAGATAATGAGTACTGTAGCTTTACCCCCAAGTTCTCCATCTTCATCTCTCATTATGTTCCTCATTTGCACTCACACACGCAACTTGTTACTGCTTCCTGAACCTAATATTAATGGAATTGTTCAATCTATCGATGCTTTTCTCTTCTATTTCAAGATGGAGAATGCTAAGCAAGGAACAATATCCAAGCCCAATTATTATTCAGTCTTCATGTGAAGCCCATCAGTTGGCAATTCCTAGTGTGAAGAAATAAACACAGTTGGGAGTGATTGCCAAGAGCCATACACGTTGTGATGTGGACTAACTTGATTGACTCTCTAGCTTATCTGATACAAGGAAACAGGAGTTTTAATTGGGAAAGGCCTGTAGAAAGAATGCAAGATTAATTAGAGCATAGGAGAGGTATTTATGGGGATTTTTGGACAAACACAAGCTAATCATATTCTCGTGTTCTTACTGCACGTCAGGCACTTTTCTGTGTACTTTCTATGTTTCATTCCATTTAATATTTCCAATAATCTTAAGAGGTTGGTACTAATTTGTAATGTTTTAAATGAGAAAATTGTGGGGAGAAAAGTAACTTGTCAGGGTCCTATGACTATTACATAGTAGGATATCGATTGAAACCCAAGCAGTCTATTTATAGAACCAGTACTCAACCATACGCAATTATCATATTATCATTAAGCTCCTCAGTGGAAGAAGGGGAGCAAGTGTTGACCAAGAATTAGAGGTGCCTAAAAGAGATTGAAGAGACACAGGCAAACTTTATCCACTTCATAGTTTGAGTCAATATGACCATCATGGTGATGTGATAAAAGCATGAAACTTAGAGTGTTATAGACCTGGGTACAAATACCTACTCTGTCATGGTGAGCTTCAGTAAAATATTTCACTGCTAGAGGGTTCATTTCACCAGGAAGAGAAATGTAATAATGTTTGCAAATTGTCTCATACTTTGTTAGTGGGTGCCGATCTGACTGACCACCCTTGTCACCCATTTTTATTAGTCAGGAACTATTTCACTTGCAAAAATTCCACCTAACTCAAAATGATTTAAGAAAGAAAAGGGATTTTAGAGCTCGTGTTACCATAAAGTTCAAGAATATTTTGGATTTAGTCTTGGCTGGAAACGGGAAATCAAACCGTATGATCCCCTACTCCCTCCCCGCCTCTTATCTTGGTTCTACTTTCCTCTGCCATCACTTTATTTAGACTCAGGCTCTTTGTTTACAGTGGTCGGAATGCACCAAGTGACTATAGGGTTATGTAAGAAATTTTGATGTAAAGAGAACATCTTTTTTGTCAAAAAATTCCGGGATAAGTTTGATGGGAACAACTTGGGTTACTTGCCCTGAACCCATGAAATAGGATATTTATCTAAGCTGAGCATTGTGCCATCCCTGGATTTAAAAGTTGGACATAGCATTACTTAACTAAATGGAAAGAGTTTTGCTGTTACAAGAAGGAAAATGACTAGATTTAGGGCAGGCAAAAGCAGCAAAGATCCAGTTCATAAGGTATAGGCACTGACCCTGAGAAAGGATGCCAGCCGGCCTTAATGCTGGAGCAGGCTCCTGGAGAGCCCCTGTTTTTCCAGCCACTAACCCCTCAGTCGGTGGGTCATGGGAAGATCCAGGGAATTCTAGGGAAAGGTCCATAGTAGTTGAGGTTGTGGAGAGTAGTGGCACTCAGAGGCTTGAAGCAATGGCCATTTACCAACAAATATGGAAATACTCAATAATTTGACAACAGGTATGACTAAATCTTTGTGGAAAGACAATATCAGAGGCTGAGGGCTAAGTTGAGTGTCATCTAATTTTGGGAGTCTTTACTGTCTTTCTTTTTCTTTTTTAATATAGTAGCAGGTACTTCTAGAACTTAAGGATTCGTAAATTCTGAGCTCAATAGAGCTCAGAACAGCCAACTGAAGATATGTACAGGGCCAGCTCTGCATAGGTCAATACTTTAAATTTTTGTTGTGTGTGTATGTGGGGGGAGAGGGGGTTACTTCAAATTTATAACTACCCTATTGGCCTAACCACCTACGTATTGCTACAGATGCAATAGAATGCATTTGCACAAAAATATAATACATTTTCTCCTTGCTGTACCCTGAAATGAAAAGAAATTATTTAGGAATAATGTGTGTTTCTTCAGGAACTACCAACATGTTTTTATTACATGCCAGGCACTGTTTTGGATGCCGGGAATCCAGAAGCGAACACATCAGACAAGCTCTGTGCTTTTTAAGGCAGCTTGCATTTTAGGGAAGGATACAGACAATGAAAACCAACATCAGTAACAGCAAAACACAACTAAGATGGTTTCAAAAAGTGAGAAATGCTATAAAATAATAAAATAAGGCAACATTGGGGACTCTGGTCAACTAAAACTATGTAAGTTGAGGCGTAAAAGGAGAAGGGGCCAGCTACGTAAAAATTCCAGGAAGAGCACTGCGGGCAGAGGAAACCGGGTGCAGAAGCTCTGTAGAGGGAATGAGTTTGGCCTGCTCATGGAAGACACAGAAAGCAAATATAGCTGAAGTATAAAGATACTGGTTTCATGAGTAGAACTGTGATTTAATATTTTAATTAAAACAATCTTTAAACCTGATTAAGGAAATTTTCAAAACAGTATGATCGTACATAACCTCAAAATCACTTATCTGTGTAATACATTTCCGGTCTGTGTTCATAGGCTTACATTTTTTTAAAAATATTTTATTTATTTATTTGACAGAGAGATAGAGAGCACAAGCAGGGGGAGCAGTAGAGGGAGAGAGAGAAGGAGGCTCCCCGCTGAGCAGGGAGCCCAATGTGGGGCATGACCTGAACTAAAGGCTGACTCTTAACTGACTGAGCCACCCAGGCGCCCCAGAGGCTTACATTTTTTTATGGTTACAATCATGGAATACACACTATTTCCACCCTGACTTTCAAATGCATTCTTAGAAGTCTTACAGGTATATATTTTCATTCTCCATATTCATCTTTAGAAGTGTAACTCCTTTTGTGGCATGTATTCCTTAGACACTTTCTATATATCATCTCTTGAATCTTGATAACCTTTCTTGTTTTGCCCTCCATTTCTAAGGGAATTGCATACATGGCCTACCCCCAATTTTATCATTTCTCTGAATTTAAGTGAACACCTTGGCTTTTTATCACACTAATGATTTTTTCAATGTAATTTCCTTTTGAGTATATATTCGATTATATCCTACAAAACTCTAATTTAGATTTTGAAACAAAAGTAAATAAACACTGGAAACATAATGAAACAAATCATTTTGTGTTGATTGTCATTTAGACAACACGGGTCTCAGAGCATTAACCGGAAATTATTTTTCCTTTATCTAGTTTCATATCCTGATTTCAAGAACTCAATAACCCAAGTCTACCTAGGTCACTTTATGATAGTAAACCGGGTGCTGACAGAGGTATATTAACTTTTGTGAGATTGCAGTACCACTCAATACACCACAGCAGTAATGAAGTAATAATTAAAGTGTCAATCTTAAATGGTCTTTTTTCCCTTAAGATTCCTCTGGACATTATACTCTGATAATAACCTATTTTGAAAATGGAGTTTTCTTTGCTGAAATTGCACAAAATCACCTGTGTGTGAATATAGCAAGAGTATTACGATAAGTATTATGATCAGTATTCTGGTCAATAAGTGATATGCTTGGTTTTCCTTATCTGTGGAATCAAGGCTCTATTGTATCCTACGTACCTTATGTTTTAGTACAGATACATATATACTTGCATATATTCGGATTTTTTTAAATATTGCTGATTGTGCCACTAACTGCAAGTGTTTCAGGATTTTGCAATGATATTTTTTTATCATCTCTGACTTGCCGGTGCCTGAGAGACAGCTGGAAGAGTGTTCTATAGAATTATTATGTATACTTAATACACAGACACACACACACAATATGAACAGAAGTTCAATGAAATATTTTTTTTAAGATTTTATTTATTTATTTGACAGAGAGAGACACAGCGAGAGCAGGAACACAAGCAGGGGGAGTGGGAGAGGGAGAAGCAGGCTTCCCGCCGAGCAGGGACCCTGACGCAGGACTCGATCCCAGAACCCTGGCATTATGACCTGAGCCTAAGGCAGACGCTAATGACTGAGCCACCCAGGCGTCCCTCAATTAAATATTTTTTCATGGTGTTGTGTTCTAGTATTCTTCTTCAGTTTTCTTTTTTTCTAATTCATTAAATAAATCTGGTCATGGCCAAGTAAGTTAACAACCTACTAACAGGTAGCAATCTGTAGTTTTAAAAATACTTCTTGTAAAAGTATTACCAATTTTCAAAAAATTATAGTACATTTAAAAATTCCATTAAGCATATGTAAGTACAATGGATATACAGAAATTTACAGTGGCTTATTTTAAATATAAGGGATCATCCTACTGCAAATGCATGAAGTGTAATAGAATTTCCATACCAAAATTATAATGTTCTTGCTATTATATGGGTAATTTTGTGTAAATTTGCAGTGGATTATTGTGTTATTTTATTTTATTAATTTTTATTTAAATCAGTTAACATACAGTGTAATATTAGTTTCAGGTGTACAATTTACTGATTCAACACTTCCATACATCACCCAAAGCTCATCACAACTGCACTCTTTAATCCCCATCAACTATTTCACCCATTCCCCCCACCCACTTCCCCTCTGGTAACCATCAGTTTTTTCTCTATAATCTGTTTCTTGGTTTTCCTCTGTTTCCCCCCTATGATTGTTTGTTTTGTTTCTTAAATTCCACATATGCGTGAAATCATATGGTATTTGTCTTTCTTTGACTGACTTATTTCGCCTAGCATATTACTCTCGCTCCATCCACATTGTTGCAAATGGCAAGATTTGATTCTTTTTTTATGGCTGAATAATATTCCATTGTGTGTATATATATACCACATCTTCTTTATCCATTCATCAGTCAGTGGACATTTGGACTCTTTCCATAATTTGACTATTGTTGATATGTTGCTATAAACATCGGGATTTGTCAATGTGTTGTATTCCTTTTTTGGTTATGGGTAAATTTTCTTGTAGAGCAGAGAAAGATACACAGATGTGCTTAGATTATTATTGCTCTTCCCTTAAAGTAGTGAGTAGAGAACTAGTTTATGGAACTAATAGACAATAAAGACTGAGCATAGATATTTAGAATTTTGTGTTCAAATTTAAAAACAAGCAAATAATATAAAAACCCTCAATCTGTCACTAAATTAGTGATGTGATTTTACTAGATGATCTCTCTGACACCTTTTCATTATTCCTTTGGTTTTCCTACTGTCTGTGTGAATTTTCTCATAATGGTACATAAGATTGGAGATTATGTCCTCAATCTTTCAGTCATTTCGTTCATTGCTTGAAAATATTTAAAGAGCACAAACTCCCAGACATCATCAACCACTTACAGAAGAATGAAATATATTTCATTTGAGAGATAAAATACTTAGATGTGTACTGTAAATAGTCAGGATAGGGTAGGATTTACTTTGGTTAAGAACAATAGGAAAACCTCAGCGGCTTAACACCTAAGCCTTATTTCTTGCTTCTACTACTTAACCATTGTGGATCAGCGTGTGTGTGTGCGTGCGTGTGTGGGTGCACTTGCCTGTGTGCAGTGGGGGGGCAGGGGGGGAGGAGTGTTTCTCAGATCTACATAGTCATTCAAGGACCCAGACTGATGAGGGCCTCAGTGACTTATAACACTGTCATCTCAGCATAATATTTAAGGATTCATTGCAGTACGGAAGAAAACACTGGAAGCTTTCTCACCAGCATTTAACCACTTTGACCCTATAAGAGTCATAAATAATTTCTGGTCAGAGATGATTAGTCAGACCCAGTCTCCATGTCCAATAACTACCAGGGCGCAGAATGTATAACATAGCCCAGGGCTTGGAAGGAGAGGATTTTGTCAAGTTCTTAAAGCTTCTTCTCTAAGTTGCAGCTGGAGAGTCAAAGCTTTATGAAACCATGTAAGAATGATTGATGAATTAGTTGAGAAAGCGATGGCTTCATAGAGGAGGAGATGCATGATCTGCCCTCTGAGGGACTTTTGTATTATTATGAGGGATGCTTAGTTCATTCTTTAATGAAAGCTTCTCTTTTCTTGACCTGAATCTCAAACAATGGGTATGTATTTGATTAAGAATGCCAGCATTCCTGGGGCTTGTGACTGGCTCAGTCAGTAGAGCATGTGACTCTTGGTCTCCGGGTCCACATTGGGTGTAGAGATGACTTAAAAATAAAATCTTAAAAAAGAAAAATGCCAGCACTCCTGGCAAATTTGGAGTGTAAACTAAATCACTTCTGACTTACTAGGAGTCCTGACATGAAAACAACTGCCGATTTAACAGATCTGTTTGGATATGTTAAAGACTCCTCACATCCATCACATCCGAACCTGAACTCATTCATTTCACCAACAAATCTAGTCCTTCCCCAATATCTTTGATCCTAATGAATGATTCTACCATCCAACTAGTTGTGTTATTAGAAACTTGCTTTCATAGGTCTCTCATCCTTAGCCTTCTTGATCATTTTTGGCTCACAAATATCTTTTAAATTTATTTATTGTTCTCCACCTCCATTGCTACATCATAATCAAATCAACCCGGCCTTCTTAATTCTACTGTTAACTTGACTTTCAAATCAATGCACTATCTGGATGCTGCTACTCCCCAGCCTAATTTCTCATATTATTTCTCTCATCTTCATGCTCTGGTCACTCTGGTCTTCTTTCAGATTTTTAATATTCCAATATTCTTCCTGCTTCAGGATCCTAGCACATGCTGCTCCCTATGCTTCGAGTACTGTGGAATGTATCTGCTATGGGCAGACAATAACACTAAATTCAAAAATGTAATATGGCTGACTTTAAGAATAAATTTTTATTATTTATGTTTGAGAGCAAATGTTCAGCTTTTCCATATTATAAGAGAATGAATTTGTCACTTTTAAAAATTAACTGCAGAACTGTCAAAAACTGGCCAACTGTGGTGGAGAGGGATTTGAACAGTAATTGAAACTTTTTTAAAAATTTTTTTACATTTGGGGAAACTCTAAGTAGAGTTTAAGTTTGAAAATTTTGAATACTTAACTGCTTTTAAAGAAGAAATGTATTTAGGAGCCCCTGGGTGGCTCAGGTTAAGGGTCTATCTTCAGCTCAGGTCATGATCCCAGGGTCCTGGGATGGAGCCCTGCGTTGGGCTCCCTGCTCGGCGGGAGGCCTGCTTCTCCCTCTCCTCCCTGCTCATGCTCTCTCTCACTCTCTCTCTCTCAAATAAATTTAAAAAAATAAAAATTTTAAAAAAAGAAGAAATGTATTTATAAATTCATATCTTATACTTGAGGGTACTCATGAGACTAAATTTAAGTAAAGGAAATCTTAAGTGGAATGTAAAGAGGTGCTTTACATTTATATTTTAATGAATTTTAATCTCGGGATTCTTTTTTCCCGATTATTTTGATAATGTGTTTTCTCAAAATCATGGCATCACAGATTTTTTTTCTTGTTTGTTTCTTTTCTTTTTAATGGGAACGCTCTGTGATATAACATCCTCTGGGTGTGAAAACACATTTTCAGAAAATATCTGGAAAAAAATGCAGTGAAAAATAAATCTTCTATCTAAAAATAAAATAGTGAGACTGTAACAAATACAGGCTGATATGATCTTTAAAATTCTTTGATTACTAATTACTCATTTGAGAATAATTGTGTCAAAAAAAATCTCTCAGATATGTTTTCATTTCTATACTTTTTTTCCAACAATAATGCATTAAATTATAAAATTATAGCAATGAAGAATTAATGTTTACTATCACAGTGCAGAAACTCAGATTGAACTTGAGTGCTCTATGAGTGAAGGAACCATTTTTATGTTGTTTCTAATTATATCCACATTGTTGACCTACCTAGCAGTCCTTAGCACTTACTAATAAGTAAGCACTTAAAAATCTTTGATGGATATTACTGGATGAATCATCCTTGATTTTATTTTCATTTGTTTCTCACTCATTCCTATTGTTCTTCAAACTAGTATAGTATCTTAATGTGTGATCTTGGTAATAAGAATCTTCATGAAGTGGAATTAATTATAGTTGACTCTCATTTTTATACAAGGCAAAAGATGACGACTTTATGTTTAGCAGTCTTTACTTCCCCAAATAAATTGTCCGGAGAGCTCACTATTAAATTCCAAATGAATGTGTGTTGATTTAAGTGTTCATTTTGTGATAATTAAGAGTATAAACATGTTGAAGGATATATTGCAATTCTACTTTAATGGGACCACTATTTCAGATTATTTGGGTCAATGCTATCTTTCAAATAGATAATCATTCTTTGCTTTACCTTTTCCCTCCCTCCTCTTCATCTTTTCTTACTACTCTGTTTTTAATCATTTTCTCAGTTATATCATAAATCTGTATCACATTCAAAGCACAAAGAGTTCTATTACTGAAAAACAAAGCTATTCATTCTGTATAGATTTTCAATATATGTTTAATTCTTTCTATTGGAAACTTTTTTAAAAAGTATGGTTTTTTGCTAGTAAAGAGCAATGCTTTTAAAGAAATATTTTAACTTTTTAAATGAAAATGTATTCTATGAAATATTTAAAATATTCAAATAATCCAAAAACGTGTAAATTGAAAAATAGTTCTTCTTTCAGATCCCTTGTTACTTTTCAGATGTAAGCACTATTAAGAGCTTCTTATATCTACTAATATGCAAATATATATTATATTTAAAATCAGTATTCCATTATATACAATGTGTGTAATGCAGATTTTAAGTTATTAGATGATTTTATTTTGGATAATATTTTATTTCATACAAACTATAATGATTTTGAAATGTATATATTTTTAATATTAGAGCTATATAAATTATTTTTGGTTAATGTAACATGAAATAATTATATAAAATATGTTAAATGCAAGTGATTTGGTTTACTTTAAGCTAATTCAGTTTTATAATTTTAAGTATTTTCTGGTATAATTTGTAATGATTGTGTCAATATACATAAGATATATTAAATGATTTTATAGATCTGATTATATTTAAAGATTTTTTTAAAGTTCCACTTTTATCATATTGCAAAGTATTCTTGGGTGACAGATATTATAACATCTTGTTTAAAATTAATATTTCCATCAATTATTATTGTTAGAGATCATAATCTTCTATAGTATTTTTAATGTTTGAGTTCCTTTATATGTTCAGACACTACTATAATAAAAATTTTATAGTCACATTTAATATATCTTTGCTTGGGGGCTGCAATATGCTAATCTTAAGGATTTTAAAGTATTTCAGAATGTAAATTTTTTAAGAATTATCTTGCACATTTTAGCTATATGACAAATATTTTAAGACAAAAACAAACAATATGGAAGATATTTGAAGGAACATGAAGTGTTTAAGGGTCTTTATAAAATTCATTAAATTTAATAATAATAGTTTACATGTAGAGAGCTTTACATGCCATGTGCCATTCTAAGAATTTTTGTGCATTACTCATTTAATCCTACTTCAACCCTATTGTGAGGTTTGTAGTATTCTCATTTTTTTAAAGATTTTTATTTATTTATTGTGCGTGGGCACAAGCAGGTGGAGCAGGTTTGTAGTATTCTCATTTTTTTAAAGATTTTTATTTATTTATTGTGCGCGGGCACAAGCAGGTGGAGCAGGTGAGGGAGAAGCAGGCTCTCCGCTGAGCAAGGAGCCCAGTGTGGGGCTCGGTTTGGGGCTTGATCCCAGGACCCTGGGATCATGATCTGAGCCAAAGGCAGCCGCCTAGCCAACTGAGCCATCCAGGTGCCCCAGTTATGATCATTTTGGAAATGAGAAAATTGAGGTCACAGAAATGATGCTATTACTTACAGTCATACCCCCACTGGCAAGTGTTACAGCTGGAATTCAATGAGGAGCCTTTGGCTTTAGAGTTAATAGGATCTAGACCATTTATTCTTTCATTAATTCAGAAAACTGAGCATTAATTTAAAAATACTCAGTATCAGCAACCTAGCAGCCCTCAAAGAGCTTACCTTTTATTGGGAGCAGAAAACAAGTGGAAAAAAGAAAGAAAAAAAGAGAGAGGGAGGGAGGGGGGGAGGGAATGAGGTAGGATGGAGGGAAGGTGATATGTTTTATGTAGCTAAGTGCCATCAAAGAAGTAAAAACAAGCAACAAGAACAATAACAAAACAAGGAAAGAAAGTAGAGAGTGCCAGTTTTGGGGGGATGAAGGCAGAATGCATTTTATTATTATGTCTTTTTGTACTGAAAAGAAGTATCCTTTTTGCAATATAAAGTTGAAATTTATTTCAATTACAATTCTTTTCTTACATGTTAAAGCTATTTTAATCTGTAGCAGCATACAATTATTTCAGAATGGATCATTTTTAATGATTCATTATGTATGAAGTCATTTGTTGATGCAATTAGCTTTTTAAAAATTGAATTATAATTAGTATAGTGTTATGTTAGTTTTAGGTATACAATATAATGATTCAACAATTCTATACACATCTCAGTGCTTATCACAAGAAGTGTAGTCTTAATTCCCTTTATTTCACGCAGTGCCCCCCACCACCACCCACCTCCCCTCTAGCAACTACCAGGTTTTCTCTGTATTTAAGAGTCATTTGTTTGTCTTTTTTTTTGTGGTTACTTCATTTGTTTTGTTTCTTAAATTCCACATATGAGTGAAATCTTAGGGTATTCTCTATCTGACTTATTTTACTTAGCATTATACCCTCTAGGTCCAACAATATTGTCCATCATTCATTTTTTATGGCTGAGTAATATCCCATTGTGTGTGTGTGTGTGTGTTTGTGTATGCACACATCTTCATTATCCATTCATCTATTGATAGACACTTGGGTCGCTTCCATATCTTGGTTTTTGTAAATACTGCTGCAATAAACATAGGGGTACATATATCTCTTTGAATTAGTGTTTTCATTTTCCTTGGGTAAATACTCAGTAGTGGAATTACTGGATGATACAGTAATTCTATTTTTAATTTTTGAGGGACCTCCATACTGTTTGCCACTATGGCTCCACCAGTTTGCATTCCCACCAACAGCAAAGGGTTCTCTTTTCTCCATATCCTTACCAAAACTTATTTTTTGACTTTTTGAGTCTAAGCATCCTGACAGATGTAAGATGATATCTCATTGTGGTTTTGATTGCATTTCTCTGATGATGAGTGATGTTGAACATCTTTTCATGCATCTGTTGGCCATTTGTACGTCCTCTCTGGAAAAATGTCTATTCAGGTCTTCCATCCATTTTTAATCAGATTATTTGGGGTTTTTGGTGATGTATAAGTTTTTTTCATATATTTTAGATATTAATCTTTTATTGGATATATCATTTGCAAATATCTTCTCCCATTCAGTAAGTTACTTTGTCAACTTGCTGACAGTTTCCTTTGCTGTGCAAAGGCTTTTTATTCTGCTGTGGTCCCAATACTTTATTTTTGCTTTTGCTTCCTTTACCTGAGGAGATGTATCTAGAAAAATGTTTCTATGGCCGATATCAGAGAGAAAACTGCCTATGTTTTCTTCTAGGAGTATTATGGTTTCATGTCTCACATTTAGGTCTTTAATCCATTTTGAGTTTATTTTTGTGTATGGTGTAAGAAAGTCCAGTTTCATTCTTTAGCACATAGTTATCCAGTTTGTCCAACACCATCTGTTGACAACACCCTCTTTCCCCCATTGTATGTTCTTGCTGCCTGTGTCATAGATTGACCATATTAGTGTGGGTTTATTTCTGGGGTCTCTATTCTGTTCCATTCATCTATGTCTCTGTTTTTGTGCCAGTATCATATGGTTTTGATTACTACAGCTTTGTAGTATGTCTTGAAATCTGGGATTGTGATACCTCCAGCTTTGTTCTTTCTCAAGACTGGTTTAGCTATTTGGGGTCTTCTGTGGTTCCATACAAATATTAGTATTATTTCTTCTAGTTCTGGTATTTTGATAGGGATTGCATTAAATCTATGGATTGCTTTGGGTCATATGGACATTTTAATAGTATTGGTTCTTTCAATCCATGATCATGAAATCTCTTTCCATTTATTTGGATCATCTTCAATTTCTGTCATCAGTGTTTTCAGAGTATAGGTCTTTCATCTCCTTGGTTAAGTTTATTCCTAGGTATTTTATTTTGGGGGGTACAATTGTAAATTGGATTGTTTTCTTTCTGCTAAGTCATCATTAGTGTATAGAATACAACAGATTTCTGTAAATTAATTTTGTATCCTGAAATTTTACTGAATCCATTTATCAGTTCTAGTGTTTTTTTTTTTTTGGTGGAGTCTTTATGGTTTCTATATATAATATTATGTCATCTGTAAATAGTGAAACTTTTAATTATTCCTTACCAATTTGGATGCCTTTTATTTCTTTTTCTTATCTGATTGCTATGGCTAGGACTTCCAGTACTATGTTGAATAGAAGTGGTGAGAATAGACATTCTTATCTTGTTCTTGGTCTTAGAGGAAAAGCTCTCAGTTTTTCATTGAAAAAGCTGTGGGCTTTTCATTTATGGCTTTTACTATGTTGAGGTATGCTCCCTCTAAACCTATTTTGTTGAGAGCTTTTATCATCAATGCATTTATCAGAATAGGGTGGTAGGTGAAGACCACATTTGAACAAAGCTTGGAAGGAAGTGGGAAAGTGAACTTTGGTAAGAGATGCATGGTGATTTGAGGAAAGCAGAGGCCATTGTGCTCTGGTTAAAGTAATGGAGAAAGCAAAAATTTATTTCAGTGAGGTAACATAGGACCAGATGGTGCAGGGCACTAGGTTGACTTTGGTTTTCATTCTGAATGAGATGGGAAGCCACTGGAATGTTTTGAACAGAAGGGTAAAATGTTCCAACTGAGGTTTTTTTTTTCCCCCAGGGATCATTTTTGCATAAAATGATTTTGCTGGATTGACTGAGTGGGGCAAGAGTGGAAACAGAGAAAAGTTGCTTTTTGTAGGTTTATGTTTGAAACAAAATTGCCCTATGCCTTCTCTCTAGGTGTTTCCTAGATTTTATGGCCTCTATATACATTGAGAGCAGTAGAAAGTTCAGAAATATGTTACTGTAGAATGTTTATTTAAAAATGAGCTTAAGGGTGCCTGTATGACTCAGTTGGTTGAGCATCTAATTCTGGGTTTCGGCTCTGGTCATGATCTCAGGGTCAGGGGATCCAGTCCCGCATCAGATCAGGCTCTGTGCTCAGAGGGGAGTCTGCTTGAGATTCTCTCTCTCCCTCTCCCTCCACCCCTCCTACCATTTGTGCTCTAGCTCTCCCTCCCTCTTCCCCTCCCCACTTCTAATGTAATGAATAAATAAATCTGTCTTTAAAAAAATAAAAATAAAAATGAGTTTAATTTCCATCATGCAAGCTAGAGCTTATATCAAAACACTGATTTTATTTATTTATTTTTTTAGCATTTTATACATGCATTTCCCAGCTACCATGCCATCTAGTTCATTGTCTTGGGGCAAGTAGATAAAAGTTGGGTTAACTTTAAGGCATCTGGGAAAGTGGCAGAGGAAAAAAAAATTCCCTACACTTGAAAGACTTACTAATGTACTCTCTAAATCAGAGGAAGAGAAACATTAAGGGTTCATGAATATAAAGTGAGTGCAATTGGTTCTAAAAGCCATCCTCCATAAAATATCTGGATTGGCATTGATTTTCAAGAAAATTGTTTTTAGACAAAATGCTTTTGCTTTTCGATATTTTACATTTAATTTCATTTAAACAAAAATACATCAGTGTCAACATTTAAATGATACTCTGCTGAAGTCTGATTTTGAAAATGGTCAGCCATTTGATATTATTCTCTAAAATTAACCATCACCTAAATGTTGCCTATAGTTAAATGCATATCAACAAATTAGCAGTTAGAAGATATTTATAATGCCTACAAATGTGATGATCTATATTTCAGTCAATATGTACTCCTGATGTTTTAGGTACCCAGGCAGCAAGTATTTTTCTGTTGCTTACTATGAGATGAGAACTCAGCCACATATTCCAGATTTTTTTTCTAAAAGCTTTGTTTTTTCAAGGAGAGGATAATATAGTTAAAGAGCTAAGAAAGACCAAAAAAAAAAAAAAAATACTTTCCATCAAAGTATAAGACAGTGTATTATTTGTTGGTAAAGCAAAAAAGAATGGATAAATAAAAAACATACTGTATAAATAGATATGAGGTATTTAAGGTTAAGTCATTTAATAAGGTTTCATAACCTATAAGTGCTGTTTAGTCATGTGATCTGGGAGCATCACAAGTCAGGAAGATAGAATGTCAGTTTGTAAAATCAAGATAATAACCTCCTATGATACTTAAACTTTCTACCTTATAATATGGTTGTTTGTATACATTGTTTACTTTTTCTATTACAACATGAGCTTCTTGAGAATAGGGAAAATGTCTTGTCTTTACATCCCAAACAATATCTTATACATAGCTGATATTGAATACTTACTGATTGAATGAGGTATGTGCATTCCTCCTACGATGGTAATACATATCCTTTTATTAGGAGAAATACATTATTATTGCTTGTTTGAGAAGACCGATTATGTTTCTCAAATGCAGTAATTTTGGCTTACAGAAAAAAGTCTTACCTTTTCTAGATGGAAATAAACTAAGTTTTATTTTTTTTTAATTTTATTTTTTTAGATTTATTTATTTATTTATTTGTTTGTTTGTTTAACAGAGAGAGACACAGCGAGACAGGGAACACAAGCAGGGGGAGTGGGAGAGGGAGAAGCAGGCTTCCCGCCAAGCAGGGAGCCCGATAAGGGGCTCGATCCCAAGACCCTGGGATCATGACCTGAGCCGAAGGCAGATGCTCAATGACTGAGCCACCCAGGCGCCCCTAAGTTTTATTTCTAAAGAGAAATTCTCAAGTATTGTAATCCAAGACCAATATTAGAGCATTTAAACGAAGTTATGTTGAGATTATAATTAGTAATCAAACTTATTACATGAGAAAAGTGAGATATAAATTAGTAACAGTACTAGTAATAAAAAATATAAATTGGTAGAACCTCAGACATAAAAATACTTTTTAAAAAAGATTTTATTTATTTGAGAGAGGGAGTGTGAGCAAGAGAGAGAGAGCACGCGCGCACAAGCCAGGGGAGGGGAGAGAGGCAGAGGGAGAAGCAAACTCCCTGCTGAGCAGGGAGCCCAATG
Organism: Phoca vitulina; assembly: GCF_004348235.1. Taxonomy (NCBI): domain Eukaryota; kingdom Metazoa; phylum Chordata; class Mammalia; order Carnivora; family Phocidae; genus Phoca; species Phoca vitulina. The sequence continues at coordinate 3,861,036 of NW_022589779.1, read as the reverse complement.
TGGGGCTCCATCCCAAGACCCTGAGATCATGACCAGAGCCGAAGGCATATGCTTAGCTTAACTGACTGAGCCACCCTTTAAATCATTTTTAAAAAATACTTTAAATTTTTTGTGTGTGATTTGGAAAGATTATGTATTGCCCTTGTATGTAGAAGACTACACAACTATGTAATGTAGGTTTAAGTAAATTGCTCATATTTCAACTCATTTCCCATTTTACTTCCATTTTCTTAATATCATTGTGTATAATGCCCTAGTTAGATGGATAGACCCATTTTCATTTTTAAGCTTTAATGAAACATATTCAAGCTGCTATGATAATAAAATATATTCAGCCTGAGAAATAATGCATGCAAAGTGATTAGATGATGCTTGACACAGACAAATGTTCAATGAATGATAATTTTATCTATAATGACTATTATTATTCTTATTAATCTTGTTGGAGTTGTTCACTTTCTGAAATGCTTCAGAGATCACTTCTTCTGGCTACCTTCTGAACTCTATATGGTTCAGCCTACCTCTGCCTGGTGATTGGTTAATATCTTTGGTAGCTTCTGAGTCATGCTCCATCAGGAAACCAAGGGTGTGATTTGCATCCCAGCATATCCTCCTTCCTCCTGCTCACTGTCACTTCTATTTTTACTTTAGAGCACAAGGTTCTTTAAGGCTGCTTATATTTGAAGTTTTCCCACATACACAGATTTACTACCTGTTTCCTTATAAGAAATGTGTACTTGGTAATAAATTTTTACTAGAAAACAGCAGCTATAGCTAGATTAATACCTAAGGCCAAAGCTTTTCATTTCTCCTAAATCCCCTACTCCCCCTACTCATTCCTGTCCCTGGACTATTACTAATTTTCTGCCCCATTTCTCCCAGGGTTCCTAGTCCAGTTAATTTTCTTAAACCAATCAAAAATGATTTGAGGGCGCCTGGGTGGCTCAGTTGGTTAAGCAGCTGCCTTTGGCTCAGGTCATGACTCTGGAGTCCCGGGATCGAGTCCCACATCGGGCTCCCTGCTCAGCGGGGGGTCTGCTTCTCCCTCTGACCCTTCCCCTCTCATGCTCTCTGTCTCCCATTCTCTCTCTCAGATAAATAAATAAAATCTTTAAAAAAAAAAAATGATTTGAGTACCTATAGCTAATCCATTGACAAGCATGTATTGAATTCTTACTTTATCCAGGGATGTTTGCTCAACACTAATTCAGGATATCTTATTCTGGCATCCGTGTTGCCTCAAGGGTTTTGGAATATTCAGAATTCTATACAAAAAGTGGTGTGTATGTTTGCATAAGCAGTTTTCTAGGAGATTGAGCTCATAGCTTCCATCAGATTGTCAAAGGATGAAGACTCTAAAGAGATTATGATATACCCACTAGAGAGGCAAAAATAGATAAAACATATTTTTCTGTTTGAGGAGCTTGCAATATAAGTGAAATTGACATAGTAAATGGCAATATAAAAATAAGGGTGAGGTGGTATACAATACGATAGGTAAGGACAGAAAAATCACTTAGTGATAAATTGGAGGGAGGAACGGAGATATGATCTGGTTTAGAAATAAGTTATGTAGTAAAGTTTCATGGGACTTCCATCCTGTGGGGAAAAGAGCATGAGTAAGGCCTTACTGATTATAGTGTTTGGGAAGATAATGAAGAGGCTATGTCTTGAATAATACTGAATTATTTTTTTTAAAAAAGTTATTGAGGGGCACCTGGGTGGCTCAGTTGGTTAAGCAACAGACTCTTGGTTTTGTCTTAGGTCATAATCTCAGGGTCATGAGATGGAGCCCCGCCAGGCTCCACACTCAGCAGGGAGTCTTCTGTCCCTCTCCCTCTTCCTCTGCCTCTCTCCCCACATGTGCATGCATGCTCTTCTTCTCTCTCAAATAAATAAATCTTTTTTAAAAAGTTACTGAATACATGAGATATTAATAATTCCCATGGCTTAAAATGTTGAATAGTAAAATGATGCATGGCAGATTATCTTTTAACTAATCTTCTTTAGATTTAAAAACATTTAGGTTCGAAACCCTTAAATAATCTTCAAGAATTTTTTTGTAAAATAACTCTTAATAACAACCGTCAGCATAATATATCATTAAGAAACACATTGTGCTCCATTTCACAAAAACACTAAGTACAGTTCTTCATTAGCACATTGTACTGACCTAGACTGAATGTTTATATTTCACTTTTCTTAAATATATTTTCTTCAGAGCTTTACAGTTTCTGTCAGTTGCAATCAATCTGTCGTTCTCCAATTTACTCTTTCCAAAATTGACCCCCTTTCCCGAGATATCTTTCTTGATCTTTTCCTTACATCATATTGTTCATCTTCACTCCCTACTCTACTTGAATTTCCAGGACCTCCAATGTCCTAGCCAGAGTTCAACTCTTTTCTTTCCATTGATGTAAATATTGCCCTACCTTCAAGGCTTAGCTGAAAAACCTCAGCTGGAGTGTTTCTAAATAAAAACCAGGAGAAAGTAATCATGCTACTAACATGACTACTGATAGATTTTGGAAATGTAGATAGTTCCTATTTTACACTGTGTTTTCCTTATAGACTTGGTCAAGAATAGGAAACTAGTAAATGGCTGGGCTGGGCATAAAACTCAACACTTTGGCTCCATACCCAGCTAAGATTGCATTTTATAAAAGAAATTTAAAGACTGAATAGTTTCTAATACCTGTTGATTAAAGGGAAATATATCTGAAGCAAATTTGTCAAGATAGCAGAAATTCTAGATGTTACTGAATTTTAAAGTATCTATCATGAAATGACAGTTGGGTGGTATTTACTTATATATGGAAGAAGACATTTTAGCAGCTTTTTAAGGTGTAAAACTTAAAGGTGCTCAGAACATGTAGGACAAAAGGAAGCTTGGCCAGAAATGTCCCTAGAAACCTGTGACAACTTGAATTGTGCTCAAGAGGCAGGTCACAAATCACTGCTTTACTGATATCCGTTAAGCAGTTTTTTCTGTCTTTCGAAGCTAAGTAGTGGGTACCAAAATAAACAGACCTCAAAATGCAATACGTCTCATCTCTTGGGTGTCTTCCTAGATTCACAAAGCCAGGGCTGTTAAGCTTAAGTGTTAAGAATTATTCAAATAAATTCTCTTATATATGACAAATATTCAAGAGATGATAAATCTAAGAAAACGATGAATAAATTAATAGCTATATCATAATTGTATATAATAGCAATTATCCATTCTGTTCCTCTCAATGTATGTTATTTATGTCTTAGTGCTTATAAATCTAGGGTCCAGGCTTGTCTGGTTTCTTTCCATACCTCCTATGGTCTACCTGAACTCAGGCTGGTGAATCCTCACCAAGCTTGAACTATGCTTTTAAATGCAACAGTGCTTTGCATGGTTTGATAAAAACCAGTTGGATTCCTTAACTTCTTAGAGTTGCTAAAATGGAAAACACCATCTTTTTGTGTTTTTAACATAAAAACAACCTACCTAGTGCCTATCATTAACTTTAGAAATAGTAATTTTATTATTTGTCAAATTATATTTTGAATTCTACAAATAAAAGTCCTCAGAAATTAGCTTAGTCACACAACCAGCGGAGCAGTAACTGCTATTAAAAATGTAAAAAAAAAGTTTTTAAACTGTTCAATATAAAAATAGGGAAAACAGTTTAACAATCCAAAAAAAAAATCACCAGCATTGAACCCCAAATAACTGGTTTACATCCCCTTCCCTACTTCCCTGCATACACACTTTAATTATGATGAGGGGGAAGAGTTATTTTTGAGAATTCCACAATATTTTTGAGATAACTAAATATGAATTGTAGTTTAAGAAGGATTGCTTTGATAGAGAAAATAGAGACAAACATAAGTCAAATTCTAAAATTAAAAACTAGCATGTATAAGTATTATTATGATCTCATTATGATTTGTGCTTACTAGTAACTAAATTGCCCAACTATGTTGATCTGCTGATGGCCTTTGCCAGCAGTTGTTTACCAAGATGTAGAAGGATTGTGCAGACAAATGGATGACTGCCATTATTGCAACCAATATAAAGACCTTGAGCATGAGCATACACGCAAAAACAATTCCAGATTTACTGGCAGTTGCAACATCAAAAGCAAGAGTAATTAATAGTGAATGAAAGTGACCTTTTCAAATCTAATAATTCTTGTCTTATTTGGGGGAGAGGGCTTTCTATTGGCTGATTTATCAGAATATATAAACACTGACAGTAAAGTTATTGAGCATCTACACCAATATTATTTCTGAATATAATAATGTACATATTTATAAATTAAACTTTTTTTAAAATGTGCAAGATTTTATTTCAATACTAAGCATAATTTCCAAAACCAGCTTATCTAGGCATATTTTTTTCCATCTGTGTTAAAGAGAAGGAAAACATAAAAACCAACATCACTGAATACTCAAAAAACAAAAAGCCTGAAAACTTAGACACTCATGAAATATAGGCTGTAAGAGGATTTTATAGAAAAGTTGAGTCAAAGATACTAAGCTTTCTATCTGAATAAAATTTAATATACTATTATTTCTGCCAAATGAGGCCAGTAGGTGATGTGTTAGTAAAAACAAACTTCTTTTAACTGAAACTAAAACCTAAACCTAACAGTAGGTTACAGACTGGAGTTATGTCCCATTATACAGAGAACTGAAATAAATGAACAAACAAAAACCGTGGTATGTTAAGTTAATAAATTAGAAATGAGTTTAATGCATACTGTTTAGATATATGTTCCTGTCATAATCAATAATATAAAACCTAAAAAAGTACCATCTGTTTTTCCTTGAGACCTCAATTTTCAGGGCCCCTCATGCACACAGATCCTTCCAAGGTCATGGGGGAGGGAGGCTAGGAGTAGATATATTTTTTGGTAAAGTTTGGAAAAATAAGACATTTTAACCATAATTAGTGGTATAACTGTGTTCTTTCCACCTAACTTTGTGTCCATATTGCTTTTACTGTCTTCTGATGGTCCCTCAGAATTATACAAGCGTCAGGACATTCAACACCAGGAACTGCTCCTCTATGCTTTCCCTCTGCCTAGATCTCGCTTCTCTCTTACAAATACCTCTTCGATGCTGGGTTCTGATTTGTGAATATCACTTTGATCATCTCTCTGTTTAGTGTCAATCTTACTCAGTCTTAATTTATGGTATATGGTATTTCTTGCTTTTTGCCACCAGCATAATCTAGTGACAAAAACTCCCCGTCAACCTCATGATGTCATAGTTGTGTGACCACGCAAGTCACTTACTCTCTTACTCATTTCGTGAGGATCAAAATAACAGTACTTGTTTCATGGACTTGCGGTCAGGAATAAATGAGACAGTGCTTATTGTAAAGCTTGGACAATAGTAAAAACCCAGGAATTAGTTCTTAACATTACGACTATTTAAGCCAGAAGTTATGATATTCCCTCCTTTGAGATTTCCATAGCATCCCATAAAATACCTTAAAAATAATTATGTATTAAAATAAATTATTCATGAGAGAATTGATATTTCAAGACACAGAATCAATTTGAAGTACAAAATGAGAAGAAACAAAGTATTATCCTCATAAAACTAATTTATGATATTTAGGATTAGAGGATTAAGTAATCAACATAGTAAATAAGGCAATCAAAAATTCTTTGGTATAATACTTATCCTGTTAAATGCTTAATGTAAAATAATATTTGTTTTAGCGATTACTAAAGAGTTGGCGTTTCTGTGTTTCCCACATCCTTAACAAACTCTAAAAAAAACACATTTGGTGGCTTGAACTATGGTATTTTCATTTGAAAAATAAAACATGTTATCATAGAAACATTTTCATTTCTCTGTGATTGACATTTAAAAATATTTTTAAAGTTATTTTATAAAAACTTGTTTCTGAAGTTATTCTATAAAAAAACATGCTTTTTGTTAAATCCAATATATTTTAATAGGACCATATATTTTAAGCCAGAGGACACAGTAATGAAAGATTGTGATATGTGCAAAGTATCTTAATAATACGAGCTAATTCTAGTCTCTCTAGAACAATAAAAAGTGCAAGAGTAACAGTGTGTCAAATGCTCTAAGTTTATTCCATATTTGAACTTATGGACTAAATCGCAGTTTATAGTTTCTTTGACTAGTTGGGATTCCAACCTAGAGAAATCAGGCTTCCCACTATACTGAGGACCTACGAAAAGTGCAGTCAGTGGTGTAGGAGAAATGAACAAAAGAAACCTAAGGACAGGAGAGAAGCTCAGCTATTTAGCTGCCATCCAATGGACAGTTACTTTATCCTTGAGCCTTTTCCTGAATTGTAAAATGGGAATGATTATACCAACTTTAAAGATAGGTGGTTCTTAAAGCAGCTAAATCAGTTTCTGTATATAGTCCGTGACTTTGCTATATGACTAAATGAATGAAAGAATATGTTTCTAATATCCAACTCTGCATATCACAAAATCTTTTTAATATTCTCCTGTTCTTAATCGTTCAGGATAAAGTTAGAACTTCATGTATTCTTTTCTCCTAAAGTTGCTACTTGCCCCATCTGAATAAAGAACTGGCTATTTCTACAGTTGTGCTAAATAGTAAATGAGTAGTGTCTTCACACGAATTATAAGAAAAATACATTGGAAAATGTACTTGAAAAGAGATAAGAAAATATATGATAAAGAAATAACTAGGAAAATTCCTAAGGTAAATTATGAAGGAGAAAATTTTAGCTATCATTTTCTGTTGAACAAACAGGAAAATGCAGTCAAAAGTCTCTTTTCCAAGAGAAATTTATCTGAGACCACCGAAAATTTTATTTGAAACTTGTTCTGAATATAAAGAGAACATTTTCTGAAACATACACAAGGTGAGCTTAATTTAGAATGAACAGTGGCATGCCTCAGTGGCTCAGTCAGTTAAGCGGCCAACTCCTGATTTCAGCTCAGATCGTGATCTCTGCGCTCAGTGGGGAGTCTGCTTCAGGATTCGGTCTCCCTCTGCCCTACCTCTTGCTTGCTCTCTCTTTCCCTTTCTCTCTCAAATAAATAAATCTTTAAAAAAATAAAAAAAATAAATTAAATGGACAGCAACAACCCTCACCAAGGCAGAAATATTCCCAAACTACATATCCTCATGTAAATGGAGACTTTGCAGTATTTAGGATACATTGATATTTCTATTAATGGTTTATAATGTAGATACCAAAGCCATTTAATTAGTTTTGTTTAAAACAATATAAAATATTAAGATACTAAACATGTGAAAGAAGATATCTTTGAATTAACTTCATTTCTTCTTGATAAATTCAAAAAGAAAGTAGTAATTTTATGTCTTTTACAAAGGATAATAGGAATTTTAAATCTCAACATACAAAAAAATCATGTTTTTAGAAAAATGAGATGAATTTCAATTAATGGAAACCTGTAATTAAAGAATTTACCTAACTTAAATCTCAGAATCTCACAATAATGTACCTAAGTCCTTTGACTTATATGTAATACCTAAGTAGATTTATACCCAGTGTTGGTAGTCAAAGACAGCATTTTTAAAATTTTATTTTAAACTTTTCCTATTTTTTTACATACCGACAGAAGTAGTAGACCGTGCGTTTAAATATGTAACACATTTGATTAAACTAAAATGTGCTATGGAGTAGCTTTTGTACTTTCTTTGAAATATCATTTGAAAAAATATTAAGTCTAATTTATTTTTATCAAATGCCAAGTATCAGGCTATTATTAATGTCTTCTGAGCTTAAGAGAAAAGTTTCCTTCCTTTCTCATAGTTCAATGGTATCAACATAGAAATATGACTTAATAAACTCTCCTTAGAGCACTTTGGGTAGGATTAAATGTTTGGTGACCAGGAGTTGAAGTTTTTTTTTTTTTTTTTTATTAGACCAGGTCTTGGACACTGTGCAACACTTGGAGGTGAATCTTCATCATTGCATAGAACCCTGTAAGCTTGAAAAGTGATAGTCCAAGACCACTGTGTAGAGCCATATGCCTCAGGTTGTCCTGATCTTTTAAAAGCACTGGACAGATGATGCTTTGACTCTGGCTCACATTAGATGCCATCAACTAATTTGCTCCATACAGTTAATAAGGATCTATATAATTCATTAAGTGCCACAGGGGAAACTCTATGCTATGGCTTTACATCTATCATCGCATAAAGATCACAATTAACCTATTGATAAGTGTGTACCGCAAATTAAAATTTTGGTAGAGGGGAGGTTCCCCTTCCTAGTGGTTTTGGAATTTTGTGTTGGTCATTGAATACAGTGCTGAGTCTTTGGCGTTTTCACCAGGTTTTATTTTGTGGAGATAGTCTCCACAACATTGGGCAGAGCTAAAATTCTCGAGTTAGGAAATGAACCAAATATAAAGGCCCATTCAGGTGTTATGCATAGGCATCCTTCCTTATCTTCAGCTCCCTAAGGGGTGAAACATCTCAGACTGAACCATCCTATTAACCAAAACTCCTAATCTTACTAACCAAAAATTTCTTATAGCATTCATAAGTGCTTGAATATTAGCGATTTTGGTTTATAGTGGTATACATTGTATCTTTTTTTCGGTCTATATGGTTGAAAACGTGTTGTCTGGAATAAGAATCTTATGCTAACAACCTTGAGCAAATTACTTAACCTTGCTGACTCAGATTTCTTACCTGTAAAATTAGAGTCAGAATACTACTACCTCACAGACTTGTTTGGATGATTTAACTGACTTAATAAATGCCAATGTTCTTGGAACGATGCCTGGAAAGAGGTAACAATAAATGTTAATTATCATTACTGTTACTGTTTTTATTGTTATTTTTTCATATGCAGGACAACGGTATAGCATACCAAGACAAATCAGGGGGAAAGTACCCAGCTGGTGTTTTTAGCCAGTTGGTGCAGGAACGTTTATTTTCAGTTTGATTGTTTTATCATTGTGTCAAAGAATAACAAACAGCATAATCTCTATTCTCACAACTTCCTCAGTCCTCTGATCATCCCATAGTCACAGAAAGTGGGACTTGAATGGCTTTCATCTCGTTTGTCTTAGTAATAGACCCACAGTCCATCAGGAAACAAATGCCATTCTATGGCTCTCGTTAAACAGAATTCATGATTGTCTTCCCCTAGGACTGCCTTGCAACCGCAGATGAGAATGGCAGCCTGCCAGTGGGCCCTGCCAGTTGGCTTGCCACTGCACTCTGGGTTTTGGAGAACAGGAGCACAGATATTTTTGATTCTGCAGGCCAATTCAAGCACAATTTACAATGGGGAAGAAAATCTTTAATGGCAATTTCACATGCATTGAAGTTATGTCTTTAACATTAAAAAATGCAATTTATTTATGTGTATCCTTTCAAAATGGATACTGGTAAATTATCAGCTAAAACTGGACATTTATGAAAGAGCATGTTTTCCAGCACTTAATTGCAGAACCTGTAATGATACAAAATGTTGGGACTATTGATAGTGAAGTGTTTCATTCATCCCTGCTTTGACTCATCTCTTCAACATATTTAGTGAGTGCCCACTCTCTGCCCAGTATGTAGCATGAGACTGCATTTACTTCATTATGGATGGCTTGGAGTTGGCAAATTCTGCTGTGATACTGCTACTTACACTAGACTAATACTAGAAAATGTTGCTCACTAAATATCTCCAGGTTCAAACAAAATGTGAGGTTACGAGTTTGCATTTAACAATTAATATGTGAGGTTATTGATGGTTTTCTCATGATTGTCTCTTGTGTAGGACTTTGCCTTGTCTTCTGGTATATTCTTAGAGCTAGAACATTGTCTCGTATGAGTTGAGTGCAACACAATAATTGAATGAATAAATATGGCAATCTACGTAATGCAGATCGTCCGTTAGAGGAAGTAAGCTAATGATGAAAAGCTATAAGCCCTGGGGAAAAAAAAAGTTTTTATTTCAAACTCTATGCAGTAATCTCCAGATAATTTTTCTTTATATTTAAAAATGTATTTTATATATTAAACATACATTAATGTATTATGTGGTAAAAGATGTGTGTCTGTAAGTGTGGGTAGAGATGGATACTGTCTATACCATGTAAAATTTTTAAAATGTACTTAGGAAATATTAACATTTTTCCCCTAAAAAGATTTTTCTTTTTTACTTTCTTCTAATTCAAGAAGATTTTTCTCTTTGAAACTTAATGTAGCTTTTAAAAATGTTCTGCGCTCTGTTTAATCTATAAACCTAATATGGATTTTTTGAAGCCGGCTCTTGAAACACTATACGAAAACTTTTTCTCTAATATCCTTACTTCAATACGCTTTATATTTTATCAATACTCTTTAATGAAACTCCAAAATAATTTTATATCTAGATTATTTTATAGGTAAAACAGAATATTTTCCCAGTATAAAGACCTTTTGAAGGAAGTCATTAATTTTGTATAATTGAATTAAGCTCCTCATTTTTTTATCTAAGTTACCTTTAGAAACACAAATTAAGAAAATCACATGAATAGACTCCTATCTAAATTAAAAATATCATTATCTTATTAATTGTAATTGTAGTTCAGTAAGACCAACACAAATGTGACAAAACAAGTTAAATAAACGGTCATTGGAATTTGCTAATAGATCCCCTGGTGATGCTCAAGAGGCAGTGGGTAAGGATAGCTATATTTCCATAGTTTTCTGGCAGAATACATGTTTTCATTGGGAAAAAGATACTGAAAAGATGTTTATTTACTATTCCTTTGTTCAACAAATCTTATTTTGGCCATTTTGCCAGACACCCTTCTGTTACTAGGGCTAGATTGGTGAGCCAGCTAGCCAACACACTGCTCTCATGGAACTTACATTCAGGAAGAGAAGACAGACATTAATAAGTACATCAGTAAACAAACATGGTGAAATCAAGTAGATTTGAGTGGGAGAAGAAAATAACAAAGGCTAGAGAATGACTGTGGAACGATGCAGCCAGTTTTGATTGGATAGTCAAGGAAATTTCATTTGACCTGAGACCAAAATGACAAGATGCCAACCACTGGGAGATCTGTGTCAGCTGCTCCAGGCAGAAGGAAGAGCTAAAGAGCTACAGACCCCAAGGGAGAGGCTTGAGGATGGTGTGAGTGAGGGATGCAAAGAAGGCATGTTAGGCGTATGTACAACTAGGGAAAGAACGGGGGGGAGGTTAGCGATAATAAGTAACACCCCCTGAGTCCTTGAAAGCCATGGGCAAAGTTGGACTATACCCAAAGTACAATGAAGAATTGTAAACAGCATAATGTCAGGCCGTTGTTTATAATTTAGGGAGACAATTCTTTTATGTGAAGGAATATTTGCTTCAGAGTCCTTAAGGTTATAAGCATTTGGATCCTTGTTGGACATAACATTCATGTTAATGTAAATACTCAACACTGTCAAAATGTACATAGGGGTGCCTGGGTGGCTCAGTCGTTAAGCGTCTGCCTTCGGCTCAGGTCATGATCCCAGGGTCCTGGGATCGAGCCCCGCATCAGGCTCCCTACTCGGCAGGAAGCCTGCTTCTCCCTCTCCCACTCCCCCTGCTTGTGTTCTCTCTCTCGCTGTGTCTCTCTGTCAAATAAATAAATAAATAAATCTTTAAAAAAAAAAAATGTACATAATGTTACATAAGTACATAATGTACTTAATGTGGTTTATCAGAACACTGGAAGGCAGTCAAAATCACTTGACATATTTTCCTTTTCATCCATTTGCACAAATGCATTTTTTAAGTTCTTTTATACTACAGTAATTTAATTAAACATCCAATTTATTTATTTATTTACTTACCTACTATGCTGTGCCTTTGATTCCCATGACTTACTTATTCCATAACTGGAAGCTTGTATCTCCTGTTCCCCTTCACCTATTTTGCCCATCCCCTGTTCCCCTCCCCTTTAAAACCATCAGTCTGTTCTCTGTAGTTCTGATTCTGCTTTTTGTTTGTTTCTTGCTTGACATTTTAGATTCTACATGAGTGAAATCATATGGTATTTGTCTTTTCAGTCTGACTTGTTTCACTTAGCATAATACCCTCTAGGTCCATCCATGTTGTCACAAATGCATGATCTCATTCTTTTTATGGCTGTGTAATATTCCATAAACACACACACACACACACACACACACACACACACCCCTCACATCTTTATGCATTTGTCTATCGATGGGCATTTAGGTTGCTTTCATATCTTGGCTATTGGAAATAATGCCACAATAAATATAAGGGTGAATATATCTTTTCAATTAGTATTTTTGCTTTTTTTAGGTAAATACCCAGAAGTAGAACTATTGGATCATATAGTATTTCCATTTTAATTTTTTGAGGAGCCACCATACTATTTTCCACATTAACTATACCAATTTGCATTCCTATCAACAGTGTACACTGGTTCCTTTTTTTCCATATCCTCTCCAACACTTGTTATTTCTTGTCTTTTTAACTTTAGCCATCCTAACAGGTGTAAGATGATATCTCATGAGATTTTGATTTGTATTTCCCTGATGATGAGTGATGTCAAACATCTCTTCATGTGACCATTGGCCATCTATCTATCTTCTTTGGAAAAAATATCTATTCAGTTCCTCTGCCCACTTTTAACTGGATTATTTATTTGGTCTTTTTTTTTTTTTTTTTTTTTTTTTGGTGCTGAGTTGTATAAATTCTTCATATATTTTGCATATTAAGCCCTGTTGAATATACCATTTGCAAATACGTTCTCCCATTCAGTAGGTTGCCTTTTTGTTTTGTTAATGGTTTCCTTCACTGTGCTAAAGCTCTTTCTTTTGATGTAGTCCCAGTAGTTTACTTTTACTTTTATTTTCCTTGCTTTAGGAGACACACCTAGAAAGATGTTGCTATGGTCACTGTCAGAGAAATTACTATGTTCTCTTGTAGGATTATATGGTTTTAGGTCTCACATGTAGGTCGTTAATCCATTTTGAGTTTATTTTTATGCTTAGTGGAAGAAAATGGTCTGGTTTTGTTCTTTTGCATGTAGCTGTCCAGTTTGTCCATGTCTCCAATCCACTTATTTAACTATATCCTTCCTACATAAAAACTTTAGACATTATTTTTAAAGGCGTACATATATGTATGTCTTTCTGGCTGACTTGATAACTAATCCATTGCTTCTCTAACTAGAAAGAATAGTCATGAACAATGTTTCCAGTTCAGCTATTTAACTGTCAACATTTTTCATGAAGACAAAATCTTGTATTTTCCAAAAACAGAAATCTTGAATTGAATTTGCATCTCTTCAACTAACTTTTTCCTTAAAAAAAGATAGTTTTCTTACTTGATTGATGAAAATTAAAATTGGCTACCAAGTTTTTGAGATATTATTTTGGTCTAGTATTTTCCTTCTCTTAATTTTCCAGACATGAATATCTGCCAAGCAAACACTATATTTAAACCCCTGAGAAGTTCAAATGGGATTGGAGACAGCAAAGGGAGTTCTTTTATATTTCAGTATCCTCTGTAATTAACATTTATGTCTCAGCATTAATGAAACTAAGCTTTTGCCTGCTTTTTATTTTCATTCTAGTGGTGAGGCCATTATTATTTGTAAGAAAGGACAGTCTAGCTGTTAAAAGTAACACAAGTGTAAATTGGAGGATAATTGGAAGAGATAATGTGCTGTTAGGAAAACATGTCCAAATATTTGTGTAGTTGTTGACAAAATGGTGATCATGAGGCCAAACTAATTCTCCTTCACAAGCACCAACTGGTTGTTGTTGAATGGCCTTCACAGTATTCATGTGATCACATTCCATCATACATGCTTGAAACTGCATCTTAAAATGGAGAATACTCTTTTTTTTTTTGTACACCTTAAATACATACAATTTTTATTTGTCCATTTTACCTTAATAAAGATTTTCGGGGGAAAAAAAGCACTCAGCAGGAAAAAGGTCAATAAGAACCTTTGCTATATAAATATTACTCCAGCATCATTATTAATTTTTCCATGTTCTTTAAGTGGTCCGGTATTTTTAGGTTATCAGCATATCCCAGGTTTCCATACACCCCTTCTGTCTAGTAAGAGGGTCCTATAGTAGACACCCACTGGTAATATCTGTGGCAGTCACGGGCTCCCTGGCTGAAGCTGATTGGACTAGGAGATTATCACTCGACTGGAGAATACTCTTAATGAAAGAAATATGCATGCTGCTTCTTTCTCTCTACATCTTAAAACTTATTCTGGCTATGTGCTTTAACCAATCCTTATTAATTCTGGTTGTATAGATATTTAACCTTAACATTATGTGTGTAACTATGCCCATTGATTCGTAGAAAAATTCTGTGTAAGAACATCTATTTTCAAGACCCAAGTGAAGGCAAGCTCAACATATATCAGTAGTCAAAACATGAAGGATACTTTAGGAACATCTCTGAACCCTCTTCATCAGGCAAATAGTTTGCAACGCTTCATATACATCCACTTCCCAAAGTGTTAATGATTTATAAACTATGAAGCAAAATGGCATAGGTAATATAAACTGGCAGACAAACTAAAGTGACTGAACAGTAAAAACAATTCTTTAACAACTGTAATACCTGTCACTGAAATGTAGTAAAATTATTAACAAATATTGATATTATTGATTTTTATCCCCCCAGGAGTAATCTGTTTTTCTAGAAACTGGAATAACAAGAGCTGGTTAACAACAAAATAAACATCACTGACTAGTTATCAAATAAAGATAGATAAGAAATTTAAATTTATTTTCCACCTATATAGGCACATCTACATTAATCCAAAAATGATAAGTAAGGTAATAATTGGTTATTTCTCTGGTAATTATTTGTTTTGCATGATTTTTGACCCTTCAGGGGAATAACACTTTATTTTCTGAATGCATGGGATTTGTAGCCGGCTCCCAAAGTCTTTTTTAAGACATAAGGTCATGGTCCCAGGGTCCTGGGATGGAGCCCCACATCGGGCTCCCTGTTCAGCAGGAAGCCTGCTTCTCCCTCTCCCACTCCCCCTGCTCGTGTTCCCTCTCTCGCTGTGTCTCTCTCTGTCAAATAAATAAAATCTTTAAAAAAAAAGACATTATTAATAATTTGAAGTCTCAAATAAGCACTGGATATATCTGGTACACAATATTTGGTGTATCCGGTTTTCTTAAAAGTAATTTGTGGACCATTTGTTTTTTGTGTGTGTGGCAGTTTTAAGTTATTATTTTTTAAAATCAGTACTTTTTAATGGAAACAACTTGACCAAAAATCTGTCACAGAATTTTGAGAACCATTAAAACAAAAGTTTAATGAGAAAAAAAAAGTAATTTGTGGGATTACATCATAAAACAGGGACCTTGAAACTCAGATTTTACTATTTAAACCCTAGTAATATAATTTCTGGGAGCTGAATTGGGGCTAAAATATCTAATCAACTGGATTTGGCCACAGCTGTACAGAACTAATTCTAAACTCAGAGAACTGAAAACAGCAATTTATATTTTACAGTTTTAAAGTAGTATGGTAGTTGAAACCTGGGAGTAAAATATAAAATTGTTAAATCTCAAGTCAGTCTTTCAAGGTAAACATGAAAATACATCTTTTGCTTTTTATATCAAAAAAGTAGGAAAAAGTATCAAAATTTTAACTGTTTTGCATTAGAATTATGTATAGAAGGCAATAGGTTTCTGTTCTTAAACTTTTTTGTTTGTTGGTTAAAGTGATACACAAATATAACAATTTGAAAAATTGCTGAGTGAAAATGATTTTTAGGATATTCTGAATACTTAAATTATAGGTATAGATTTATATCTGTCTATATTTTCAAAATGCTCATAATGTTGAATGGCAAATAGCCCTTCACATTTCATAAGTTTTTAATTTAATTGGAAAATATTTAACATAAATAGTAACACATAAATTTATATGTAAATATGAGAAGATTTTTTTGTAGTCTCCTAACCATATTAAAAAAAAATTCTTTGTGTCCTTTAAGGTGGAGGCAATAATGCTTCCCCATGCATTTTTTTCCAGTTAAAGAATCACCAAATATGTTATAAGCATACCTCATTTTATTGCACTTCACTTAATTGTGCTTCATACATACTGTGTTTTTTTTATAAATTTAAGATTTGTGGCAACCCTGTGATGAGTAAGTCTATCGGTGCCATTTTTCCTACATTTGTTCACTTTGTGTCTTTGTGTCGTATTTTGGTAATTCTTTCAATCTTTCACACTTTTTCATTATTACTATAGCTGTTATGACAATCTGTGATCAGTGATCTTTGATGCTACTATCATAATTATTTTGGGGCTCCACAAACTGTGCATATATAAGAAGGCACACTTTATCTTGTGTGTTCTGACTGCTCCACCAACCAGCTGTTCTCCCCATCTCTCTTTCTCTCCTTGGGCTTCCCTATTGGCTGAGACACAACAATGTTGAAATTAAGCCAATTGATAACCCTACAATGGCCTCCAGGTATTTTAAGTGGAAGGAAGAGTTGCATGTCTCTCGCTTTAGATCAAAAGCTAGAAATGATTAAGCTTAGTGAGGAAGGCACATTAAAAGCCAGGATCATTTGAAAGCTGGCCCTCTTGTTCCAGTTCGCCAAGTTGTGAATGCAAAGGAAAAGTTCTTAAAGGAAATTAAAAGTGCTATTCCACTGAAGATATAAATAATAAGAAAGAAAAAATAGTTTTATTGCTGACACGGAGAAAGTTTGAGTGGTCTGGCTAGAAGATCAACATTTCCTTAAGCCAAAGCCGAATCTAGAGCAAAGCTCTAGCTAGATTCAGTTCTTTGAAGGCTAAGAGGGGGGAGGAAGCTGCAGAAGAAAAGTTTGAAGCTCACAGAGATTGGTTCATAAGGTTTAAGGAAAGAAGCCATCTCCATAACATAAAAGTGTAAGGTAAAGCAGCAAGTTATCCAGAAGACGTAGCCAAGATAATAAATGAAGGTGGCTACATTAAACAACACATCTTTGTAGATAAAACAACCTTATATTAGAAGATGCCATCTAGGCATCTTCGAAGCTTCAAAGGCCAGGCTGACTCTTTTGTTAGGGGCTACTACAGCTGGCGACTTTTAAGTTGAAGTCAGTGCTCATGTACCATTCCAAAAAATCCTAGGGCCCTTAAGAATTATGCTAAACCTCTATTTTGCCTGTGTTCTATAAATGGAACAACAAAGCCTGGATGACAGCACATCTGTTTGCAAATTTTACTGAATATTTGAAGCCTGTTGTTGAGACATACTGCTCAGAAAAACACTGCCAGTGATAGTGATTATTCTGATGGCTCTGGGCAAGGTAAATTGAACCCCTTCTGAAAAGGATTGACCATCCTAAAAACCATTTAGAACATTCATGATTTGGGGAGCCTGGGTGGCTCAGTTGGGTAAGCGTCTGCCTTCGGCTCAGGTCATGATCTCAGGGTCCTGGGATCGAGCCTAAGATGAGCCTCCCTGCTCAGTGGGGAGCCTGCTTCTCTCTCTCCCTCTGCCTCTGCCCTGGCTTGTGCTCTTTCTCTCTCTCTCTCTCTCTCTCTCTCTCGCTCACTTGCTCACTCTCAAATAAATGAATAAAATCTTTAAAAAAAAAGTACATTCATGATTCATGAGAAGACATCAAAATATCCACATTAATAGGAGTTTGGAATAAGTTGGTTCTCACTCACATGGATGACTTGGAGAGGTTCAAGGCTTCCATGAGGGAAGTAACTGCTCATGTGATGGAAATAGCAAGAGACCTAGAAATAGAGTTTGAAGCTTGACTGAACGGCTGCAATCTCATGATAAAACTTGAGCAGATAAGGAGTTGCTTCTTATGGATGGGCAAAGAATGTGGTTTCTTGAGATGGAATTTACTCTTGCTGAAGGTGCTGTGAAGACCACTGAAATGACAACAAAGGATTTAGAATATTATATAAACTTAGTTGATAAAGTAGCAGTGTGGTTTGAGAAAATTGACTTCAATTTTTAAAGAAGTCCTACTGTGGGCTAAGTGCTATCACACAGCATTGTTTGAAACAGAGAAATTGTTCATGGAGAGTCAACTGATGTGGGAAACTGCATGGGTGCCCTATTTTAAGAATTTGCCACAGCCACCCCAACCTTCAGCAACCGCTACCCTGATCAGTCAGCAGCCATTAACATCAAGGCAAGACCCTCCACCAGGCAAAAGATTATGATTTGCTGAAACCTCAGATAGATGGTTAACAGTTTTTAGCAATGAGGTATTTTTTAACTAAGATATATACATTGTTTTTTTTAAGACATAATGCTATTTCATGTTTAATAGACTACATTGTAGTGTAAACATAACTTTCATATGCACTGAATAATAAAAAAAATCATTTGACTCATTGCAGTATTTGCTTTATTGCAGTGGTCTAGAACTGAACCCCACAATATCTCTGAGGTATGCCTATATATCCCCTGAATTCATATGATGCAAAACTTGATCTGATCAGTGGAGCTAAATAAATAATATATTAAGTAACAATAATAATTTAAATAGCAATGCATAGGAGTATTGCAATCCTAATTAATTAAAATGTAGTTAAAAATCAAATTTGTCAATCTCTTTTTTTATAATAAAGTGTTAGAATTTAGAAAGCAAATTGGAAATACTAGTGTGTATTAAATTTTAATTTATCTTTTCATAGAGAAGGTGGTCTATAAATACTGGAAAGTTTCACCTCAGTCATATCTTCATGTGACTGAGCCTTTAAAATAATTGTATATTAGCATATGTGATTCATCCATTAGAAAGCAAATGCAAAGCCGAGATGTGTTGTAGGTAGCCACCATTACCCCATAAAAAGTATACAAATTTAATTGTTCATTAAGTATTTAATGCATACCTATTCTGGGCAAATCAATATATTGGATCTCTGGTAAAGAATAATCAGTGGATCTAAATGATGCATTTTGTAATGGTATGGATTATCCTCAACTGATGAAAAGAAGATAGTAGAGGTGTGCAATACTTGATAAGCAACTAAAACTCTTCAGTTTTAATTCTCATATTAAAAGCATACAGAATTCCAGAAATTACTGGGGGATGTCTTGCTTAAATGAAATTGTATTTAACTATTTTAAAAATTTGTTTTAACTTAAAATACTAAACAATATTAATACATATTGCTGGCTCACTTTATGTAAATTCATTATTGCTCAGAACACTTATAGGTGTGTATCTACATGATACATAAAGCAGTTTTCAAAATTGCTCATATGTTCATATATTACACTTCAATTTGTATATGTTAATCTAAAGAAAAATCTTTTATTTTCCAAAATTGGCTAAATGTTTTATAATTTCTTAATAGACATTTGAAAATGATTTACATTCTTAAACTTGGAAGAATTAATAAATCATTTTTTCATCTTTCTCTAAATTCCCTTAAATACTAATGAAACCTTGCAAAAGATAGTATATTAAGAGGAGATTACAGGTTATCTAGATTTCATTTACATTATTAAAATGGGAGAATCAATAGATCAACATTTTTCCTTTCCAAAAACCCATTGAGTCCTCATGATATATTGTATAATGTAATACAGTAATATAGTGAAATAAAGTAAAAAATCATAGAAAAACAATGGTATTTCCCTAAAAAGTGAATATAATAGAGGAGGCAATTGCTCCCTGTTTTCAATGTAAAGGAAAACTAAATAAACACTGTTAACTATAGGAATGACATAATAATTAAAACTACTTTTAATACTTAAAGGTAACACATAAAATGAGGGTTTTCAAAGAAATTTGCTATCACTCACAGTGGTTTAGGTTCAGTGTGATGTTGAATCTATTAGGTAGGCATTACATTTCTTTTTGTCTTATAAATTCCATGACAACTTTAAGCCTTAGTGCATGTAAAATATGTACAGTACTTTTCTCAAAGACTGTTACTCTTTAGGTAACCCCAAATAATTGTCCAGCTTCTCCTAGGGGACTAGAGTCATCCCTCAAGGTCTCCTGCTTCTGACTCTTCTTAATTGAAAAAAAAAGAAAGAAAAGTTAAATTTTAGCTGGTGAAGATAAGAGTACCAGATACTTTGCTAGTTTCTTAATGTGAAATATTGCACAGGCAACTTTTTCATATGATGTAATGAATTCTATTACCAATCATATGGCCTCTGAGAAGTTGCTCAACAGATGAGCATTAAGCATCAAGTTCTTTGAAAGTTTGCTTACTTGAAGTTCTAATTATCATGAAAATAAATTCTATCTGTGATTAATTTTTATTAATAAAGAAAATTAAGATCCATGATATTTCCTTAAAAATATGCTTTTGAGACTTAAAGGATAAATCTTGTATGTAGTTTTCATTGTGTATGCATGCTTACTCCCACAAGTAGGACTTATCTGGCAGGACCTGAATGAAATCTAAGGGTAACCTACCTGATAGCTTTTACAAAGTCTACAATATGGTTTCACACAAAAGAAGTTTAATTCACAAAGCAAAATCTGAGTTGCCATTGTGTTGGAGTAGATGCTTCACTATAGAATAACGGGCTTAAAAATATCAATAAGATTAGGAAGGGGAACTTTTCTGTATAGAAAATTATTAATAGTAGGGTTCGTAAGTGAAATGATGTGCTCACAGAAAAATAGCTGTGTTACTAAGTTAACCTAAACTATTTTTTAGAAGACAAAGCCAATTTTTCTGATACAGAGAGTTTAGATACAATGATGGCCAATGTAAAATGTCAATTGAGAAGCTCCAAAAATTAGGGATCCATCCTGGAGACATAAAAGCTGAAAAGATGTATAATGAATATTTAGAAAGTGATTAAGGCTATGAAAACTGGCTGGAGACATCACTCACTTCCATTTCCAATATTGAGAGGTGGCTGAAAGAATATAGTATTTGGAGAAATCAAGATAGTAAATAAAATTATATTTTATATAATTAAATGGTTAAAGCTAAAAGTGTGCTTTGGACTCCACAGTTCTGTATTTAAAATGAGCAAATAAAATATACCTGGAAGTTTGTACCTTTTGACCTACATCCAATTCTCTCTCCCCCCACCCCTCCTGTGGCAACCACCAATCTGTTATGTTTCTAAGAGTTCAAGTTTTTTTAAAATTCCACATATAAGCCAGATCATACTATTTGTCTGTCTGACTTACTTCACTTAATATAATGCCCTCAAGTTCTATCCATGTTGCTGCAAATGACAAGATTTCATTCTTTTTTAATGAAATCATCTTTTAATGAAATCATACCACATTTTCTTTATCTATTCATTAACCAACTTAGGCTATTTCCATGTCTTTGCCATAGTAAATAATGCTGCAATGAACATGGAGGTGAAGGTATCTTTTCAAGTTAGTGTTTTTGTTTCCTTTGGATAAATACCTAGAAGTGGGGTTGCCAGATCATATGTAGTTATATTTTTCATTTTTTTTATTTTTTAAATTTTATTATGTTATGTTAATCACCATACATTACATCATTAGTTTTTGATGTAGTGTTCTATGATTAATTGTTTGCGTATAACACCCAGTCCTCCATTCAATACGTGCCCTCCTGAATACCCATCACCAGGCTAACCCGTCCCCCCACCCCCCTCCCCTCTAGAACCCTCAGTTTGTTTCTCAGAGTCCATAGTCTCTCATGCTTTGTCTCCCCCTCCAATTTCCCCCCCTTCATTTTCCCCTTCCTACTATCTTCTTTTTTTTCTTTTTACATAAAATCTATTATTTGTTTCAGAGGTACAGATCTGAGATTCAACAGTCTTACACAATTCACAGCACTTACCAGGGCACATACCCTCCCCAGTGTCTATCACCCAGTCACCCCATCCCTCCCACCCCCCACCACTCCAGCAACCCTCAGTTTGTTTCCTGAGATTAAGAATTCCTCATATCAGTGAGGTCATATGATACATGTCTTTCTCTGACTTATTTCGCTCAGCATAATACCCTCCAGTTCCATCCACGTCGTTGCAAATGGCAAGATTTCATTCCTTTTGATGGCTGCATAATATTCCATTGTATATAAATACCACATCTTCTTTATCCATTCATCTGTCGATGAACATCTTGGCTCTTTCCATAGTTTGGCTATTGTGGACATTGCTGCTATAAACATCGGGGTGCACGTACCCCTTCGGATCCCTACATTTGTATCTTTGGGGTAAATACCCAGTAGTGCAATTGCTGGGTCATATGGTAGCTCTATTTTCAACTTTTTGAGGAACCTCCATACTGTTTTCCAGAGTGGCTGCACCAGCTTGCATTCCCACCAAAAGTGTAGGAGGGTTCCCCTTTCTCTGCATCCCTGCCAACATCTGTCATTTCCTGACCTGTTAATTTTAGCCATTCTGACTGGTGTGAGGTGGTATCTCATTGAGGTTTTGATTTGGATTTCCCTGATGCCGAGCAATGTTGAGCACTTTTTCATGTGTCTGTTGGCCATTTGGATGTCTTCTTTGGAAAAATGTCTGTTCATGTCTTCTGCCCATTTCTTGATTGGATCATTTGTTCTTTGGGTGTTGAGTTTGGTAAGTTCTTTATAGATTTTGGATACTAGCCCTTTATTTGATGTAGTTATATTTTTTTAATTTTTTGAGGAACCTCCAAACTATTTTCCATGGTGGCTAAACCAATTTATACTCTCACCAACAAGGCACATGAGTTTCTTTTTCTCCACATCCTCAACAACATTTGTTACTGTTTGTCTTTTTGATGACTGCTGTCCTAACAGGTATGGGGTGATATTTCTTTGTGGTTTTGATTTGTATTTCCCTGCGGATTAGTGATGTTGAGCATTTTTTCATGGACGCATTTGTCATTTGTATGTCTTCTTTGGGAAAATGTCTAGTGAGTTCCTCTGCCCATTTTTGAATTATTGTTATTATTTTCTTGCTGTTGAATTGTATGAATTCTTTATATATTTTGGCTATTAATCCCTTATCAGATTAGCAAATGTGATTACCAAATATTTTTTCCCATTCTGTAGGTTGCCCATTCATTTTGCTGTGCAGAAGCTTTTTTGTTTGATGTAGTTTCACTTGTCTATTTTTGTTTTTATTGCCTTTGCTTTTGGTTTCAAATCCAAAAGATTATTGTTAGGACCAATGCTGAGCTTACCCCCCATTTTTTCCTCTAGGAATGTTCAATATAGTGACTGTAGTTAACAATACTGTATTCTACATTTGAAAGTGGCTAAGAGAGAGTAGAGTTTTAAAGTTTGGTTTTTTTTTAATCATAAAAACAGTTTGTAACTATGGGAGGTGATGGATGCTAACAAAACATATTATTATAATCATTTTGCAACATAGGCATAAATCATTATGTTGCACACCTTAATATGTGTTATATATCAGTAAAATTGGAAAATATTTTAGTAAGTCAAAAAATAAATAAAATGGACTCTTAGAGAAAACTAAGGATATTCTTATCCATATCTCTTTCTGTGTTAGAAGATTATGATGCTCTTCTATATAATACATTGCCAAATGTAGAATATGGACCAAATCCATCAAAAGACAGCCACTGCATAATATTTCCTGTAAGTTTTCTTTTTGTGCTTTTTTCTACTTGAACCCTCCCCTATCACTGTTCTTTCATTGTTACAATTTCTTTAAAATAAATGGAAGTCAAAATATTTAATTTGTTAACACCTCTCATGTTTACTTCCTGGAATCAGTCAAAACCCATGATGAGTTTGGCAGTAGAATAGTTTCTGGGGACACCTTAGCAAACAGATAGACTGAGAGACTTCAAGGGGCTTCTACTCTAGGAAGAATGACAGATCATCAGTGGCCTTCCACTTAGGAGCCTATAGCTATGGCTTGCTGAGAACTAACTTCGATCAATACTGCTGGAGGAGGTTCACAAACATTATATCGAATCCAAAGAATCTTTTCAGCAAAGTTTTTTTTATCTCCATTTAAAAAAACTGTAAGAAAACCTGGATACTGGGGCGCCTGGGTGACTCAGTCGGTTAAGCGCCTGCCTTCAGCTCAGGTCATGATCCCAGGGTCCTGGGATGGAGACCCACATCGGGCTCCTTGCTCAGTGGGGGAGCCTGTTTCTCTCTCTCTCCCTCTGCCACTCCCCCTACTTGTGCACACACACGCTCTCTCTCCGTCAAATAAATAAAATCTTAAAAAAAAAAAAAAAGAAAAGAAAACCTTGCTATTTTTGTACTGTTTTGTTTTAAACATTTCCTTTTCATAAGGAGGGCAAATGTTTTGAGTACAAGTCCTGTGAAGCAGACAAGATGTTTATTTCATGGCTACTGGGTAGCTTTTGCTCAATCCCTTGGCACAATTTAGATACTGTCCAATAAAAGAGCAGAAGCACAATTGTTACAGTCAAGTCTTGAAAAGAAAAGAAAAAAAAAGGTATAAGAAAAATTTGTGAATAAGTTTGCAGTTGTGCTTTCCAAGCATAAGTCCTAACATGCTTGGCACTAAATATTTTTGAACCCAGGTTTTAATTTGCTAAGTACATTCATATAAGTTGAAAGCACTCAGGTATTTTATAGAGAGCTTTAAGTTTCTTTGTTAAGCAGAAATTTTTGAGAATTGATTATAAAATTTTCTAGGCTTCATATGATATACTTAAGCATAAAATGCCTCAAACCCTATTTTCTAAACAAACTGTAAATGGTATTATTAATTATCAATTATTGAAACCTCTTTTTAGAATGATTTATGCATTAAAAATTCTCAAAGGAACAATTTAGAAAACGGTAAATCATTCATTTTTTATGCCTCTGGCCTTTTATTATCTATCATCTACAATACATTAGAGTTTGATTTTACTTAGAGTTTGCTTTATTTTAATTTTAATTGCAGTTTTTGTAACATAAACATATATACCAAAACATAGGTATACTATTTTTTAAATTGAGATATACTTGACATATAACATATTAGTTTCAGGTGTACAACATAATGATTCACTATTTGAATATATTGCAAAATGATCACAAGTCTAGTTAACATTTATCACCATAGTTACAGAAATTTGTTTTTCTTGTGATAAGGGCTTTTAAGATCTATAATTTTGTAAATTTCAAATATGTTATATAGTATTATTAACTCTAGACACTATGCTACATATTACATCCCCGTGACTTATTTAATAGAAAGTATATTCCTTTTGACCTCCTTGACCTATTTCACCCATTCTCCACTGCCTCTGGCAACCATCACTTTGTTCTATCTATGAGCTTCTTTTTTTTTCTTTCTTTTTTTTTTTTTAAGATTCCACATATAAGTGAGATCGTATAGTATTTATCTTTCTCTCATTTGTATCACTTAGCACAATGACTTCAAGGTCCATGCATGTTTTTGAAAATGGCAAAATATTTCATTCTTTTTTATATCTGAATATCCCAACGTATATATACTACATTTTTAAATATGTTCCTTCATCATGGACACTTAGGTTGCTTTTATATCTTGGCTATTGTAAATAACGCTACAGTGAACATAAGGGTACGTATATCTTTTTGAGTTAGTGTTTTCTTTTTCTTTGGTTAAATACCTAGTAGTGGAATACTGGATCATAAGGTAACTCTATTTTTAATTTTTTGAGGAAACTCTAAATTCTGTTTTCTGCACCAATTTACATTCCTACCAACAGTGCCCAAGGGTTCCATTTTCTCCACATTTTCACCAACACTTGTTATTTCTTCTCTTTTTGATAATAACCATTCTAACAGGTATGAAGTGAGGAATACTATTCTTTTTAAGAGAAATGACCTTGGAAAAGGAAAGACAGATTACTTGGCCTATTTAAATAATTTAAAAAATTACAGCACATTACAGTCCTATTAAAAATGTAAAAAGTAAAACCTGCTTTATTCTCTGACATGAAGAAAAATAGTTCTGATTAGATTGTGATACAGCATCAGGAAGGTTTTGTTGTTGTTGTTGTTGTTGTTGTGTTTTCAGAGTAGTTTCTCCTATTTCATAAACACTGATGAGTTTTCCCTTCCCTGAAGTAAGATAAAAATATTTGTAATTTAGGAGTACCCCTCTTTGTCATGTATTTCAAGGAATCTAAAGAAATCATAGTACTATTTTTAGTATACTCTCCATCAAGCCAGTGAATAAAGCTATGAATTAAATGAATTTGTGTCTTTAAAGTACAATTATAGAGGGTTTTTTTTTCCTTTTTTTTCCTTTTTTTTTAATTGAAGTATAGTTGACACACAAAGTTACATGAGTTGTGGGTGTACAGCATAGTGATTCAACAACTTTATACATTATTCTGTGTTCATAAATGTAGCTACCATCTGTCACCATCCAACGCTATTAAAATACCATTGATTATATTCCCTATGCTGTACCTTTAGTCCCCAAAGATGTTTCTTTTAATAAAGAAGGGGAGGATTCAATTATTTTCAATATTAAGAAAATCTTAAAAAATCTAGAAAAGTACTAGTCCTACTTACTGCTGATGACTAACTTTATTCTGGGCATTTGTGTATATAACCAAAAGAATAGGAAAGAGTTAGGATGTAAAATTGCATTTCCTCATGATAAGCAGAAGTTGTTTGAAACAGTCAACAAATAGTTATGAGTCCTCACCAAGTGCGAGACTCCAAGTGTTGAGGATACAGTGACAAAACAGATAGGAATGTCTGCCCTCATCTGGGGAGGCAGACATACCAAAAGGTAGAATATTATCATGTCACATGAAAAAAAAGTGCTATGGAGAAAGAAAAATGGGAATGGGCACATGTGCCATACTGCAGGAGTGTGGGTTGTCCTCGGGCCACCTGCTCATGGGATTAGCATTGAGGGACTTATGTGATTAGAAGAATGAGTTAGAAGTGAAATTAAAGCAGAATTCTGGCTCTCTTAATCAAACTGTCAGAGGAATGGATGAGAGAAAGCAGGGTCTGGGGCTCCATCTTCACTCTACCCAAGCATACATTATCTGTAGGTCATATTGGTCATTCCGCCATTTCATTTCATCTCATTCAAATATCAATTTTAGTGCCTACTATGCCAGACATTGTGCTATATATTGTAAGTACTAAGATGACTAACACTTCATAACTGTATAAAAAGCTTAAGTTCTGGCACCTTAATAATATTTACCGGTATAACTCTTTGATGTAAATTATTTAAAGATTATATTTTCATGTTCTGATTCATTAAAGCATACATTTATGGTAAATTGTTGTCAGAAAGGGAATTTAACATTCATTAAGGACATTCTCTTGTTCAGGTTCTGGGGAGAACGTTTCATGTACATTACTGCATAAATCACTAAAATAATCCCTGTTATGATTCTCACTTTAAGACAAGGCAGGGGGAAGGGTATCTAAGTTCATAGAGTAAGCAAGTGGCAAAGCAGACATTGAATCCAAAGTCTTCATTTATTCTTTGGGTCAAAATACATGTACAGAAACCACCACTCCATGAAAGAGATTCATTTTGTAGCTTGATGATATCATCATGATTGCATGTACAATATAGAAAAAATATGTGAAAATGTGTTAAAAGATAATTCAATATAATTATACAGTATATATACACAAATACACAGTCACACACATACACACATATATATATACATACACACTTCCCTAATGGAGGACTGAGAGATTGAACTCCTCTAAGCAAAATGATCAAGTTTAAGTGATGATGCTTAGAGATTTACATCCTCAAAGCAGTTCTCCTTTCCAGAAGTTGCATACTTATTAGAGCATTCACTACTATATTCTCCTTTTATGTACTGATGGAAGTCTCAAAAGACAAGCTGTCTGTAGCCAAAATATAAAGTGCCATGTGCAGTTAGGTCAAACACTCTGATCTGTCTCCCAGTTATTACTGTCATGAAGCTACTTTTTATTTTGTCAGATGAAATAAAAATGTGAGTTTGTTTATGCTTTATAACCAGAAAAACACCATCAAAACTACAAGTTCTTGGGATTTAACAGAAGTAAAATGATCAAAATGGCTGCTTATACAAAACATTGGTCCAGTTCTCTGCCTTATGCTTTGAGGGGAACACATAATTTTAATTACCTCTTGTGTATAGAGGAGAGAAAGACTTTTCTCCAGCCATTTCCTTAGTGTCTGCAATATTTGGAATTGCTCAGCCAGCAGCCACGTTGTTGCATGAAAAATCATGCAAATTTCATTTTATGCCGAAAAGGTAAAAATAATTGGGTTTATTAGAAATAGAAATTTTGAGACTACACCACAGTCTTATTTTTTTCTGTTTTTCATATCTCCTTGTTTACACATAGACACACATACTTTTGTATAAATCATTGTCTCATATACATATGTTATATATATATGAAGTCACTGTGCCCCTGGCCAATAGCAGAAAGCCAGAGTTTTAAGAAACTCGAGGAAAAGAGTCTGTCAAAGTCTCTGGACTTACCATCTAACCTTCAGTAGCTGGCAGCCTGAAGCAAATCACTTCACCCTCCTTAGCCTCAGTTTCCTTATATCCATAATCTCCAAATTCTGTAAAAATTCTATTTACATATCAACTCATACTCACAGAATTTATAATTTCCAGATTCAGGGGATCTTTGTTATTGCATTATTTTAGTTGAAGTACTGGATTTATACTTACCAAATCTGAAGATGGATGAAGACTGTGAGTACTAGTTATATATTATTTCTAGATATAGCATTATATTAAAGGCAATGGGTGCTACTACGGAGATACAGAAGCTTGGGCCACAGTCTTTTTCCAGTTTTGATAATTACATGTCTCAACAATATAAAACTGAACATTCAGGGCGCAGCAGTTCACTGTTAGTCCAGAATCTATGTCAATCATTCTGCTCTACTGATGAGAATTTAAAGTCATAATTTTCCTCCCTAATCACTAAAACAGTTGTTTCATGTTCCGGTGGTTCTTTGATAATGTTTCTAGTTTGCCCTGTGTTGTAACACTCCTTCTATCTGTAAGTAAGCATTTTCAAGAAAATGGGTAAAGAAAGACTCATGGATAGGTTGAGGGCAGAGCCCACTATCTTGGCCTTTGGAAGAATCTCTAGGTGTCGAGGTTGAATCTCCTACCTGGCGTTTCTAGGAAATCAATGTCATTACTTCACTTAGGATTGATCAGGTTTTGGGACACTGGTTTATTTTCTATTTTTTCTCAAAGAACTGATTTAAATATCAGAACACAATTCATTAATGTATAATGAAGGACATTTTGATCAACTAAAAGATTTCATAATCTCTTCAAGACAAAGAGGACGTGGGACCTGCTTTTTATGACATACTCCCTGTTCCTCCTCCATAAGAATCTGTCCAGAGATATTTATCTTATGGGTATAGCACTCAATAACTACATTTTATTTCTCTTTTTTTCCCTAACCTCCATATAAATCCCATGTTCCCGTTCACATTTTCATTAACTCATTGTTAAATATTCCCAAAGTGAGTGCTTATTTTATATAAATGTGCCATTGGTTTAGTGACTTTCTGGGATTAGAGTATGTCATTATTTCTTATCAGCCACTTATTCACAAAACATCTCTGTGTGAGTTCTAAATTGTTTTGCTTCATCAGTTTGTCTCATTTTTCAAGTAGAAAAGATATATTTTTTTCTGATCTTGTCTTTAAATTTTTGCAGGATACATAATTGCTTTCTACTTATTAAGATTCCAACAAAAGTCACAAATACAAGCTTAGGCTTTACACATAAGGAAAAAAATCCAGGGACATATATACTTCATCTTTGTATTTCCAGATAATTGTTACAAAAACTATCCCAACTAGATTTATTTGCTGCCATATTTTCCTTATAGTTAAACCTTGTTTTTTTGGGTTTTACTCATTGTTTTTGTTTTTGTAATTTAAGCCAGTATAGATATAGGTTTGTTTTTCATTATCCTCCATGAGGGAAAAATACAGATGACTATAAATCAATATATCTATTTGTTTTCTTGAATATAGTCAGCACCAAACTGGCATTTCAATAACTAATACCTACCTCAATATAATCCATTATACTTTTGATTCTTCTGATAGTGTGTCACTCTAGTCTTCAAAATGTCAAATACCACATGCAACAGGTTATTTTAATTTTTAATAAATATGTTCTCTCTTCAAATAGTAGCCATTTACAATGTTGTTAAGTACTACTGAAACTCTAGGATCATCTCCAATGGTGTCTGATTGAACTCCTTCCTCTTCTGTTCACATATCCATCTAGACATTATCATCCTTCAACCCTGCCATCTGCTTTTGTCATGTGCATCCCAGAATCATTGCATTTTAGACCTTGAGATAGATCAGAAGCTCCTTTACCATTGAGTAGGCCTCAGAGCCATTTAGCTACTATATTGAAAGCTGTGTAAGGGCGAGCATCATCTTTTCTTTGTAGCCATAATGCTTAGCATAGTCTACCATGCATAGTAGGTATTTAATAATATTTTTAAGTAGATGGATGAATAACCAAATAAACCAAGGATTGACCCTAAACTTTGACCTCCCTTCCTAATGCTTGCTAGTTTCTTTACCACATATTCAGCATCCCAATTCTCAAACATTTAAAACCTAAAGTCTTTTTTCTTTTTAAGACTTTATTTATTTATTTGACAGAGAGAGATGCAGCGAGAGAGGGAACACAAGCAGGGGGAGTGGGAGAGGGAGAAGCTGGGCTCCTGCCGAGCAGGGAGCCTGATGCAGGGCTCAATCCCAGGACCCAGAGATCATGACCTGAGCTGAAGGCAGACGCTTAATGACTGAGCCACCCAGGCGCCCCAAACCTAAAGTCTTATATTAAGCCTGGATAAACTCTCTTAGGGTCTAGATGTCAAATACTAAAACTTCTTAGGGATTTTTTTTTTCTGCCCTTCTTATTCATTAACCCAGCTTAAAGCTCTGGATATATACATCTATCCAATTCAGACTACAAACATTAATTTGTTCATCCATTTAATTAGTGTTTATTGATTTCCTACTATGTGCTGGGTATTTTTAATACAAAAAGGAGCAAAAACAAGTATAGCCTTTGTCTTCTTGAAAATTATAGTCTACAAAAGGAAAAGAAGAGTAATTAGATAATTTTTTTTTTTTTTTTTAGATTTTATTTATTTATTTGAGAGACAGAGATAGCGAGAGAGAGCACAAGTGGGGAGGAAAGGGAGAAGCGTATGTGGGACTCAATCCCAGGACCCTGGGATCATGACCTGAGCCAAAGGCAGACGTTTAACCAACCGAGCCACCCAGGTGCCCGAGTAATTAGATAATTATAAAAAATAAAGTTTCAACTTTGAAAAATGCTGCACTATTTTCTTATTTTTTTTTAAAGATTTTATTTATTTATTTGACAGAGAGACACAGTGAGAGAGGGAACACAAGCAGGGGGAGTGGGAGAAAGAGAAGCAGGCTTCCCGCTGAGCAGGGAGCCTGATGTGGGGCTCAATCCCAGGACCCGGGAATCATGACCTGAGCCAAAGGCAGACGCTTAATGACTAAGCCACCCAGGCACCCCGATATACACTATTTTGAGAGCTCATAATAAAGACATTTTACTTTATTAGTTAAGCTAGGCTTTCCTGAATAAGGTACACATGAGCTTCTATTGAAAGGATAAACTAGAAATTAACCAGTTGATAAGTATGGGGGAGAAAAGTCAGGTAAATTCTTGAGAGAGAAACCAGAAAAGGAATGGGAAAGGCCACCATTTTAAAGCACAGGGAATGCAGAAAAGTATGCCAAGGGAAAAAATTAAAGAAGTAGAGATAATCAGACCATGTAGGGTCTTTAGGTCACGTCAAGATTTGTCTAAGAGGGATGGGAGGCCACAAGGGAGAGAAGTGATCAGATTTTCATTTTTAAATGATCACCCAACTTTCAGTGTTGTGAGAGAACTAAAGGGGCACTAAGATGGAGGTGGATAGATCAGTTAGTCATCAAGAGAGTTTTCTGACTTGTACAACTAGATGGATGTGGGTGTTATTCATTGAGATAGAAAACTCAGTGTGTGGGTAGATCATGAATTTGATTTTGGACATGAATATGTGTTTGGAAATAAGTCCTAGGAGAGATGTCTTATAGGAAATTGAATGTATTGACTTAAAGCTCAGAAGAAATTACTTGTATTTGGGTAGTAATTCAAGCTGTGGACATGGAAGAGAGTATAGAATAAAAATAGGGAAAGCCTAAATCTAAACTTTGAGGTACTCCACCACTTAATGCCTATGTACATAAGGAGCCTGCAAGCAATGAAGAAAGAGCTGACCCAGAAGGAGTGAAATATGGTAAATGTGTGACAGAAGACCAGTGTCAAAAACTATCATAATATCAACTAAATCTGAAACATGTTCATGAGATTTAGTAAAATGGAAATCTTTGGGAATATCAGCAAGAGCTGTTTCAAAGGACTCATGAGACTAGAGGCCAGAATGGTGGGTAAGGAGTTGAGTGGATGTCAAAATGGAGATAGTATAGACAACTCTAGCCTCTCTAAGTCTTTGTGATTATGATGTTTGTGACTGCCTGGGGAAGTAAGGTGACTTAATACCTTGGAAATTCTTTTGCCATTGCCTTATTTCTTGTTCTTGCTTTATTCTAAACAAGCTAGTGAAAGAGTCCTACAGTGCCTCCCCATTGGGACTGGCCAGTTTGTTAATTTCTAAACATGATCAATACTTGCTTCCTATACTGCCTAATTGTATCAATAGATTTTTTTATTTAAATTCAACTAGCCAATGTATAGTACATCCTTAGTTTCAGATGTAGAGTTCAATAATTCATCAGTTGCATATAACACCTACTGTTAATCACATCACGTGCCTTCCTTAATGCCCATCACCCAGTTACCTCAACCCCTTGCTCACCTCCCCTCCAGTAACCCTCAGTTTGTTTCCTATAGTTAAGGGTCTCTCATAGTTTGTCTCCCTCTCTGATTTCTTCCTATTCAGTTTTCCCTCCCTTCCCTCATGATCCAGTGCACTGATTCTTATATTCCATGTATGAGTGAAACCATATGATAATTGTCTTTCTCTGACTTATTTTGCTCAGCATAATACCTTCCAGTTCCATCCATATCAATGTAAATGGTAAGATCTTATCCTTTCTGATGGCTGAGTAATATTCCATTGTGTGTGTGTGTATCACATCTTTATCAATTTGTCGAGGGACATCTGGGCTCTTTCCATAGTTTGGCTATTGTGGACATTGCTGCTATAAATATTGGGGTGCAGGTGCCCCTTCAGATCACTACATTTGCATTTTTGTGGTATATCCCTAGCAGTGCCATTGCTGGGTCATAGGGTAGCTCTATTTTTAACTTCTTGAGGAACCTCCATACTGTTTTCCAGAGTGGCTGCACCAGCTTGCATTCCCACCAGCAGTGTAAGAGGGTTCCACTTTCTCCACGTCCTCACCAACATTTGTTGTTTCCTGACTTGTTAATTTTATTAATAGATTTATAAAGTCTTCTACAAGGCTCAAAGTACAACATAATTGATGACATCTGTGTCCAAATTCCCATTTCCATGACTTCCTGGGTGAGTTTCAATGATACGTCTTTAAGTTTTCTCTGTAACATTTAAGAAATGGAATTTAGAATTAAGGTACATAAGAAAGGTAATATCAGGATGATATATTTGGTATGAGGCAATTGTGATGTCTCAGGCAGTGAAGATGGACTTATTATTACCTTTACTCCATTTCCTTCTTCCCTTTAAAAAATGCATACCTAATGATTATTCTATACTATATAAGGCAGTAGTTGATAAATAGGAAAGGTAAATGGAGATAATTATAAATACACTACAAATGCAGAAGAAAGGCTATGTCAGAATAAACAAATATAAGATTGAAGAGAATGGGATTAAGAGAATGAGCGTAAGATTCTTTTGAACGCAAGACTGAGATGCAGTGATAAATAGAGAACTAGTAAGAAAACAAAATGTAGGGCGCCTGGGTGGCTCCGTCAGTTAAGTGTTGGACTCTTGGTTTTGGCGGCTCAGGTCATGATCTCAGGGTTTGTGATGGAGCCTGGCATCGGGCTCCCTGCTCAATGGGGAGTCTGCTTCTCCCTCTCCCTTTGCCCCTCTCCCTGCTCATGCTGTCTCTCAAATAAATGAATAAACCTTTTAAAAAATCAAAATTTAACAGAGATTATCTTAGAAACTCTGCACTGGTCTAAAAATAAAGAAATACTGGTTATTGTAATAATCCAGGTAACAGTTTTGGAGAGCAAATATAAATAAGAGGCATTATGTAATTGAAGTATTCTCAAGACTTAGTAAATACTGGGAACATGTCAAAGGGAAAGGCAGTCAGTTTGGAGTCAAAAGGAGCTTTACATTAAAGATATTTTAAAAGGGAGAGATTTTTAATAAGTTAAAATATAATTATTGGCTTCTTAGCCATCATGTGTTAGTAGGACATCCAAGCAGAAAAAAATACAAACCCACTGAGAGCTATTGTGCAGCTATCTAAACATTTCCTCAAATACTCTCTGGGAAGGCCCACTCAGTAACCAGCATTTTCTAACATATCCCCTAGATTGATAAAGACAAGTTAGAAAGTCCATTGACTGAAAATATGTCACAAATTTATTTAGTTATATTTACTTACATCAGATTGGAAAGTTAAATTTTACTTTTAGTTGTAAGTAAAATCACTTTACTTTTATTAGTTTATAGTGTGTGTTGTGAGTCTGTTCTTAGACAACCTAAAACGTTTCAACTTTGTCATAAGCAAATGTACACAGTACTCTTGATTTCTCATATAAAGTTCTTCTAGAGAAGGTTTAATTTTAAGGAACTAAATTCTAAATTTTATGTCTTTACCCTTCAAACATGTTTGCTTTACTATATTGCCTTGGGTTTTTTTTTTGAAAAATAATTTTAAGCATATTTATGTAGAATTAATCTACACGTGCTATAAGACCTAACAATGACCAAGAATTGTAAGGTAATTTTAAACTAAGCCAAATATACTCAGTGTTTTTTTTTTCATGTTAGTTGAATAAACATTTGAGTAGAAACTTCAAGTTTGAATAATATTTGTCCAAAAGAGTTATAGATTTCTATTAATGTAATATTAGATACTTTGTTGATATTTAAGGAATTTTACATATTTTTTTCTCTAAATCTCTTAATGATTTAAAATTCATATATGCTTAAAAAATGCTTTATTCTCATTTTCCAGGTTGTTTATTTGAAAAATTTCCTCAGATGATGGCAGTTATGATTTTTATGAAATGCAGAATTCTCTCTTCATTCCTTGCTCTGAACAAGTCTTTAAGTAATTTTTTCCAATATGTGAGTTGTTAGGTTTATTATTTTTGGCTTTTGTCTGTTATTTTGCTTTGCTTGATTAATAATCAAATATTTGGCAATATTTCCTTGACCTAGTAAAATATGTGACTCACAGTGTCTCTGTATTGAAAGAGACCTTAAAAGTCATTAAGTTCAGCCATACCTCTGGTGCTTGATTATCTTTCTAAGTAAAGATGTGATGGATATAAAATGCTTATTTTATTTTACACAGAAGAGATCATTAACTCTGTCCCCAATATGTCTTAGAACATTTCCTTTGAGTTACAAAGGAGTGTTATTTTCTATTCTTTACTCCACTCTTTAATCCTCACACAACTCCATTAGATAGGTGCTATTCAAATCTCTGTTTCATAGACGAGGAAATCTAAAAAATAATTGTGATGTCACTTGCCAAGTTTCCACAGCTAGTAAGCTGTAGAGCTTGGACTTGATCCCAGATAGCCAGGGTACAGACAGTCTCCAGAATTTTAAATAAGCATAACCAGCACAGCATACTGTCCCCAGGTAAAGTGCAATGTAGGACTCTCCTCTGCTCCCTGCATGTAATTGTGGTTGGATGTAAGAGGCATCCTTTTAAATGTCATAATAGTCTAGAGCCTAGACCAGCACAGTCCAATATTACTTTCGGAGATAAAGGAAATGTTCTATATCTGTACTGTCCAATATAGTAGCTAGTAGCCACATTTGACTTTTGAGCACTTGTTATGTGCTAGTCTGATTGAAGAACCAACTTTTTAATTTTAATAATTTAAATTAAATAGCTACATGTGGCTAACAGCTACATAGTGAGCACTTATTGAACAATGTAGTTTTAGTCTTAGGTCAATTCTCTCATATTTTTTCTCCTTTGGCATATATCAAAACTGCATTTATATGTGCGACGCTTTCCCTAGTTGGAGCCAGGGAAGACAAAGTAGTGGCAAGAATTTAGAACAGTACAAATAATTCCTGTATTCCTTCACTTGTAACCTCCAAGATTAATTCCCTGTGTGTGTGTGTGTGTGTGTATGTGTATGATTATTTCCCTGAACCATTTGAGACTACACTGCAGGCATCATTCCCCTTCCTTTACGAAATACTTAAATGTGTATTTCCTAAAAATAAAGACATTATCTTACATAAATCAGGAAATTAACATTTATTAGTCATAATGCTATTATCTAATCTACAGACTTTATTCAGATTTCAACACGTGTCCCAATAATGTCTTTTATATCCAAGTAAATACCATTCTTAGGCTTTGCATTTAATTCTCTTTAGTCTCTTTAGTCTCCTTTATTCTGAAACAGTTCCTCCATATTGATTTGCATTTCATGACATAGATATTTTTTAAATGACATAGGCCAGTTTGCAGGCTTTCCCTCAATTTAGGTTTGTCCAATGTTTCCTTATGATTAGATTTATTTGTGCACTTTCATTAGGAAAGTGCAGAAACAATAAAGTGATGGTAGGAACAACGGGGTGGTAATGTATCCTTTGTGGTGCATCATATCAAGAGGCACATGATATCCATTTGTCCCATCAGGGTGATGTTAACTCTGATCACTTTGTCAAGATTCTGTCTACCAGGAAGGTGTTTGCTAGTTAAGATTATAATCCTTTATTTATTTTGATGCTCAATTGTCCACATGTGGACAGAGAAAGCCTTCTCAAGCTGGCCCCTATATCTTTTTGACATGACTCCCATATTATTTGAGTACAACCCTTATTTCTGGCACAAGAAGAGTTTTAGACTCATTTTTTTTTTTTTTTTTTTTACTTTCCCCAACTAGCCTTGGAATCAGTAATTTTCCCAAAATGCCTAGAATTTTTTTTGTCCTTTAAGATTTCTTTTTGAAAAAAAAGGTATTTGGAAATCAAGATCTTGGGGCCAGTTTTGCTTCTTGTTGCTACTGGATGTGATTGTTTTTAGGCCTTCTCAGCAGATAGAACTAGGAAGTACACATACACATAGTGTATATATGGTACATACACCCAAATCTCTGTGTATTTTATATTATATAATTATATACCTACATATTTCTGTATCTTTTTTTTTTTAAAGATTTTATTTATTAATTTGACAGAGAGAGAGAGAGCGAGAGCAGGAACACAAGCAGGGGGAGTGGGAGAGGGAGAAGCAGGCTTCCCGCTGAGCAGGGAGCCCGATGTGGGGCTCGATCCCGGGACCCTGGGATCATGACCTGAGCCGAAGGCAGACGCTTAATGACTGAGCCACCCAGGCACCCCTACATATTTCTGTATCTTAAAAGCTATAAGTTCAAACCAGTATCTCTAATTCCAACCAATACCATGGAGTTTCATGCTCTCTTTCCCTTTTCTCATATTTGTAACTCTTCTCTGACAGTTTAAAACCTAGCTCCTGTTACCCACAATGTATTTATTTGTTCATTCCTAGAATATAAAGAAAATAGTTTCAAAATTATTAACCCACGAATATGAGAAAAGATACCTACTATGTAGAGTTCAATATTTGTTTAGAATTCTTTGTGTCTTCAGCCTGAGGATATTTGGTCCAAATAGTTTAAAAGTTACCTGAAATCTCCCTTCTGCCCCATAGCCAGTGTGGCTGTTACTCATTGGAAATGTAACTCTTGCGTTTTTTAAATTTCTACTTTTTTTTTTTTTACACCCCTTGCCTATTTTTTTTAAGTAAGTGAAACATTACAAATTTCTCAAAATCAAAACTGTAACAGAAATTACACTCAGGGTCGTCTGGGTGGCTCTGTTGGTTGAGGGTCTGCCTTCAGCTCTGGTCGTGATCCCGGGGTCCTGGGATTGAGACCCACATCGGGCTCCCTGCTTGGCGGGAAGCCTGCTTCTCCCTCTTCTCCCAGCTTGTGTTCTCTCTCGTTGTGTCTGTCTCTCTCATTGTGTCTGTCTCTCTCTCTCTCAAATAGAAAAAATAAAATAAAATCTTTAAAAAAAAAAAAAAGAAATTACACTCAAAAATGTTATTCCTCCCACCCTTTCTTCATAGAAGTTTAGAGGAGGTTTATAAATAAGATTATAAATGTTTAGATTTTGCAAACTACCTAGCACCTATTTAGATCCCCAAAAGTCTGATCTAGCTACTCATTTAATATTGCTTTACCTATGTTCAAGCTTCATACATTTTCCTCTCTCTATGAAACCAAATTGGAATGCAAATATGTGCATAAAATGCTTCTCAAGATTGGATATTTGAAACCTTACTAGTAATAGATTATTTGCATCCTTGTCACAATTGATCACAAAACGCTATTATGTTTAGTTTCCTAATTAAGAATTACTGGACTGTTTTATTCCTTAAAAAGTAGAATGTGTTATTGCATATGGGATAAGCATAATGTTGTTGCAGGAGTAACGTACAAAACATATCAGAGTCACACCTCATTTCAGTAGTGCCTTAAATAGCTGTAATTCTGTATGAAGGTTATAATTGTTAGTTGGAGTGAAACAAATAAAGAGTCCTGAGGCATGTCTGAAGAAATGAGCAGATTACATGCTTAACTAATTATGAGCGATAAGGCTTCTAGATTAGGTCATGCTCCACAAAAGGAAGGGAGGAAGAAGCATTGCGCCATTAGAATCACTTTTATTTTAATGCATTTCTCTTATGAAAAAGCTTTGTTTCTGGAAGCATTGCTGCGTTTTCCTCCTGAATTCTGTGCATACTTTAAACTAGTCATTCTATTATGTATACTTTGCTAATAGTATTTGACAAATATTTCAGAGAACCGATTTCTTCTCATGGTTAAACATTTGCAGTAAAGGGGCGCCTGGGTGGCTCAGTCGTTAAGTGTCTGCCTTCGGCTCAGGTCATGGTCCCAGGGTCCTGGAATCGAGCCCCATATCGGGCTCTCTGCTCCGCGGGAAGCCTGCTTCTCCCTCTCCCACTCCCCCTGCTTGTGTTCCCTCTCTCCCTGTCAAAAAATAAATAAAAATCTTAAAAAAAAAAAAAAAAAACCTTTGCAGTAAAAATTCTGGATCAAATTTGTGGCATTTCTTCCACTGGGAGAAATATATATATTTCTTTTTATGATCACATAAAAGTTACTACAGTTCATAAAAAAATTTAAAACACATTTAATTTTACTGTGATTTTATAACTAAGCAATAGAAGAAACAAGGAAAAGTGTATTTATAGAGAACTCATGAATGACAAAAATTACTATGAATCTTAAACCTTTATGGGAAGTAAATACAGATAATATATCAAGACCAAAAATGTAATAACCATGTAGGTATCAGCAACATGACAATCTCCCTATGATTGTTATTTTTAAATATACTTTCTACATTATTGATAGTATATCAAAACATATTTTCTTGTCCATATCTTAATAGCAGTGGAAACTTAGGGTTGTTAAATTACCAGTTGCACATGCTTAAAATGTTAGTTCTAATACATTTTTAGTAAATGTCATATCTCAAATTGGAAGGGAAAATTTAACATACTATCTTGTCGCACAGATATATTCAAGTCTTTTTATACATGAATAAGCATTTTCTAACATATCTCCAGTTTCACTACAAATTTTTCAAAGCAATACACAGCTGTGTCCTGCTTATTTAGTACCCAGTTTCCACATTTGTGGATCTCATCTTCCAAATGAGGAACATACCACAGTCCCTTAGAACCCAACTCTTCTCCATGCAATGGCTGTGGTTTCCAAGGCCCCTCATTTCCCTGCACCACCAGCACTCCTGAAGATTTCTTTCTTTTCTGACCTCTCATGTATCCTTTATATGTCCACCTCTCTCCTTGCCCCTGGAGAGGAACTTCCAACTATCATCACCAGATTTCTTTGGCGTCTAGCTGCATACTGCACCGCAGAATTTCCTTGCGATGCTTTTGGAAACCCAATCTTTATGTAAGTTATTTCTATGAGAAATTGGGCAATGTTCTAAGCAATTTAGCTATAAATTTTAAGACTACCATGGATCATAATTTTTAAATTTTTTATTTCCCATCATTGTGACATGTCCCATTTTTTAAATGTGACCAAGGAATCATGCCTAAATTTTCTTGGTCCTTTTGAAATACCTTGCCAAATATCTAGAGTAGCTTTCTAACTAGCTAATGTTTTTCCCCTTCCTTTTTGGTCTGAATTAAGTATTGAAGAGAAATTATCTTAATAAATTTCTTTTCCTTCTCCAGATGAAATTGTTATCATGGCAAAGAAAAACATTTATGAGCTTTTCCACTTGCAATGCAATGAGGTTTTCAATAGATATCAGGAAACTCATCAGGCCCCTATTAGTGCAAAAGCTTGCTTTTCTCTCGCCTGATTTTGTAATTATCATTAGGAATAAAGTACTCATAGCCTCCAGCCAGGTATCCAGGATGCTTCTGTCTGCATTTTTATTAATTTCTCCCAGTGCTCCTCTGTATGCTCCTTCTAAAAAATATATAGATTCCTTGATACCATATTTTTCATTATTTCTCTCCACTTTTTCCTACTGGGACTTGAAAGTGTACATTTGAACACAAAGTAAATAATACTAATTGACACAATTTTTTAAAAATCTACTATTATAAGATGGGTGAAAGTATAGCTTTGAAAGGTGTAATTTATAAACAGTGATAAAGAGTTTTGGACATTTTCTCTTGGCTGATCTCATTAGTAACTACTGTAAGAGTCATTTGACACTCCATTTTAAAGTGTAAATATTTGACTCATGCTCAAATAGGAATAATTTATATAAGATGTATCATATGATGGCTTACCTTTGGGCATAATGCATTACCCCTGCATTTAATCATTTCTAAAAGATGGTACAATTAAAGAACAGAGATGTTTTTATTTTTATTTCTATGCTTATTTTGCCCTTGGATCAATTAAATAATAATCCACCACTCAATGCAGCTTAAAAAAAATAAGGGTGAAAGAAAAATAATGACCTTAGAAAAGTTTGTGACTTCATTTAAAAAAAAAAGAGGAAAAAAGAAACATAAGAAAAAAATTCAGAACTTGGGAAACAGAAATGATACAACAAATAGGGCATCTCAGGAAATCTGAGAATATCCTAAACCTGGTCATGTTTGTTATTGATAGTTATGCTAAAAAATATAGTAAATTTTAACACATTCTGAATCATGAATATAATCACATTGGGGTTATCTAACAGGGCCTATCTAACAGGGATTATCCTAATCTAGCTCGTATGTCCATTTTGAGAACAAAGAATATAAAAGCTTGTGTTTAATTTTTCTCGTAATTATCTGGAAATATGGTGAATAGTTTTAATCCAGAATCTCCTGTATAAGAAGAGAATAAATTAGAAATAATGCTGTTGAAGATGAAGATCACATTACTACTAGCAATAACAAGGAACCCAATATAAAACCAAAGCATAAAGATGTTAGAAACCTAGAGCATAAAGTAATATTAAGTCCCATATTTCAGGAAGGATAATAAAACAAAATGTTATCAGTTGGAGTCTACCAAAAAATCTGGTGTTATTTTACCTTATAGTTAGAAGTGATCATTCCATGATGTGAACATTGTAGCTGGAATGTGACACTGCCTTTTATGCCCACAAAAGGGGCCAACAACACAGTGACTAGTTGGTACCATACTCTGACCTATATCTAATTCATTTCTATTCTAAACATGATTTAAGTAAGCATCTGCTAGTCACAGGGTAGTTTTAAGGTGGAACTTAAGACTGCTAACTAAAAACAAAACAAAAAAATAGCATTGCAGAAAATTATATATAATTTGTCCTATGTCTGAAATAATGATAAAGGAAAACGGAATAAATACACAAAAAGTTACTAATAGCAGTTATTTGGGCAAAGGTAGAATTTTTATTCAGTAATTGTACTTTAATAATTCTGTAGTGTTTGATTATCAATTAGCAGTTATCACATATCTAAGAAAAGATAATTTTTCAAAAGATAAACTTTACAGAAAAGTCAGCTGATATAATAAAGTCACAGAATTTGTAGTCAAAACATGACAACTCTAGCCACATGATATCATACATGTCATGTATTTCTTCTGAGCCTCGGTGTTCTTGTCTGTAAAATATGATCGATAACAAAGTTACTAAGCTAAAAGTTTGCAATGTATGAGAAAGTGCTTTATAAGCTGCAAATAGCAAGATACATTTGGTAGTTATATATGTACAGTTTTTATACTGAAACATAATTAACATACAATGTTATATGCATTTCAGGTGTACAACATACTGATTCAACTATTCTGTATATTACTCAGTGCTCATAAAGATAAGTGTACTTTTAATCCCCTTTGTTCCCTGTAATTGAGGTTTCTTTTTTTTTGTTTGGTTCTTCATTTTCTTTTTTGGATTCCACATATACATAAAATCATATGGTATTTGTCTTTCTCTGACTTATTTTACTTAGCATAATGCACTCTAGGTTCATCCATGTGGTCACAAATGGTAAGATCTCATGCTTTTTATGGCTGAGTAATATTCCATTTGTGTGTGTGTGTGTGTGTGTGTGTGTGTGTGTGTGTATAACATCTTTATCCATTTATCTATCAATGGACAGTTGGGTTGCTTCCATATTTTGGCTATTGAAAATAATGCTGCAGTAAATATACCGGAGCTTAGCTCTTTTTGAATTAGTGTTTTTGTTTCCTTTGGTAAATACCTGGTAGTGGAATTACTGATTAAATGTTACTCTATTTTTAATTTTTTTTTTCAGGCACCTCCATATTGTTCTGCATACTGTTGTATCAATTTACATTCCCACCAACAGTGTACAAGGGTGGTTTTTTCTCTACATCCTCACCGACACTTGTCATCTTTTTGATTCTAGTCATTCTGACAGGTATAAGATGATATTTCATTGTGGTTTTGAGTTGCATTTTCTTGAGATTAGTGATGAGTATCTTTTCATGGTCTGTTGGCTTTGAGTAGGTCTTATTTAGAAAAATGTCTATTCAGGTCCTCTGCCCATTCTAATCAGATTATTTGATTTTTTGGTGTTGAATTGTGTTAAGTTCCCTATATATTTTAGATATTAGCTCCTTATCAGATATGTCATTTGCAAATAACTTCTCCCATTCAGTAGGTTGCCTTTTCATTTTGTTGATTACTTCCTTCACTGTGCAAAAGCTTTTTATTTTTGCTTCTATTTCCCTTGTCTGAGGAGACCTATGTAGAAAAATGCTGCTAAGGCTAATGACAAATTACTGCCTATGTTTTCTTCTAGGAGTTCTATGGTTTCATGTCTCATATTTAGCTCTTTAATCCATTTTGTTTATTTTTGTGTATGGTGTAAGAAAGCTGTGTAGTTTCATTCTTTTGCACATAACTGTCCAGTTTTTCCAGCACCATTTATTGAAGAAATTGTCTTTACCTCATTGTATTTTGTTGCCTACTTTGTTATAAATTAATTGATCATATAAGCATGGGTTTATTTCTGGGCCCTGTATTCTGTCCTGTTGATCTATGTGTCTATTTTTGTTCCAGGGCCATAGCATTTTTATTATTCCAGCTTTGTATGATATCTTGAAATCTGGGATCGTCATATCTCCAGCTTTGTTCTTCTTTCTCAAGATTGCTTCGGCTTCGAGTTCTTTTGTGGTTCCATACAAATTTTAGGATTATTTGTTCTAGTTCTATGAAAAATGCTGCTGGCATTTTGATAGAGATTACATTGAATTTGTAGATTGCTTTGGGTAATATGGACATTTTTGTAATGTTAATTCTTCCAATCCATGAGCATGTAATAAGAGCATGGATTGTTTTCTTAATTTCTCTTTCTGCCATTTCATTACTAGTATATAAAAATGAAACAG
This sequence comes from Phoca vitulina, assembly GCF_004348235.1. Classification (NCBI taxonomy): domain Eukaryota; kingdom Metazoa; phylum Chordata; class Mammalia; order Carnivora; family Phocidae; genus Phoca; species Phoca vitulina. The sequence continues at coordinate 3,817,056 of NW_022589779.1, read as the reverse complement.
ACTTCTGTATATTAATTTTGTATCCTGCAAATTTACTGAATTCATTTATCAGTTCTGGTAGTTTTTTGGTGGAATCTTTAGCATTTTCTATATACAGTATCATGTTGTCTGCAAATAGTAACAGGTTTACTTCTTCTTTACCAGTTTGGCTGCCTTTTATTCCTATTGCTGTGGCTAGGACTTGCAGTACTATGTTGAATAAAAGTGGTGAGAGTGGACATCCTTGTCTTATTAGTGATCTTAGGGGAAATGCTCTCAGTTTTTTCCCATTGAGTATGATGTTAGCTGTGAGTTTTTATATATGGCCTTTATTATGTTGAAGTATATTCCCTCTAGACCTACTTTGTTGAGAGTTTTTGTCATGAATGTTGTTGTATTTTGTCAAGTGCCTTTTCTACATCTATTGAGCTGATCATATGTTTTTTTTATCCTTTCTCTTGTTAATGTGATATATCACACTGATTGATTTGCAAATATTGAACCACCCTCCTATCCCTGAAATAAATCCTACTTGATCATAGTGAATGATTCTTTTAATGTATTGTTAGATTCAGTTTGCTAATATTTGTTGTGGATTTTTGCATCTACGTTCATCAGAGATATTGGCATGCAGTTTTCTATTATTTTATTTTTTTTCTTTGTAGTGTCTGTCTAGTTTTACTGTTAGGGTAATGCTGGCCTCATAGAATAACTTAAGAAGTTCTCTTTTTATATTTTTTTGTAATCTTTTGAAAAGAATATGTATTAGCTCTTCTTCAAATGTTTGGTAGAATTCATTTGTAAAGCTCTCGGTTCTTTGTTTGTTGGGAGTTTTTTGATTACTGGTTCAGTTTCATCACTATTAATCAGTCTGTTCAAATTTTCTAGTTTTTCCTGATTCAGTTTTAGGTTATATGTTTCAAATTTATCCATTTCTTCTAGGTTGTACAATTTGTTGACATATAGTTTTCCATGATATTCTTATAATCCTTTATATTTCTATAGTGTCAGGTGTTATTTCTCTTCCTTTGTTTCTGATTGAGTTTTCTCTCTCTTTTTTTTCTTAGTAAGTGTTGCTAAAGGTTTATCAGGGTTTTTTGTTTTTTTTTTTTTTTTATCTTTTCAAAGAACCAGCTCCTGGTTTCCTTAATATGTCCCCCTTTTTTTTTGGTCTGTATTATTTCCTTCATTCTATCAGCTTTGGCCTTTGTTTCTATTTTTCTAGTTATTTCAGGTGTAAGGTTATGTTGTTTGAGATTTTTCTTGTTTCTTGAGGTATGCCTGGATTGCTATAAACTTCCCTCTTAGGACAGTTTTTCAACATTCCCAAAATTTTGGACCATTGTGTTTTCATTTTCATTTGTCTTCATGTATTTTTAAATTTCCTCTCTGATTTTTTAGTTGACTCATTCATTGTGTAGCAGTAGGTTGTTTAGCCTCCATGTATTTGTGTTCTTTTCAGATTTTTTCCTGTAATTGATTTCTAGTTTTATACCATTGTGGTCAGAAAGGATGCCTGATAGATTTTTAATCTTCTTAAATTTATGGAGACTTGTTTTGTGGCCTAACATGTGATCTAATCTGAAGAATGTTCCATGTGCACTTGAAAAGAATGTGTATTCTGTTTTGGGATGAAATGCACTGCTAGGTTCATCAGCTCTAATGTGTTGTTCAAAGCCACTGTTTCCTTACTGATTTTTTTTGTGTGGATGATCTATCCATTGATGTAAATGGGGTGTTAAAATCCCTTACTATTCCTGTATTACTGTCAATTTCTCCCTTTATGTGTGTTAATAATTGTTTTGTCAACTCAGGTGTTCCTATGTTGGGTGCATAGATACATAAAATTTTTACATATTTATAATTTTAAACATTTATAATATTTACATAGATATCCTTTTGTTGGATTATTTCCCTTATTATGTAATGCCCTTTTGGCTCTTGCTACAGTCTGTTTTAAAGTCTATTTCATTTAATATAAGTATTACTAGTTATTCTATATAGCTAGAGGTTGGAAAATGGTCAAAGCTTAAACATAGTTAAATGATATCACCAAAATTTGATCTATTGAACACAATTCATCTCTTCAAAGGCTCTAGGTAAAGTGAGCAACAGATAAAGCCAGGGCATAAATTTTAGGGTGAGACAGATTGAAGCTCAGATCCCATTTCTATCACTTTCATAATCTTGTGCATATTATCTTCTTTGAGCCTCATTTCACTCATCTGTTAAATGAGAGTAAAAATAATAACTATCTCATGAGGTTGTCTGTAGAAAAAATAAATGTGTTTAAATACTTGAGACTGAATAGATGCTCATTAAATGGTCAAGAAATAAAGCATGCAGAGAGCTTGCTTCTGCCCCTTAAAAACTGAGAACTTCAATCCACATCTTTAGAATTAAGATTAATGACTTAGAAATGAGTGAATAAGTAGGCGGGCATGGTGTAGATTTATTTATTTTTCTCTTAGGAGTTATTCTAACAAGTTTCTTTTGAGAATTTTTATAGATTTTCTGTAGCTTTCCTACCAGTTCATTTGTTTTGTGTCTCTTGCTGGCAACTACTTTGTGTCAATAAATATGGGCCAATTTATTTGATGTTGCTTCTGTGGGAGAGAGAGCTCCTTTGGGCGCAAAGTGTGGCTGTCATGCAGAAGATTTTCCTAATCTAATGACTTAGAGAACTGAGCAGCCAGGAGAAGTAGTGTTGGTAAAAACGGAGTCTGTTCTGTACCCACCATGCCCATCTTAGTACAAGAACCACTTGAAGATGACTCTCAGAGATATTATCATGTCTGAGTATGTACGTGGTTGAGTCTTTCAGTGTGTTTGGACAGCCCCTTTCCCTCACTGCAAGGTCCACTTTCTTTTTATTCTTAATGGTAGTTCAGTTTATGAAATCTACTCTTGTCTGTGAAATTATGAAGCTAAATTTGTTTCCTCCTCTAAATCTATGACATCCTCGAAATCTGAATATCCAAATGCAGATTTGAGTTTGTTTTCATCTTATATATATTTTTTTAATTTATTACCATAATGGCTTCTCTAATGAGAAAGTTAAGTGTGGCTTGTACACTAGCCTGAGAGAGGCACCTGTGAGAATATGTGCTTGCTGCCCTTATGTGTTTTTACACCCCAGTTTCCTCATACATATTAGGAGATAAGTCAGTATTTTTCACTTGTCTCACAGGAGTCATTAAATGTCAATTATGTTTGTTTTAAAACATCGACGAAGTATTTGTGCCTCCAGAATTATCTAATCTTGCAAAAACTGATTTTAAAAGGATCCCTGTGGTAATGAGATTTATAGTTAAGCTGTCAGTTTAAAATATTCTGCTTTCAATTTTATTTAAAAAGCAAAATCTACTCCAAGTTTGCTATGTGAAACTTTAAAAATTTGTGTAAATAGTAACATTACAAAAACATCATAGATAGCTCATTTTGTTCAGTTTTATAGCCATCATTTATTTGTTTTAACTATCCTTATAACTTTCTTTTTGGCTGCCTTTTAGGGAACATAGCTCTAGAAGAATTCTCATATCAATTCTTACAAATAAAAATCAAAAATTATATAAAAGTATACAAATATTTTATTCATTTGGATAAGAGGCAGTTCATTCAACTCAACTGAACTGGTTCTTATATTAAAACAAGTATCCATTTAGGTTAATAAATTGTTATAAGCCTTCCTTTTTAGATTTTTTTTTAAAGATTCTATTTATTTGAGAGAGAGATTGGGCAGGGGGAGGAGCAGAGGGAGAAGGACAAACAGACTCCACACTGAGCATGGAGCCTGATGCAGGGCTCGATTCCATGACCCTGAGATCATGACCTAAGCTAAAATCAAGAGTCAGGTGCTTAATCGATTGAGCCACCCAGGTGTCCCAATTGTTACAGCCTTCTGAAACACAAAAACTCAGAAAATCTTACTCAGGTAAAAACAAACAAACAAACAAAACAAAAAAACACTTTGAAGTTCTATCTACATAAATCAAATTTTTGTCACATCAAGATGTCCAAAATTAAAAAGGTTATTAGGCATCATTGTTTGTATCCTTGGAACTTGCTTAATTTTAAGGAAAGCCTCTAAGCAATCAAGTAATATTTTTAACTTCTCTTCTTTGAAAGGTTGTGCCTGTGGAAGAAATATCTAGGTCATAGCTAATACACTCATCTCTCTTATACCATTTTGTATAGTTTATGTATTGGCATGTACATGTTTAGATGAATCTGTGTGACTAATATTAGAGCAATCTTGACCCTGCTAGTGTATCAACTTCTATGAGCCTAGCTATTCTCAAAAAAATTGTTGACTGAAGTATAGGGCCTCTAAGATATCCTAACTTGAAGAAGGAAGTCTAAAGAGGTCGGAAAAAAAAAAAAGCCTATAACTTGCTAAATAAAAATTTCATCATGTTATGTATTATCAAAAGTAGCTAAAAAAAAAAAAAAAAAAAAAACCATTCTTGGGGCTTCTAAGTCCTTCAGTTTAATAATACAAAAAAATTAAATGTCTTGTTTCTTGAGGTAACATTTCTTTCCAACCTAAACTACTTGTCAAGTTCAGACCATGGGATAGAGTATTAGTATTTTCTAATACAATCAATTAAATCCATCCCATTTGAAAGAGTAGAAAAATGGGAGTAGCTAAATGTCCTCAACTTCATGTGTTGGAACCCCTTGGAGACTATCCACTTTAAGAATAGCTTAATACTTTCTGAATACTTATCATAAGCTTTTATACAGGTATTAACAAGAAATCTAGAGGGTAAATTTTCTTTATACATCCTTTGGCTTTTTGAGAGAGAAAAGAAATAAAGTGGAATCCCACATGATTTAAATATTTTTAAAAATGCCTGTTTTGTATATTTTGTTCTTTCTAGAAATGGAAAATTCATTAGAAGAATTTGTGGATAATCTATATTTAAGAAATGTCGTTTATATGTCTTATTGGTCATGGTCTCCCTAATGAAAGAACATTTTTCAAATCTCTTTACTCAATAAGGATGTATTAAAATCTACCATTTACAAAATATTTTGTTGATCCTCAACAACAATCCTTTGGGGTGAGTAAAAACAATATTATTATGTTTCTTTTTAGTGGTATTGCTATCTTGCCTTCCTGACCCAGAGTCAGTATCAATCTATTCCACTTGGGAAAGACCTAAGAGTCAACTAAAGAAGCACAAACAGAGACATTAAAACCATTGGTTATCTCTCACATCTAGAATTGAGAAGGCTTGTCAACTAGTCAAAAGAGATTAATTGCGTATGTGCCATCAAAGTAGATGTTGAAGTGAAAAGTCTAAAGAGCTAAATATATAAATAAAAATAAATATGAGCTGTTTTGGGAAAAGATACATTTACTACGGAAAAGAGCTAACACTCTTCCTGATGAAGATTGTATACAACCCTGTCTTTAGAGTCTAGTAGAAGCACAGGGTACAATGGCACGACCCTCAGATTCCCTGGACACAAACAGTATCTGGAATTTATAGATCCTTACAGGTCACATGAAAATATTACATGTTGGTAAATGAAGTTTGAAAAGCCAAAGGACCATCCTCGGCTAGTACTCCACAGTAATCATGCCTTGCCTAGTTAAGTTTAGATTTGGTTATGTCCATTTCCAGTGAAAGAAGGGGAGGAGCTTTAAAATGGTTAAAACTTAACCTCAGACAATTTAAAAATTTAAGTTCTAAGGATAGTACATTCTGGGCCTAGATCATTTGGAATCTGTCTTTGAACAGAAGGACAACCATGGGGAGCAATTAGGCTTCTTGTGATGACATCAAAGACATCTTATCCCCTGAGTGGCACTAAGTGCATTTCCCAAGAAGGTTAGTCTAAAGTCTGAGGCAGATTCTCTGCTGATAAGATTAGGAGGGGCGAGTTTTGGGTCTCCTTGATTTATGGAATCATTTATTCAATTAATCAATTTTGAGCTCCTGCCATTAGGCAGTATGCAGCTACAACATAGATATGGCTCAAGTTCTGTGCAAACTTAAATTTTATTGCTTTAGTAAAAATAATATTACTCATTAAAAATATAAAAGAACAGAAGTAGAACCCCCCCCCAAGAGGAGGCAAATACACAAGAATAGAAATTGAAGTGTGGGTTCAGGTTCGGTAAAAAAAAATGTGAGTTTAACTGTTCTTTACTTATGTTGGGAATTAAGGTGATTGGGGAGGAAGAAATCTCCCATTACTCCTAAGACTAACATGCTTTTATGTATTGGTTTCAATTAGTCATTTGCCAATGAGAGCTTTTGGGTTTGCTTGTTTTTTTTAAGATTTTCTTTATTTATTTCTTGATCCCAGGACCCTGGGATCATGATCTGAGCTGAAGGCAGATACTTAACCAACTGAGTCATCCAGGCACCTCGAGCTTTTAGGTTTTTATTTTTTTTAATTTTTTTAATTTAAATTCAATTCAGTTAACATAGAGTGTATTATTAGTTTCAGGGGTAGAATTTAGTGATTCCCCAGTTGCATATGACACCCAGTACTCATCACAACACGTGCCCTCCTTAATGTCCATCACCCAATTACCCCATTCCCCACCCACCGCCCCTCCAGCAAAGAGAGCTCTTAGATAGCAGTTAAGAGAAATCTGTAAGTCAAAACAAAAAGAGACAATCCTTAGTATACCAAACTGTTAGAGATAAGAACATACATAAGAAATTTGCTGTGCAGTCATTTGAAAGGTTGTGCTGTAATCATCTTAGCTAGCTAGTTATATATAAAGGCCCATCTTGATCAGCCATCTAAAAACCTGTATTTTGGTAGCCTCAAAAAATATTTCAAAGTATAAAGACTCAGATTTTCTTTGAATAAAGTAAAGGTATAGTCAGTGAGCAAGGCTTTGGATATAAGATAGGAAAAAATTGTAAGGAAAATCAATTACTGAACGTCACTGTATTTAAGTCACTTATTTTTAAGTCCCTTTTTTCTAATGGTAAAGTTAGGCAAAAATTTCAGTGTAGAAACATGTTCAATTTGGAAATGTTTACTTAGAGAACATCCTGTTCATGCTTTTTTATCTGTGATGGTAGTTGAACCAGCATTATCTTTAAGCATTATCTTTTTGCTAGTAACTTGAACACTATGATTTTGAACTTAAACCTTAAGGAGTCAAGTTCAAATGATGACTTGTATGCTGATTATTATATAACTGGAAAATTAGACCTTGCCTTTTTAAGGTTTCTTAAATCATTACATATATGTTATATCTTTAAAACAGCCTTAAAAATAATTCTTATGAATTGGCTTTGCAGAGATGCCTGTTTTTTTTTTTCTCTCTCTTTAAATAGAATATTCATAGGTAGCATTAGGAGACATGTTTAATTACTATTTTCCCCTATAAAGATGCCAAACTTTCATGTTCACTAAATAACAAAAAATTTAAATTCTTTATTTATTAGGAGGCATGAACAATAATTTTCTCTGAATGTAACCCAGTGCTGCAACCTGGCATAAACAAGCAAGAAAGCCTTGATTCAAGGCTATTGCATTAGGAGAAGCCAGAACTCAATCTGAGCTCTATCCCACTGAAACAATGTGCAAGAGAGTTTTAAGTGGTCCAGTGGAGGGTTCTGTTTGCTAATTGGCTTTACCTACAGGAAAAGGAAACTTTCCCATATCCTCAAGACAGGAGATAGTTTTACAACTTGGACCAGGACATCTAAAGATAGGGGCACTGCACTATCTGCCTTGATGATTACATTTCAAAGGGATGGCTTCCAAATTCTTGTGGAAGACAATTATGGGCTGTAAAACTGGTAAGAAGCCTTTAGAAAGATTTACATCTCAAAGGAGCAGCAGAAGATTTTACAATTACAAGTTTTCTAAAATGCTCTAAGAAAAGAGAGATCAAGGCCCTAGGGTTAGGAAGAAGACTGTCTGAAGCTTAGTGAAGCTAAAGGAAGCCATCTTAAGCAAAATATTATGTTACAATTTGGACTTTTTTCCAGGTTATTTGACAGTAGACCTGGGTATAACTTATTTGGATATGGAAAAAGGGAGAAAAAATAGTGATGATGCTTTTGGTACTCTTCTTTACTCTCTGTTACCCACTATTTCTTGAGAGGTTGCCTTTGTGACCTTTAAATGTTATAATTTGAGAATAAATTAGATTTATTTATTTATTTATTTATTTGAGAGAGAGAGAGAGAGAGAGAGAAACAGCATGAGAGGGGATAGGGTCAGAGGGAAAAGCAGGCTCCCCGCCGAGCCAGGAGCCCGATGCGGGACTCGATCCCAGGACTTGGGGATCATGACCTGAGCCGAAGGCAGTTGCTTAACCAACTGAGCCACCCAGGCGCCCGAGAATAAATTAGATTTTATCTTAGTAATGAACAAAACTGAAATCATATCTTAAATTATTAAAATTGCACAGAAAAAAATTATCAAAATACAATTAGTAGTAGTATTTTTAGTACTTTCATGGAACATAACCATCATGCATAAAAAAAGAGATGTGGTTATAATATAAAGACAAACAAATTAAGGTACATCATGCTAAACAATTACTTAAATAGAATAGCCATGTTCTTATACCAGCAGCTTCTTATTTTCAAACTGGAATTAAAGAGTGTTTATATGCCATCTTGTTAAGGAGACAGCAATAATTATAAATTCTCTTATTCCTTTAGAATCTTTTAAACAAAAAGCCTTACTTTGGAAGATTTTTGTAGTGCTCTAATGCTGAAACATTGTTCGGGACAAAATAACTCATAAAAATTTTGCAAGAAGTGCTACGTAGATAATTCTCTGAAAGCTAGAATGCTCCAATATCTTAAACAGCATTCAAAAAAATAGATAATTAGGTATGGTTTTCCAGTTACTTGGGGAAGAGCAAATGTGACTGATATTCCTGAGATCATAATTTTATGCTGTTTAATGTGATGCTGACCATACAAGGTAATGTGAAGGTGTGAGGTAGTTAACAGGAGAAGTAAGGGTTTGGAACTGTGAGTCTTTGTATTTTAAAGAATTATAGTAGAAGCTAAAAATCAGCTTATTCTTGCTTTCCTTCTTTTCTTCTTTCTTTGTTTCCTTCTGCTATCCCTATACAGCTGAATTCTTAGGATCTCCCTCCTCTTTCTTCCTTTCCCCTTTGACACTGATCTTTGCTAGGAAAATAGAACACTGAAAGAATATATAACTTCAAACAGCTATCAGGGAGTAAGCCCTACTTATGCCAGTACTCAGTAAGTCAGGTCTGAAGATGGAGACTTTCCTCTGGGTTTAATAGGATAAAGCTAGTAGTGGAAAAGAAATTGAGAAATGTGGTCCAACTGATAAGGAAACCTCGCCATAAAGTATGAATTAGCAGCAGTTTGCGAGATTTACTTCTGAAGTATTTCATTCCTATTATAGTACCTATCTTATCCTTTGACTTCTATGGACATATCACCTAAGATAATGACCCTGCAACTATTTACACAGGTGCAGAAAATGGGAGGGCGGCTAAAATATACACACAGACACAAACACACATAAGCATGCCAAGCATACTAGATTATAGAAAATAATGACTCATCAATAAGGTAAACGTTATAAAGTCCTGTGACTCATCATTCATGATTTACTCATCTCAAAATTACTTTTTAATTTGTTTCATAGGTTGACAGATTGGACCAGAGGCATAAATCTAAGCTATCCAGGAAGTGTAACTCCACAGGGAACAGCTGCTGTCTTTGTGTAGCTCATACATAGGCTGCTTTTGTAGACCCTAATGATGACAAAACCAATTAGCAGACTAGAAATTGCCAGAAATCAAGGAGACCTTGCTTAAGACTCACTAAAAATGAAAAGTATTCTGCTACTGCTATTCATTGTTCATCTAAGAATTTGTAGAGTAAGAGTGTTTTGTGTGTAAACGTCTGCTGCTTCAGGAGAGCATCCCTCATGAAGTGACCAAATGACAAGGAGGGACACTTTATGAATCTGGAAAGACCTTAAGGTCTATGGCATTGCTGAATTTCCGATCACATATTAAAACTTTTAATCAGTATTTTTAAATAAAAGAAACCTAGTTCATAAAATGATCTGTTGAATAGTTTAATATAAAAGAAAGAATTTCAAATGATATTTCATTTAAATGTAAGTGTGGACTATGAGTTATTAAAGAGAATGTGGCTTTCATAGTCTTTTGTTTTTCTAGACACCTAGGATCAAAGTCACCTTTTGAACTTGCAAAGTAAGCTTCTCAACTTAAATCTTACTGTTAGGATTTAAGTTCTTCATTTTCATTGTTAAAAGACAAATGTTACCTAAAGCTTTATCTGTAGCACTAATTTCCCTGTAAAGACAGGGGAACTGAATTGATAGGGGAAAGGGTAGGACTCTGGAACATTTAGGTCATGGCTTTGGAATCAGAGCTCTCAGCAGTTTCGTGCTTTGTGGATAATTAAAATCGATACAAAATAATTACACAGCTAGAAGGATCTCCAGATACTTAATCCAGTCCCTTGCCTCTAGGAGAAACTAGCTGTAGTCTAAACTAACCTCCACACAGGCATTCAGATTGTTATGAGAGAAATGGGAATCCTAGGTTCACTTTCTGCACTTACTTAGAACATTGCAAATGTGGCTTGGTAACAAGAAATTTTATAAGTATGATGTAAGTATCATACAACAGTCTTCTACAGTCCCAAGATTAGCAATGAAGGCCATGATAGCCAAAATGACACTCACTTTCTTATAATTACTTTGACAGAGATTTTAGGATTTCTGACCATATCCCCTCTGCTAAGTGGTTTTGCCATTTTTAGTGTCTGTTACCTCGTATCATAAAAGTACAAATCAAGTGCAAATTCCTCCATGCAACTTTACTAATCTCAATGCCCACTGGTTATCTTATTTTTGTTTCTTTAATAAGTATTTAGTATATAGATATAAAAGATAGATAAAAATAACCATATAAAGTAGCATTTGCTGTCTCTCCAACTTAATGAGAAATCCTTGAATGCTAGTCCTTAGAGCCTACCACAATGATCTCTACTTAGTCATTACCCAGCAAATGCTGGTTCATAGTATTTTTTTCCTAAATTGGGTTGAAACTAATTCTCTTTATCATCTCTCCTCAGGGGAGATAAGGTCAATTGTGCGAAGTGTTGAGTGTCTTGGCTGATTTCAATTCTTTATTCCAACATTCTGTTTCTCTTTATTCCATTTTTAAGGCTCCTTCTTATAGAGGTCAAATATCATAAGATCAAAGTAAAACAAACATTCTCAAGTTCCATTAATGTTCCACTTTGTTCAAGTAAAATTAAATGTGACAAAATTAGTGTACAACAAAAGATTTTGGATAGTCTTTTGGAGTTCAGTTTTATTTTTTAGATACACTCTTCCTAAAGAAAAGGGCAGTGCTTCTTCAAGTTTTGTAAATCAGTAGAATTCAAAATACCTAAAGTACTGTGTCAAGTTAGATTAGTGGATTAGTCCAAGGATACCTGAAAGTTTTAGGGAAACTTAATATATTACATTAACTACATGCATTGAGAAAAAAATAGAGAACTTTTAACTCATATTGAACTCAGGCCACCATATGGAACTGCATCCTATTTAGACGCATAGTATCTCCTTTAATCCTGCCATCTTTGACTACTGATCAAAGCACAATATTTTTATTAAATATTTTCAATTGATTGTTATGTCTATAACTTACTGCCTCATGATCTCTTTATTTTATGACCTATATCCTACATTTCTTTATGGAATGTTCCTTTTTTTTCCCTTGAGATAATAAACACTCAGCTACTTCACTCACAAAAAAATAGAAGCAAACCAAGTGGAAGCTGTTCGTTCCCTTACACCTATAAGTAGAGTTGGGGGAGGGGAGGGCTGCAAGTGGGGATGACATTCTAAGTTGCCATTCAAAGATCATCACTATCCTCTCATGCAAAACCCTTCCTCTGCATACACTTCCCAGCCCAGTTCACTGATCACTGAGATTACTGGAATCCAGCTCACTATCTTCCTTTGACCACAAATCAACCACCTTTTTGTACAACCTCATTGTCTTAATAGAGGCCCCATCAATTTATTCTAAAACCTTCAACTAACACTCCATCAACACATATCCTCAAAGCCCATGCCAAAGAAAAAAATTTTCATTTGAGGCCTTATTAGAATCTATTTAGCCTCCATGTCCTTCATTACCAATTTAATCTTCCCAAAACACCACATTAATCCATGTGGTGGCTACCTGTTGATTTTCAAAGACCATCAAAATTGGTCCTTGACCTTTGTCTCTACACATTCTTATTACTGGTAGAAGATTATAATTAATACAGTAGTTCTCCAAATATGCCTCACTTTCTAAACTCCAACATATTCTCATATCCTATCCCTCCCCCCAAAAAAACACTTCTCTTTAGCATCCAAATTACCAACTATTCTATGTCCTTGCTATATGAAAGCGTCTCTGTAGCCATCTCAGAAGTTCTACAGAATTGCACCCCACTATTTGAAAGCATTTATTTCTTCATTTTGTGGTTAACTATGTATTTATATAAATCTCTTTAACTACTTAAAAGGTAGAACCAGCTTACTGTGTTAGTAAAATAGGGTATTCAGTGTCTGACTCTAATTAGCTCTTTCTGACATCACTTTGTTCCTCTGAACTATGGTTGTATAATGTGTAACATACGGATATCAGTTAAAATAGTGCTTTAATTTTGCATGTATTCTATGAAATCATCAGAAAAATTGACCAGGGCTTTCTGTGTGTGTGTGTGTGTGTTGTTGTTGGTTTTTTTTTTTTTCTCTCTACATCATTCTCTGTATAGTAGTCTGGAAATAGTTGATAAACAATAAATTTTCATTGAATAAGAAGGAGGTATTTACTAAATTACTTTGTACAGAGTACAATAATTGTTAAATCCACTTAAGGATATAGTTCTCAGTCAACTATTAAAAGTAGTATAGAAGCATGGCATGCCAGGTTTGGAAAAAAACTCTTAAGTTTTAGTGACAAGTTGTACAATGCTGCCATGCCACTATTTTTTTGGAAAAAACTTTGTAAAACCTCTCAATTATACCTCATTGTTATTGTTCTTATGCCTTTCTGGATAGCTCTCTAATAAAACTATGACTTTGTTGTTCACCATTAACAAAGCCCCATTGCATGGTTTATTTTGTTTGAACTTTATAATGAATCGTAAAGTTATAACTTTTTCCTGGTGTATTGGTTGCCTAGAGTTGTAAATTTTGCATAATTATAGATTTTTTTCAAATAATGATATCTTGTAAACATGGCAAGATAGATCTTTCAGAAGCTCATATCCTTTTGGACTTATGCATTGATAAGCAACATTGAAGAAATCATTTTTACAAGGACTTTGGAATTTTAATCTCTGAAAAGATGCTTAATTTTCAGTGTAGCCCAAATATAGCCTATGCTCAGAGGACAGTTTTTCTTTTTAACAGTAATCTCAACAAATTCCATCCTTCCCCTCACACCCACCTTCTATGTGTATTACAGGAATGATTTTGTTAGCTATTAAAGAGATTAATTTCATTTTGCTTTGCCCTAGAGATAAAGAGTAAGCAAAGGTAGGAATATTTTTAACAAATTAGTTACTACAAATAGCAGTTTTGATTTAAAAAATGGAAATAAACTACTAATTCAGCCTCAGGACTTTGATTTGTGTGCCATCTAATATTTGTTAGTGGACTTGATTTTAGGCTTATCTTGGGAGTTCAGAATGCCAGTATAACGAGAAAATTCCTGAAAAAATTTCAGCTGATCAAAACCCCTTTAAAGAACTGTTCAAAAGATAGGTTATTTTCTTTACTGCAATAAATAGATTATTGTGAACAAAATGTGAGTGAAATGAGGTTAATTTCTATTAAATACAGAAAGGAAATGAAATTAATAAATTTAAAATAGAACTGTACTTACTTATAATTAGCTTACCTTATTTACCTCAGTATTTGATAATTCCTTTAAATGTAGTATTTGGGGGTGCCTGGGTGGCTCATTCGGTTAAGTGTTCAACTCTTAGTTTGGGCTCAGGTCATGGTCCCAGGGTCATGGGATCGAGCCCTGCATCAGGCTCTGTGCTCAGCCTGGAGTCTGCTTGTCCCTCTCTATCCCACTCTCCTCCACCCCCTTGCTCCCTTGTGCACACGTGCACCCTCTCTTTCTCTCTCAAATAATTTTAAAAAATGTAATTTTGTAAAACTTGTGCTTTTTTGGCTAGAATTTTATCTTAATAAACACATACACACTGCCAGTGTAGCCCTCCATAATATTTTCTGATGATTAATATCAATATGCAAAAGTGTTTTATTCCTTGAGATTTGAGACATGATTCAGCATCCAAAACTTTGTACTCAAATTCACAATAAAAATTCCAGAGCACTTTCTGTTTTTATACACCAAAGGTTGGAAACACTTGCATGAAAAACAAGTCACCTGACCACCACATTAGTTCTCATTTCCTGACAATGTCTCAGTAAAGCAATTTAAAAACAGTGCATAGCCACAGATACGTGTGGAACAGAAAGAAATTTAGAAGTACTACAGCAATTCAGCTGTTGATTTGTTTTAGAATAAATAAGAGACTACTTCCTAAAATATGTATATTATGTGTATATATTTGTTCTCTGTAGGATCGCACAGTTTCTGGTTATTCAAGGATGTGCTTAGGCAAATGTTACTAAGTCAAACCCCTCTTCTCTGTTCAGGAAATGAGATCAGCAGTGCCCATATGAAACACTCATGGAATCATCAGTCTTTGGGGTTAATTTAGTCGCATTAGTGTTGTGCTTCACTAATAACGTGGGTTTTATTCGTGTAAGTCACAGACACAAATCTAACGATATTAATGGGAAATCGCTTCTGTTTGTATCAAGAGAGTAAAGGATAGATAATTGTGCTAATTTTGCCTTTATTCGGTTTCCTGTCCATTACCCCCCGCCCCCTGAACCATCATGCCTCCCATGTCCCACCTAAAACTGAAGGCGGACCTTCTTGGCTTTATTACTTTTCTAATATTTCTTATCCTGAGAGGAGAAAATTTGAGGAGGAATAAAAAAAAGTCTGATTGAAAATATGTGGTTTCCTCTTTATTGTCACCACTGTACTTAAGATTGTTGAAAGAAAAACTCTGAAACTTTTTTTAATGTTACAGAAGACTTTATATATGAAGGCACTTTATATATGAGAATCCTAACATAGAGCCCTTTTACTTTTATTTCAGTAAAATGTTCTTTTAAAAGTATTTAAAAATCTGAAAAAATATTTTCCCAAAAGATCATCTCTCTTACAAGAAGGGAACAAATTTCATAAGAATTCAGGGGCATCTGGTAAATGCCAGCCATCTCTTAACTAGAGATAGAGCAGGAAACAAGAAAAGCAAATTTCCTACCCCCAAGGAAGTTACTTTCCAGTAACACTTAATGGATAAAAGCATGTATTTATAAAACCAGAACTACTCTTAAAACCACTTCACTCAGTAACTTTATAGTGCTCATAACATCTTACACTAAATATGTAATAATGCCTGTTTCATTATATATTAACTCACCAGGTCGGAAGGCCAGTGAAAAATATATTTTTAGCTAAAATATCTCAGCTTTACAGTGACCAAACAAAAGCACTGGATTTTATCAGAATACAGTATATAGTTACTAAATATTGTTAGTATAAAGGATATGAGAATTATTTTATATCTATTTTAAAAAACAACTTTAATGACATTAATTAGCAATGGTTTCTTAATATATTGTGATAGAGCACCACCTAAGTTTTTCTGGGTTTTTTTGTTGTTGTTGTTGCTTCTTGTTGTTTTGTTTTGTTTTAACTATTCCTGAAAGATTTGCAGCTACTTTCCCCCACCAGCTGGGTTCTTCCTAGTTCTCCTTGGCAAGTAGCAGGAATGTTATGGATTTAAGAATTAACCCTCAGAAAGATGCTTTAGATGGTGATGTCCTTGTGTACTGCCCAGTTCTGTAGCCTCTCTTCTGGGCACAACTTGGCAAAAAGATAGAGAAGAAAGAGGAGGCTCATCTTGCATGGCAAGCCCTTTTCTTAAAAGAAATGTCACTCATATTTAGGCTAGATTATACATCATGACCTGAAATTAGAAACCCAGTGGGTGGTGAGTTTGGACTCTTCATACAGGCTGTCACCTTCAGCCAAATGAAACACTGCCTGACAAAAGTTTGACGGAAACCAGAAAAGAAAAACAGACTCACTTAAAAGAAAATTACTAATAAGTATGTACTGAAATTACTGTTGTTCAGGCTGATGATATTCTTAGCACCAGTGACCACCCAAAGGCTGGAAGAGCTAGTGCGGCATTGGAGGATGACAGAGATTTTGTATGTTACTTATGTTTTATTCAAATTATTGTTTTTCTTTATAGAACTCCTTGGGTTATTTTCATTGGCTTAGAAAAGTTTGGGCCTGTTGCAAGAGGTACTCTAAAATATGATTGAATTTAAAGAAATTGTGACTCTATCTGGTTGAAAGAAAAATAAGTTTTGGTTTATATGAAAGATCTACCCATCTCTTAAAATCTTAATATTTTATTTTACTCTAATAAAATATCCCTAGAGTCAAGTAGTGTTTTTGAAATATCAGCTATAAATTGCCAAGTTCATTTTTTTCATAGCTTTTAAGGAAGCACAGAAATACTGTATATAAAAACTCATTAACAGTAGGGATAGAAAAGGACACATATATAAAACATGAAGCGTCCTGTAGATTACTTTGACCATTTAATTAGGAGGAAAGAAAGCACCGTTTCTCAAATAATTTTTTTAAAGTCACTATTACTATAAGTCAGTATATTAAATGCTCTCAAAATGAGGGAATTGGTCATGGAATAAAATTTTCTGCAATTAATGACATATTTAATTTTCTTATTTAGTCATATTGCTATCTTTACTCCTAATCAAAATATAATTTAGAAAATGTATTATTTCATCTAGAAATTAACAGCTGGCTTGTAAGAAACACTTATGTCAGGTTAATTAGTGCCTTTCAAAATTTTATAATATACTGTGACAGAAAATTAAGGATGTTCGCAGTATTTAGCATAGTTCACAACCCACATTTTAATGAAAATATACTGTTATTAATGATACACATTCTACAGATATAATATACACCAATTGCTGGTCATTTTATGTTTCTTCTGTACAATGCTATAAAATGAAGCCATATTTATTCTGTTTATTAATTTAGGCTTCATGGGGTAAAATTTGCATTCATTATATTCATGTGTATATAGGATTATATGAATTTAAATCAACCCAAGGCATGGCAAGTGGTATTTGACTGACAGTTTCCTCAAGATTCTAATCTGGTCAAGAATTCATTTTCCTCTCATTTTATCACAGATATATGAGCATCTTAAATTAGACTGAACATTTTAGCATTTTAAATAATATCCATTTCCTTCATGCTCACTATGCCAAAATAGAGATAAATACTTGCATAGTGTCCACAGAGAGCTGCTTCCATAGCATGCACTGATATTAAATGCATGTTGTCTTCATTTCTGGTTCTTTAAATGTAAGTTCCTTAAATACCTTAAGTTAAAATCCCTTTTCCTGTAGTAAAAAGCAGCATCCCTCACATTATAGTACATCAATTGTAAAATTCCAGGTTCTTAAATAGGACCACCTCTTTCTTTCTCCAAACCAAGAACTACAGTAATAGGAAAGACATGCTACATCCCTAGGCTAATATGAGAATGGTCATTTTTAGAACCATAGACAAAAAAAAATTAGAATGTCTTAATCATTTTACTTTAGAAGATACTTTAGAAATATGGACTTGCCACAGAATACTTGCAGAAATATTGAAAAACATATTTTATGAATTGTCAGGATATCTACATTAATAATACATGTGAAATAATGTTTATCATAAAACAACACCAGCTAATATCTGCAGAGCTATGATAATGAGTAAAATGTGTTCACTGGTTTCAAGATAGTTCCAAATGAGTTTAAAAGTATGAATTGTCACAAAATACTATGGCTAGTATTTTTTTTTAGTTTTAAAAACTTTAAATAATACCCAGTTTGAGGGACTTCAATCACAACACCATTTCATTTATAATTCACTTTTAAGTGCCTGTATTCTAGAGATTGACTGACAATGGCAGGTGTTTCTGAGTCCTTGCTAGAGAAAATGTCTAAGATGGAAAATAGCAGAAATAAGTTCCTGTAAAAGGAACCAAGTAGAGAAATTTATTTCTGAGTGAGAAAATACAGCACACTTTCAAATCTCTTTTTGGCACATGCCTCACATTGAAAAGGAAGCATAGAAAAAAATACAGAGGAGCTAGAAATAGTAAGGTGGTTCCCTCTCATTAGCTGGAAAGGAGAAACAAGGGACAAAGGGTCTCCTAAATTACATTGAATTATCTGAACTATAAAAACCTTTGGGATATGAATTTCCCTCTAATAGGAACAGAGTAGATGTAAATGAATACTATAAGCACTGTTTGTACGGAGCAGCAGAATAAGATTTTTTTTTTCAAAAGTTACAGAAGTTTTAGCATTTTTCAGTTACATCATAATTTTCAAAAATCCCTAAAAAGTAATTGTCAGTTTGGTATGGATCCTTTCAGATTTTTTATGATATATGTAGTTATATATTATATACAATAACTGTACTTTTCCTGCAGACTATCTTTTCACTCAATCATATAAGATAAATGTATGATATGAACCTACTTTATAATTTTTTGTCACCATCATGTTTCATTAAATGGATGTACCAGGACTCATAAAGCAATCTCTTTCTAAGTAAGTTCTTATTATGATAATATAAAAATCATGAAATATACATATTTCTAGTGAAATTAACATTTTGACACAGTTTTTAATAAGCCCCAGTGATCTGTTGGGACCAGTTTCAGTGGAGCATATACAAAGTGCCAGGCGCTTTTTCATATAGTAGTTCATGTAATCACAAAAACCTTTGGATGTACAAGTCATGAGCATCATTTTACAGGGTAGAACAATATGTTTCAGAGAGGTTAAAAAGTTTATTGAAAGATACATAGTTAGTAAGTGACAAAAGCTAATATTTGAAACCAGTTATGTTTGAAATATTCCTTATTCTTGCCATGCCTATAAACTGTAAGAAAGTCAGTGCAAGTGCATACGTTATTTAATTATGCCTTTTTAGTCAAATGATTTGACTCTCAAATTGTTTAACTACAAACCCCTGATTTTATTTTTAAGAAAATTACTGAACAAAAATTGTGCCATTCTATTTTCCCCTCAAATCAAAATAGAGTAGCTTTCACACTATCATCAAAGTACCAATTTACAAATAGTTTCATGAGGAATGATGTGTTTCAATTTTAAAATTTTTTTAAATATAAAAGATCAGTATCCAAAATCTATAAAGAACTTATCAAACTCAACAGCCCCCCAGAAAATCCAGTTAAGAAATGCGCAGAAGACAGGAGCAGACATTTTTCCAAGGAAGACATCCAGATGGCTACCAGACACATGAAAAAAAAAGTTCAACATCACTCATTACCAGGGAAATGCAAATCAAAACCATGATGAAATATCCACTTACACCTGTCAGAATGGCTAAAATTACCAAGAGAGTAAACAACAGATGTTAGGGAGGATGCAGAAAAAGGGGAACTCTCTTACACTCTTGGTGGGAATGCAAACTGGTGCAGCTACTCTGGAGAATAGTATGGATGTTCCTCAAATTTTAAAAATAGAAACACCCTACAACTTAGCAATTGCACTACTAAATATTTACCCAAAAGATACAAAAATACCAATTCAAAGGGGCACATGCACCCCGATGTTTATAGCAGCATTAGCAGTAATAGCCAAATTATGGAAAGAGACCAAATATCCATCAACTAATGGATGGATAAAGATGTGGTATATATACAATGGAATATTACTCATCCATCAAAAAGAATGAAATCTTGCCATTTGCGATGACATGGATGGAGCTAGAGGGTATTATACTGAGTAAAATAAGTCAGGGAAAGACAAATACCATATGATTTCACTCATGTGGAATTTAAAATACAAAACTGATAAACATAAGGGAAAGGGAAAAGAAGAGAAGCTAGCCATAAGAGGCTTTTTTTAAAAGATGTATTTATTTTAGAGAGAATGTGAGCCAGAAGCAGAGGGAGAAAATCTCAAGCAGACTCCCTGCTGAGCAGGGAGCCCAACCTGGGGCTCGATCCCATGACCCTGAGATCATGACCTGAGCCAAAATCAAGAGTTGGACGCTTAACTAACTGAGCCATGTAGGCACCCCAAGAGACTCTTAACTATAGAGAACAAACTGAAGGTTGCTGGAAGGGAGGTGGGTGGGATGATGGGTATTAAGGAGGTCACTTGTGATGAGCACTGGGTGTTATATTAAGTGATGAATCACTAAATTCTTCTCTTGAAACCACTATTACCCTATATTTTAACTAACTAGAATTTAAATAAAAACTTGAAACAAAAAAAAGATAAGCAATATCACCCATGGAAATCAAAAGATAAAGTTCTACATCCAATACATTTTTATCTTATCTTGGGGATGGTTACTTTGAATGGGAAATGAGGAAATCCTCTATGTAAACATGGAATATATCCTTTTAGAATAATAGTTAAGTCCAGACTCTCAGTATATGGATTAATCCTTTGCCCTAGTTCAGTATAATCATCCCCCCTTTTATCATAATAAAGCCTCACATTTAACTTTTTACAAAACAAAGATTTTTCTTTTGGATAGAAGTTCTCAGCATCTGCTCATTATCTATTGAGGGACTAGGAGCGTCATTCATTTGCTTATTAAGCAAAAACTTATTAAACAATAATTTACTGGATTTATGCTGAAGCCTAGAGATACAAAAATGAATTAGAAATAAAGTCCATGTCCTCAAGGAACTACCAATGTCATAGAAAAGGTATATGAGAAAGGAATTGGTACAAATATAAGGTAAAAAGACAGTCCAGTGATAATTTGGGGTCCTAATACAGAAGACATTGAAGTTTTAGACATCGCCATATGAGATTTAAAAATGTACAAATTATAAATAATTAGGATACTCCAAGGCGGGGGGGGGGGGGGTCCTATTTTAAGAGATATCATTTACTATGTGATGTCGGTTTATAACTATATAAACAAAATGTCTGGTTAACATTAAAATAAGACGCTCTCAGTCTGTGTTATGTTAATACAGTGAACTAGTCAGTCAACCTACTATTCCACCAGATTTTGTGTCCACCTGAGCGGATCTTTTGCCACAGTGTAGTCACCACTGCCTTGCAGCTCCGAGTGCTTTGGCTACAAGGACACTTGCTGGAGTTTATGTGTCACTCAGGATGTCTCTAGCCTCTGCACTTCCTCCTGTTCTAATGACCATGCTCAGCAAGCACCAGCTTTTGAAGGAGACTCTACTAATTAGCTTAGTTGATGTAGCATCTGGTAACTGGTTGGTGGGATAAACAAAAAAGACTCCTGAAGTGAAGGATGGAGAAATGAATTCTCCAGGCCACGAAGACCAAAATGAAATTACAAACATACAACCCAAAGCCATGAGCAGCTTGATCATTTACATTAGCCGTGTCTTCAACATTGCTTGGCAGTAAATCCTGGGCCAAAATGTAGATAATTGGAGTTACACAACGCTCAGCACTTCAATTTGGCATCAGTTTCATAATATAATAAAACTTATCATTTGTAAGCCTGTCCGCTTTTTGAAAAATAAAACCGAGAACAATTTGATCTGTCCCGCTACAGCAGACACTGATGCAGGTGGTTTAAAAACAAAGCATTTAATCAGGCAGGGTTTTACTTAAACTACTTGATGATTCATCATCCAGCCTCTGCTCATTGTCAATTGTGCCTCTCTGAGCTATTATTTATAGAATATTTAAAGAGCCTGGACTACATGTGCCTCTGTCTTAGGTTCTATTGTACTATAAATTATAGCTCCAATTTGTTTCAAATTCAGCGTGGACTGTCAAGATACCATGACTCATAATTTGTTCAAATGAATACTGTATGGTAGTTATACCAAAAAGCACTGTTGTCACAATTAATTTATTGGTAATTCTGAAATATTTCTAGACTACAGTTTTGTCACGTTTTGACCCCATAAAATCATTCTACTCCTACATTTCATTGGGTTCTTTTTTTTTTAAGCAGGGCAAAACTTAATAAATGGCTTAATGAACATTGTGTAGATTCTGGTCTCCTGTAATGGCCATTGCTGTATGAGATTGCTTAGGCTGACACAACCCTTTCTCCCTGAGAAAAGATCAACATTTGTGGTATTCCCTTAGTAGAGACTACATAGATTTCTTGGATCACATTCTATACCCTGAGTTATTTTTTCATAATCTATTAAAAACAAAGCAAAGTAGAATGGAATGAAAGACAGGAAAGTTTAATCTTAAATGACAAAACCATGTTTTACTTGACATGCTTAGCACTTACTAACTGCAATTAAATTGTCATTTAATTTACTTCACCCCATAGGTTCCCTGAAAGAACAGTCTTGTCTTCATCACTATACCCTCAGCCTTTAACCACATAGAGGGGCACAATAAAGATTGGTGGCAGGAATTGATGAATGAATGAATGATTCCAAAAGACGGGTTTTGGGGTAGATCATGGGAAGGCTTGAGAAAGTTAGAAAAATATAGAAAAGTATGAAAATAGGGCTGAAAACTATAGAGAAGAGCTGAAACTGATAATATATATATATTATCAATCTCAGATTCCACCACCATCTTAGTTCATTTGGGTTGCCATGATGGACACCCTCCTTTTGCTGTGTCCTCACATGGTGGATGGGGCCAGAGAGCTCTCTGGGGTCTCTCTTATAAAGCCACTTAGTCCATTTATGAGGGTTCCACCCTCATGACCTAATATCACATTGATGATTAGGAACTCAAAATGTGAATTTTGGGGAAACATTCAATCCATAAGAGCAACCTCAAAATGAACATCCCCTTCTCAGAGCATATATTGCTCATGTGCTGCTATTATACCCAGTAGATTTATTTGTTATAACTCCAGAGGTACTTAGATGGAGTTTGTTTATCTTTTCATTTCCAACACAGATTATGGCACATTAATAAGTACTCAGAGAATTTATGGATGGACTGAAACAGTATGTACACAGTATCATCATCATCAAATTCTAAAGTCTTCGCCTGACTTAATGAGCTGAGGTGTTGTGTTGAGAAATTATGCAAACTGCATAATCTACCAGAAGCAATGCATGAAAGAATTTAGGCATCCAGCAAACACAAATTTCAATGAAATTTGAAAATTCAATCCACAGTATGAGGTGAAGAAAACACAAATATGCTTTGCCAGAGGGAAAAGCTTTTGAAATTTTCCGTAAGAAAAATATCAAGAAGAAAAGAAGGTAGGACATGGAGAGGGAGAGTAGGGAGGAGGGAATACATGGGAGGGACCGGAAGACAGTGCATCTGATTTTTCTTTAGATCTAGCCTAGTTCTCTTTGGGCCCCTAGCCAGGGATGATTTTTACACCTATTCAAATTTTAAAACAATCCTTAATGATGTTTCAAAGTCCACTAATATTTTAGTCATATTTTAGGGTCTGTGATATGCAGGACAATTATTCAGATTTACATGGTAAAGACATTTAATAGAATTCTTGGGCTGCTTAGAAAATCAGAGAAATGTTTCCTCTAGCTACTTCATTTGTGGCCTTAGAGAAATAAATGCATTAATCTGCAATTAGATCATGTCATCTTTCAGGATGTTTAGCTAAGGTGAAACGTGTAATTAGACATTTTAAATTGCATGTCACCTCCACCCACAGGGTTGACACATGTTGTTTTCTCTTTGGTACAGTTCTGTGTAAGGATTCACTCAGTATATCCAGAAGTCACCTTGACCATGAAAATAAGGCTGCTGCAAATTACAGCTTCAGAATTAAATCAAACATTATCTTCCATTATTTGTGTACTCCAATTTAAATGAGCATGCATTCGATAAAGAAGTTTTTTTCTTTTGACTTATTAATTTAACATAAATTTTATGTTTGAAGTTGTAATTAAATTATCAAAGTAATTAAAAGATAACGAATGACACTTAAAAATGCTCTTATATATACCCTGCATACCTTTCATTATGGCAGGAACATACATAGAAAGATATATAAATATATCTGTAGAGAGAAAGAGAGGGGAATATATGTAAATATCCTCTTAATATTGAACCCAATTCAGTTTCGTCAGTTTGTTATACTTGTGATAATTACCCTAGAACATTTTTTTTAAATTATGGCATGTTTGTTATTATAAATAACTTTAAACATGTATCTTTCATTTGGGATTTTGTTAAATACTAGTATGTGCAGGGAGAATAAAAGACGTAACTCATCTATATGTGTATAATAATGAACATTAAATGTTAAAGACCCGTTTACTAAAGTGTACTTAAACTAATGCAGCATTGCCTGTGTTGAATTTCTCTACTCTTTTATTGCAGTGTTAATCAGGAATTTAAATTCTATTTTGGGGCATGGTATCCTGAGTACTATGTGAAAAGGAAGTGATGATGGAATTTTTATTTTAGCGTTAACAACAGTTTTCAAGGGAGCTAATTAAAATCTTTATCTGAACCTTGAAGATGGGAAAACTGTGTGAATGCATTTGCTGTGTTCATATGCCTTTGAGATTTTCTTTTCAATTTTATAATTCCCCATTTCTACTTTTTTATCCTTTCTCCTATAAAAGCAGTATTTCTTGATATCATCAAATGTGGTTTCAATTTAAAGTGACAGTTAAATAGACTTTTGAAATACCTTAAGAGAGAAAAACAATTTTTCAAGAGTTTAAGAATAATTCAGAAGTCCCATTTTGTCTCGGCCAGCTGCTATATGGTATGTTATATTGAGGTAGTGTCTGGATGATCAGTAGGATCAGAATCCAGAAGATGAGAAAAAAATGTTACTTGATTAATTTGCAAACACACCATTCGGGTTTTGTCAGTATATCTTGAGTAGGATGATAATGGTTGGACCTCAAGGACCAATAAATGCTTATTTGTCATGGACGGGTTTAGATGGTATCATTGAACTGCACCTTAATAATGACCAGGAAAACAGGAAGAAAATCTTTCCTTGTCCTTTATCTAACAGTCTTATGGAACTATGCCTTTTATTTTCTGCCAAGGTATTACATGTGTGTGTGTGTGTGTGTGTGTGTGTGTGTATAAGGAGTGTATGTGTGTGTGTGTGTGTGTGTAAGAGAGAAAGAGAGAAACACTAAAATATAGTGTCTCTTTGCTCTATGGTCATCTAGCAGATCAATTTCATCTTCTTGTCTTTCAAAATTTTAAGGTCAAATTCATATTTTAAAGTTAATATTTTTCTTCGGCTGAAAATGTGTTGGTAAGTGTAGATTGGGGTAGTGTAGGAGGCCAGGATGTGTGGGTAAGGATGGAAACTTCTATAATATGGAAAATTATGATGAAATGAAGTTTCTTTACTCTATATTGAGTTTAGGTCTTATTTTTCTGAATGAAAACATACTGTGAAATGATTTTGGAGGGAGTACCTTAGTAACAATGGAGTACTAATATTGATGAAGTGACTAGTAGTGTGTATGTATAATATTTCACACAAGTGAAATAACATTCTGAGAAATATTTGGAACAATTCAACATAATGTATTCATATAGAGTCAAAGAAACTGGAGGCACACTGATTGAATTTGAATCCTGGCTCCTCCACCTGTATTTTCCATGATGGGCAATTTATTTAATTTCTCTGAGCCTCAGTTTTTTCTTATCTGTAAAATTGGGATGATAATAATAGCATCTACCCCACCAAATTGCCTTGAGGATTAGATGAGTTAATATCCCTCTCCCTCCCTTCGCTAGAAGGGAAACTCCAGGAGGCTTTCATGTTTTTAAAGGATGTATATTAAATATCTGAAACAATGGTGGCAACCATTTTAAATTTAAAATACTCATCAAAAGAAAAAAATATTATTAAAATTAATGACTAATGAGGACATTTGTACATATGTTCTATTTTTTAAGAGCAGTTGTAAGATGATGTTTATTGAGATCTGATCTCCTTATATAGTCAGTAGATTGATTAGTAAAGAATAATTATGGAACTCTGTCCTTTAGTCACAGTTTACCTATTATGGGGAGTTCCCTTTGGATTTTCATGGAGAAAAATAATAATTCTAGAAAATGGAGGTGGAACATTATCTTAGCATCACAGTTTACTGACTAAGAAATTTGGAGGATTTTTGATTTTGTGTTTTAATGACAGATACTTTAAAGGATTTTGTTGTTGTCCAGGATCATGAAGGCCATTAGAGTAAAAAGCTCATCAATTTCTTGAATAATTTTTTTTTTTTTTTTTTGCTAATACCGAACACTGGTTAAATAAGCTCGATAACCAACATCAGAAGTCATTTCTCTAGTGCTAATCGTAAATTTGTTTTGTACTTTGTAATCTCTTACATTTCCTTACACTCTGTCTTTGCTCTGTAGAACGACACTGCCTATAGACCACTAGCACATCTCTCCATAGCCACACCGGCATAGCAAGCACAGTGCCTGGCTCTTGATAAACGGTGGTTGAATGGTAACAAATGAAATGTGTCATTCCATTTTATTTTTTTATCATGATTATTTAATTTTAAGGAGTAATAAAAGTGATATTAAGACTCTTGCAGTGAAGATACCATTGTGGGAAACCAAGGAGTTGAGGTGAGGTTGAAGAGTTACATGGTCAGAGAAGACAATCAGCACCTGGACAGAGCTCAGATCTATGGAAATTGGCAGCTGTTGTAGAGATGCATGCATTATCGACATTTGCTGACATGTGTTAAATACGGTATCAAATGTTCACTGATCAGTTCTTTACCTTACTGAAACCACTGCTGATTGACAACTTCATTAATAAATAAATTAGAAAACCAAAGGTATAAGTCAAACAAGTGGAAAAAACCTTACATTCTGTAGCAGGCTCTGTAGGAGATAGTTGTCTATTAAAATGCTACCATATTTCATATTTCATTGATAAGCAAGAGTCTGCTGTTGATGACTTGTTGGTATTCAGATGTAAGAATCCTGGACTTATGAAATTATTTTAAAATTCATTCTGCATATCAAATCTTATACTTCATAATTGTGTTCCTTCTTCTATCTATATGGCCTGCTTCTATTTTTTTTTTATGATTTTCTGCTTAAATGTGTTAACAGGCCTCCTTTCTTTGGACCATTTAGCTGATATTTTAAAACTCTTATGAAAACCCATCTGGACCCCAAAGCCTTTCCTGACTAAAGAGAAAAAAATCAAGTAGGAAACCCAGATCAGTGATTTTGATGAAAATGTCCCACAGAGTGAACATGGACTCTATCCTCAGGTCACTGTATCAGAGAACCAAGGAGATAATGCCACAAAAAGATTTGCTGTTGAAGGTTGTATATACTCCATTCTGCTAGGTGTTCAGTGATTGAAGGAAACCAATGGACATTCTACATAGTTTTTCTATCACTTGTCAATTTAATGGAGAATATGGCAGTGTACCTTGATTATTGGGAAGAATAACAAGTATTTGTAGAGTTTTCTTTTCTATTTAAATGAACATTTTCCTAACTTCTTATTCTACCATTTGCTAAAGCACTTATTATATTTCAAACATTGAGCTTAATACTATAACTGACAAAAACTCTATGAGGCTGATTTTATTAATTATATTTTGCAAATACATGGACCCAAAATGATGAAGTACTTTGTTCATGGTCACACAGTCAGTAAGTGGGTAGAGCCAGAATTCGATCCTGTCTTTCTAAATGAAAAGCCTATGTTCTTTGCTTTTCTTGGGATTCAAAATACACTGAACTGGAACAAATACACTACACTTTTTCTTTGACTCAGATGAATTGGCAAGATTGTGTGTACATTAAAAACAAACACCAAAGATCTTAATCTTACATGTTATTTAAAAAAATACTCCCTAAATATAGAAATCCTGAAAAATATGAAAAAGTAGTGACATTATACCATCTTTGGTTAAGAAATCATTTAAGACTTTAAAATTAATTTACTCAACCTGTGTGTTTATATTCTAGCATTCAGATAACTTTCAAACATCATTAGAAACAACTTAGAAATTTCTTTTCCCTCAATTTTCTCTCTTATCCCCTAAATCCTTACATAGCTTCATTTGAGATTACAGCCTCTTCTAATTCTGTTCAAATTGTAATTTTCAAGGAAAAGAAAAGTCACTTTTGAGTGTACCTTTCATCTTTCCTTGTGAAGAAAGTTACAGTTACAGATAAAGGTTTATCTCCCTTCTCCAAGTACCCTTCAATAAATGGATTATGCTTCTGAGGCCCAGGTAGTTCCAAACCACAACACAATCACTGCACACAGAGCTGTCACTTAGAAACCAAGGAATCGATAGATACTTCAAATTTCTCTTTTTAATTTATTTCACAAATCTAAACACAGCAGAATTTTGTCAATCACTTCCTTGCCATTTGTTCTTCTGTTTATATATTCCAAGGTTATAATTCTTACCTAGTCCCTACCAGGCAAGTTCAGACACATAGCAAAGATCATTCAGAATAGCATGTATTATTCTTTCTAGTAACTGAGTTTTATTACTTGCAGCTATAATTTAAATAAGAGAAAGTACACTATGCTGTAATCTCATTTTGTATCATTTGTGCAAATGTGAAAACATTCAAGATCCATTTAATATCATTTGAGAAAAATATTTATAGGGCCCAAGAGTCTATTGTACATAATATATATGAATTTTTTATATGTAAATATTTATTCTAAAATATGCTAATTTTAAACTTTATAGTCAATTTTTTCAGCAAATTTTTCAGCTCCTTTTTTTTTTTTTTAAAAATGGATAGAAAGCTGCATGTGTTCTCTAGTATCAACTCTATTTTGTGGAATTTCAGCAGTGTTCTAAAATTAGAGTCAGCTGGAAGAAGGATTTTCTTATTAAATATATATATTTTGAATTTATTTACAATAAAATTCTACATAACTGCAAATAAGATATTTTTAAATGTTTGCTTACAGTTACTGAAATAATCTTGAGTAATTATAATTAAAAAATATCCTTACATAAAAACATTGATTTTATTGTGTTTCAAATGTCCGTTAATCCTTCTGCACCCATCTGTTACTACAAACATGTTGCTTATGAACTGATCCTGCTACCTTAAAACATCAACGAGGGTATGTTCCACTAAAGAGATTTTTCTACATGAACACAGAGAGCTTAATAGATGCAATAATTCTGATGAATAATTCCTTACAAGAGGCTCCTAAAAAGAAATAATCAAACATCTAGGCTCAGAACAACAGATATATGTCAGGGCTTCTTTAGAAAACGGGTACCCATCACAGAATATCACTGGGTTCTACCCTGTTTCGAACTGATAAAAATGCAGTTGCAACGCCGCAGTACAAGCTTGGGAGGAACTCAGTGGAGAGGTGAAATAACAGTTGGAAATGCTTCCGTGTCCTTTGGAACTGTAAGTGCGTTTGAATGTTCTATCATGATCAGGGAGGCCACATGAAATGATTGATTCTGCTTCTGAGGAATGTAGTTCCAAAAAGTATGAGCTACAGGATTCAAAAAACAAAGAAACACTACTGGTGATCTGAAAAACCATAGAAAGCCAAAGTTGGGAAGAACTGTCGTCCTTTCTAAAGTCTTACATTTATTTTACAGTCTAATAGTCAATATGTTAGTAAAGAGACTTAATAAATATGGCACATTTACTGCTTGTATGCTTCGTTGGCAGTTTTGCTGATCATCAAAGAAAATAAGACAGAATAGGAAATCTTAACTATTTTGTGTTTTATCCCTGTTCTAATCCATTCTTTTAGATTTATTTCTAATCTTTAGCCTTTCCAGAGTTTCACTTAATAAGTACTTTAAGTAATGGCACAAATTTTAGGGAATTTAAAAAATATTTTCTGCTGTAACTTAGTATATACAACAATCCGGCAATACAGTGATGGACAAAGTCAACACCTTTTTGATTGGACAAATAAATATGTTTAATAATTTGGGAAATAAAGACAAGTTTCTGAATCATTTTTTGTCACCTGGTTCTTTATTTTAAAAAAGAAGATCATTGGGGCGCCTGGGTGGCTCAGTCGTTAAGCGTCTGCCTTCGGCTCAGGTCATGATCCCAGGGTCCTGGGATCGAGCCCCGCATCGGGCTCCCTGCTCGGCGGGAAGCCTGCTTCTCCCTCTCCCACTCCCCCTGCTTGTGTTCCCTCTCTCGCTGTCTCTCTCTGTCAAATAAATAAATAAAATCTTTAAAAAAAAAAAAAAAAAAGATCATTTAACAGCTAATGAAACCATTTGGTGAGGTAGGTGTAATGAACAGATGTCTTCACATGCTCCCTGCCTCTGGGACATCACCCTCTACTGGAAAAGACCAGCAAGTAAAGATGGCAGTGCCAGAGCAGGAGCGTGGGTATCACACTGTGAGGGGGTCATGGGATGCTCTGGAGTACACAGGAGTGGCTCTCACTTAGATCAGTAGGGGTAGGCATGGTTTCTGTGAGATGTGAATTGGAATGAGGTGCACTTCCGAAGAATTTCAAATGAGGAAAAGTAGTCTAGATAAAATTTTTAAAGAACCTGCCACAGTTGTCCCTGTAGAATTAAATATATTAGTTCATCCTTGATCTACAAAAATTTCTTTTAGCCTAGCAGTCCGTGTCTGTGTCCACATACATACTAGCTAAGGCACAAGTAATGGAGGCAAAAAGCAATATAAAGCTATTGGGATTCTACTTTTTGTAGCCCCATATAAATTTGTCATCTATTAATTATCTACAGTTTTCTTCAGAGATACTTATATTTTCATTCTAGCTCTCTGAAGTACTGCATATCTATACTCGAAATGCCCATTGTATGGAATTTCAGTATTTGTTGTTGTCTCAAATTTGCTATTTCAAGCTTTAAATAGTTGTCACTCTCTTATATTCTAGTGATTCAAGACTGCTGCAAACAAGTTCATGTTGACCCAGTGGACTGCTTATCCCCTTTGTTTTTCTAAATGGAGGTATTATCTTTGCAACCATGTCTCCCAGAGTAGTCTGCTCTTTGTCTAGATCACAAGCAGTAGGTCATATGAGAAAAATGAGAAGGTAGTTTTAGGCTACATTGCTTAAATAATGAGTACTTCTTTGGTATTACTAATGATAACTTGAAAACTATTTAATTGGCAGGACACTTAGCACCAGATAAAATGA
Organism: Phoca vitulina; assembly: GCF_004348235.1. NCBI lineage: Eukaryota > Metazoa > Chordata > Mammalia > Carnivora > Phocidae > Phoca > Phoca vitulina. Next base: position 3,785,810 of record NW_022589779.1, on the reverse strand, counting down.
TCATCCTTCCAGAAGATGTAAGCTGTACAATTGAGCTGGAATAATCGTGGGGCAATGAATGCATCACTTCCTTTTCTGCTTGGCATGCCATATTTGGTTAAGTGGACATGATCATTTACTATGTTACCTGATGTTATACTTCAGCAACTTCAGAGTAAAACCTTTTGACTCCTATTACTCAGAACCAATCAGAGATTAAGTGTGATACTGTTACATTCCTATAGTTTTGTTAGAGGAAATCATGTGACGTTTAAAAAAAAGTATATTGAGATGAAAGTATCAGATTGTGTTTTTTGTTTTATAGGCCTTTTTTTTTTTTTTTTTGCGGTGAGGGAATTTTTAGGTTTCATTAGTTTGATATTGCTTACTTCATACTTTTGGATTGTGTTGATATGGATTGTCTGTGCAAAAATTTGAGTCACATAATTTAGGGAATTATCTCAATGAGGTTAGTTACATAATAGATCACGCATACATAGAAATTAGAGAATTGTTATAAAGATTAAGTAACTTAATACAAGGTAAAGTGTTTACAACAGTACCTGGCACACAGTAATCACTCAATAGCATTCTTTTTTGGGTATTATATTAGTATCACCCAGGGGCAAATTACCTTTATTTTTCTCCATGCAAACCTACCCAGGCTACCTATAAATGATCAATAAAAATTGAGCGTCACTAGAGAACTAGCTCAAAGTTTATGACCTAACTACAACATCAAGTAAATATGTCAGCTTTGCAAAAAGATTAGAAAAATGTGGTGAGTGGATATATGTGTGTTTGTGTGTGTACATTTGTAGGGGGGGTGGTGGGAGAAGCTGGCCTATGTATGTTCTTAGTCCTAAATCTATATAAGATATTCTAAAGACAAGCAGTCCTTAAAACTTAAAAAAAATAATTGGCTCATAAGAACAATGAATTTGGTTAATTGGGATTAGAAATAAATAACGTATAACTTATCCATTATTTTTTTTCTGAAATCTCTTCACCATGCCACAGCCAAAGTTGAAAATTCAACTCTGATCAAGTTACTACCCTACTTAAAGCTTTTTGATGATTTTATAAAGTAGAAGGAAAAAAGTCCAAAATCACTGCTATGACATATAAGAGCCTCTGGGATCCGTAGTCCCCTCACCTTTCCACCCTTATGGCTCCCCATGCCCCCTTTGCTCTCCGTGGTAAAGCTGCCTTTGTTATATGCTCAATCACTTCAGAACTTTGCACATGCTGAACAATTTCCCTGGAATACTTTTCCCTCTAAACCTTGCCCAACTAATTTTTAATTATAATTTTGATTTCAACACATAGTAAGTGCCCATAAATGTATGTAGCATGAATGAAAAAAAAATGAATCATTATTTGAATGTGTATTTTGTCAGAGGCTCTATATTAAAGGATAATTTGAAAGTTTTCATTTGTAGTTTTCCCTCTAAATGAATTATATTAAAATAAAGTTCAAACTCAATTTCAAGATTCCCTTTTTATTCAAATTCATGTATCTGAATTTTTCAAAGATTCTTACCAGTTTAATAGAGGGAAAAAAAGGTCCTTTATCTGCTACTACATTCTTTTTCAGATTTAGAGTTAATTTATAATAAAGGGGGAGGAAGTTCATATATCCTCTCTCAAATTTTGGGAGATTTTGAGATAAGGCCCAAAACTTAACTCTCCAAAAATGGAATGACTGCACATACCAAATCTATATTGAATGTCTACAACAGTATGTATGCTACACATGGCATAAAATCACTTCCATAACTTGTGCTGTAAAGATGTTGTGAAACTATGGTCATATATATGTGTAAGCTTTACAACATTAATCTGCAATTGGCCAGGTCCCCTCTCATCGCAACTTAAGTTGTTTACCATCAAGAGCTGTGAGAAAAAATAATTCCTTTGGAAAAAATATGTTGGGGCCCCAAAGCTGATGAGTTTTCTTCTGTTCTCAGGGTGGAAGAAAGGAAGATGTAGCCTCTGAGCTGTCCTCTCTATGTAACAGGGCTGTTGTTACCAAATGAAGAATTTAGAATTCTATACAATTCCCACATAATGATAGAAACAATAAGATTTTATTATTAATTACTAGTAATGCCAAGAAATTCTGATATTCTATGGAGGAAAATTATTTCACATGCACTAGATAAAAGGGAAACGAGACTCAATCTGAAGTGAGAAATGATTCCTCATGTTGTATCTAAACTTTAAAACATTGTTCATAATTTCAAAGCCATCAAGAATTTACTATTCACTTTTATCTCCCTCTCTTTGTTAGGTTCACACCATCTTGAAAAAAGAATACTGTCAGACTTACTTCTTAGAAAATAGGAATTCAGGGCGCCTGGGTGGCTCAGTTGGTTAAGCGACTGCCTTCGGCTCAGGTCATGATCCTGGAGTCCCTGGATCGAGTCCCACATCAGGCTCCCTGCTCAGCAGGGAGTCTGCTTCTCCCTCTGACCCTCCCCCCTCTCATGTGCTCTCTCTCATTCTCTCTCTCTCAAATAAATAAATAAAATCTTAAAAAAAAAAAAAAGAAAAGAAAATAGGAATTCAATATTGTGGGATTTTTTTAAGCCTATAAGAGATGTCTTTTTTTTTTTTAATTCTTGAGAATGCTAGTCAATATATATCCCAAATGTCCCACACTACTCTTGTCCTCTGAGTAACAATTAGCAGCGCACACATAAAAGTATTGCTCTGCCTATTCTCTGTGTTATGTAGCAATACATTTTATTCCATTGCCCATTCTGTGTTCTCCCTCATTCTGCCTCTGAAATAATTCTTCCAAGAGATATTCTTTGAATCTCTAACTTAGCTTATTGACACACTCTATACTTTTAGAAGTTTCTTCTGCTTTGTCCTCTAACACAATTCTCTGTTCCTCTGACTGAATCTTAACCATCATATTAAATATTGGTGTTCCTTAAGGATACTCAGCCATTTTCTCTTCTTACTCTTTATATGTCCCTGGGAGATTTTAGCTATTCCCTCTGACTCAGTTTTTAATTATACACATGAACAATCTCAAATTTCTACCCTTAGCTCCCAAATCTGTTCTTTGTTCCTTAGTTTTGCAAATTAGAGAGGGTAGTTAAGAGTATGGGCTTTGAAGCCAAAAGGCTTGGGTGCTAATGTCAGCTTTATTTATTGGTTGTGTGACCTTGAACAAGTTATTTAATATGTTTGTGCCTCATTTTCTCATCAGAAAATATGGCACCTACTCCATAGTATGGTTATAAGGGCTAAATGAACTATATATGTAAAATGCTTGGAACAGAACCTGGCACATGGTAAGTGCTCTATTAGATTTCTTTTCATTGTTGTTACTACTGATTGATCAGATACTTTGAACACAGGGAAATATAATACTGATAAACAAGATACGACCACTGCTTTTCTGGAGCATATATAATCCTCTATTCCTGCCTCCTACTAGGTATTTATACTTGGTCAACCTGCTGGCATTTCAAATAACGAATATTTAAATTGAAATCAAATACATATTTCCCCCTCAAATCTCTATCTAGTCCTAATACTATTTAACATCTTTAAAATGATTATCACAGGTGGGAAACAGCATCAGCCACTAGCCAGTTATCATATAGCTACTAAGTCCTAGAGCTGACACTAGAGCCAACGTTTCTCTCTTGGCCCCTTAACCACATCATGCTCTACTGTTTAAGACACTATGTTGCCTGGAACCTAGTAGATCATCAATAAATATTCTTGAAAAAAATGAATATGATGAACCCTTTATTAATTCAAAGGTCATATTTTTTGATTATGTCTATTTTCTGTTCTGTTGAAACATAAGATAGTGAAAAGGAACCAGCATTTGCTGAGCACTAAACATTTACATATTTTAATTATTTGCCATACTTTATCTTATTCTATTCTCATAACTCTTAAGATTGGTACCATTATCACCATTTTAAAGATGAGAAAACTCAAGAGTTTAAAATTTTTCTCAAGATTTCTGAGCTAGTGCATGTTAAAGTCACAATTCAGTTCCAAGTCTGCCTAATTCTAAGGACCCAGAGTCTTTCTATTACATCGTCTTGATTTATTTTGCTTGGAAATCTGTAGAGAATAGCTTGCTCTTATACCACATTTTTAGCTTTTTGTAACATATATGTCAAAAATTTCTGTCATATTACTTGTTTCAGACAAGTCAAAATAAAAATATTGACAAGGTAAGTCACCTATCTACAGAGCCTTAGCCAGAAACCAGAGTTATGATCAAAATTCAAGCATGTGAATTAATCCCCTTTTATATCTTTTGGATATGATAGTGGAAAAAGGATAATTCCTTCTGTGTTCTTTTTACACATAGAAAACAGTCAAAAAGGTTAATATTCTTAAAAGCATTGTCTTACTCATAGGTACTGAGATAAATTTCAGTGAAATAATCATTGATTTCTGAATTACATGAATAGTAAATCAATATATACTTCTATTCTCTTTAATTTTTCCAGTGTACTACTGAACAATTATTTATTCTAAAACTAAATACCAAGGATAATAAATATTGGCCAATATTGAACATCAACAATTAGGGACAATAGTGTAGTGTTATTTTCTTATGTCACAGTAGAGAATAGCATTTCAGCAAGCCTTGTACAATGATGACATATTTTCTGAATTGTTTTTTCTCACCTATCTCAATATAACAAACATTTATTAAGTGCGTACTGTGGGCAAGGTGACCCTATGGAGGATATAAAAGGGGCTAAGATACCACTTCTGCCCTTGAGGAATTAATAATCTGATGGCAAAAGCAGACGTGCATGCAATCAACTGCAGTATTTGGAAGAATAAAGTGAGTCTTTTAATAGCAATACAGAGTGCTCGGATAGTGTCGAGAGAGCAAGGCTAGAGGGCAGAGCGATGTGGAGCTTGCATTGAAGTGGCAGGATATTAAAGGGAAGACATCAGTTATGAAGCTAAAGCACATATAAGCAATAACATGATAAGGGCCTGTAACAGCAGACTGATAGAAGGAAAAGCATACCAGGGACATTTCAGGGGAACAATGATTAATATGTGACAATCAGATGTAAGAGCAGAAATAAGGTGGAGTCAAATATAAATGTAAGTTTTCTTATCAAATACTGAGGTAGGAAACACAAAATAAGAAAAAGCTGTGAGGGAAGTACTCAACATTTCATTTGAGGTTTGTGGGTTTCATATGCCAGCAGGACATTTATAAGTAGATAGCCATCAGGAGGAAATTTGGGTCTAGAGTACAGTAGAGAGTTCAATGCTAAATATATAATGTTAGGAATAGTCTGCAAAGCAGTAATATTTGAAACTACCGGAGTACATGCAAAAATACAGAAACAGTGGAGAGCTGAAGATAAAACCTTGGAATTAGACATGGATATGACAAAGGAAGAGTAAGCAGAAACAGACTTAAATAAAATACTAAACTACCAAAAAAACCAAAACGTTTTTTTTGGTTTGACACAGAATCAAAGCTTTACAGTAGTAGAAATGGTCCTCAACAATCTCAATGATGTGGAGAAATTGAAAACAGACAACTAGATGTTGGATTTGACAGTCTTGGGGTTCATAATGACTTTAGTAGAATGAATGGGGAAGCCAGAATGCCAAAGATTTAATAGCTATATGGAAGTAAATGCAGAAAAGTTCACTATTAAAGCTTTATAGTAAAGAAGAGAAAGCTGAGCATATGATTAAAAAGGGTAGTCGATGTGGAATTAATATTTTGGCTTAGTATGATGAACATTGAACGTGTTTGTAAACTGGTAGAAAAGAGAAAAAGAAAAGAATATGAGTAGGATTCTTAACCCAAGGTCCATAGAATAGGAGTCTCTTTGGGGCTCAATTTGGTTTAGATCTCTCAAAAGTATAAGCAATATATTAGGTGCATGTAAAATTTTTTTAGAAGAGTCAGAAAATTCTCATAAGGATCCATACTCCCCACTACCCCCCAGAAAGAAACTTGGAATCTCTGAAATATGCAGAGGGAACATTTTATGGGCAATACCCAAGAAAACAGGAGGAAATTAATTTGAGAAGATATATATTCTCTCATTTCATTGAGAAGCTAATCTGTGACTCTTAAAGTGTTCCATGTATATTTATAACAAGTTTGGAAAGAGTTACTCATATCTCTTAATTTACTCTGAATTCTGAAAGGAAATAGATCTAAATGGATCTTCACTGAATGCATTATTTCAATAAATGGTTACTGAGCCTCACTTGTCCATTCTGTGGCAAGTTTAGTACAGGGTAAACTCAAACAATTAAGCAGGACACCTAACCCAGGACACTTTAACTTTATGGGGACTATGACAGTGTAGGATTCAGTAATATTTTTAGCAGACATAATATCGAAGCTGAGACATGAAAAATTCATTCAACATTCATTCAACAAATGTTTGTAGAGTGCCCAAATGGGCCGGATACTGTCTAAGGTGCTGCTATCATGGCATAAATAAAACTTTCTGCCTTCCTGCATTGTAGCATGGGGGAAACCAAATAAACAAATGGACAAATAAATTATACAATGTCAGGTAGTAATAAGTGTTATAAAGAATATATGGGGAAAAGATACAGTGACAACAGAAGACTTTCCTACAAAGGCAATATCTGACAAGAGACTAGACTAAAATGAGGGAATGAGCCATACAAATATCCAGGGAAAGATTATGAGGCACACAGGGAAGAGCAGGTGCAAAAGTCGTGGGTAGGAACAGGGTTTGTTGGGCTAGAGAAATGGCCAATATGTCTAGAGCAGACTGAGGAAGACAGAGAACAGTGGATGAGGTGAGGAAACGCCATCTAGGACATAGTAAGGAATTGGAATAGGAAGTAGTCCAGTGAAAATTAGAGGAAGTAGTTTGACTTATTCCAGAAGTTCAATTTGAATATGACATAAAAACTGAGGGAAGCATGGGGAAACGAGGTTGGCGCATGGGGAAAGAAACTTCTAAGGATAAGGAATCAAGACATATCCTCAGAGCAAAAGTGAGCCTTGAGGATTTTAAATGCGGGAGTAAAATAGTTCATCAGTTTTGCATTTTCAATTTTATATTTTCACTGAATACTTTCTGAAGAATGCTTTGGTAGGTGTTCAAGATTGTCTTTCTGGTAGAAAACTTCAAAGTTTCCCCAGACTCAATGTCTTGTTCTTTAAACTAGTACCTTCTCTGCTAATAATGGGACTTGTTATATATTCAAGTATTTTGGGGAAATTAATTGGATATTGGTGTGTAAGATAGATTGGAGGTAGAAGATTATTCCAGAGGTGGTTGTAGTAATCTAGTGATAAAGTGATAAAGACCTTAGTTGGTAGTCTTGATCTATTAATGGTGGAAATGGAGAGAAAAAGGCAAGATGCTACTGGAGACATTAAGAAGAAAGAATTGATAGACTTGTGGCTGGTTACAGAAAAAGGGAAGGAAGCAAAGATGACTCCATATAGTGTTGATAACAAAAGTAACCTTCATTTGTATTTGTATGTTTAGCCCATTGTAAATCAAAAACAAACTCAATCTAAGTGAATAAATGAAAGAACACATGACCAAATGAGAAAGAGAGGAAATAAGGCTGAGGGAGTTGGTTTTAGTTTGGGGCATTTTGAGTTAGAAAACAAAGTACAAAAATCTGCCTAAATTAAAACAAGTCATCAGACATACAGTGCCCACCCTATACTATTTCAGCAGAATCATAAAAAATGAGCCAATTTAGCTAGGTACTCCTATATTTTGGCCATTCATTGAGAAATATATAGCACAGTGTCATGTCATTGAGCATTAGCCTAAAAGCATGATAGCTGGGGATCAAATCTCAGGTCAACCTCTCACTAGTGTGACTCTTGATCAAGTTATATATCATTCTATTCCTGAGTTTCCTAATCTGTAAAATAATAACAGTATTATCTTCCTCATAGAATAGTAAGGACTTCATAAACTATCCACTAGCCTTCAACCGTATGCTAGAAACCTGAGGTTTGTAGATCAAAGACCTTTCTAGATAAATTAATTATCCAAGATTCTCAACCAAGAGATATTACCTCTTTGTACAAGACACTGTATTGAGTACAAAGCTTCAGACTGAAGTAGATATATTCTAATATAGTAAATTTAGGTAGTTATTGACATTTTTTACTTTGCTTTTGCTAAGGTTCCAAGAGTTTTCAAAGTAAACATATTTTACTGATTTATATGTACATATTTTAAAGATCATGAAAATAAAGTCTTTTTTTTAGCTTTAGTCATTCTAAAATTTCATTTTAGAAATGTATTTGTATTTATATTATAAACAAATGATTCAGTCATTAATTGGGCTTTTTAAAAAAAACTTTAAATAATATCCAAGTATACAATAAATAGGAGATATATCATTTAAAAATTGGTAATTTATGAAGTTTAGAATCAAAAGTTTGTGTATACTATTACGTGAACAAGCTATTTCAATAGAAGCTTCCTTATTCTATTCCTATATATTGAGGAATATAGGTAGGAAATACTAGAGCCTGGATTTGAACTCAATCTGTCTGATGACAGACACGATGACAACCAAAAATAAGTCTTTGAAAGATCAATTCAGTCCTTTACGGTAAATATTACTCAAAAGTTTTTATACAAGATTCCATTCATTTTTTCTTAAATTTAATTTATAGTAAAATAGTAATAGTTATATAGTTATATATAACCATGTAAATGTTTTTTCAAATTATTAAAAGTTTAATTTATTAAACAGCGTAAGTGTTAATAAATTATGCTTGATCGAAAAATTTATTAAGAGTACTTTTTGAAACAAGCAACTAAAGAAAATCTAAGAACATGTCAATGTATCCATGTTCTTCTGGTTCTACATTTTGTATCTCTAGATTTCTAACTGTAGCTACAAATTATTGCTTGTTCTTCCCCAGCTCCACTCATAGATATCAGAGAGTCTGCTGGAACTTGAGCAACTGATTGCTATGCAGAGTACATTTTTTTTAAAGATTTTATTTATTTATTTGACAGAGAGAGCGAGAGAGCACAAGCAGGGGTAACAGTAGAGGGAGAGGGAGAAGCAGGCTCCCCGCCAAGCAGGGAGCCCGATGCGGGGCTCGATCCCAGGACCCTGAGATCATGACCTGAGCCGAAGGCAGACGCTTAACCATCTGAGCCACCCAGGCACCCCTGCAGAGTACATTTTTAATCTCTTGGTTTATTCAATCTAAGAATTATTGCTAAACTGATGCTATGACTGTCTCAGTGCTGTAAAATTAATTACTTTGGCTTTAGTCTCCTAAAATGCATTTTGTATACACACACACCCCTAATACATCTCTCTCTCTCTCTCTCTCTCTCTTCACACACACACACACACACACACCTATATATATTGCATTTAATAATGCATTTTTATATATATACATGAACACACATATACTGCATTTAATATTGCATTTAATAATGCCTTTTTATATATACACATAAACACACCTATATATACTGCATTTAATAATGCAGGTATATATATACAGATATACCTTCCAGGTCTGTATGCTTTTCCTAAATCAGTTCTCCTGATTTTTACCTGCACTTCAGATCAGAGTTCATTTATATTCCAGCAGGGGTCAACTGTTGCTAGTGTTGCTTTTATTAGATATCTGGTAGTTGTGCACATTGGCTAGTTTTAGCAGATCTTTAGACTCGATTTCTTTCTTAACTAAATTTATCTTATAAAGCAGTCCAAACCTCTTGAATAATTTAAAATCAAACTTGAATATATTTTTCTTTTGTAAATTTATTTTCACTTGTCCCCACTAACAAAGGAATTGAGAAACTAAAGGCAATCAGTTGAACAAAAACAGATTGTCAAAATTCAGGTTGAGACTTCAGAAAAAAAGATTCTATGTTGAGACTTCAGGAAAAAAAAAAAAAAAAAGATGAAAGTAGATGCATTGTTTTATGTGTTAAATTGAACAAGAACACCAGGCTTTTGAAACTCACTTTTTCTGATTGATTCAAGAGAAAAATTAGATAAAATTTCTTGTGGTTTTCATCTCACATTGACTAATATGGGAAAAGGGTTTCTCCTTGATGTTTTTGCCAAAAAAATCCTAATTCTAATAATAAAGCAAACACTTGTTTATCTAAGTATTTTAAGCTATTTTAACACTGTATTCCTCAAGAAAATAAAGTGCTATGTTGGTTTGACTTGGACAATGTGTTATAGCAAAGAAATATGAAGTCTATAATGAAAAAGGCAGTTTTCATTCACTGGATTGAAAATCAAGACATGGATGGCAGCTTTGACTCTACTGCTAATAAGCTGTGAGAGCCTGGGCAAGTGAATTTCCATTTCTGGATTTTTTTAGGGAGGAATTACTGAGCTCTTTTGAGAATCTGGTGAAAATGCACAAATATATAAATATATACAAATCTACGTAGTATTTCAGGGAGCATGCAGATTCTTGGAGCTGGATAATTTACTGGTATATCATCTGTGATCTGCTTATACATAAGGTCAAAAACCCAAGTGATGCATCATAAACTAGTCTTTTATATTTTACCAAGGTTCACTGGATCTTTTAACCTACATTGACTACTATAAGGTTAATTTTCCATACTAATACAATACTCAAATTAGCCTTTTAAAAATTACACTGTAAAAAAATGAACATGCATAAGTCAAAATTAAGGGCATCATAAGCAAATAACCTTTGGTAGTTTTTCTTGGAAAATCATATCTTAAACATGTTCCTCTAGATTATTTAAGATGTTTGGCATATTAAAGCCATTTATATCTAACCCAGTAAAATTTATAGCACATATGTTCAATAGAAGAAAATAGTTGCTAAATTAAGGAACCTCTCACTCTGTGGAAACAGTCTATTAAAATTCATAACTTACTTGTCTACGAACTTTTATAAATTGATATCTGTGCCATAAGAATATAATCTTTTAATATTATAAGATTTGAAGCATATACATTTGGTTTACAGTATAGCCAATGTACTTTCAGTGTCTTACACCCTGCCTCACACAAAATAAGCATTTAAAAAATCGTGAGAGAAGGAATGATTTTCCATGAAAAATATTTCAGGTTTACAACACATGGTTTTATGCAACACATGGTAAAGTGGGTTCTGGTGAGAGCTGGTAATATCATTTGAACCATGTGACTAAGCAAATGATTCTAGTTAAATCTTGTGTTTTTAAATCTGTGTTACACACTGTTCCTGCCCTAGACTCTGCTGGAAGTCTACTGCTTGCTTGCAGGCTCATACTCTCAATGACAGATGGTTTTTAATCTTTGCTATTTGGCTTCCAGAGTAGGTGTATACTGCTAACTCATGTATTTTCTGCAACATGTAGAAAATGACTCTGGTGGCCATGCTCTGTAAGGAATCAGATACTTTCTGGGCTCTGTAGCTATGGGAGAAAGGTTTTAAATGCTTTCTGGTGGGAAAAGCCACTTTTTGCTTAGAATTATTGTTGGAAAAAATATCCAACTGTGAAAAGCCACAGTTGTGTAAATCGCAAAGTAATTCCAGGACTTTTTGTTTGATCACCTCATGCCTAATACTCTGAAGGGCACACATACATATTAGCAGGAACATACAGTGTTGGTAATATTTCCTACTTTTTTGACATGAAAAATTAGAATTCTCCTTGAGAATGGGAAGAATCCTTCCTCAGCACCTAGTATATTCTAAATCTCCATTGTGGCACTTAACAATTTATATAGTAATATTTTATTTCCACATCTGTCTCTCTAACTCTTTCAACAAGAAACTATCTTTTCTCTTCTTATCCCTAAGACCTGGTCAAGAAAATAAGGTCCATGATAAATACTCAATTAATATTCATTGAGTAAATCACAGATAATAAATAAGTCCTCACATTGGAATGAGCCTGGACTGGAATAGACACTCCCTTGTCTATTTCAGCCAGGCAAAGATGGAGCTCAGAAGCCACTCAGGAAATTATGCTCTCTTATGCAGCATCTAGTCTTTGAAACCAAGGACTAAGGTTTTCTCAAACCCAATAAGCCCTCAAAAGATTTTCTTATGTGGATTTATGCCAGAACAATCCAGTCCATTAGTTGGTAAATAGGACCCCTTAATAACTTCAGAGGAACTATAAAATTCTATTCTCAATATAATGAAAGCTGCAGGGGATTGTGTATTCATTTATCTTGTAGTAGGACAACTTGAATCCTCAAACAACAGGGTGTTGCCATGTGAGCTTCCTCTGGAGAATTGAAACCCAAACTGTAAAGAGAGCAGAATGGTCTGATTGGTTATCAGAGCCACCAGAATCTGTAAAGCCTCCATTCTTAATTGGGACCAGAAGATTCAGCTGGTAACAAAGTCTCCCTGCCTGCGTCTCTACATATGTGAAAGGATTATGCTACTTCACCTAGTATTTTGAGCTCTCATATTCTAAAATCATTATTTAATAACCTGAAATATAAGGTAATAAGTTGCTCTATATCAAAGAATAGATACATGAAATAGAAGTGTATTAGAACAGAGTAAAAAGAAGAAAAGCAAAAAGAAAGGAATGGGGGAAAAGAGGGAGAAAGGGTGGGAGGAAAGAACAAAGCAAGCAAGGAAGGAACTATTAAAATATTTCATCGAGCTCCTCCACATCCCGGATGTTTTTGTATGTGCAGTATTTCAATGTCCTTCCTAGGTAAATAGCAAGGCTTTTCCTTTTTATTAGCCCTGTTGCAGCTGCTGTTGCTTACAAAGAGATTCACAAATCAAAATAGATTCAGTTAGCTTTTCAGTAATTCCAAAAGGTGGGGGAACATTGCCAGAGAAGGACAGCACTCCAGTATCCTAACAAGGAGTCTTGTTAGCAAAACAAAGTGTGAATTGCTCAGAGATAATTCCCTGCGGTTGGTAATTCCGCTGGGCTCCTCGGTGGCAGCACGAGCTATTTCTCAATAGACCAATGCCACTGAACAGAATGTCAAAAGAAATGCAAAAAAACTAGCTCTCTTGAAACATTTATTCTTCTAGATTTATCTTTAGGTCAGCATGATTCATACTTATTGCTTCTTAGCCTGGAGCACCTAGCACAACCAGGAACTGAGGAAGCTAGAGCACAGTGTGAATAATGAATGAGCTACATAAGCAGAAGTCTGTGTACCCAATCAGTAGTGAAGGCAAGTGCAGAGTGGCAGGCCAGCATTTTCATGGATGATTTCTATTATTTTCTCTCTCAAGGGAAAACAGGAAAACGAGAACCAGCAAGAGCTTGAGGGACAAACGCCCGGATTGAGATTGGAAGACTGTTCATTCGCCTATTGCTTCAGTCCTCGAAATTGCGTTACAACTGCCTGATTAAGGTATATGGAGAAAACAGAAACTTTGATAGTTGATGCATCCCTCTATCCCCATACCTATCTCATGATATGTGGCGGGGTGGGGGGTGGGGAAGCATTTGTGTAGAAGACTGAAGGACTGTATCTCTTACCTTAAAAAGTGTTTTATGATATCAAAGGAAATAGTATTTCTCGCATCTTTTGAAATTAGTATTAGTGCCCTTGAAGTGCTAGTTTACTTGGTGGGGCACTGGCCACTTATATAACATTTGTGCTTTCTCTAACTTTCATTTTGTACTTCATCAAATCTGAAGTTGTCATGGTTCATTATCTGTAGATGATCTTGAGCAGCCCTGCACTCTAAAAGAATATGCCGTGGCATCTGCCTCTGTGGTTTTGTGCCCTGCTGTACAGATGATATTTCAGCAAGAGGATTGGGTAAGGGGCTGAGAGTGGAGGCAAGATTTGTCCCAGGCTGATGTTTCTTTGTGCCACACTATGTCTTCCTCTTTCGCATGTGCTTTATTCAGCAATGAAGTACATATATCACATTGTGACTATTACATATGTTAGAGGACGTAATTGGGGTTGTAAAGTATATGCTTGAATGTCTTAACTAATGAATTCCATCAAATTCAATTACCATTCTTAGACTCTTCATTAACCAATCAAATTGTTTCTTTGGTCTAAGTCATTTCTCACACACTTTCATAGGCATAAACACAATTCTATGAAGTAAATTGGAGTGATTAAATTATCATACTAGGCATTACTGGAGTCCCGTGTTACTGAAGTTTTGGATTCCTAAAGAATTGCTTTCACATTATTCTCATCGTGTACAAGAGAAAGGATGTTAGAGTATAAGACTGTGTCTTCAGGACTTTATTTCACTATTTGCATCTTTACTCATTTTTCCTGAGGAAGTTGGTCACAGTAGGTTACCAATACTAAAATTACATAGAAGTAAACCAACTCTTATAAATGCAATGACTTATAACACAAGCCTACTGGACAGATTTATTTAATATCACAAGTCCTTCCCCTTTTCAGAATGAACTGTTTCAATACCACAAGTTTCTCCTCTCTCTCATGCAGTATGGTACTTCAAGGCAGATCATAGTTTTATTGTTGAAACATGCTTCTTTACTAATTCTCATAATTTCTTTACATGAACTATTAAAGTGGTTCTGAAAATGCATAAATATCCAGAATCAAAAGTACTTTAGTTTCCTAGGAATTAATTGTCACAGTGCTAATGTATCATGTTATTTCAATAACTTTATAATGAAGGACATGTGCTGATGCTGTGGCAGTATGGTTCTCACCATAGAATTCTTAAAATATTTCTATTTTATTTTCTTTAATGCCATCTATAAACAATTTTGTCTTCTATTCTGCAAATATTTTGAGAAACACCTGAAAATATAGCCTGAAGCCAACCTACAGAAACATTTATTTCTGGGTTTCATGCCAGACTTACTTAAATTAAAATCTTTGGGATCAGGCTCTAGAACCAACATTTTAAATATGTATATCAGATGACTCCAATGAACTCCAAAGGTTAAGAACCACTACTCTACAATTTGAGAGCAAGGAAACAGCTGAAAAGAGAGCATGATAAAACTATAGACATAGAATTGATACCAAAAATGAAAATACTGAAATTAAATTTTGATTTTGATTTTTTCCTACATATTTATATTTACTGAGACTGTACAAGGGATTTTAAACTGTTTATTTCCCCTTTAATATGAGCCTTAAATATATTGAAATTAAAAATCCAATATTAAGGATGGCAAGGATAAGAAGATCTATTAATTTAAAAGCTTCCCAAAGTTGCTAAATAATAAATGATCTGTACAATGGCAAAAGGTATTAAATCCATAATTTATACAATTATTATTTTCTCATTTGAATCTTTAGTCTTACAAAGCTTTCTAAATAACAAGTTATTCTTTCAACATTAGGTATGTCTAATAAGCACCACTTGGTTAGGAATTTCAACATGTACTTTTGTTATGGTTTCCATTGAGACAAGTCCCATGGGTGTTGAACTTTCAAAAGATAATTTACTGATGCAAATAAGTAAAATCTTTTGTGTTAGGGGTTCCCCATTTATTCATAGGAGAACATTTCTATGTTGTCTAATTTTAGTAAGAGGATTTTCTCATCCTTTTATTTTTAGTGTGAACAAATTATACCTTGTTTGCCAACTTAATATGCCTACTTCAGAAGTAAGCATACACGTAAGCGGGAATTAGGGACAAAGAATTGTCTTCTGAGCCATGAAAAGACAGAACTCGCATGGGATGAGAGCAGAAAGCAACATTAGATCCAATAGGAAAACTACAGATAATGTTTGAACAATAAAATTAATTCTGCCTTCCTACGTGGTAGAATCCACTGAGACAAGGATCTAAAAGAAATCTTTAGGTGAACTTATTTTATAAACATGTCCTAAAATGATTGGAACAATTTGTTTTCCAAATCCATAAGAATCCTTTTATAAATAAAAATATTCTTGGTTTTCAGGTAGTTTTAAAGATCACATTTGCAATTTAAGCAGGCACTAGCTTCAGTGGGACTGTGCTTCAAAACCTTAATTTGTAAATTAAATATTTAGGACTCTAACATCACTTTCACATAAAAACAATGCTATAAATGATGTTAGATGTTCAGAGTCAATTTTTTGAAATCCACAAAATCATAGTCAAATCATATGATTTGTAGAAATAGAGCTTTGAAGTGAAAAATAGTAGAAAACGGTACTATATGATTCCAAAACATTAAACCAATTCAATAACATACTTTTGAAAATTGTGTTTACTTTGAGTAACAGCTCTAAAGGGAAGCAAATTTGACTATAAGTGAATGAGAAATCAAAAGAGAAGGTAAGGTTTTTCTAAAACACAGAGAAATTAGTGATGACAGGAGCTGTATTCTCCTGAGTAGAGGAAAAGGTGATGGACAGAAGGGAAGAGATGTTGAGTAGAGCTAGAGCATGAGGGGCAAAGTGGTCTCAAGTGTGGGTCGCTATTGGACTAGCATATTGGACTAGCTACTGAATAGAAAGGATAGTGATTCATGGCTATGTTGGTAACTCAGGGGAACAGGTGTATTCAATGATTTTAAATGAATGCATACATATAGTAGTTATACATTAATTTAGAAAGCAGATGAACAGAGGAAGTGTTTAAGCAGAGACAAAGAGCATGAATGTTTATTCGGTGAGCACCAAGGAATAGTGGGAAGAGAGAACTTGTGAGTCTCATGGACTTCTACTGATGGCTTTTTCTCTGAATTACTTGACCTCCACTCAAGGCTTTACTGAACTCCACTTTTTCTGTTCTTTTTTTTAGACTTATTTATTTTAGAGAGAGAGAGAGCAGGAGGTAGGAGCAGGGGGCGGGGGCGTTGGGAGAGGGAGAGAGAATCTCCAGCAGACTCCATGCTGAGCATGTGGAGCCCAATGCAGGGCTCTATCCCATAACCCTGAGATCACCACCTGAGCTGAAACCAAGAGTCGGATGCTCAACCAACCGTGCCACCCACGTGCTGAAATACTTCTATTTTACTATTTCTCTTTATTTTTTTGTTAATTAAATTTGGATGGTGTGAGGGAACAGGCAGCCACTGTACCTGGGGATGGAGGACCAGGAGTATGAATAATCCAGGGAATAAGGCCCAAATAATGGTGTATTTATCTTATTTTTCCTCTATTCTTTGGATGTTAAGGTCTTAGCAGTCCCAGGTAGAGCCCCCTTTACTTCCATTTAACCAAAAGAACAAGTGTTAGAGGTGGAAAACAGAATATTTCCTCATGACTAAAATTCTCCATTCAAAAAAATTTAATTTCAAAATAAAAGCCTGTGACGTATAGTACCTCTTGCTTTGATCTAAGCCTCCCTACTAGGTTAATTTGCAGTATAAGAACAAAAAATTAGAAAACTATCCTGAAAAGGGGCCCATAATTCTCTATCAATTAAATTTTCAGAAAAAATAATTGTCTAAACAAAAAGTTTCTAGAATCTCTATTAATACTATTTAGGTTGAGGCATAAGAGAATTCATCATCTGGGTTCCTAAGATCCCTCCTCACTCTGGATATTCCACTAGGGGGAAAAACAGTTTATTTTCCATTGAAGAAAGTTGTTAAAGGATTCTTTAATTATGGGTAACCCCCGCCCCCTTTTCCATTCCATTCTCAAGAAATAAGAACAAAGGATAAGATGGAGGGTTGATAATATTTGAAGGAGAGTCTTAGGACAGTCAATGCCTGTGTGAGTTATCTCAATCTCTATTTTGCATCTTTCAAAAACTGTGAAAACCTGAGCTTAGGGATGCCTGAGTGGCTCACCTGGTTAAGTGTCTGACTCTTGGTTTTGGTTCAGGTCATGATCTCAGGGTCCTGGGATGGAGCCCCATGTTGGGCTCCCCACTCAGCAGGGAGTCTGCTTGTCTCTCTCTCTGCCCCTCTGTCTGCTCACTCTCTCTCAAATAAATAAATAAATCTTAAAAAAAGAAACCTGAGCTTAATAAGACAACAATGATATCACTACCCAACCTTGTGTGTATTTCCCAAATGCTTTTCTCCCCCTATACCTTTGAAGCGATACTTCAAAACTGCTTGAACAGTGCTGTATCACCCATTATCTTCATATATAAACTTGTTCCATGTTCCCTGTACTTAGGTTTCCAATTAATATGTCTTTGTCTTCTACTCTCGCTTGGCCCAACAAAACTTGACCATCATGGAGCCTGAGTTCACTCATTTATTTATTCAATTTATTTATTCAACAATGACTTTTGTGGGGAACCTGGGTGGCTCAGTCGGTTAAGCATCTGCCTTTGGCTCAGGTCATGATACCAGGGTCCTGTGATTGAACCCCGCAACGGGCTCCCTGCTCTGCGGGAAGCCTGCTTCTCCCTCTCCCACTCCCACAGCTTGTGTTCCCTCTCTCGCTGTATCTCTCTGTCAAATAAAATCTTAAAAAAAAAAAATGATTATTTGTTAAGTACTTCATATGCCAGTCACTTTTCTAAGCCCTATGTCCAGGCTTCTGTTCTCATAGCAATTTTGTTAGTGGAGAGACAGACCCTTATGAAAGAACAAATACATAAATATTCAGACCCACTAAAATATGAGTTATCCACTAACTCAAATCATTTTTTTTCTACATTTTTTTCCTCCAAGTTTTTTCCAATCTTTATTGGATCCTACTCTTTAATCTTACTGATTCTTACTGTTGTCAACCATGCACTAAAATCTATCTGATTCACTTACTCTTTTAAGGCTTTACATCTCCTTAAATGGAAAGGACAAGGAAATGCATAAATTTACATATTAGACAAAACTGTATTGCCTGAGAAATCTAATCCAGATAGCTGGGCCCAAATAACACCAGATAGCTACAGTGTGGCCATTATGGAATCAAATACCCTACAAACCAACTCACAGAAACCATCTTTTCTGATCCTGAGATTTTCCTTAATTATATTTTCCAGTGATTAAGTGTTCTATTCTGGGACACATCAGAATAAATGTTTTGCTCCATTGTTCTATCTGGTCAAGTGACTTTGGTACGGATTAAGTTAGACTAGCCACTTTTTAATTCAATAAGGATTGTATGCATCTAGTCAATGTAAAAACAGCAATAGACTCTAGAGGATTCACTGTGGTAACAGAAAAGAAAATGATTTAATTGAAGATACCGGATATAAAGCAGACAGTAGAGGATAAGAAAATACATGGCAACCTATGTATATATTTTTAATATAAGAAGAGATAAGCCAATATCCTGAAAAAGTTGCAGAAATTGGACAGGTTAATAATTTCCCTAATTAGCACTTAAAAATAAATAGCATTTAAATGTAACATATAATTAGAGAACCACTTTAATAATAGAAATGATTTTTACATTTGCTTCTGCTGATACTTATTTCAGCCTAATAAAATATTTTATGGAGAGTTAAATACTTTTTATGGTAATTTAATAAAAGCAAAAGTTTTGTTGCTTTCATTAGTTTATTTAGCATGGATTCATTTTTTTATTTGAATATATTTTTCCCAACTGTTAGGCATTTAAAGAATCTTCATTTTGCCATACATTTAAACACTTAAGTAATGTGTGGCTAAGCATTTCTTGAACATATATATACCCAAGAGAATACTCTAGTTCACATGAACATGGGAGAGAACTTGATGTAATCCTATAGAGAAACAGAACCAAAGTAAGAAATGTATAAGATAGATAGGAGAATATTTTTTTAAAAACCCAGTAAGAATGTGAAGCAACAGAGGGATATGTTGAAGCCTAGAAAATTATTTCAGGTGCTATGAACTCTGGAAAGTTGTCCATTTCCTAACATTGTAAAATTCACACTTAACTACCTGAAGCATTTTCTAATTTTACTACATGCATCTAGATTAATCATTGATCACAATTTGTATCAACAATCCTGATGAACTGAGATGAAGTACTCACCACTCCTATTCATATATGCATATCTTAACAGCAATATTATTGTAAATATTTCAAATATATAGATCAGCCAAATAAAAATGTAAAAATCCTCAAGGGTCAAAAAAAAAAAAAAAAAGGAGAACTCAAAAGCAGAGTACAAAGTAAGTAGAAAGGCTAAGATCTGATGTCATGACTGGACAGGGAGGGGTGGGTCCCTTATCAAGTCTCTAATGATCAGAGATCTGGAGCTGAAAATCTCATGTATATTCAAGACCCAAGAAGAGCTGCCTTCTCTTTGATGAAGCAGCAAGAAAATTGTACCCATTGATCCAGGGAAGTGACTAGAGCCTGTCTGCCTAGAAATCTAGATGAAATGGGGGAAAAAAGTAGCTCTACTGTGACAAATCAGGACACCAGGCCGTGGTATATACCAGTATGAGGTTTAAATTTATATTATTCACAGTGCATGATTCCTCCAAATTGTACATGAACTAGTGGAAACCTACAATTTTGTTTAGAAACCTATCTGAGCCAGAGCACACAGGACCCCTTAATTAAAAAAAAAATCCTGAAAATGATTTTTCAATTAAACAATGATAAAGGCCCCACATGAGAATTGTCCGACATAACGAAGAATAAGCAGGCACTACAAGCTAGAATCCTAAAAATTTGAAAAATAATTGTAAAGAAAAAAGTGAAGAAGTAGAAACCAACGGGAGGACTTTATAAAAATAAACTAGCAAATTTGAAAAAGAAATAATACTCAAAGAGAAGAAAAATATAGTTTTCAAATTTAAAAACTTAATGAAAACTTTAAGGAGGAAAAGAGAAATGGCCTAAGAGAACATTAATGGCTATGAGTTATATCTGAAGAAATTATCTAGAATGAGCACAAGAGTGTTAAAGTATGGTAAAGTTAAGAGACAGGAAGGAATAAAATGAAGAAGTACATCATATATCTACTAGGAATTGCAGATGGATAATTGTAGGATAATAGCTGAGAATTTTCCAGGTTTGAAGAAAGATGTGAATACCATATAAAGAATCATTCCCAGGCACAAGCCAGATAAATAATAACAAATTCACACATAGATACTGTAACAAAGCCACAGAACACCAAAGATAATGCAAAGACCTTAAAAATCAATTAGAACAGACAGTATATAAAAAGGTAATGAAAAAATAATCATTTCAAGTGTTGAAGGAAAACAGCAAACTCAAATTCCATGCTTATGTAAACTATTTTTTCAAGAGTGAGAGCAAAATAAATATACTCTCAGAAAATGGCTAAAGAAGTTCACTACTCATAAAAAATTTTGAGTAACAAAATATGTATTCTCTGCATTTTAGTGAAACCCTGGTTGTAAATGTTTTAAGCTTGAAAACTTGGTTATTCGGGGATTCACTAAACCAAAATACATTATCATCAATGGAATATTATTAAAGACCAAATTCGTTGCTAGCATATCTTTATATATCAAATGTTTGAAAAATTTTTTAAAGATTTTATTTGTCAGAGAGAGAGAGGCCCAAGCAGGGAGTGCGGCAGGTAGAGGGAGAAGCAGGCTCCCCGCTGAGCAAGGAGTCTGATGTGGGACTTGATCCCAGGACGCTGGGATCATGACCTGAGCTGAAGGCAGACACTTAACCGACTGAGCCACCCAGGCATCCCAAATGTTTGAGAATTTTAATGGCATGAAAGAGGTGCCCTTTTGACAGCTAGTTAAGTGGCCTGAAATGTGGAAACTGCGCACTGTCCTAACCATTTACCTTTTTCGGGTTGTAAGTTTCTAGCATTGCCATTATTCTTAACAGCAACTTCAAATGTGAAATCTGTATGCTCTCCTAAGTTCATCCTTCTAATTCTTGAACTGTCATTAGAGTAGCCTTGTGCATTTCAAAATGCACATCCAGACATTTAGATGTACATATACATATATTAATGTCTATTTTGCTCAAATATTCTGGAATAGTGTGAAAATTTTATAAATAATTTAGTGGCTAAAACTTTATACCAATCCCTTGCCCAGCACACCTAAGAAATAGAGGATAGCTGAGCTAGGGGTTGTAGAAAAGATTGTTGGGATCATTGGAGTAAGTTCTTACCAGACAGCTTATGATCATTCACAACTTCTCCGTATTGAAACAAGTAATTCCATGAAGAAGATAGAAGAGCATAGACTAATGACTGAGTAGCTTAACAAGACTGAGCCTTTACCCAGGACAAAAACTTAAGAGCTCCTAGAAAAAGACCAATTATTAAGACAAATGTGTGTAAATAACTTCTCTACCTCTTAAATTGATTAGAACATTTACAAATCAATTATAGTCCTTTATATGCCTGTGATGTTTTCTTATGTCCTGGACAGAATGTGTCAAGATAATTAACAATTCAAAGCCTCTTAGCAAGATAGTAGTATATAACTAGTATATTATTCCCATTCTATTTCATTCTTGAAGCTAATGTACTTATTTATTAAGATGATCATAAATTAGGAAACAATAAAGGAATGAATTTAATAGAAAAAATAAACGTTCATGAAAGAAACACACTATATAAAAGTGAATTAAAATTTGCTATCAACTATATAGAAAATTAGATGGAGTTTTTGGCTCACAATAGCTTATTGATGGGCAATATTAAAATGCTGTTATAAATGAGCATTATTCTAAGCTATCCATGTAGAAAGATAACAGGAATAATCCTGGGCATGATCACTGTACTGGAGAACTGAATTCAAATTTAAGTCCATAACTGAAGAATATCAGGAATAAAAATGTAGAAGGAGTAACCAAATTAGTTAAAGGTTGTGCAATAATCTTATAAAAAAAAAGAATAAAGAAATTTCAAGATGTTAAAATGAGAAAAAATGAAGCACCAAATGAGGACATAAAGTAAATATATGCCATTACAAGAAACATTGTATAGTGAGGACCAAAAGGAGAGAAACTTGTCTAAATTGTAGAAGAGTGGTCGATGAGATGATGTAATATTCTGCAGGACAGAATGTTGAAATCTGCTCCAAATTTGTTTAAAAAGACAGGTATTTATCTTTTTTGAAAACTTTTAATACAATTCTGGCTGACAATGGAAAGATGCATTTTTTAATATTTCCTAACTCTCACATATTTATAGATAAATATTGAAACTGCACTTGGAAAGCTTATTGTAATAAATCTGAAGGTTTTCTGAAATATGAGCATAACATGACAGTTTTCTAGGTGATAAGTTATTTTATGATTTTGTTATTACTCTCCAAATGGGCAAAGGCAAACCTGAAGAAAAATCTTTTAGGAAAATATTATCTTTCCAAAATGGTTCCCTGTCAAGATGGCAGCTGAGTACAGAGACTGACTAGATTAATCCTTTAGGTTTAATGGTTGTCTTGATGTTCCAGAGGAGAAATGATCACTCTGTCTTAACATCAAAGAAAGCACTCCTCCAGGCATAGAGCGATCCTGTTCACATTCCTCACACCCCCTACATATTAATGGGCACATTCCAGGTAGAAGACATGATAATGAATATTTTATGTTGTTTTAGAACTTTTAATTTCAAAAATATTGGGGGTTTTTAATCTACTGTAAAGATACTTAGTTTTAAAATTTGATTTTATAATTTAGTTACTTGAGTAATTTTTTTAGACTGACTTATGATCAACATGCTTCAAGTTTATTTTGGATGCAAAATTTCTCCTCACACAATCTACCAAAATCAACAAAGGAAATCATTTCAAAAAGTATTCCTCCAATAAAAATTGTCTGTAGTTAGGAAAATTGACATTAATCTATTTTTATTTACCAACATCCTTGTATTTTTTCTTTATAAAAGCACTTTGGAGACGGAAGAGAAATTAAAAGAAAACAAAAAGGAAGGAAATTTATATACAACTTTAAAAACTATATGCAATTTTGCCTGATTTTCATGTAGCTTAGTATTCAATTCTTAGCTGGTCTTCTCTGATTCCATTATGGTAAAGACAGGAGTGGCAGTGTTTTCCCACCAGTTTCTTCTGCATAGATAAAAGCATTCAAACCAAAAATCTAACAGTTTGTGTTTCTCTACTGAAAGAAATGTCTCTGGTGAGTAGGGAAGATGATTTACGTGCATGTACCTGACCTTATAAAAAATAATCTTTGGTTCATCATAAGTTGAATTGATATTGCTATCAAACATGTACTCCAGTTTCTTTTTGTATATCTCTAACATACCATTTAGGTTATAGATCTCCGATACCTTAGAACACTGGACAGTTTAGAAAAATCCATTGTGTTTTCCCCCTAATTTTTTTTTAGTTGGTAGTTTTTCTTCTTTCTTTAATGAAACCATTTTAAAGATTTTTTTAAATTTATTTGAGAGAGAGAGAGAGAAAGACAGCACCAGCAAGGGAGGGGGGAGGGGCAGAGGGTAAGAGAAAAGCAGACTCCCTGCTGAACTGAGAGCCTGATGAGGGACTCGATCCCAGGACCTTAAGATCATGACCTGAGCAGAAGGCAGATGCTTAACTGACTGAGCCACCCAGGGACCAGAAACGTAATTTAAAGGTTACAAAAATGTTTGTAAAGTTTTAGCTAACACATTGTAATGACTGAAAATTGCCTTTCCTATTATTTACTGCTCAGAAAGTAAATGTTAAATATATTTATTCTATAAGACAGAGCAAAAGTTACTTGGTTTCTTACACTGAAACTTCTTGTTTATATACAACAAAGTTCCTAACAGGGGAAAAGTAATTCTTCTGCATTAAGCCTTTCCATTCATGTCCTGAAACTACTTTTTTCACCCTTGTGGAATATAAGTCATATACTTATTGATATGGATGCTCACATTTAGTTCATGGAACAGAATATTTACCTCTTTGCTTGTTTCTATATAAGATTCTGGACTGTGGTGAGTGGCTTTCCATATACACATGAAGGGTTAGATACCTTTCTTCTTTCCTACAATGCCATCAGTATTGTGAGGCTCTGAATATAGGTGGAAAACTGACTCAATATTGCTAGTATTTCTTATTAAAATATAGCCACAATGCAGAATAGAGCAACACTGAAATTTTATGAAGCATGACCATGAAATAACAAAACTGCTGTTTTAAAAAAAGCTCATGTACTGGAATTTATATCCAAATGAGTGTTGTCCTTCACTGCGGTCATCTTAGATTTTAAAAATGCTGTCACTATTGAAAATATTTTGGAACTGTTTTAGAGCCAGTTATGCACAAGGAAGCATTTCTCGACAAACCCTGGGAAGGCACTGTGTTAATTACCATCAGT
This sequence comes from Phoca vitulina, assembly GCF_004348235.1. NCBI lineage: Eukaryota > Metazoa > Chordata > Mammalia > Carnivora > Phocidae > Phoca > Phoca vitulina. The sequence goes on along the minus strand of NW_022589779.1, from coordinate 3,760,774 downwards.
GCAAAAGTGGAGGCAGCCTTTCTGGGACATTTCTTTCAATGAGTTTTTGACCTCATCAAGTATATTTTTATTTTAAATAGTCCCTTTTTTTTTTCGCAGACAAAAAGATAGATATATAGAAGAAGGGTTCTGAGGCTGATGGGCCCGTGAGGTCACATATTGGGTAAAGAAAACATTAAACTTTTTCTAAATATTAAAAACAAAAAACAAACACATAGGAAATACAAAGTTTCAGGCTGGATCCATGAGTATGAGTTCATTGTTTTATTCACACCTTGTTATATCATTTAGTTATATACTCATTCCAGACAAGTATATAAGGTCCTTACTAGAACCTGAAGACTATACATAACCCGCCCCTGCTACCTCTTTGAATGGGGATACAGAACTTTACTGGAGCCTGTAGTACTCTGCATACCTAGTTACCACTTGATATTCAGTTTGCATAGGGATGAATAAAATGGACCCTAAAAAGCCAGCCTATACCAGGTCCAGACAGGTTCACTAATGACCTTTACCAAACGTTTAAGGAAGAAATCGTACCAGTCTTCTACAGTCCCTTACAGAAGATAGACGCAGAAGGAGTATTTCTAACTCATTCTATGAGACCAGCATTATCCAAACACCAAAACTAGACACATTCATTACAAGAGAACCACAGACCAATAGTCCTCATAAAAAGAGATGCAACAAACCTCAACAACAGCCAGCCTGTAAACGATCCTGCCAGATGAAAACAGTAATGGAGCTTGGAGGAATCTTTTGCCTCCTATAAGAAACTGTTCATTTATTCAACCAACATTTACTGTTTAGAGCACTATTCTATGTGGTCATGAGATCAGACTTATTACCATCCCTCATTCAGTCACTTATTAATTCAGTCACCCAACAAATACTTCTCGAACATGTACAATATATCAGGCATTATACTACCTGGGGTTGGGGAATATCACAGGGAGCAAAATAGACCAAATTACTGCCTTCATGGAACTTACCTTCTCTCGGGGAAACAGACAAGAAACAAGATCTACATATAAAATGCAGACGTATATATAGTAAAGATATCCATGGTAAAATTGAAACACGTTATTGATATGTGCAAAGGAGGAGATGAGAATTTAACATGTACATGGGGGTAACATTTACATTGGTTGTTCAGAAATGGCCTCTTTGAGAGGGTGACTTTACGTAAGTCCCTAAAGGATGTGAAGGAGGCAATCTTGACAATGTCTCCTGGAAAAGAGAAGGTAGATGGGGAAGACACAGTAACTAGAGAAGGATGTGAGAAGGGATGGGCTTGGAGATGAAGTTGAGGAGCTGGGTTGACACTGACTCATGCAGGGCCTTGTGGGAAGTGGGCAGAGCTTGGCTCTTCCACCTCATCTAATGGGAAGCCGCTAGAGGGTCTTTTGTGGTGGGGATACCATAAAATGATTATTTTAAAAGTTCATTCCAGTTTCTGTGCAGGAAGATATTCAGGTATCAAAAGTTCAGGCAAAGAGCCAACAGGAAGTTATTGCAGTATTACAGACAAACTACCAGAGGCGAGATAATCATGAAGATTATCCTTCACGAAAGGATAATCATGAGAAGTAAAGAGACCTGAGACATATTTTGAAAGTAGCACCTATAAGACATGTTGATTATTTAGTTATGGGGAACCAGAGAGAAAAACATAAATCAAGAATTCTCCTACGTTTTTGCCTTGAACAACCTGGTGAAGCCATTTACTGTGATGGGAAAGACTCCAACAGGAACAGGCGAGGGAGGAGAAAACACGTTTTATTCTTTACATGGTAGTTTTGACATTCTCCTTGGACTTCCAAGAGATGTCAAATAGGCAGTTAGATATGGGAGGCTGGCCCCAGGGGAAAAGAAGGGAATGAAGATATCAAAATGAGATTTGTATGAAGTAAACTCCTCAGTAGCAAATTAAGGAACACCTTACTAAAAGTTCGTTAACTATTAGTGACATTTATTATTATGTCACCTTATTATGTCTAATTATGAAATCTAACTTTAGGGAGTACCCGGTTTGATCCTGCAGATAACTGCTATCAAAACCTGGGTCAGCCTCTATGGGAGCCTCTTGGCGTATGCCCCATGTTGGCAGCACAGCTGCTGCAATCCAAGTATCATGTTGTCGCATGGCAACAGAGAAAGCAGGATAGCTGAAAGGAGAGAGTGTGGCAGAAAAGGACTTTTTTTAAAAATATAGCTCTCTCTCCTAATTGGAGAGCAAAATCTTTTCTAGAAATTTACCAGCAGACTTCCCCAGTGTCTTCCTGTCCAGAGCAATATCGAACGCCCATCCCTAAACCATTCCTTGCAAAGGGAGAAGGGTATTATCTAAACTTGATAAGACAAGCATGAGTCACTTCTTCTGGCTGAGGTTCCTTCATTAATGAAAAAGCGAGGCTGTATTGGGAAGGTAATCACCCATGTCCGCTACACGAGGCACTGGATTATAGATGGGACTTAACATCAGGACAGGATGATGACACCAAAAATATATCCACTGTACATTCCAAATATTTTTTACCTTCTCTCTGGAATATCCCTTTTATACGGCCACTGCTAGAACAAAATCATACATTCACCTAGAGTGTCACCCATCAATTAGTTGCTTTTACAAGTGAAAGAAAATCAAAACCCAGAACTTAAGCTGGTAATTACAAGGATTATCTCTTACCATAGATGAGAATTAAACAGCCACACACAGAGAGACGTACACACACACATCGCATGATTTCTGGTTACTTCCTGTTTTTATGTTAGCTTAGGGGAAACAAAGCCTAGAATATTATGATCTTAAGTATATTTATTGTGGACTTAAATTCAGCAGATCTGTCTAATGGCCATTTTATCTTTATGAGCCATCATTTTCTCCTCTTTGAAATGCCTCACAGCTTTTGCCCTTGCTGTTCACTCAGGAAATTTTTTTCTTTTTAATTCACATTTCCTACTTCAAAATACCAAATGAATTAAAGTACATGACTGTGCTTTCCTGGCCACAGTAATTGGTCTAAGGATGGGCACTAAATGCAAGCAAGTTAATTATGAAACTCCTTCATATGATTATAATGACTTCATATGCACATACATTTTTATACTTGTCGGCTATTAACCTAGGTTTTTTTTCCTCTGTCTCTTAATTTAAAAATGGAATGAGAACAATGGCCTGCAATTTTGTACTATGTTTTTACAATGTTAAAATTAGTCATTTGCCTATGAGCCAAGATACAAATAAAAACCTTTCTTGTGAAAAGTGCACCTATATTTGTGGGCTTATGGGGCTACAAGTTATAAATTGGAATACAGACAGGAAAAGGAGCTAGTATCAGAAGGATTATCTCCCCTGGCTCCTTAGTTTGCCTATCTACAAAACACAATTTTCTTGTTTACTAACTCAAATGCCCTTTTTTAAAAACCCACAACCATAGGATATATACATCATTTGGCCTATTGAGTGACCCATCTAGGGAAGGTGCTTGATTAAGTTATCTGAAATGCATTTGCTAAGTGACAGGAACTAAATTAGGCATTAGAATTTTTCACGAATAAAATGCGATCGATGCATTTGAGTGTTTCACAGCCTACTTGGAGACTGCCCCTAGTATGTTAAGTAAGATAAACAGAAAGGGGAACAAGAAACGTCTAGGATAAATGAGACCCAGAGAGAGAAAGTTCTCTGAGAAAGGAAAAAAAAAGTAGAGCTCAGATGTAAACATAGTTGATCCAGCGACTGTGCTGGAAAGCTAATGAAATCAATTTTTTAAAAAGGAGATTAAATCAGCTAAAAATGGGGAATAGACCTGTTGAAGAATCAGAAACGGGACGATCAGAAATATTAGAAGGAGAGCTTAGAAAATTCACAGGCAAACAACCTGAATTCCGGAAAATCAGTTTTTGGGTTTGTGCACATTTAGAAGAGGGGTCACTGGATAGTATGTGAACATAAGCTTATGTATGAGAATGTGTTAGGTGACCTGTGAATGTGGCCATTCACCTGCCACTTCTGTGAGTGGGGTTAATAGATATTAACTGTTCATTCCTTTCCTGAGACGCTCCCGTATGCCAAGCACTGTGGCAGAAGCAAATAAGAGATGAGGGCCTCTGTCCTCAAAACGGTCATAATCTCTGATACACAGATAAAAAGCAATGTGATAAAATATATTTGCCATGGGCACCTGGGTGGCTCAGTCGTTAAGCGTCTGCCTTCGGCTCAGGTCATGATCCCAGGGTCCTGGGATCCAGCCCCGCATCGGGCTCCCTGCTCCGCGGGAAGCCTGCTTCTCCCTCTTCCACTCCCCCTGCTTGTGTTCCCTCTCTCACTGTGTCTCTCTCTGTCAAATAAATAAATAAAATCTTAAAAAAAAAATAAAATAAAATAAAATATATTTGCCACAGCTCCTATTCTGGTAATTTTTTTTTCTAATTTTAAAATCTAATCCAGTTCGCCGATTGGCATTTAAATCATGACTATCTGGTTTACACCATCCTCCATACAGTTATTTTGTTTTGTTTGTTCTATTATAGGAAAAAAAAAAAAAACAATGTGAGTTGATAACTGCATGTGTTTTTAAGTACAAATTCTTATCTGTGTCTGCCATATCACACTGTATTGTGAGAAGTCCGAAATTCAGGTTCTTTCTTAAGTTTAATTATCTGGTACTTTCCTACAGCAGTCTGTCTCCTATTGACATGTCAGATTTCATTTTGTTCACATGTCTTTGGTGTGCGTCTCCTTGATATTGATAACAGAGGCTGGTGTAAGAGCTTATCTACTTTTGATTCCGAAAATGTAATAAAGAAGGGAAATATAAAGCAACAGCCAGATGTACTAGTTATTTAAGCATCCATCCAACGTTGGGGAATTCATTGTATGCACAATGCAATGCCATCTCACTGCTATCAAAGACAAACAGCAGTGGCAAGGGACAGCACTTCTTTGACAAGTAATTCCTTTGAAGGAATAAATCATTGAAACAAAACAAGCTAGAATGGTATTATGTGAATCTTCTTTTTACTTTTAAGGTATCATCATTTCATGAATGGGCTCTTTGGTACTTATCTTATTCTTTTTTACTTCAGAACAGCAACCCTTCTATTTTTGCCTAACAATTTAGGAGTAGAAATGTGGTGAGAATTAGGAGACTTTACTCTTTGCTCTTTTTTATTTTTAACTGTATTTGGTCCATTGGAGTAGATCTTAGATAATTATCAAAATTAAAGAAACGTTTGAGGGAAAACATAATATGAGAAGATATCCTAAGAAGTTATGTAATTCTTGCCTGCCTGTGCAGATTTGTCATTTGTAAAGGCCTTCTGAAAAAGGAGTCTCACAATATCTTGTAGAAACTCTTCCTTATATCTAACCCAAATCCTTAATATTCTGTATTAGCCTTGTATTTTCTCCTTTCTTAGAAAATTTGTAGTCGAGTGTCACGTCTCTTTGGCCTATGGCCAATGCCAAAAACATGAAAATGTAGACATTTAACAATTGTGGACCCCTACATAATTAATTCTGTTTCCTTTGGATTTCACAGATGAAAGTAAACTTAGATTTATAATTAAAAGAAGGGAAGAATTATTCATTTGGAATCATTTTATGTAAAAGAAGATTTTTCATCATTGATCTAAAATCATAAATCAGCCATTTTTATCCAAGAAAATTCTAGAGAAATAAATTTGATTTTCAAATGTGATTAGAAAAACTCAGACATTCAGCCTTGCCCTTTCTATGAACCCTTTCCCAGGTTAACAAGTTTTCTCGGTCTCGTCATTTTTGGTGCTGTTTATAAAACTAATAATTGCATGTAAGCACTGAATTTATTTATAGATTTTATAAAATCATGCTGAATTGTTTAATGGATCAGTATGTGTGTGCCAAGCTGATTTGGTTCTGTGTGGATTACTGATTGAGGAAAAAAAAAAATAGCTGAGTATTCTGTAGTGAGGGTTATTACAGGAAGAGTCATTATTTCCTGGAATATTTATTTTGAGGGGCCATGGGCAAGTTGAGGGCCAGGCTGCTCACCAAGGTCATTGTCCCTCTCATACTGTTGCCTTTTCCCCAACTCAATATCCCCTTGGGAGGAAGAAAAAAGAAAGGGATAGCTCCTTTTTTAGCTATGCCCCGAGCGCCACAAACAACAGATAGCACCTGGAAGTCAGTGTGAGGGTTGAAATATTTAAGAGTTTTAGAAGTGGTTATACCTGGACTTGACTCTTAACCCTACCAGCTACCTGTGTGTGACTTGGCAAAGTGACTCACCCCCTCCAGCATATTGTCTTTTATATGTAATAATTGATTTCTTTTAAATTCTTTTTATTTATGCAACAATTTAAAAGAGTCCTCCCAACATCATCTCAGACAAGAAGTGAAGGTAGATAAGGTTTTCCAAACTCTTTTGACTTCTAGTTTGTCAGTGGCATGAGGTTCTATTAAGATAGAACTTAAAATAATGCTCGTTAAATAGTAGGTGGTGACATATGAATGGGTCCTAGAATCATCTTAGTGGTTTGTAACCAGTAAGAAATGTATTTCTTACCATGCGTCAAAACTTGAAAAATCTTTAAAAGCTACTGGTCTAAGGAGCTGGGTCATGCAGTACAATGTAAAAGAAAACCAAAAAAAAACTTCTCATTCGCAATCCCGAGCACAGACCAGCTCTTCAGGAATACTGGAAGGAAGGAGTACAGGGGTATCTCCAATGTCTGTGACTGCCTTGGGTCTTCTTGGTAGTCATGTTGTTGCATTAAGTCAAGTAGATGAGCTGCAGATGTCTATGTGCAAGGGATATCTAGCAACTCACAATGTTCATCTAGTCGGACACTTGTGGGAAGAAAGCAAATAGATCAGTACATCCTTGTTTAAGAACTATTTAGGTGCCTTTCCTAGAAATTCACCATGCTAAGATTACTGCAGAGAAAATTCTCTATTCATTTACTCTATGTACTTTGATATTTGTTTTTTGGCATTTTTTTGTGAGCAACAAGATGGCTACTCTACGCTAATAAAATCCTCACACATCACCCCACAACTCATCCACTCCGATAGCTATATATCTAAAGACTCAGAGCCTGCATTACATTTCTCTATTTCTAATAACAGAATATGAAACTGTCGGGCCTAAATTATCCTGGACCCCAATCTGTGAAAGGACATATAATCATAGGAAAAAATATATTCCTTATCAGAACAAGCAGCTGTGCTCAAATATTGACTGAGCCGCATAATCATTTGGGCAGAGTATATCTTGCAAGGAAGGACAGTAATATTCACATGCTTGTATTTTTATTTTTTGTGAGTTGGGTATTTTCCCTCCAGAGTAATCATTTTCCACATTCTTGGTGAAATCAGGTTGATGCATCAAATCAGCCATCCTTGAATATTTTAAGCCTTTGACATTAGGCCCTGTAATGCTAATTTGCATATTGCTTACTGATGTGAACGCCCAGTCAGAAAATCAGCTATTCCACTGGGACCCCACTTTTGTCTTTCTAAAAGCAGTTGCACATCCATAATATTCAGCTTCTGGAAAGAAAAACTTTCAAACTAAACAGACTGTGCTCGTTTATGTTAAACTCAGTTTTAAAGAAGCAAACAAAAGAAAAACACATTTTTTGAACCATATAAAATTGCTACTTGACTCATTTTGACATGTAAAAATGGCAATTTCAAATAGTTCAATCTGGGACTACTTTTTTTTTTTCTGATACTAGTTTTGAAGAAGATAAAATCCTGTGTCCAATATACAATTCCTTTTAAATATCCAGACTTTCTGAGTTTGGCCAGGCTTAGATATGGTCTGACGGTTTTCTTTATTCTTGTATTTAGCAAAGATTTTCCTAAATTCCTACTATATTCAGAGTACCAGGTATGTGGTAAAGACAAAGGTAAAGCCAACAGACTCTTAAGAATCATACAATGTTTTGGGTTGGTTTGTTTTGTTTTGTTTTTTTTTTGATAGTAAGCTGGTGGCAAAACAAAGAAAGTTAAATGCTTCTTTTCACTCATAAAGTGACACAGAACTTGATAATCCATCAAAATGTGTGGATTTTCTTAAATATTGCTTCAGTTTGGGATTACTATCATCAAATTGCTTCTTATATTGGCCCCTTACATATTTCCTCCTGAGTAGATTCACTCTACAATCCACCTGCCGGTGTAACTTACTCTTTCCCAGATATTGTTCCCCAGTCTTTAATATTAATGATCTACTCTAAGAATTCAACCACCTAAAGTATCCCTGTGTCTTGAAGCATTAACAAAACACCAAGGCAAGTCTTTAATGTTTAATTGCACCAGCTATGATCAATAAAATATTATAGTTGTTCATATGTTACTGTACTTTGTTTTTTTAGGAGAGGCGAATGAGATGTCCATGTACTTTGCCCCTTTATAAGATAATTCACTGGATGGTCCATCTGTCGCTATTTCTAGTTCTTTCACATTTACTTTAAAAGTTGCATCTTTTTGTGTGTTTTGTTTTGTTTTGATTGGAGGGAGTCCTTTGTTCTGTGTTACTATTTTGAAACTATTGCTTCCACCCATCAATAGAGAATGCAGTAGGGCTTTTGTTTTCTTCTTAGGACCCTCGTTTTGTCTTTCCATTGACAGTCCCCTCTGTGAAGGCTGCACTGAGGACCCCCAGACGGTAGCCTGAGTCCCACAGACAGAGCAGCTAAGCCAGGGATTCTCACCCTCAGCTGCACACCGGAATCACCTGTGGAGTTTAAAAAATACTGACCCCCGGGTTCTGCTCCTGAGATTCTAATTAAATTGGTCCAAATTGAGGCCAGGGCATCAAGATCTTTTAATCCCCCTCAACCCCCCCCCCCCCCCCCCCCGGAGCAAGTCTAATGCACAGTAAAGTCTGAGAGACACTGGCTGAAGTTTTAAAAAGAAATCCCTAGCATAGCTGCCTCTTTGGTCTCATTGAAGCTGAGCCCAAACTTTAGAGTTAGCAAGTCTATATCCACTTTTATAACCCATTTTGGTGATGAGCTGGCTACCATTTATACAGTTTTTGCCCCCTGCCCTAAATTCATCAAAAGTGGAGTTCAGATCTCAGCAAAGGTGAAAAACAATACCCATAATAGCCCTCAAGTCACTCTTTGGTATCCACTGCAAGATTATTCTACTCACATGACAATTTGGGCAGCTTTCTCCTGAGAGTAATTAACATCTGTGTAAAGATGTAATCACCTGGAGCAGCTATGTAAGCCAGAGCCATCTCAAGAGCTTTCGTTTCTAGAGGCAAAGAAATTGTATTACAACAGCATTTCACCAGCATATCTTAAAACATCAGTGTAATCAGTACTAGAATGAAGCATTGTAAGACTGAATAACAGAAAGAGATTAATTTCTATTAAATATCTACATCTTTTGGTTCTCTAAAGTAGATTAGGCTGGGAAGGAATAATGGAGGATTTTACTCAATCTCCTCTGACTGTGCACAATTCCTGCCCTTGCTGCTGAGGCTCACCAGAAGGGGGGGAAAAAGGAGTAAGAAGTAGCCCCAAACATGTAACTAATCCCCAAATTAATTGCTGTTTGAATGAACTGCATTGTTATTTTGATTCAGCTTTAATTTACATTGACAAGGACATCTTTTCCTTTAGAAAGAAAGATTTACTATGTAACATTATACATGTTTAGAGTCAAAAGTTTGCCTGAAGTTTCTGAACTGTTTACCATTGTCCACATGTCAGCTTCATAATAATCCAGGTCTTTCCCCATCCATTACTGTTATAAAAAGGTCTACCTATACAATTATGAGTATAATTTTACCTCTTTCTTTCCACGTGCATATCATTTTAAGAGAACCGAAAGATCTTTGTCAGGTTTTGCTGTGACTTTTATGTTTCAAAGCCTCAGTGCACTCAGTAAACTATAAAAAGTAGGCATCAATAGTAATTTTTAATGAATATAACATTTCTGTTCCATATTAAAGTCCAGCTGCTCTCAAGAGAATCCCTTGGTCATCTCTGCAGCTATGGTTCTGGCTTAGGGAAATGTTACTGAACACTAATTTTTGCACAGGGGAAGGGTTGGCTCCAAGATTTTACAAGAGAATCTCACAAAAATAACTTTTCTCTTTGACTACAAACTATACTTTATTGATACCAATTTAAGAGGAAAACATGAAATGAGAACTCTGCTAGGTTTCTGAAGGCTTGGGGTCTTACTGGAACTTTGTTAAAACCCTGGGGGAAGAGCTTTAAACTTCCCTTGATGGTTATTTCTGTTGCTAATAGTAAAGGGTGTTCTCAAAGATCCCCCAAATTCAGAAAGACCACATTGACACTGTTATCTGGTCAAGAGATAGGTTTCTAAATACTGCATCAAACATCATATGTAAGAATGACCCCAAAGCATAGTATGATTTGAGGATGCTATAGAGTCTTACTTCATACCCAGCAAACCCATGGACCTGCTTTACTCCACCCACCCAAGTTCAGTCAGGCAAAATACAGAAAATGGGTCAAATAAATCAGAAACATAAAGAACAGAGAAACTCACACAAGTGGCCTTGGAATCACAATGCTTAAAAGAAACTCAGAGAAACAAGGATTGGATTACTCACAAAGTACAGGTAGGCCTGGTCACAGTATTAAGTAAGAATGGCAAGTCCTAGAAACCATTCAGCTTGCATAAATCTCAGTGATTTTATCAGAAAGACACGGGTATCTACACAATCCAAGGAAGCATTAAGCTTTCACACCTCAGGGAGAATGGGATCCATTGCAACTTCAGAGATTTCAGTGGCAGGAATATGTTCTTTGGGCTTCTAGAAGTCTCCTACAGGCCCAATAGCTTAACTCCTTATATCTTTCAGTTCAAGTTCCAAATTAGCAGGAAAATAATTTGATTTTCCTACTTGAGGTGAAGGGCCATTCCCATATTAATTAGCACAGCAAGAAAAGCTGTTCTTGGAACAAAAACATGGCTCTTGGGAGTCATTCCTATGGACAGTGTGGGCAGTTCTCAACTAGGAAGGCCCAGACAGATAACTCAATAGGATTCTGTTATGACTATTTTCATACAGCCTGAAAATAAAAAGGAGAGATAATCAAAATACAGGCACATTTATGTATTGTGTTATTCCCAGAGTCTCAGGCCTTTCTATTTTGCCTATATTACCTCACGTTCTTGATTGCTAAATATTATGTAATCGTACATTGAGAGAAGGTGGTAATATTTTGTTTTTTTTTAAAAAAAATAGGACCATGAACAATATTGAGAATGGACATCTGTTCCGTTTCTCTTGAGTTTCTGAGGGACTGAGAGAGGAGTGTGGCCCTGGGGTGACCCTCTTCCTTCACAGAGGCTGACTTGTACCCTAATCTGTCTCTTTCCACTTTCTTTCCCTCTTTCTCTTTCCCTGTTTTGGAAAGAGAGAAAGAAGAAGGAGAGGGTGGAGTTAGGGTGAGTGAATGGGTGGGCAGAAAAGCAAAGAGAAAGGCAGTGAGGACAGAAGAAAGAACGAAGAAGAAGAAACACATAGGGGCAAAGAGAGTCTTCCCGAGAACACTATGTTCAAAAAAAAATGTGTTTCCTCGCTCAGTAACCTAATGGAAAGTTAGGGGGAGCAAGTGCCTCAAGGAGCAATTTTAGTATATGTGCTGCCGAAGCGAGCACTCAAGGAGCAATTGTAGACAATCGAGGCTGGCTCTTACCGTCACGTCTGTCTCTTTCCCAGTGCCCCTACTGCCCAAGGTGACTTTACAACAGCTCAGAGTCTTCAGTCTACATTTAGTAAGAAAAGATCTAGTTGATCTAAGTTTAAAACAACTTACAAATTGACTTATATGAAAGCTTTGCTCAAAAACAAGTTTTGATAGACTCGAAGATGAACAGAAGAATTACAATAACCCAGAAGGAGAAGGGGGAAAAGCACATACTCTGAGAACTCCCAGAATAACCCTTGCTCTCCTAACTTGCCTGGTGCTGTCCTTAAGTAGCAGTCATTTTATTTCATTTGTCTGGGAGAAATAAAAATAATTGAAATTAAGTCCAAGCCTGGAGATATTTTGAGAGACATGGGCCTCTAAGTTAGCGGAAAGGCGAGTTAAGAAGGCAAGAGCATAGTGGTCAGGATTTCACAAAGAGGTTTCACTCACCCTCCTTGGAAGGTATCCCTAAATGTGTGAACTCAGTGGGACCCTTATCCTTTATCTAAAGACGAGCTTCTTTGCCAATGAAAAGTGCTTCTTGCTTTGTCCTGGCCACTGGAGTGCAAGCAATAGGAAGGCAGCTGCCTCGTCTTATGTAGAAGAAATGAACACCCAGAGCCTAGCATAGGGCCTGCACATGGAGGCGCTGAGTAATGTGCTGAAAGGAAAGTAGGTCACAAGGCAGCGTCTAAACAACAAGGAGGACTTTGAGAAATGTGGGGAAGCAGTGTAGTATTAACACAGTGTTTAAGAGTGGGGGCCCTTGTGTGAGACCTAACCAATTCAAACCATGACACTGCCATTTTCTAGCTCTGTGATCTGTGCTGATTTGTTTAATCTCCTTGCACTCCATGCCCTTCTCTGCAAAACCGGGGTAGTAACATGAATTTTTCTCATTAGAGAGTTCTTAAAAATAAATCAGCTGTTGGACAGAAAGCATATAGCACATCTCCCACCACACTAGTGTGCAGACACATTAAGTATAACAAGTTGTCGTGCAGAGTTATATGCAAAATCCAATCAAATTTTGTAAATACTTTGAGTTTTAGTATTGGTAGAAATTTTTACTCTATTATACTCATTACTTATCAAGGAATGGATAGAGTAAAGAGAGGTGATAAAAAGGTCCTATTTTGGGTTATTAACATTGATGGTCTGTCAGCAACACTCTCTGACATGTGGCAGAATATGGGGTATTATAGTTCTGCGTTCTATCAACTAATCAATAAATAAGCTATAAAATATTCAAATAGGAAGCTCTGATCCACCAGGAATTTTGGGAAATTCATACCTGCTGTTTTTCTTCCAACATCAGCATGATTCAAAAGCATTCATGTGTTTGGCTGTGATTGCAAGTGTTTTGGAACCTTCATTTGTTAACACCTCCCTGAAGGGCAGCAAGTAATTTGGAGGCAACTTGATGGTGTGATTGCTAAGGGGAGAGTCTTTTGTGTATGTATAGTTTCACTTCTTGGGCATTATTTTTAAAGAGTCTACATCTTTAACATGTTTTTAATGTTCTTTGGCTAAAAATGGGAGGTGGTGATCAAAAGCAGAATGACCATGGTATACACTGCTTCTAACAGCCCTTCCAGTGACAAGTTCAGTTCTAATTTATATCGCTATTCCTTTTCTAATCACACCAGCCTGACAAAAATCTTTTATTTTTTTAAAGTTTTATTTATGTAAGTAATCTCTGTACCCAATGTGTGGCTCAAACTCACGACCCGAGATCAAGAGTCACATACTCTTCCAACAGAGCCAGCCAGGAACCCCCAAAATAGCTTATCTTGGATTAAATTTATGTTTGTTGGACATATGTGCTTAATAACAACTAGAGGTAAGAGAATCCCATACTCCAAATTTGAAATTGTGTGTTAGAGATGAAACCTATGTGTAGTGCAGGGTCCAGTGCAATACTTTGATTTTTCAGGAATCATTCACTGTCAGTAGTTAATGTATTCAGTATGTTAGTGAGAAGGGGGATGGGATCATCAGTGAAATGTAGAATCTGGTTAATATTCCTGCAAAGAATTCATTAACTTCAACAAGATGTATTTGAGAGCAAAGGTCCTAATCACCACACATTTTAAATAAGCACTTGCACTTAATAGGTGCCAGGGTTTTGATTATACAACTGGGAATTTCATACTGAGAAATGCTGACGTATTTTAAAAGTTCTCCTTGAGGTTAGTAGAAACATACAAAATGACTGGAATGTGTAATAAATGCAAGCATTACTGATATTAGATCAGATTCTATGAGATTGGATTGGGGTATGGTAAAATATAGGACAGGGTGTATTTCAAAAGCAATTCAAAACTAATTCACCATTACTAAACTGTGATCTAGATGCAAGCAGAATGGGAAGTAGAGCGTTATTTTTCTTTTTCAGGTAAGCAGTAGAAATATTAAAAATTGTAAACTTGCTCCAGGGAAACAAAAATACCTTTTTCTATAGGCAGAGTACCACTATGGTCTTCATCTTAATTCATATACTGTCATGGTAAGTAAGTTTAAGAGGCTCTAGGAGAGTACAATTCCCCTTTAACCTTCGCAATCGCTAAAAGCTGCCAGTATGATACTCTTCCTCTATTTTACATGTTCTATTTGATAGACTAAAATGGTGACATTTTACAGATCCCTTACACATTCTAAAGTTCATTTCCATTAAAAGAAATAAAATAGGGCGCCTGGGTGGCTCAGTTGGTTAAGCGACTGCCTTTGGCTCAGGTCATGATCCCAGGGTCCTGGGATCGAGTCCCACATCGGGCTCCCTGCTCAGCGGGGAGCCTGCTTCTCCCTCTGACCCTCTCCTCTCTCATGCTGTTTCTCTCTCACTCGCTCTCTAATAAATAAATAAATAAAATCTTTAAAAAAAAAAAAAAGAAATAAAATAAAAAGTCCCAATCTCACTAACAAAGCCACTGCCAGAGTGACAGGAGAACATTCTGGAGATTCATCATTCACAGATGATTTAGAAGACATCTGCTGTGGATCCTAATTAATTGGATTTAAAAGATCAATGATTAGGGTTTTTTTTTAAGTGCAAATTTTCACTCCAAGCCATTTTATCAATAAGAAGACGGTAAAATATGTTATTTAAGGAGAGAATGTGACTAGGATTGAGAAGACTCAAGATGTTATTCTGCTTTCCCTACAATCCGTTCACTTGGTTGGAAAGAGTCTGTGCTATTAGTGAGTACAGAGAGGCTGGAAGAAGTGAGCACACCACCATTATCTGACTAATTGCTTTGTGAAGTGCTTTTAGAAAAACTGGAAATGAAAGGCACTCCATACTACCAATTTATGGTCTATTCTTAGTGCCGATGATGCCTGAGAGAGCAGCACATTGTAAAGTCTGTTTTTCAGATGATAATATTTTTGACAAAGTGATTCGGATTTTAAAATACTCTCTTACTGAAAGGTGCCAAGTGATCATCTGCTTTTCATGATGTGAGGTTCATCATGAGTGTTCGCTTTCATTTCAACTTCCTTCATCCAAATCAACTTTTTTTTTTTTTTTTTTTGGCACTTGCTTCAAATGTAAAAGAAGATGAACAGAGTGCACAGATTAATTTCAGGAGTGGGATTAACTGAGAGGTTTTGCTTAGGTTAATTTCAAAGTTTTATCATTTTAAGAATGTTCCCTGTTTTAATCATCTTCATGGTAAAATAACTAAAATATTTAAGGAAAAACTGCTGTTGCGGGGTACATAGAATGTTAGCAGACTTTTTTTTTAAAGAGATGGAAATATGCCTTTTGTTTCTCCTTACACTATTCAAAAAGATTAAAACATTTTTACTATGATTTTTACTATAATCTTTTGCTGGTTAAAAAGAATGGCAGAATGGCATTGATAAAGTAAATTTAAGGGAAGATGAAGCACCTCAGAAAGACTATAAATTAAAAGTCATCAAGGCATGTGCTTTCTGCTCATTTTTATAATTTTTCTTTATGAACAACTTATTTGCTTTTAGCTAAAATTTCTTCGGCAGAAGGAACAGTAATGCACTTGTGTCAGCAAGATGAAACATTCCTCGTTTGGCTTTTACTGTCATTGTCATGTTTTTTATGATGAAGGGAATTTTGCTTGGAATTAATGTTGTCTCATCATTTCACAGTTTTGAATTTTTTTTTCAAGGGAATGAAATTTGGCTTTTGAACCTCAGGTTTGGTATCCAGGTAGCAAGTGAGTCTGCAGAAAATGTTCTGGAGCTGTGTTTGCTGAGATGTCCTGAACTCTTGCTCCAAGCTTATTTCATTTATATTCCATGTCTACTCAAACTGTGAATTTAGTTTAGCATGACTAAACACATTACATTTGCTTAATGACTGTGTATTCTTTGAATCTCAAATTCATTGAGTCACTCTTTTGGGATCCTTCTATGGTTAAAGCAGGCAAGAAGGGGAAGGTATGGCAAAATGAGGAAAAAAATAGCCAAAAAAAAAACCAAAAACAACTTGATCTCTTATTCACTTTGTTTGGAAAATGATTTCATGAAACCTATAGTATTGGGCTTTAAAAAATATATATCTGTTATATTAAGATCAGTATGTAACTTTCTTTTAAAATGAGTAGCAGGATATTACATTTATGCAGCACCTTCCACCTCCCAAGGAGTGTGTTACAAACTATATACAGAGAACAGAAATCACTT
Source organism: Phoca vitulina (assembly GCF_004348235.1). NCBI lineage: Eukaryota > Metazoa > Chordata > Mammalia > Carnivora > Phocidae > Phoca > Phoca vitulina. The sequence continues at coordinate 3,744,427 of NW_022589779.1, read as the reverse complement.
TACCCACCACTGAAGTGGAACACAGCAGTTGTTTAACAGAACACAATACTGAAAAATCATTTAAGAAAGGAATTGAATGAGAGTACAGCCTCCAAAAGAAACTACAGGGGGGTTTAAGAAAAACAGACTACAATCTCTCAGCTTGGAATTTGGCCAGGACATTCAATCCAAACACTCCACTCCATTCCAGTTTTTCCCTTAAATATTCTAGTGCCTTTGACTCAATGATTTTAGTATTTCTATCCCATGACATCTCCTGAGATCTAGTCCCTTAATAATTACTGGTCCAGACTGACCCAGAAAGAAAAATTCCAATCGATGACTTTTCAATTTTCATTCTTCTATCGCACCTGGGTTCCCACCTTCATGTGACCTTGCCAAAAGCCACCAGTCCATGTTAAAAATACTACAATGCATATGCTATTTAAGATGAGACAGACTTTTTCTTATTTTTTTGTAAATATGAAAAGACACGTGCTTAATACATCACTGCAAAATTTGAAAGATTTTGAGAGATTCAAGGAAGTGAGTAACATGTCGGTAAAATAGATCTAATGTGTGTCATTGAGGGATTGTTTCCTTGTTTCTGATTATAAGAAAAGTCTACTTTAATTTACATTATACTGTAGATCTTTCCAAAGTCCTGAATGATAGTGATCGTTCTACAGGTGAATTTATTTTAAAAATATATACGTGTATTTCATTTTCCCTTGTGAAGAAACAATAGAAATGTTCATAATTTTATGACCTTCTCATATTTTATGTTTTGGTGATGTAGCCTATCTTCTCAAATTGTGTGTTAGACAGTCTCTTTTCGTTTTTTGTAATTCCGTAAAAACTCTTCTACAAAGAAGAATGTAGGCTTTGAAGTCAGGTTAGAGCTATATTTTTTCATCTGCCAGGTTTGAATCATCACTCCCCTAAAAGGATTAATTTCTTCTGTTCCAATTTTAAAGTAACAATTGCCAGCATCTGGAAAAGCATAAATTATGTGGAAAAAGTGCCATGAGCAGAAACCATAATAAAATAGCCAGTCTTCATGTTTAGAGTAACGATGATGCCACCAAGAATTTAATTTTCTGTGCTTTCCTATATATCATAATTATGTCTTTTAACTAATATTCTAATCAAGAGAAGACAATCACATGTAGTATATATATATATATGCCAAATGATAATGAAGAAAACATACTTACATCCACTGAATTTTTGTTTGATTTATAGTTGTTAACAGTGACATTTCCTAGTTGTCTAAATTTCTTAAAGTAATATATTTGAACATTTAAAAGTAAGCTTTTATTGAAAACAGATCATAAATATAAAGGTGGTGACAACTGCAATTTCTCTTAAATAATTATAGAATGTAACTAATTCGGCTAATTCTTACTGACTTTTCTTATATGTCTAATCAATTCCATGATTTGGATAGACAGCACTTAGAACAGTGTTGAGAAATATTGAGCTCTATACAAACTTTGTCATTATTATCGTAGGATTGTTTCCTTCAGTTAGCATAACTAGTTGTATTTCAGAAAATTTTCAGTAGTATCTTATGTATAAGCTATTTTGTTTTGTTGATATGGGGCTAAAGATTAAAAAACATTGATGTTGCTCTTGGTTTGGAGTATTTCAATAGTATAGTAGCAATTGTTACTACCTATAGGGTGGAAATGAGAATGTGATTTGGATACAGAGATGGGAATTTTTCAAGTATCTAATATGTCCCTGTCTCCTGTAAGTACCTCATCTCATTTCATTTTACAACAACATTATGAGGAAAACATTATTTCCATATTTAGATTTTTAAAGTAGAGCAGAAAAGCATTCAGTAACTTACTCTAGGTCTCACAGTTATAAAGTGATAGATCAATGTACCTGACTCTAAACCCTTTCCATTCAAAAATAATACTAGTTTGGTGAATAATGTGCTCATATAATGTCAAACTTTCAAAGGAGAACTTAAACAAATACTTGAAGCTCAACTCTACATGTATAGTACTTCCATGAAAAGAAGGGTTCCCTAAAACATAACTTGAAAATCCTGATAGATGGCATCTCACAGAGTCTGGTATCCCTACAGTGAGGGCACAACAAAAATTTTTGATAGCCCTCTGTGTCTTAGTAGATAACAAGCCCCCTATATAACTATGCTAATTTTGCTCACCCCAGCAATGCAAGATGAGGTCAGCAGAATACCATGTGTTAGAGGTCAACTATAGACTTTAGAAAGGGAGCATGAATTAACTCATAAAATATCTGAACCCATTTAATAATCTTTTCATATGACAATATTCAGATGAAATTAATTAAACAAGTGTTTATTAATAGGAAAAAATACCCCACAGAAATAAAAAACATGGACTTTAAGATTACACAAACCTAGATTATCATCCTAGTTTTCCTTTTACTAGCTCTGGATATAAGGCAAATCATTTCAGCCCAATGATCTGCAGTTTATTTGTAGGAAAAGTAAGGCTCATAATAGTGTCTCATTGGACTGTTGTACAATATGTATTTAATGAGATAATATACATAAAATACAGGGTATTTGACCCACAGGAGGCACTTCAGAAATGATGATTATTTTGTTCATATACTAGCATTATTATTAATATATACCAGATAGCATGGAAGATCCGTTAGAGCAGATAGGCCCCCTACATAGACATGGAAGTTATGGACTAAAAAGATAGGCTGTTAAACAAGCATTGATCTTGCAGTTCATAATTACTATGCTGGAAGAGGTTAACATTTTCAAGAGTTCCAAAAGCTTTCACTTAAAAAAAAAAAAAAAAAAAAACCAACATTCCAAATTGAGAACTAGTCCCACTGAAGGTAAATATTTCATGAGGTTCCCAATCCAATCTCACATCTTCACACGTCCTTACTGGGGCATCTGGGTGGCTCAGTCATTAAGCGTCTGCCTCCGGCTCAAGTCATGATCCCAGGGTCCTGGGATCAAGCCCTGCATCGGGCTCCCTGCTCAGCGGGAAGCCTGCTTCTCCCTCTCCCACTCCCCCTGCTTGTGTTCCCTCTCTCACTGTGTCTCTCTCTGTCAAATAAATAAAAAATCTTTAAAAAAAAAAAATTGTCCTTACCACCATGGAAATACCTGAGCATTCATGGTACCCAGGGGAATACTGCCGTTTGGAGGGTGCTCAGTTTGCCTGCCTCTTTCCCCTCTAATGGGTTTGCTTTGATGGGTGATGGTGTGCTTTTTGGGATGCTAAAAATCCATACATCTTAGTTCCTAGCAAAAAGATGTGACTGAACGCAAGGTCCTCTAGGGAAGACTAAAATTTTGAAATTGATTGGAAACACCAATTCCCATTTCAGCTTGGAGAAGAAGTGATGGTATTCATTACTTTAGGATTTTCTATCTCAGGCAGGTCTACTCGTGACCATGAATGAAGATCACTTATATAAGGCATGGGAATTAAAGTATTAGATTCTGTGTCATTGAGAGAATACTTGGTTAGGACTGGCCAATGCAGTAATTTGCCAACAGCTGGCCAAAGTTGCCAAGGCCAAAGGGTGGCTATTCTGCAAGGAATGGTTTCCATAATTGTAATTGGAGTGCATTATGAGGGAAAGAGGAAAGGCAGAAGTGGCAATGACCATGAACGAGCTCCAGGCAACAGATGCTCTTTTTGGAAAACTAGTCATGTTACTAAGAATGATGACATTGCAGGCTAGGATGTTTGGCTTTTCTTGTCTTTTGGCAGTCAGTGGGGATGATATTTGGTGCCATCTTCTGAGTGTCCCTGAAATGACATCTGTCCAACCTGTTTTATTTGTTTGTATTTTTTCCTTTTGTTTTGTTTTTGGTTATCTAAAATATACTATGTGGGATCATCAGATATTCACAGAAAGACATTCTCAGAAACCTTCAAAGATTTACTTAGAAAGTATATGTCTAGTACAGGCTAAGAGAAGGATCCTTCAACACAGTTCCCACTTTCTCCATGGTGAGCCATGTCAAAGCATATGGCAAAACACATTACTATCATGATTAATTCTTTTGAACCACAATTTAGTTTCAAATGATTAAGATATTTTGCATTGATTATTGACTTCAGTTAATATGTAGCTCCTGCTATTTTGTTGCTTTTTACATTTTTAAAGCTTCTGGGAGAAATTTTAAAAAAAGATTTACATCCATACTAATATACTCCCAAGGTGTTCTTCACATTAACATTTCAGTTTGTGGAAGTTTTAAATGTTTTCAGCCTGAAATTATTCATGGTTACCTTGTTGGCCATTTTTCAACAAAAGAGCTGCTCCTGTGGACAGGCATGGCAGCCAGCCAGGAGAAACTGGGCAGAGAGGAGATGCAAATTTCCCCTCAAAATTAGGTGAGGGGAAATTATGTGACTAAGTATATCGGCTATTTAAATCTAACAGTAATTCAAGGCCCATCTCAAATCCCTCCTCTTCCTCCAAATGCTTTTTTAATGACTCCTGGCCACAATGACCTCCCTGCCCTCTGTGTTTCTACAGCTCACAATTACCTCAGGTAGTTATAAAATTAAAATTAAGATGTATTTTATAAGTTTATGTATAAGTTGACAGATGAAACTATTTGCAGGAGGCATGTTTTATGTAATTGTTATATATTTTTAAAATCAGCTATTTATTAATGTTAATAGGAAATTAATACCTGGATCAGCCCCAGAGCCACTGACCATCTTCTAGTAGTAACAGTATCGCAGGAACTGGATGTCCTAAGAACCTCTCTGTACCAACATCTAGAGTTATCTTCCTCTTAAGTTAACAGATCATCTGAATTCAGAAGGTAGTACAAGGTCAAGTTGGTAGTAATGGGAAGAAACCAGAAAATATTTATACTTCTTTTTGTTACCATATGTCAACTTTCTTCTCCTAGGAGACATCAAGAAAAGGCTTTGGGAGCAGAAGGTGAATAGATTTAAGGGCTCAGTTCTCATTAGAAAAGTAAGGAAAGGTTTTTCCATGCAAAAGCTCAGCAAAGACAGAAAATAATTCTGGGAGTAGATGGCTTCAGAGATAGGGAATATATCTGGATGAAAGGTATGGGTAATGGCTACCTTCATTCATTCAACATTCAGCTAACGAACGCTTACTAGGCATCAGGCACTGGTTTTAGGGGGTACTTGAGGATACTACAATAAATTTATTAACCACGATCTCTGCCCTCAAGGACTTTATACTCTAGTGGAGTACAAAAATTAAGTAAATAAGCCCACATACATATAGTTATTACTGTGGTGAGGGAAAAAAACACAAAGACATCTATAGAATATTGAGTAGTGAGTTGAGACTAGAAGGGCCATTTATATAGGATGGTCAAAGGAGGTCTCTAAGGCAAAACAAAAAGAGTAACATCCAAAAAATAAAAATTAAAAAAAAGATAACAACCATCCTGAATAACTGTAGGGAGAGGGTTCCAAGCAGAGGGTTCAACATATGCAAGAGTGCTAAGACAGGAATGACCTTGATTTGTTCTAGGAGCAGAAAGTATGAGGAGTTTAGTGCACAGAGAAGGGGAATGTGAAATGGGCAGGGGCAAAACACGTGGGATCCTATAAGCCAGGAGAAGTGGTTAGATTTAATTCCAACTGTGATGGGGAATCACTGAAATATTCTAAGCAGAGAAATATCACAACCAAATTTTTATTTGACAAGAAAATGCAGGCTGTGGGTAGAATATTGCCTGTAGGTAGAAAAGAGTAAAGACAGTAAAGTATTTATCTAAGGAAAAGATGAAGGTCTTTTGGATTATGATGGTGGCTGTGGGAATGGTACAAGGTGGTCAAATTTGGACCATTTTGTTGAGTTGGAATGGGTAGGTTTTGATAATATAGAGATTAAGGGAGAGAAAAAAAAAATGACAGATGATTCCCAGGATCCTGGGCTCACCAGTAGGTTGGATGCATAAGGTATTCCAAATGATTCCTGTGTCATCTTCTACTGTTCACTCCTGTTTTTTGTTCATCTTATTTCCCCAACAAATGCCCTCGTGAACAAGTGCCCTAATGTCTTCTGTGCCCATTGTGTCTGTCCCAACAGGGTTCAATAAACACTCCAGTAATTTATTTTCTCTGCTACTTGAACAAGAAAACATTATTCAAGAACAATTTTCCATAGGAAAAACATTCTAAAATTTTTAGAAACTTTAGCTTTGCTCTCTCTATATTTATACTACCAAGATTACTCAGAACATTATTACTCCATTTAGAAGCTTTGCATCAAATTATAAATCTGAGTTGTTCACTTTCATTAAATGTTTAACTTTCATGATGATACATCTTTTTGTTACCTGTAACAATTTCTGTGGTAACTCTTGTGAAATATAAGATGGTATCTTAAAAGCTTTATGAATTTTTAGTACTTTCCATAAGAAAAAACTCTTTTAACACTTGTGTGTTTTGTACTCCTAAATCAATACTTTAAATCCTAGTGGCTTTATCTTTACCATTTAGATAAAGATTCCTCTGATATTCTGTTTGTTTTGGACTTCGAATTACTTATGCAAGGCCATTCACTCTGTGAATTGTCTAAAGCAGTAGGCAACCCTACTTTCAGTTTTCTCCTGAAACCCAGAATAATTTTTGGTTGTCTGCACATTTCATTATTGATGAGTATTAGCAAACAGCAACAAAGCAAATCATAGCTATTAATACTAAATTACATGCATTAAGTTCCTACTTGTTTCCCAGCACCATAATAAACACTTGTATGTTTTATTTCACTTATTCAATATAAATGTTATGAAGTAAGTAGCAAAATTATACCCATTTTACTGATAAAGACTGAGACTTAGATTAAAGGCTGTGTCTAAGATCACCCAGCTGTCAATCAAAACTAAAATAAATACAAATGTACAATTCAAACTCTTAACTGTAAGGTATATTGCTTATTGACATAAGAAAGTCAATCTGGTTGGTATTTTAGTTATTTTATAATTTGGTCAATTGTAAATATATTTTCCAAAATTTTGTAATTCCACATGCTTTAACCTACATCTCTTGTTTTCTTATCAATATCAATTCTATTTATTTCATTAACCTCTTACTTTATCTTTCTTTCATTTTCATCTTTTCTCCCTGAACCAGATTTGGTACTTTACTCCAAAGGTACTTAAAGCTCAGCTCAGAGAAGGCGATCCCTCTGTATTTCATGACACTTTCCCTCATTGCTCTCTTGGATTCACAATACTGAACTCTGATAATAATTCTGAGATTTCTTAACTTGCTTTCCAGTGTCTATGAATGGAATACTGCGAGCTATGTGGAGTCTGAGGTCTGTACCAGAGGTGTTATGGGTTTCTTTTCATTGCTAGATGAATACTATATCATTCTTATTACTGCAGTTTAATGTTTTTTTATCCTGTTCTTTCAATATTTTCCTAGTACAATAGGGAAAGAGATTGGAAAATCAATAGAATTAGAATTGAAAAGAGACCATGACAAGATGAAAATTGGACAGAAACAAATTGAATGTTTTTTTTTTTTTTTCAGTTTAAATTCAAGATTAGACTAGATGTCTCTTGCTTCTCTCAGAAAATAAAAGGTGAGGAATATCTCACATGTATCCAAGGCACATCGTGTCTTCACTTTGGTTGCCTGCCATGGAATCCTCCATTTTATTCTGAACAAACTCTCCTCCCAAGATTATGTCTTGTTATGTGCTCACACCAGGGACCAAGTTGTCTATAACTTTTCCCATTGCTTTCTTTCATGAAGCTCATACTTTTTGCTACTCCTCTTAATATGAAACCATATTTAAATCCCCCACTTATCAAAGCCCACTGAACTATATTCTTTATTCTATCTGGATTCTTGATTAACAACTTCAGTGTATCTTATAATGTCTCTAAGACACCCAGATCCTGATTTTTTGGTCTTGCTTATACTTTCTGAATTCCTATACTTTAGGCTCATAGAGTCCTATTCTGCTATCAGTTTTTATGCCAATCCTGTGGATGATTTTTTTTCCCCACAGACCACATTCTAAGCATTTTATCTTTTTATTTATACATGAAATTATTTATTTCAGTCTTTGGAGACAATTTTCTTCTAAAGCTAGATCTTCTAAATCTACTTTTTATTTAATACCCATCTAATTCCTGAGCCATCTTGCTCCTATGAGGATGCCTTCATTTTTCAAGTCTATTCAGTGTCCCTTTAAGGGAAAGATGGAGGCATTTTGGACTAGGATTGGGGCTGCAAAGATGGTGAGAGGTGGCCAGATTTGGGTCATTATGCCAATCACTGTTGAGCAGTTCTACCAGAATTTGATGTCTATTTCTCAATAGTAGCCCCAAAAGTTGTTTTAGGATCTAATATAAAACCTTAAATGAAATAATATATTTTCACTAGAGGTTAAAAGCGATCACAGTCTTCAAGTAATCAAAACATTTAATATTTCCTGCACAGTTTTTTCATTCAATAAGTATTTATTAAGTGCCTTTTAAGTGCCAGGTACTCTGCTAGATATCAGCAATTCTACTGAGCATAAAATAGACAATGTCTTCCAGAGTTCAGAGAAAGCTTAGAAGAAAAATAATCAGTTTTATTACAAAGAAGTGTGATGAGTGCTCTGGGAAATTACACAGAGGCTTGTGAATCTGTAGAGGAGGATTCCATTTAGTCAAGAGGCAATGACTCTTATCTGAGATCCAAAGAATGGTAAGAAGTAACCCTATCCTAGCGCTGAGGAGAGAAAGCTGCAAAGGACAGTGCCCCTGACCTTGAAGAACATATCAAACAGGGGTATATATGCTTTCTGAGAGGTCGTACTAGAAATAGTTCAAATAAACAGAAAATTTTTTAGACCAACAACTCTTAACTTTGCACTCAAAATTCACCTAAGCTTCATTAAAAAAAAAAAAAAATCTATGCCTAGTCACCCCAAAATTTTGAATTAAACTTCCTGGGTGTGGATCCTGGAAATTTCCATTTAGTGGACTCTCTAGTGACTCTTGTATATAATAATGCTGGGGAATCATTGCCTAAGACTTAAACATAGGTTTTCCTGAGAATCCTCTATGCACGTTTTACATCTGCAGATTCTTGAGCACACCTGAGAACATTGAGGGTCTAGAACTAAGAGGTCCAGATTCTTCATTTTTAAAAATCAGTCCATTTGATTCTGGTTCAAGAGTAGGCAGACCACACATGGATAAACTGTGCTGTAAAGCTTTACAGCAACATTATATGTTAAGAAGATGACTATGGACTAGATAGTGATTTAAGTTTTAGAAGAAGATTGGGTATAATCAACTGGATGGTGTCTTACTTTCTGGCCACATCTAGCTCAAGTCAGCTCCCACTCAAGCCTAACTGACCAGTTACTACTCTGATGTACAAATGGCAAACCACATTTCTTTGCTCATAAAAATATAAGTGTATGCAGAACTTTCAATATGTAAGGAAAGCACATGGGCTTTCCCAATTCTCTTATTTGTTTTTGTAACAATTCTGAGATCTATGGGGTTAAGTCACCATTATATAGCTCTTGCTTTCAGAAAGAACTGAGAAAAAAATTATTATACTACCTCCTGATTCTTTATAATGTAGGCAAAACCTGACATTTTCTGTAGGCAGGTGTTCAATCCTTCTGAGAAAAGCATAGTGCACTTTGTAGCTGCTTCCCATACCTCTTCCCAGACTATCCCTGCCTTGTAGCCAGAGTGTAGTTTTCCTCCTGTGGTTTCTCATCATTCTTTATGATGAAGTCATTTTTTTAATGAGGCCCACCATGCTCTATAGGATGTGCCCAACCCTCCTTCAACTGCATATCTCCTCTTTCTTTGCTTTATTAAATATGCAACACACCTCTATGTCATAGGGCCCCTTCTTCCATGCAATCTCCTCTACCTGGAGATAGTAGTCTCTGCTTCCTCCCATGTCAACACAACTAAATACTCATCTTTCACATGGCAGCTCAGGAGTCACCTACTTAGAGAATCCAGCCTTAATTCCCAGCCAAGGGCAGTTTTTATTTAACACTGTTTCTGTCTCATAGAGTGTTTTCCAGAATGTTATTATATACTCTTTCATAAGTTTATTTGCTTAATGTCTCCATAATTAGACTGATAGAAACTATGTGTGTGTGTCTTTATATTCACTGTATTGACTACACATAGCAGATGCTTAATAAATATTTGTTGAAGAACAGAATGAAGAGTTTAAAATACTCCAAGAGAGTCAGGTTTGTGATTTCAGTTCATTCCACTGGTTCATTGTATATTTATTTAATATTTGTTATATGCTGAACCCATTAATAAGCACCAGGAATGCAGAAATGAATTAACTGTTTGTGAGCTATAACCACAATATGCACCCTCAGTTTTAGCCAACTTTCTTGCAATTAGATGTTGTTGTATCACCTGTTTGTATCTCACTAATGCATCTCCCCTACTTATCTGCAATCAACTTGGGCATATTCCATTATATTCCTTCTGTTTTTTGTTTTGTTTTGTTTTGTTTTTCCCGTACAACACCTAGCTCATTTCCAGGGAGTCTGAATAAGGCATCCAATCAAATCCAATTCTAGAAAACAAACTAAAACCTCAGATTAATTTTTGATTTAGTATGTGAAAAAGCACTTTTGTCTAGGTAGTTATAAAACATAAGGACTGGCAAAACATTTAGGAGATTAAGTAGTCCATCTCTTTTTTTTCTTTATATGAATATAAGATTCTATCATATCAATTTTGTTTAAAAAATCTAGGGTATTGGGCGCCTGGGTGGCTCAGTTGGTTAAGAGACTGCCTTCAGCTCGGGTCATGATCCTGGAGTCCCTGAATCGAGGCCCGCATCGGGCTCCCTGCTCGGCGGGGCGTCTGCTTCTCCCTCTTACCCTCCCCCCTCTCATGTGCTCTTTCTCATTCTCTCTCTCACAAATAAATAAATAAAATCTTTAAAAAAAAATCTAGGGTATTTTTGATAATTTCTAGTGAAAAAGCAATTCAAATACTTTCATTAAAAACAACTCTCATAAGAAACACAATTTATTTTTCCTTAAGTCTAACCTAAAATCTATATTCAAATATGATCATAACTCTTCAAATACTTGATACCATTTGTAATAGTGTTTAGAATTCTTCTTCCCTTTAACCATTCTATATCAAAAATATTTGGTGCAAATATTTTTTTCTCTTTGAAAACATATTCCAAAATCTTCATATTAAATTTAAGTTAAAAAGTTTAAAGCTAAAGTTGTACTCTTATTCTTCATAGACCTGACTCCATTTTAAATGTTTGTAACATTGTTCCTTCATTTTGAATAACAATAAGTCACCAACTTTTAATATATTTGCTTTTCCTCGTTTTGGTTTAACTATGTACATCAATTAACATCACCTTTTTCTCTTTGGGAATTTATCTGATTAATATTGTTTCTACCTGTATCACTTACTACCTTGCTAATGGTTTGGAATAGAAGAGTCACAGTCTAAATAGTCAAAATAATAAAACTGTATGTATTATAGAGTCTTAGACAATAAAGATTACATTTATATTATTCTAGTTCTATGCAGCCAGCAGATCTGTATCTAATGGACCAAACTAAGTACCATAGCATCTATTTAAATAAATTCAAAGTACATAGTTGTCAGAAACACTCAGTTCTACATGAAGACAGATTGTTCAGAGGCTTAGGTTAGTGACACAGTAATATTCTTAATCCATCACGGTTATCCTTCATATTGATAATCTTTCATGTTCATACTTATTGAATATATAATGCTAGTGTTTGTTTTTGCCAAAGTGAGGTAGACCAGGATTAGCTATATTTTACAAATAAAAAGAGGTAAGGAAAAGTTAAATGACTTTGCCAAGGTCACACAGTGAGTACACAGAAGATCTAAGATGAAAACAAAGTGCAATGAGCCATGATGCCTCCCTTCCCAGGAAATCATTTATCAAGCAGTTATCCCAAATCAAGATTAATTGGGTCAGATGATAGCTCTTCCTTCACCAAAGCACATTCAACTCATATAGCTGAGATCTGTTATTTGTGTGTTACCATTCTAAATAGAGTATGAAATGGAAAAAAAAAAAAAAACCCAAAGTTAAAGAAAGAAGTTGTTTCCCTCTAATTACATCAAAAATATTATATCCTTTCCCTATCACATCTGTGTGAGTTAGGGCATTATAGGGAATCTCTCACACGTTATGTCCAGATAAAAGCTAAAAAGAATAGGTTCATGGCTCTTCAATGCTCTAATCTTGTACTTGTTGTTTCTAGAATTAAAGCTGCCTGGAGTGTGTTTCCATAAGCATTATGTTTTCCTTTGGAGTCAAATTGTTCCTGTTTAAACAGCTGTCCTCAGTTCTACTGCTGTCATACTGGTTGCAATTATATTTCAACTGAAAACCATTGTTGCATTTTTATTTATAACTTGGCAAAAGAGAGTGACTTAAACTACATGGAGGTCAGTTTTTCAGAACTGAGATCAATTAAATTATTTAGCAAATGCACCGGTGTCAGAAATATTATCCCATGGTATATTTATAAATTTAAAGGGGAAAAACTCAATTACAAAATCCATGAGCATTAAATGGGTAGCAGTGCTTTCTGCAACTTAATTTGAAATGGATTTTAAACTGAGTAAGAGTTGTTTCTAATGATGTCATGGAGGAGGCAGTGACTGCTAAGTTCCCGTCTATGCTTAGGATTTAAATATCTGCATTTGGTCTCCTATTCACTTTGTAACAACGTAATAAATGACTCCCAACAAGGCATTCTTTGAGAAAATTATTCACTTTGATTAGAAGGATAGGGCAGTATGATGGATAGAGGCCACCATAGACCCAGATTTCACCACACACTAGCTAAAATCACTTTGGACCTTACAAGACACAAAACACCAGTCCCTTCAATCATCTACCTCCAGATATGGACAAAGGGCTTATTGTGTTCCTATCACTTCTCTTACTTCCATCACCCACTTTTAAAGATACCAGCTGTGAGGATTTGTTGACTTATTTAAAATCCCTGATGAAAATAGGGAGAAAGTATAAAGACTCAATAATATTTCATAACACTTCCAAAAGTGGTGTTAAAGAAGACAACCTGAAGACAGCTAACTGAAACCAGGAAACTGTTCTGCTTTTCAGGTGCACATATTCACATTTAAGGAAAGGATGATTTCAGATCAGGAGAAAAGAATATTAGAAATATTAGAAATAATAGTAAGCACATTCCACACTTGTTTTGTGCCAGGCACTGTGCTAAATGTTAAGAATACAGAAATAAGCAAGCATAGCCCTATCTTCAAAGATCCCACAATTTAATAAAATAATCAGGCACATGAGCAAATAACCACAATGGAATGGTAGTCTCTCTAATTGAGGCATGTACATAAACCAGAAAACATCAAGTAGGGTAGTTTGAAAAAATAGTAAAAGTTTCACTGGAAAGATAACGGTTTAATGGTTTTGCAAAGTTGTTTTTTTTTTTTTAACCACAGAATTGATAAATAGGGAGGGGTTGTGAGCAATGTGTGTGACACAACATTGGGAAATATAAAAGATCATGACACACTGTGGGGGTAGGAGACTTCAGCACGGTCAGAAAATGTTGAGTTGGGAGCCAATGTTGGAAGAAGAGGTCAAAAATGTAAAGAGAGATTAGGTTGATAAAGGCCCTGCATGCTCTGCCAAGGAATTTTAGGAAGCAGCTGTTGAAGATTTTAACCAGAAAATTGACATGACTAGACTGTACTTTGATAAAATAACTCTGTCAACAAGGTAATAAATGGCTAGAAGGAGAAGCATTTAAAATTGGAAACTCGTGGTGGGGAGTCTAGTAAGGAAGCCATGGCAATGGTTCAGGTAGAAGGGGAAGAGGTCAGTGGGGATGGTTAAAAAGGAATCTATTTGGGCGCCTGGGTGGCTCAGTTGGTTAAGAGACTGCCTTCGGCTCAGGTCATGATCCTGGAGTCCTGGGATCGAGTCCCACATCGGGCTCCCTGCTCAGCTGGGGGTCTGCTTCTCCCTCTGACCCTCTTCCCTCTCGTGTTCTCTGTCTCTCATTCTCTCTCTCTCAAATAAATAAATAAAAAATCTTTTAAAAAAAAGGAATCTATTTGAAAGAAAATTGCTAGTGTTTATTAGAAGGCACGGGTGGCTATGGATAATGAAGGAAGAGGAGGAGACCAGGTTTATTCTATTAGTAGGAGGATCTCTAGGTTTAAAGCAAAAGATATGGTTTTCAAAGTTTCTTTATAGCCATTCAATTCTTTTTTTTTTTTAAGTGATACAGATTTGGGGTGAAAACTGAGTGCTAGAGAGGAAAAAAGTGCTAGAAACAGGTGTCATTTGGTTGGATAGGGCCAAGTAAGTCATATAAAGACCTAGAAGAAAACATCTGCAATTTGAAGGTGGGGGAGAGTCTAAAGCTGAAGCAGAAGGACTTTCCTGGAAGAAGTTGTTCCTTATAGCTATCATTGTTTAGCTTCAATAAACAAGACCCAGACTAAGTCCTTTAATAGTTAAAATATTTCTTGAGAATAATTTGAGAATGATACATGTTAATCCCAGTTCCATGAATTAGCAGGAGTATGACCCTGTGAGAATCCCTTAGTCTCTGAGACTCAGTTTTATTGTCTATTTATTTATTTATTTATTTATTTTGAGAGAGTGCACATGCATTCACACGACCATGCACAGGAGCGAGGGGGAGAGGGAGGGAGAGAGAGAGAATCTTAAGCAAGCTCCACATTCAGCATGGAGCCCGATGTGGGGCTTGATCTCATGACCCTAAGGTCATGACCTGAGCAGAAATCAAGAGTCAGGTGCTTAACTGACTGAGCTACCCAGGTGCCCCTATAATCCTTAAGATGGGAGAATAATACTTCCTCATAGAATTATTTTGGGGATTAAATGAAACAACAAAGGTAAGGTACTTTATGTTCTTCTCAGCATATAATAAGCACTTTGTAAATGGTAGCTATTTGCAAATTTTTATTGAAAGTAGATCATGTAGCAGTTAAGCTGAGTTGCTGTACCTCAAATTTATATTCCTTTCTATCTTGTTCACTCCCTTATTCATTCAGCAAGCGGTTTTTGAGCCGCTGTCCTATATCAAACTACATCTGGAGGTACAGATCACTAATTATCGTCTAACAGTCTAATAGGGAAAGAAATGCAGTCAAAATAAAGACAGCACAGTATGATCCCACAGCTTATAAATCCACGGACATGACAAGTCATTAACATGCATTCTGTTAATATCCTTCTTAAAATAATTTATCCCTGCTCAGCGGGCAGTCTACTTCTCCCTCTACCCCTCCCCCCTGTTCGTGCTCTCTCTCTCTCTCAAATAAATAAACAAAATATTTAAAATAATTTAATTTGGGAGTGATTGTTTGAAACTATTGCACAAATTTGAAGCCCAGTTAAGTTAGCCAAAAGATAACCAGTTTGAATTACCACCAGCAGTCCCAGAATTATACTGCAACACTCAGAGAGGATATGGCTACATAAATCAATGTATATGATGATGATTAGTATCATAATTATACTAAATGCAAACATTCTAACTCAGGACTCCACCTAACACAGTTGGTACCTGTATAGATGTAATGATCAAGAGTAGCCAACATGAGAGACTTTTTTTAATGATTCACCTGTCCTGTTGGTGCTATGTTAGTTGCTTTTAACTTTTAACTTTGTTAGGTAAAATGCCATTTGGGTTTTTTGTTTTGTTTTTAATTTTTGTTTTTTAGAAGTGAGGAAACAACCCACAGCATTTTTTCCTACTAAAATCCATTCATGCCAGAGAAAGAGAAAATTGTTGGCTAGAGAAACCAGAAGCAAAATTTCAAAGTGAAGTCAAACAAAATACTAATCAATTCTTATATGTATTAAAATGTTTTCATTTTCATAACCCATTTAGCAAGTAGGTGTTTCCTGTGATGCAAAGATACATTAATTTTTTTTTCTTTCAACACCTCTACAAATTGCTTTTGTGTAATACACTGCACATAGGATACTCACCCAGAGAGCTGATGTAAACCTCATTTTGAGAAACAAAAGCAGTGTCAATTTATATGGCAAGAGAATGAATACTACATTCCAAGTTGATATAGAATCTGACACTTCGAATCTAAAATAAATTATTTGGAAGGCCTACTATCTTTTTTCCCTGACCTTGTTATTAACAGCATTTGTGACCTCATATGCAAATGAAGTAAAATAGTAAGGATGTTTTTCATCAGTATGAATTAGCAGGTTTTTACTGTATGTTTCTGTGATCATCAGTTTATTTCCCAAAGTGTAATTTCGACCTCCTTAAATCAATTTAACCAGCAGCATGTTGCGAATGTGACTCATTTCATCTAGACCTGTGATTAGCATTATGTTGCTGCAATGAGACCACCTGACAAATTTTTCAGCCTAGAAGTTGTCCATTTCAATTAACAGGAAACTCAGGACATTTCCCTGTCAGGATAATAAAAGTGTGGGCTGATTTGCCTCCTCTCTTGAAAAAGAAAAAGATATTATGTACTGTGAATAGGAAGTCTACCTCCCTTTTTTTTTTTTTTTTTCAGAACACAAAGTCTTAGCAGGAAGTGAATATAAATAATGGAAAACAATTCTGTATGCTGGAACTTAGAGAAGTGTGATTTCTTTTTTCTCCACATTATAGTGTATGTGCCAGGCATTCCTTTCCTAATTCTGTCACTCCTCTAGAAAAATAGATGGGCACATCCATGAATTTATATTGCTGATCTTGCCTGCTGTTACCTGTCCATAGCAATAGACCTGGGTTTTCTGTGCTTTGAAAAGGAAATACTTTGAAGAAAATGCATCATTCTAATGTTTAAATATTGTTTGCTATCTGAATCCTTTGAAAAAACTTGCGGTGTTTAATTCTCAGGCCAGTGCTAAGCAAGGCTACCTAATGGGTGGCGAAGGAAAAATGCACTGCGAAGACAACTCTAAATAGCTTCATGAAGAATTGGTTCAGCTTTTCAATAATACTTTAATAAGATTAGAAACTCTGACATCGTCTTAGTCAACATCGGCGCGTGCTGGACTGCACATGTAAACCATAGCTTTTCTGGTCCAATTTAATTTCTCTGTGTTCTAATCTTGATATATGTCTTTTTTGTTAATAGTTTTCATAAGCCTACATCAGAGAGGAAAACAAACCAAAGCAAATCTTCTTTCAATATAAAAACATCCCTGCAAATATATGCATTCTTTAGATAGACTGTTCTGTATGGTTAAGCTTCACAAACTCATCTCTGCTGCAGGCGGCAGATTTAGCTGGGAGACAACTGAATTATAAGATTGGTTTTGGACTACTGAGGAAAAAAATAGAGCTAAAGTGTGGAGATTCCATCATGAGGTGTAAAATAAGAACTTCTTCTTCCTATGTCAGTTTCTCTAACACTGGTTCATTTTCCTTTGTATGAAGAAGGGTCATGATCCGGATCCCTCCCACTTGTCCTCCATGCGGTGGCCCTCAATTAACATTGTGCCTATATATGCAGTGATGAGAAGAGCCTAACATCTTGCAAACACCTCCTTTCTGGAAAACTTCCGATGATTATTTTAGAGATTTGCGAACTGAAAGGATGAGTACCTAGCCCTCTAAAAAATCATTTTAAAGATGAAAACTGCTGTTCCAAGAGTTTGATTTTCTCCAAATCAGAAAGTCAGCTAGTTATGGAAGTACAGAGTGCCATCATCTGCCCCCTAGAAAAGCATTTGACCTTTCAGTGTGCTGTGTAACTTGACTACAAGAACCAGGGACTGAGAAAATTTATAGTGCCCACACCTAGGCGTCTTAAAGAAATAATTTAAAATAACTCATGTTTTCATTTTATCTTTCAAAGAGTTGAATTTTGTCTAAGTAGCACAGTTATTCATTTTTATTCTGCTGCCAAAATAAGTTCTAACATTTTAATGTCTTACATTTTAATGTTCCTTTTACTTTCTTATATTCTAATGCCTCTTTTACTTTTTCAAAACATCTTCAAATCATTTTCTTCTGTCACTGTTGCTGTCCAGTAAGGTATCTATTCTTATTTCTGTTTTGTTTTGTTTTTTTCTCCCCCACTGAGGACACGGAAAACAAGGGAGGTACAATACAATCTTACCAAGTTCACGAACCAGTCCACACAGACATTAACAATGTAATTACGGGGGTGCCTGGGTGGCTCAGTCATTAAGCTTCTGTGTCTTGATTTCGGCTCAGATCATGATCTTGGGTTGTGAAATGGAGCCTGAGTCAAACCCCATATCGAGCCCCATGGGAAGCCCCACCTCAAGCCCCTCGGTGAGCTCTACACTCAGCAGGGAGTCTGCTGGAGATTCTCTGCCTCTCCCTCTGTCTCTCAAATAATAAGTACATCTTTAAAAAAAAAACAATTAATTATGAATGCCAGTGATTTTGCAGAAAGAAAAGAGAGAGGAAATTTACCAAGTATGAGTGATTTGTGCTAAATTATTGGGAGAAGCTTTATGTGTTATTTCATTGAATTATTGGTGGAAGAGCATTATCTCGAATTTTTTAAATGATATACTGAGTCTCTTACAGGGTAAATTCAGCTGAGGCCTTAAAACCATCTAGAGGCAAACCTGGGATTCAAACTCAGGATTGTCAGTCCTAAACAAATGCTTGATCCTATAGATTAGTGGTTCTCAAAGTGTAGTCTGAGGACTCTGCGGGCCCAAAGACCATTTCAGGAAGTCTATGAGAGCAAAACTATTTTCCTAATATCTTCTTAAATCTCATTATCTAACAGTTTCACAAGGGAGTTTTCCAGAGGTTATAAGATATATTATAACACAACAAATTGACTAAAGAAGCAGACATGAGAGTCCAGCTATCTTGTATGAAATCAGATGTTTCAAAAGATCTGCAAATGTGTAAGACAGTGACCCTCTTCCTACAATTTTGTTTTGGAATATAGTTTTTAAAAATGTTAATTACATTAACATGTTATAGATTTATTGTTCATTGTTGTTTTAATAAATTAGTAACATTTCACATTTCTTATTTTTAATTTCTAATAGGTTATATATCTGTATATGGAACTTACATCGCGAAAGTTATCTTAGAATTCTTGATAATTTTTAAGAGCATAAAGGAGTTCTAAACCACAACATTTTAGAACCACCATGCTAAATGATGCTTCTTCATGGAGTAAAATTGGAAGTTACAATATACAGCAAAACAGCCCAGGACCTATCTTTCTAAAATAAGAAAATCTACGTGTACATCAACCTTAGTACTAGAAATGACTTTTAGATAAACCTTGCTGCCATGTCATTTTTAAATGTAACTCATCCTAGAAAGAAATCCCTAATTAGTTCTTTTCTTGGAGGTCACGAGTTATGAATTATCACTCTAACCAGGAATTTAAATCCAACTTTTGACTTAGTTTCAGCAAGGGCCTCAAAGGCCAAGAGGGAAATGAGGGGTGATAAAACCTGCACATTCCAAAGTCAGAGGCTAGAATCTACATAGAACTTTTAAAGGCAATTTTTAAAGTTGGTTTGACAACCTCTCTTCTACCTAGATGACATAAAAGGGTAGAAGTAAGAGAAGCCAGTTTGTTGGAAACTGAAGAATTTCTTTAAACAAACTTCTCAGTATGCTTGGAGTCTTTAGAGAGGAGAGATGAAGAAAGCATCCCTCTCCCACGAAAACTGGAGAACGGCACATTAGGGATCCTCGTCTACAACATAAGGAGTCTGTGGGGCCCCACAGCTGATGACTAACCTGAGCAGGAAAAGCCAAAAAGCAGGATTTTATGACTGGCTCAGCCCTCAAATGGAGGAGCTTGAACAAGAGCCTTCATGGGAGCAGTCTGGACCCACACAGGTAGACAGAGCCAAGTATGGTGAGCGCTTCCTCCGGGACCAAATATTAATGAAACTGCCTTGAGTAGTTATTGTTAGTAACTTCTAAAACTTTTATGATTATATATTTTATTATTCATAATAGTTTATTATCACCTAATTATATTATTTCAGTCCTACAGAAAAGTTACAATAGTGTGAAAAACTCCCATACACTCTGCCAAGATTCTGCAATAGTTTATATTAAGTTGTGCCATTTGCTTTATCATTCCCTTTCTCTTTCTTTATCAATCTCTCTCTCCATACACATGCATACACAGAGTTGTTTTTTTTTAAACCATTTGCATGTAAGTTGAAGACATCAGGCCTCTTTACCCTTAAATACTTATGTGTATTTCCTAAGAATAAGCACATTTTCTTATATGTCCACAGTACTGTTATCAATATCAGCAAATTTCTCATTGATACCATAATATTACCTAATCTATAGCTACAATTGTCTCAAATGCTCCCAAGAACACTGCCTAGAAGGGCATCCTGACCCCACATAAGGGAAGAACTGATGATTTCCCAAAGATGGAGAGAGGAAGTATGAAGGACAAACAGATGAATATTCACAGGTCTCTAACCCAGGCTTGAGTGACTAGCAAGGATTCTAGGAAATTGGGGTTGGCGATAGAAAGGACTCATTCACTGAAGAACAATTCAAGGGCTTATTTTCTGGGAAAGAGATTTCAAAGAGGCACCTAGCCAACAAATAGCAAGGCAAATGCAAGGATGGATGGGAGAGCGCTAACCCCAGATCCCAGGCTCCTGCTTGTGCCTTCTGCCTAAACATCAGCATCAACTGCGGAACCCAGGGCTGTGCCATTTCAGCAAGTAGAGATCATTCATACTCAGCAGCCAGGATAAGATGCTGTATCATCATCCAAAGCCAGAATTTTGCTCTACCTGTACCATGTCTACCGTTCTAGAGCTGCAGAGGCATTTATTCCTTAAATAATCAAATAGTAACTGCATGTCTACATTGTAAAGTCCTGGACAAGGAACAAATGTCTGAACATTATCTTCAATATTCATTCACTCATTTATTCATGTACTCACTTAACAAATATTTACTGAGAAGTATAATATGCC
This sequence comes from Phoca vitulina, assembly GCF_004348235.1. NCBI lineage: Eukaryota > Metazoa > Chordata > Mammalia > Carnivora > Phocidae > Phoca > Phoca vitulina. The sequence goes on along the minus strand of NW_022589779.1, from coordinate 3,723,482 downwards.
ATACTTTCTAGGTGCTAAGAAAACATTATTCAACTAAAATGGGCAAAATCCCTGTTCTCCTGCAAGTTACTTTCTAGGCTGCAGTCTATTTTTCTTGTTGGACTTGAACTATTATCTTTGCAAGGGGATGCCGCAGTGATGTTTTGTTATGTTGCATGCTATAGTTTTTATGCTATGGTGATTTAGGAAAGGATTTGGATCGGAGAATGAAGCAAACAGAGAATTTAGTCCAGCTTTGTTCCCCTGTGATGATGTATTGTCTTCTTGAAATCCTGCTTGTTAGCTACATATTTTATTTAGTAATAGCTCCAAGATAGTAGGTACTTAATCCTGCATTTATTCTGACCTTTTGACAGTCAATTGCAAGGCAGAGCACACTTATTTAAAATATGCTTATAAAATAATTCCTTAGGCATACAGAATTCATATTCAAAAGCTAAAGCCCACATGTGTGTATACTAATTAATTTTTGTGAACACCAAGTATGAGTGTTGATTTTCTATCCAAAGCTCTATGTATGTTTTTACCATTTAGGCAGTTCCGATTTGTCTGGAAGTATTTTGACATGATACATGTATTAAACACTCAGGTCTGAATTCAGAAGAATGTTCCTTTGGAGGACAAAAAAAAAAAAAAAAAGATCTGAGCCATCATTACTTTTACTTCAGTGGGAATCATGAGTCTCATCAGCATGATTCCATTTTCTCTAAGTTGACTTTAAAAATTCTTAAACTCAAAGTCAAAATATAATGATATTTGTTAAACTTTATAAAAGCACTGAGAAACCTGGAAATGATGCTTAAATTGTATTGAACCTTAGAGTTTCTAAAAGCCATTTTCAAAATCATTAGAAACTAAGTTTAATAGCTTGCTTTGGGAACGTCATTTGGAATTCACAAATCTAGAGAGAAAAATCAGAGTTATACTTTGTGTCAGACTTCTGGTTATTATTTTATAGAATAAAATTGTAATTTGATTTCTTAATCATAAATATATATACACACATATGCACACACATTCACATATAACACACACGTATCATATATAAGTGCATTAATTATATAGGTATGCATATATGTATTACATACATGCGTATGCTGGGTTTTATTCTTCAGTGTATACATATGGGTGTGTTTGTGTGTGTGTGTGTGTGTGTGTGTGATAGCTTTTAAGTGGTAAAAAGTGATAAAAAGGGGCACCTGGGTGGCTCAGATGGTTGGGCATCTGCCTTTGGCTCGGGTCAGGATCCCAGGGTCCTGGGATTGAGCACCATGTCGGGCTCCAAGCTCCACGGGGAGTCTGCTTCTCCCTCTCTCCCTGCCTCTCCCTCTGCTTGTGCTCTCTCTGTCTTTCTCTCAAATGAATAAATAAAATCTTTTTTTAAAAAGTGAGAAAAAAACTGTCTGAACATAGAGCTTTTTTTTTAAATACTACATATTACCTGTATAAGTAACTTTTTGAGAAGGTTGGTAATACAGATGCACACATACATTGTTGAAAATTTTATTTTGATTTTGCTAAAGAGAAGTGACTTCTGCCTATATATGAGGGCACAGCTGCTTCAAAATGAATCTTCCTCCTCAGTATGATTATGAAATACCTAAGTAGATATTTGAAAAGGCCCTTGAAATTTAAATGCATTTGGCATAATATAGTAAAGAATTATATCTTAAAGCTTGATTTGTTTATTTTATGCATCATTTATTTTAGTGTCTCATAATTTTTAAGGAAATATTACTTTTAACGTGTTTAGAATCATTTTCTCTTCTAACAGATTGACTACAGCAGCTTATGCTTCTGTTTGAACACTTTCAAGAAAGAAGGAAGTTATTAACCCACTGAGAATAGGAATTAGATCTGTTCCATAAACATATTCCAAGTACACAGAGTTATTAGTGTTTCCTGATCAATGGAACTAGTGTCCTGGTTATAGAAATGAGGAACTGAAGACTCAAAGAAGTAACTGCATTTTGTCAATGTTTAATGTATTTATCTATTGATCACTGGAAAAAAAATTGCCCATTCTCATCCAGGTAGTGGGCTTTTTATCTGATAAGAAAATGCCATTCTTCAATTTAAAAAAAAAAAACAAAAACAAAAACCAAGCCATATAGAATAAAACACTTGGAATCACTTGATTTTCCTGTTTGTTTTTAGCTGTTAGAATGTATTTAAAACTCTGAAAATCCACACAGCATTCGATAGTGATGTATTCCTTTTATACCTTTTAATAAACCCTTTAAAATTACTTACATGGCAATCTAATCTTAATGTTTGGAAACTGCTTTACTGCATTAAAGCAACTTATGTCCTTACTATTCTGCTATATCTTGAACATAAGCTGCTTGCCCCTACCTGAGGGCATTGTGCTCTCCTCCTGCAAGGTTCTTACCTGGATCCTTACACAGCTGTTTTTCTCACTTTACTCTGGTCTCTGATCAAATCTCTTTCCAGAGCTGACTTTCCTGACCACCCTACCTAAAATAGCATCTTCTGTCGAGCTTCCTGCTAATTCTTTTAAGCCTTACCTGCCTATATTTTTCCTTACAGCCATTGTTATGACCTGGAGTTAAATTGATTCACTTTCTCACCGATTACATGAGAACAGGGAATTTGTGTGCTATAATACTCACCTCTCTGAACATGTTGTGCCTATTTTATCAGAGGTGCTCAAAAAAATAAAAAAGGTGTGTGTGTGTGTATCAAACCTCTCTTGAATGAATGTAGAAGGAAAGTTGAAAACCAAAAGATCTGGGCAAGTAACAACCACATACACTTGAAGCCAATTTATGATTAAATAATATCACACCCAAAATGTCTGAAAAAATGGATTCCCTTTTGCTCAGAAGTAGTGAACACACTATGCTGTAGATGTTTTTAACTTGGAACAATAGAAATGAGTTATTTTAAAACACTGAAATAAGCTTTATTAAGATAAATTCTATTGCAACAGTTAACTTAAAGGTATACCATCACACCAATTATTTTGAATTTGATTTAAATAAATAGAGACACATTTAATCATGAATTTGCATCAACCATTGGCCAAGTGTTAATGGTCAGTTGCCTGTCTGTGGATAGATAGATCTCCTAATAAAATCCCCGGCATTTGAGGCTGTCCATTTCTTTCTGTAGGCATAGTATGAACTGATAAAGATTTCATTAGGATAAAGGAGCAAAAGAAGCATACTGAATATCACCAAATCTATAAGATGAGAATGTTATTTGCTTGTTCAAGGAATATTGTAGAAATACATGGTTACTTTTATCATCTCAAGTTATCTCCATAAAAACATGTGTTAGAAAACTTCAGGAAAATAATGCAGTTTGACAAGCCACTTCAAACTTCCTTCCTGTGGAGTTGTGTTCTACTTTTCAGAACTTACCAGCTATCTCTTTACTACAATAGAAAAATACACTTTTAAACATTATCTTCTCATATTCTTCTACTGAAATTTTAAGTGTAAATGTGGTAATGTGATGCATGTTCCTGGCCAACCTAATGCTTTAGAGTTTCCTAATGCAAAAACATGAAGATAAACTAGCATGGATAGAGCTAATTGCTATTCGTTTTTTTCCCCAGAGAGAAAATTAGAGCATACTTGTTCATTTCAGAGATTGTAAACACCATGAGAGTAAAATCCATGTGTATACTGTGACCTTTTGTATCCACAGCATGTTAGAACCACGTCTGTCACATGGTAACCATTCAGATTTTAAAAAAAAAAATGAGTATCAATGACCTGCCCCCCAAAAAGAAGTATAAACCACTGTTCACCATTTAGTTAGAACTGATAAATGATTAGTAATACAGTCTTATTTTTGGTCTAAAATGTGCCCTGTTTTTTTTTTTTTAATCTTTTTTTTTTTAAAGATTTTATTTGTCGGCGGTGGGGGAGAACACAAGCAGGAGGAGTGGGAGAGGGAGAAGCAGGCTTCCCATGGAGCAGGGAGCCCGATGCGGGGCTCGATCTCAGGACCCTGGGATCATGACCTGAGCTGAAGGCAGACACCTAATGACTAAGCCACCCAGGCGCCCCTAAAATGTGCCTGTTTTGGCACATTTAGTTTCTACTAATGCAGATATCAGTTATGCTTTCCAACTTTCCAATATTTCGCCCTGTGTGTTATGGGTAGTGTAGATTGTTTTTGTTTTATAGCCTTTGTTAATGCATTTGCAGATTGCATTGAAAGAGTCTGAGGAAATTACTCCATACATCAGAATCAACAGTGCAATTTCTTTTTAATCTACATACTTTGCTAGTACACTACACTGTATAAGCCAGAAAAGGAAAAAAAATAATAGGTGACTAACATTGGTTTGGGAAGGTTGTAGGGCTAGACCAAATATATTTTTGAATGCTTCTCAAAACTGAGCAACAGAAAAGGTAAATAAAATAGAAGATGAAACCAAACACAAACTCTCCCCTCTTCCAGCTCTCCAGATTCAGAAACATTTGCAACTTCTGAGTTGGTGATTAATTTAGCATCACTTTTGAAATTAGTGAAGTTAAAATATTTTCTATGCTTGTAATGCTATTCTCTAGCTAACAAACCTTGAAGGAAATTTTCTTTATATAGATATCTTAAGTGTGAACACAGGACGTTACATGGTAATTGCAAGTTGGTTAATTGATTATAGGCTGTAACAAATGTTCCTTTAAGAAGTTGTATGGGGCACCTGGGTGGCTCAGTCGTTAAGCGTCTGCCTTCAGCTCGGGTCATGATCCCAGGGTCCTGGGATCGAGCCCCCCGTCGGGCTCCCTGCTCTGTGGGAAGCCTGCTTCTCCCTCTCACTCTCCCCCTGCTTGTGTTCCCTCTCTCGCTGTGTCTCTGTCAAATAAATAAATAAAATCTTTAAAAAAAATTAAAAAAAAAAAAAGAAGTTGTATGATAACATTTCGCAAGTAAAATTTTATAGCCAACTAGCCAACTAGGTTATCAAGATAGGGCTCTTCTTTGTTACTCAACCATGTGTACAGCAGTGACCTTAACTAAATGTTACGCTATTTCTAACCACAGCACAGTATAAATTCTAATACACTTAAATGCCATGGTGTTTAATTTTTCCATCAGACTCGCTTCACTGTCTATGCTTCATTTTCTTTTTCCTTCTTGGGTACGGATTGTCAATGCCATATAGAACAAACTATGGGAAATTTTATGACTTCAAATCAGGCAATGTCTTTATCCTCAATGTGTCATGAATTTCAGTGTTAAGAACACTTTCATGAAAGAAACAAAATTGTTATGCTTTATATACTTCATAACACACTTTCTAAAGTTTACCTTACTATATTTTGCTATATTTTATTCAAATATTTTTGTAGTACAAATTTAAATAAAATATGACTAATCAAAAGAATACAACCAAATTGCTTTGTTATATTGATCTTCTGAGAAACTCAATTGATCTCTTGAGAAAACTGCATTTGCTCCTTGTCACCTTCTGCAATCTCATTCTAAGATTGTCTGCAGTGTGGCCCAATCTACTTTTCTCACCTCATTTCTCTCTCCTTCCATGGTTGGCTTATTCTCCTGCCATACTAACTTACTGCCAAGAACCCAAACATGCCCAGTGCTTCTTCCCCTCCATAAATTTGTTCCTCCATGACTGGTACCTCCAACTGAGACACTTCTTCATATCAAAACTCATGCAAAGAATGATCATCCTACAAATACCTATGCTATTAGGGCTTTTGCTACTCCATGGGCTTTAGTTTGTATACATGGAGGACTCATCATAGTCTTCCTTGTTTATGAGTTAAGAGTGGATTCAATTGTCCCTTCTCCATCATATCTTCTGGATTAAAAATTATCGAGAGCAAATATTCCTTGAGATTTCTTTTTTTTTTTTAATGTGGAACTATGTTTGACAAGTAGTTTTCCCAAAGTATTCCATCAGTAAAATATACTGAATATATATTAGGAAGGAATTGCATCAATTGCTTTGGTGGGGCCTTCACAGAATTAAAAAAAAAAAAAAAAAAAAAACAAGAATAGTTGTTTAAACAGTTTTATGTTTAAATTAAGTGAAGTGATGTGACACTGTCAGCTCTGCTTTGTCTTAGAAGTACAAGTACCTATATTTTCTTTAAATAATGACTAGATTTAGAGGACGCAGGTTGAATTTCCCTGGGTATATATTGTCTCCAGTAGGGTTACCTCAGTTCTTATCTCTAATGCACACTTACCTCCATGACTACCATCTATCCATCTATTTATCTATCCATCTACCTATCAAATATATGCAATATATGTATTCAATCTGAAAGTCTAGATGGTATGTGCATGTATGTGTATATATTTTGTATGTATATGTACATATATATACAAACATCAGAAAGAATAAAACATGCACAGTTAAGTACAGAATAAACACCTAAAATTTCAGGATTTATTTACCTAAAATCTACTGGAATCAGTTTCCTCAATAAAATTGGGATTAATTGAAATAATCATCAAAATAGCATCATTTGTGACGAAATTAACTAATGCCACAATTATTTCATTCCTCCCACATTAAAAGTGTATTTTAAGAAGTCAATAAGAACAGTTTTCTTAGTTAAAATAGTATGTAATTTTTTATTATGTACCTCTTGCAAATACTTCTGATCAATTTTAAATAATGTAAAATGTAAGATTTTAGTAGATTATGCCTGATGTGTTGATTGGGTCTTCCATGTTAATTTATTTTCATGGCATTTGCCTCTTTTTAATAAAGGAACATGAAAACTATGATACAGAAACAAACTCCTAGGATCATGAGTAATTTGTTATAACTTAACAGAAAATTCAGGAGAATTTTTTTTTTTTAAAGATTTTATTTATTTATTTGAGAGAGAGAGTGAGAGAGAGAGAGAGCACAAGAGGGGGAGCGGGAGAGGGAGAAGCAGACTCCCCGCTGAGCAGGTAGCTCGATGCGGAACTCGATCCCAGGACTCCAGGATCATGACCTGAGCCGAAGGCAGTCGCTTAACCAACTGAGCCACCCAGGCGCCCCGAGAATTTTTTTATTTTTGGCTTGAATATCCCTAATTCACCAAGTCAATCAGATCTTACTCCCTGTTAAGATGACAATCTTTGTTAGACCCATTTCATGTAACTTCCATACTAAACACATCACACAATTAACTCTGCCTTTTTTTCATAGACCCTAAAAGAAAAGCAAATGGGTGCCTAATGGGAAAGAGGCTAAAGTTTGAGGGATAGCAGTTATCTACCTGGGAGAGAGAAAAAGTAATGGCATAGAATAAGACATAATATTCTGCAGTCAGGCATTTCTGACAGGGGAAAGGTCTAGAGTATATGCCCCTACATGGCAAAGTGTCTCCTTACTCCTTTTCCTTTCTACTGAGGATCACAAAATTTAATTATGTAAGCTTCATGTAAGGCCTTATGAAAATAGATCTAAATAAATAAATGTCATAGGAGATAATTAAAAACATTTTCATGTTTTTATATCACAAAATAGCTATATAATAGCTAAACACTCTGTAGATATCAAGTAACTTTTTCACCTGCATAGAAAAACCAAGAGCAGAGCTGGCATTAAATCTACCTACAAGTAACTGTAGCTCCACGATTCAACTACACCACCAAATTGGCAAAGTAGTAGTGAGAGGATGCTGTGCAGAGAAAGGAGACTGATTTGGGTTCTCCAAGAGTTCAGTTCAACAAACATTTATTTAGAATCCCATATATGCCAGGAAATGTACTAAGTACTCTGAACTGAAGACTGGAGAATTTCCATTGATGTGGAGTTTACAACAAAACAAACTTCAACATGATAGAGTTTGAGTTATGAATTGGGATTTTACAGACAGGGACCTTTCTTCTACTTCTTTCTATTCCACACAACTCCTAGAATAGTACTATAGAAATTCAACATTTGTTGAGATTTGCCTGATTATAGAGATGAAACTGTGGCTTTACTTGGGTCCACCTCCAGTGTATTGACAATAAGACTGTTTTTGGCATTCAACTAGTAAAAGGTATGTGCTTCCCACTGACCTCTACCAACCAAGTTTTCTGTTCTTAATATAATAATTAGCATTCAAATGATTTCACTATATTGATATTTTAGTTCATGATTGTTAGTAAAATTAGAAATCCACATGTGGTAGATGATATCACAATAGACTATATTAAAGTCTGTTAAGGTGAATTATTATATGATTATTTCCTGATTCTCCCTATATCAAGGATATGAAAATGATTATAATAAAATCAGTTTCTTTTCAAAAATGACAGGATCTTAAACTATAACTAAAGAGGAAATTACAATGCTAGGGGCTTCCATGGCAAATACCACAATGACAGCACTGAGAAATACAGTAAAATTTACCTGCTATTGTATGTAATTCCAAATGAATTTGGAATTTCAAATTGAAGGTGGGTTTCTTCAGTTGAGTTTCCTATCAGAGGGTCCAAAATTGACAATTTTAATCCATGCCTGGAGTCCTCCAAGGAAATTTGCCTAAGGAATTAGTTCTAAGAAATTAATCTTGATCATATTCTTTTTGTCAGAAAACTAGTTGCTGTTCACATTAGACAAATGAAGGATCAAAGAGTAAAAGCTAAGAAAACAATTCACCCATGTTTTGCCTCACTTGTTCTGCTGTTATTCTATTCATTGTAACATTTCATGGATGACATAAGAATCTTTTCAAACCCAGGTAAAATAGTATCAATTTTTAAATGAAATTTTATTGAACTGACACCTAAATATCTAATGCTAATTGCTTTCTCGAATGAAAAATGTAGTAGGACTTAACTATACATTCCCCCTGTAATTTGATGGCTAGTCTCCACTTATTTCTCACATATATTTATTTTTTAAACATCTTTTGAATTCTCTGAATAAATCATTAATTTATGATTTTTATAAGATTGTATTTTTGGTCATTTTAGGAAATAATACTTTTATCAGAATTAAATGGTTGGTTCTTACTTATGGAAACATCTTTCTTAGGATCCATCCCCTTTGGTCTTTTCTATTTATCAATTTGGTTTTATTCACTGATGGGGGAATCTAGAGTCTAATATTCTGAAACAGTCACTTCATATTCTCTTTCAGAATTGAAATACCATTCTATTCTTTGAACTCCTTACCATGTACAGCTCCTACCCATCTAAGAACTAACTTCTAAAATGTTTTACCCAAAGTTTATTGTTGTTGTAGTTTTAATTTCTAGAGCTTTTGAAATTCAAGTGCTGTTCATTTTTTTTAAAGATTTTATTTATTTATTAGAGAGAGAGATCACACAAGCAGGGCAGAGGGAGAAGCAGGCTCCCCTACGAGCAGGGAGCCCGATGTGGGACTCGATCCCAGGACCCGGGAATCATGACCTGAGCCAAAGGCAGACACTTAACTGACTGAGCCACCCAGGTGCCCCACAAGTGCTGTTCAAGTAAAGACTTGAGAGTACAGCTATTTGCGTTATCATTGACTTTTGGGTTTTCAAGTCATCACATATCATCTTTTAGCCATCCCCATGGTTTTTAGCTCTTAACTTAGACATTCACTCAAATTTTGTAGGCTCTAATTAAGAGAAGATGTATCTCTAGGCTTCCATGACCTCACAGTTTTATTTGCTGCCTAGTATAATTTTATGTGAATTGTGTAGATATTTAGAGTTAAAAATTATAAGACAAATGTTTTCTGCCTCTTATAAACATATCCTGGAGGTAATCTTATAATATTAAATCCTCATATGTAGATGATACTGTTAGGTTGATTTGGGATTCTTTTGTTTAATGTAGGAATAATGATATTCAGGCAAAAGTTCCAGAAGTACTGATTAATTTTAAAAAGGTTACATGTTGAACATTATTTGAAAAAGCTTCTATTTTTAAGGCTTCTCGTTCCTCCAAGGTTATAGATATATTCAATTACTTTTTTTTGTAAAGATTTTTTTTTTTAAGATTTTGTTTATGAGAGAGAGAGAGAGAGAGAGATAGCGAGAGAAAGCATGAGTGGGGGGGGGGGGGGGGGGGGGAGAAGACTCCCCCGGGGGGGGGGGGGCCCCCCCCGGGGAGAGAAGGGGGGGGGGGGGGGGGGGGGTAGAGGGAGAAGCAGACTCCCTGATGAGCAGGAAGCCTCACCCAGCAAGCATGAGGGCAGGGGAGGGGCAGAGGGAGAGGGAGAAGCAGACCCCCTGCTGAGCAGGGAGCCGGAAGTGGGGCTCAATCCCAGGACCCCGGAATCATGACCTGAGCCCAAGGCAGATATTTAACTGACTGAGCCACCTAGGTACCCCTCAATTACTTTTTGAAACCAAAGACACCTCAGTAAATTGGCTAATCTAATCACTTCCTTATGGTAGGTATTGTGTTATCCCATTTTACAGATGAAGCAATTAAGATTACTTATTTGAATTGCTTCAGGGGATACACATTTAATAAGTGTTCGTGAAATAGCTCGAAAATAGATTTTCTACCTTGTCAAAATCCATTCCAACACTACAGAGACTTTGTTGCTAGGAGAAAACAGGATTTAGGTATAGACAGGGCTAAATCTAGCCAGACCCTGGCTCCACCACTTACTAACTCCAAAAAAGTTTTAACAACTTCATCACCACATCCTTGTAAATCTAAATGTGATAAATATATGTAATCTGCTAAATGCAGCTTATTAAATAGCAGTTATAATTATTTTTTTAAATCATGCTGCTTCTCCAGAAATAGGCATAAAACCTCCCACAAAGACTCTCTGAAGAGGGCGGTTTTCATGGGAATGTCAAGGTCCAGGATATCTATGAACCAATGTGTACTGTTTTTATTTGTACACTCTACATTTACCAACTAGAAAGAGATAAAGATGATGTCTTGAGAACAAGTTTAACATAAGAAATTGCTTATTTTCTTTTTTATCTCCATGATTGTTCCCTACATGGATATTAAATAGAGAAGACCGGGTACCACTCCTTAGTTGTGGTTTTGTCATGGCTGGCCTTGAACTTCCAGCTTGGTACCTTCCCATGGTGCTGAGCTAAACTCAGAACACTGCACAGCAGCTGAGTTCTCAGCACAGAACTGAAGGCACTCAGCTGAGGCTCTCAGCATAGAACTATAATAATTTCACACCCTATCCCAACATCCCACTTATTTGTTCCATCGCACTTTGCTGGGTTTGAATTTGCATCAAACCAAGGTTTAAATAAATCAAATTTTCTCCTTTAGCCTTAAATATGTATATAGAATTGCTGCTACACTCTCCCCACCCAACCTCAAAGACTGGGAAATGTGAGTCAACTTATTTTAATTTCTTGTCACTTCACCAACGCCCTCTGTCCCAGTAAGAAATATGCAGTTTTTATAGCTACCTTGGAGCCCTTTGTAAAGATATTTAGTTGGCTTCTGCTTTTTGTAAGACCAGCAATTATGTATCTACTTTATCTAAATATTCACAGTCTCCAATTGTTGGAGTCCTAGAATTTGTATAGAAATCAAAACTCTCTGAAAATTGTCTGGTTCTTTTATGTTCTCTCTCTTGGACCTTCCACCTCCCTCTTTTCTACCCCATCCTTCCCACAGAGACACTAGTTTTGCCATCACTGACATGCCAGCTTTCTTATAGGGGTACTGCAATCAGTGGTCTTAATTTGAAACACAATTATAAGAAATATTCTGCTCTGGTCTGACAAAGTGAGAAAGTGGTACCTGCTCACCTCTTCTGTGGATCAGACTCAAATGACAAGCTTATTTCAGGTCATAGCTTCCCATGTCCTTAAGGCTATTCAACTAGACCTTTCTATTTAAAGAACGGTGTGCCTTTCATCCCCATGATAGGTCTTTAACACTTCTTCCCCAAAATGCCCAGGGAAATAGGCTGATGAGAAGAAAACAAGGTTGGGGCTTCACAGAAGTCCCAGGATCACCAACCATGCTTGATGTCCAAGAAGTCATTTTTGGTAGCTGCCAATCAGCATTCCAGTTCATATTCTGACCTCAAAGTGTATCATGCTCATCTCCATCCACTGACAAGTGTTTACTGAGCACCTAACTCATTTTAGGAAGCACCTTATTTTAGGGAAACCCAAATGCAAAGCCCATGGCCACCTCCAGATGTCAATTCAAAATCAGCATAGATGGAACTGAGGAAAATAATGAGATCACATAGAAGTGAAAGCTAAATTATGTCTTATAGAATGTGATGCTCAACAAGCTTGTAGAAAGGAAAATGCATGAGGAAACCAGTGTTAATTATTGAAGGCTTCATGGAGGTATAAGCAATTGCGCCTGGTGGATCTTGAATTAAATAGCTCTTCATGGAATTAAATATAGATCCTAAGAGTTACTTCAGCTTTCTTTTCTCTACGATGGGCAGTCCTAATTCTATGACCTTGTGATAAATATCACGTATATAAACTTCTGCCATTTATAGCTTCTTTTGAACGCTCTCCACTTCTGTTTACTTGAGGACTCTCAAGGTGGAAGCAAGGAGTGTGTACAATCACTTGGATAATAAAAAGAACAGGCAAAGATCTCTGCATCTGCTTGCCCGTATCAATAGTACACACAAATGTCACTTCTAACATCAAAACCATAAATCACCTGCAGTCTCTCTTCTATATTAAAGTCGCTTTCAATGGGATTTATTTTCCATTACTTGAATCAATGCATTGCTCTTTCATTCCTCTTCTCTATTTCTCCCCATTTCTCTTCATTTAAAACTCATATAAGGCTATTCTCTTCTACGAAAATGTTCACAGTTGCCCATTTTAATAAACAGAACCATATACAGAAATATTTAGATCTGGAAGGCACCTTGGAGAATCACCTTTTCCCACTGTCTCATTTCACAGCTGATAGAATTAGATTAAGTGATTTGTCTAAAGTCACACATTAGAGGCAGAAGCAGACTAGGAATATAATACACTAAATTTTGCTTTTGTCAATATATAATTATTCATTCAGCAAACATTTATTCATGTGGCAGGCAGTATTCTAGGGGTTGGAAGCCAATAGGGGCCCCCAAAGGCATAATTCTGCTCCCCTACACTCCCGATTCTACGGGATTCATTCTCCCTTAGGTGTGCTGTGAGTTTCTGCTATTCCTTTTATTTTAATAGTTTTATTTCTTCATGCTTTGATGGTGTCCTTATCTTTACTCATTCCCAATTAACTTCCCCAAGCTTCTCATTTAATTAATTCCCATCCTCCTTTTCAAGATATGAACTGTCTCTCCTGACTTAGAACCATTCTGCCTCATTATCGGCCCCCCATTCTCAAATAATTATTTTGAATATAATGAAAATGTTAAACATGGTTGAACCCAATATGTCATTATTGTAACTGACTGCCAACAAATGTTTTCACATGTTTCGACTTGTGTAATAAAGTATCACAACAGAAAAATGAGTAGACCCTTTATCCCTGTCCACCTTTTCCAATCTGTGTTGGTAAACATTTGCTTCTATCATAATGAGGACAGGCTTGTAAAATTAAACCTCCTAAATGGATGTCAATGGTTAGACACAAAAAAGAAAAAATAGAAACATTCCTTTGTCCTCAATATGGGGCAAAATATTTTGTCCTTCTACCTTTCAAGAAAAGTCCATATTCTGTGTTATTGACTTCCTACCATTCCTACCAGCAGCACCATAGGTACCAATAGTGACTGCATTTATTTATAGAACATTTGTTTACTCTATTAATTGATGCATTACCTTTCTTTTATTGCCTAATACTCTCCATTTTCCAGATAAATGTCACTATCTTTTACAGTTACACGTAGAATGAAATGATCTTGTGCTTAATGAACAAAATAGCCACAGTTCAGTGAAATATTTTGTAAAGATACTGAAAAATGGCACTTTATTTTTATTTTTTAAGAGTAGTTTTATATGGGGCGCCTGGGTGGCTCAGTTGGTTAAGCGACTGCCTTCGGCTCAGGTCATGATCCTGGAGTCCCGGGATCGAGTCCCGCATCGGGCTCCCTGCTTGGCGGGGGGTCTGCTTCTCCCTCTGACCCTCCCCCCTCTCATGTGTTCTCTCTCTCTCTCTCATTCTCTGTGTCTCAAATAAATAAATAAAATCTTTAAAAAAAAAAAAAAAAAAAAAAAAAAAAAAAAAGAGTAGTTTTATAAGCTCTTTATTGATAATGAACTCTTTCATGAAAACTCTCAAAAAAAGTTGCAAGGATAGAAGTTCTCATATGTCCTTTACCTAGGTAAACCAGCTGTTAAGATTTTGTTCTGTGTCATTTTCTCTGTCTATATTATTATATATATTATATATATTATATATATTATATATATCTATACTATTATATATGTGTATATATATACACAGTTCATATATTTTTCCTAACCATTTAGGATTAGTTGGAGACCTGGTGTGCCTTATCCCAAGTATTTTAGTGTATATTTCAGTATAATTCCTAAGAACAGGACATTTTTTTACACAGAATAGTTATCAAACACAGACAATATACCACTGATGTAAAACCATTGTCTAATTCATAGCCCATTGTCAAATTGCATCTACTGTCACAATATTGTTCTTTATAGCTAATCGTTTTTGTCGATTTGTCCAGGATCTAATCTAGAATCATGTGATACATTTAAGTGTCATGCAATGCTTTATTTTAGTGTTTAAAATCTTACACTCAGTCACTAATGCCCTGGATAGTGTTTCTTTTTAAAGTAATCTCTGCTTGCTGACTGCTCTTCCAAGAATAATAATTTAAGCCAAAAGATGTCTAACAAAATCCCTTAGGATTAATGATATCTGTGTTGAGGAAATGACACATCAACTTTTTAACTATGTTCTAACCACAGGTTTTGGCATTTCAGTAGGAAGAAGCCCAAGAAAAAGAACTCTGAGTTTATCCATAATTTGCAGTTTTGAGATTTAAGACATGGGATAAGAATTTTGATGCCATCCCAGTCGACCTGGGGCAAAGGAATAATGTTTACAAACGGCCATGTTGTAAGGGTTCACAGTGCATACTTTAAATCCAACCCTAAATAAATATTTAGGTTAGTGATATGTTAGTAAAAGTTCCATTAAAACCAATATTTTCATCGAAATGAAATATTTGAGATATTTTAAACAAAGTTTGGATATTAACATTAGCTATTTGTCATCCTTGAAACAGTCCTTCTGCAAAAAATACAGCTGTGCGTTTTAAAATATTCATCATTAAAATGAATACAAAAGTGCCCTCCTCCCACAAAACAAGTCAAGGATTTGCAATATTTATGCCTAAAGCATACAGTGTTTTGCTTAATTCTGTAAATAGAATTATGATTAGGGCCACAAGGTACAGCAGTTTAATTTCTAGCTGTCGTCAAGCAAAAGTAATCCCTAAGTCTCAGTTATTTTCTTTATTCTCCATGTCAGGCCTGCTTCTAAAACTGCATTAAAAAACATGAAAGTGTCATCAGATTTATTGAGTATGAATGCTCATACTGTTTTGTGAAAAATACATAAATCTACCTTAAAAGATTCACATTTCTTGAAGTATCATATAAACACATGAAAGTACCAAGTCTCAATACCAGGAAACTGTCTGAATCAGACCTACTGATACCAATTACGTTATTGAAAAGCCAGATAGTTGGCGGAAAGTGCAAAATCATCCTGTGCTATTTTCACTTTTTTCTTCTAAAATAGAGATGTTTATACATGCAAGAGAGAGAAATTAGCTACCAGAAAAATAGGATGCACATCCATATTCAGTGCATAGATTGAAAGTAAAATAGCTGTTTGTCCCTTACAGTAGAACAGGCTTGCCCATTCATCCTTGTGATAGATGTGCGTGCAAAACCAAAATGAAATCAAATCCCTGCAGATGACTCGTAAGTCACAAAAATTGTTTAATCCTTTCACTGTATCCCTTTGGGAAGCCAACCCTTGTAAGTCTTAATGTACAATACATACAATGTCAAATATTCTCTGAGTTTTTTAGTAGAAAACCTTCATTTATTCCAGCAGGCGCCCTCACCCCCATTGTTTCTTGTAAAGAGCTCTATGTCACTCTGATTCCTTAGTATGTGCACTCGTAGAATTTGGTTGTAGTTTTTGTTTTAATAAAAAAAGTGTCAGTACACGGAAACTATATATAGAAATCTTATCTAAAATTAATTGTAGCTCAAAGTCGTATTTTAAGAGTCAGCCAGGCAAATCTAAATGCATTTTTACAATGCTCTTTCTAATGGCTTTTTACTAGAAAACAGTTGAGTTTCAAGCAGAAATAAAATGAAAGCAGACCTCGGAGGCTTAACCATTGAACAGATGCAGTAAATGCAGTTTTGGAAATATAGCTGTCACTTCAGATCTTTCACGCTGATTACCTATATGAGCCAACTGCCAGAGCTGGTAGCATTATAATATTTGTGTAGTTCTGCTGAACCTAGACACTGTAAGAACTCTTAAAAACAGAGTAACATGCCTATTATGAACCCGTTTCTAAATATTTCATTCTTTCTTGGTTTTCATTCTACCTAAATTTTTTGAAGACTAAAACTGATGAGAACTTATATAAAAAGGTACTTGTCTCTAGTACTGTGAAATTTTCATTTGTGAGTTGCTAACTTGTCAAATCAAATCAGAAATTCTTGACATCTTTATTACATTAAAGCAATTCCTGATATTGACTCGGGAAGGATTTCATTTTCTTACTCCCTAAACTAGAAGTTGTACTTCTTTTTTTTTAATGCAGTGATATAAGATTATTTTTCTCTTTACCCCTGATGGGGGATATATATATATATACTTGACCCTTGAACAACATGGGTTTGAACTGCAAAGTCCACTTAAATCTGTGGATACACACACACACACACACACACACACTACTGTACTGTCGATGTATTCTCTTAACATTTTCTTTTCTCTAGCTTACTTTATTCTAAGAATGCAGGATATAATATACAAAATATATGTTAATCGACTGTTTACGTTATCAGGAAGGTTTCTTGTCAACAGTAGGCTGTTAGTAGTCAAGTTTGGTGGGAGTCAGAAGTTATACAAGGATTTCTGATTGAAAGGGGGGTCGGTGCCCTTCACCCCCACATTATTCAAGGGTGAACTATAATCATATCAATACTAAATATAGCACCAGGCAATTAATTGATTAATAATTATATGATTCTTTTTTAATAATGTAATATTCTCTAACAATGTCTACCTAGATTAGTATTATTTCATTTTTCAAGAAGGAAGCATAATTAACTTTTCACAAAAATCAGTGCATAAACTACTCACAGAATCTTCATCTCTAGCCCTTCAAACCAACTTTAAAATCCCTGTTTATCTATCATATACTATATATGCTAAACCTACATGACATTTTATTGTATTTCTAAGTAGAAATATTACATAATAAAATTAATCAGTTATAATTATGACATTCTGAAATGATACTGAACTATGCAGTCAACTAACAGTACCTATGTTGTTTTCCTTTTAGAGAAAAAGAATCTGAAAGAACAAAATACCCCAGAATTCCTAACAGAACAGTAAGTACTTTCATGATACAATAATATTACTAGGGCTCCTATAAAATGAGAGGGTCTTACAAATTTCTTTTACAGAAACATTTGCCTTTCTATTTTCTAAGATAAGAGATTAATACAGTAAGCAAATGGAGCCTTCTAAAACTTAATCCCAATTTACTGGAGTAAACTGAAAATCATTTATCCTATAATCCTCTTAAATAAGAGGCCAAGGTAATCCTTGTGATACATCTATGTGGCAGAAATGTTTATGTTGATTCCACCATATCTTTTGACTAGCATCATATCATTTTAAATTCTAAAGAAGAAAAAAATAAGTAAAATTTAATCAAAGTGTCTCATGTTCTCTGTGTGTGCTAGAAAATTTATTCATTTTGAACAAAATTTGAAACAGAATCAAGATGCTTATTTTGTTTATAGTCATTAAATTAGAATTATCAAGAAAAATGGCCAACATCTGTAGGATTTAAATCTATAGTTTAATCTCATTAGTACATTTCTTTCTAATCTTCTCACAACTTAACTACGACATGTATATCTTTACATAGCAATTAATTGATAGTAATAATTGTTTTCCTAAATATGTTTTTGTGAAACAAAGTTAAAATTTTTGATGCCATTCCTTATGGTAGAATTGGTAATATTAAAATGATTTCCTAGGTGCAAACAATTATAAATTTTAGATACGTGAATATCAAAAATAATAAAGATGGAAAAGTCCATGTTGATGAACCATGTTATATCACTATAATGCCATGATTGTCTTGAAATGAGTCTGCAAATTCACTTCCATGTTGAATTTTTGAATGACAGAATCATACATATTTGTTTTACATTCTTTATACAAGAACCAGATAATATCTACCATAGCCCTTCACAATTTCTTATTCATCTTATAATTTCACTGTGAACAGCCATCAGTGGCTGTTTTTCTGATCTATCCTTAAGTGATTTTGTCTATTATTCAGGTGTGACTTATATAAGTTGCTTGATTTGAAATGTACTTTTCACAATTATATTAAAACAGGATTTAGCATGGCATCCTTTGGAGAGAATTGATTCAAGTAATGAGGTCTTCTGCTCAATTGGAATAATCTTAGAGAAAATAACATACATATTTCCAAGGAAGAAATCATGCATTTTCTTGGTGTGTTTTGTGCTTTGTAGTAGCTTTTCCTTTTAGCCTTTGTCTTTTATTTAACAAGGACATGCTAAATGACTCATAAATAACTGTAAGGAAAAATGACTGACTCAAGCCCAAATTTAAAAAGTGTAGTTTATGCCTTAATGATTTCATAAAATATTTACAAAAAGAAATACTCTGAATTAAAATGATATTGTCAAAACATTACAAGTGTCTTAATATAGGTCCTATCTTCCAAAGAGTTCATGAATTAGGTGTGTCAGTACATAACATGAAGTATGACATAAAGTGAAGACACTGGATAATGCAGTGACTATTTTTCCTTGTCTTTAAAGAATATGTGTCTGTGTTGCAAGCTCATGAATAATAAGTTTGTACGATTTGTATTTAAATCAAGCCTTATTAATTAAAAAATTTTTAGCATAGGGAAGCCATGCACACCTATAATTTTGCCTCGAAGCCCATAGCTTAAGGACGATTTGGTAATAGATTAGAATATTACTAATGATCTTTAAAGCACATTGCACTTATATTTCACAAAAGTTTTTGTGCTTAAGAAAGATAAGAAAAATAAGGAAAGGACCATTGAAAATTGTATTTTAAAATTGTAATTTTCTCCTGGATGACTGAACACTCAGTGGTACTTTTAGGGTACTCTAAGGGTCAGTTCTCTATAGAATGAATACACAATAATAATAATAATAAAGAGGATGCATTAAAAAAAATTCAGATGCCCAGGCATGCTTCTCAGAAACTATTCACATTATCTTAGATCTGCTAAACCTCTTTAAATACTACTGGGAGTTGATGTTTTTACTCAAAGCATGATTATTATTAACAATCTCTCTTTCCTGGCATACCAAATAGAACAAGAAGTTTTCAGAAGTGTCCTAAGAGAAAGCAGATTTTAACTAGGAAAGTGTTTTGTGATTCATTAGTAAATAAAGATGATTTGCAAATGCCCCTCACAACTTTCAATTAGTCAAACCATTCTCTTTTCAAAGTAATGAGTTCTTATAATCAAAAAGTATAAGGGTGTGTGTGTGTGTGTGTGTGTGTGTGTGTGTGTAATGGTAGCATGGAGTTAAGAAAAAAATGTATCTATCTAGGGTAATATGTTCATTTTACAGACATTACCTCCTCTAATATCCTCATTTATAAAGGGCCAGATAAGTCAACTCATTTATCGAAGCTCTCCTATCTAGTGACAGAATCAAGAAAAATTCGGGCTTAATTAACAACCCACTATCTTTTTTTTTCTGCCATATTAACTGAAAGTACTTCTGTAAAAACTGAGTGTCTCAGATTGGTTCAAGAAGCTTGTTCTCAAAACTTAATTTTTTTTTCAGTCAAAACACTAATCCAGTTATGTACTGTCTCTTATCTGCCTAAAACTATATTTTGATACAACTCATTAGAATGATGTTTATGGTGGAAAGAATTATGTACACAGAGAGAATCTAAGTTTGAGTCTTGGCCTCACCCAACTCCCCTTCTCATAGTGAGGAGTCCTGGAGCATACGGGGAGATCACACAGCTAAAAAACTACCATATAATGATAATAATAATAATAATAATATATAACATTAATACATACATACAATCTGCCATCAACAATAGTTAAGCAATTACCTCTTTGATTCTCTGTTTTCTTATCTGGCTAATGGAAAAAAAAAATGTCAAGTCTACTTCCCAAGACTTTCTGAGATCAAATTAGATAATGAGTATAATGATGTTTAATTACAAATTTTGGCTATTATATGATTACGGAAAACCTTTTATTACTGTAAAAAGAACTTCCTTTTCTATGAAAATTTGCCTTTGCTGTTTTGGGAATCCAATATATTATTTTACAACAGTGTGTTGATGATGAAACCAAAATTGTTGATTGCTGTCTGTTATAGACAATAATGGTCCTCCAGAAAAAAAATGTTCCTTTTCCTTGAATTTATAATTTACCCTTCATCCTGATTAGCTTTTTCACCCATAGGCCTAAGATGAGTTCTTATATAAAAGAAGGAGAGTTAGGAAAGGAAGGGGTACATTTTTGGGGTTCTTTGTCTATGTCAGATGCTCTACTAATCATATTTCATTTAATTATCAAAAGAACACTTCCAAAGTTATCACAGTTTGGTAGATAAGTGAAAATGAGAAATGAAAGCTTTATAAAGTTAGACTAATTAGTAAGCAGCAGAATTACCATTTGACCTCAGGTCTGATTATCCCTTTCCAGGTTATCACTTTTAACTAAACACATCACAACTGGTGAAGGCAAGGCATAGTGCATTTTCCTATACGAATGATGGTCTGGTGAGAAG
Source organism: Phoca vitulina (assembly GCF_004348235.1). Taxonomy (NCBI): domain Eukaryota; kingdom Metazoa; phylum Chordata; class Mammalia; order Carnivora; family Phocidae; genus Phoca; species Phoca vitulina. The sequence goes on along the minus strand of NW_022589779.1, from coordinate 3,702,552 downwards.
AGATAAAAGTAAAGAATAGATCTTTTTAAAGTGTCATTGGTCTATGTAAAATATTTGATGTACATTGGTCTATGTAAAATATTTGATGTACTTTTCTTTATCACTTATCAATAAACATTAAATTGAATCATGCAGATTTTTGCTTCAGATGCTAAAATTAAACCACAGTAGGAGAATTTAATTATTTAAGACAACTATCTTTAGATAAAAAAGTGAAACAAAGTTGAAATGGATAATAGGCATAAGTATAAAAGGTCACCTACAGGAACAGAATTATATTTATTTTGTTTATAAAAGTTATTACCACAAAATGGATGCTCACAATTTGTGCTTCCTAGATATTTTATGCTTACTACATTGTCTGGACTTATTTCCTTTAAGTCTTCGGTACTATATTGGAAATTCTTTTATTTATTCTTTATTCTTTATTTAATAGTTGCTATTGAGTACCTACTATATACATTTTCCCAAGTGTTGGAGATCGAGGAGTAAACAAAGCACAGCCTCTGTCATCAAGTAGCTTATATTTAGTACAACTACAAATACTGGAATGTTCACTTTATATAGATAATAATAGTACTTTGACTTACAATAATAGACTATCTTTTTAAGATATTCACCTGATTAATCTTGATCAGAATCACTATGTTTTTATTTAACAAACGATTGGCAGTCTTATCACTTTCTTTGGGGCACTGGGTAAAATGGGTTTTCCACAATGATTATTATTTACGATAAAGCTAAAACAGATCTCATGACTTAGTTATTTCCAAGGATACTAAAGAATGGTAACTCACTCTGTGTTCAAATTCCAGCTTCACTACTTATTAGCTACGGTTGTAAGGCTACTTAGTAGACCTCTGGATGTTTTAATTTCTTCAATGAGTGATTGAAATAGTGTTATTTTGTTGATAGTAGGTACTAAATAAAGTTAGCTACTTTATATTATTGATAGAATTCTGTCCATTATTTCTAGAAACAATCTGATTTGGATGCTCCCATTGATATTTATTTTGTTCTGAAAACTTTATCGTCTCTCATGACTCTGAAATATAACTTGTACAGTTATGAAAGAGATAAAGTAGAAATATTTAAAACCATATAGTTGGTTTTAAAGCATATCATGTAAAGTCTAAAGTCAATAAAAGGTCAAAATGAATGATTTAACTATCTGAATAATTTATGCTAATTTTGATTTGCTCTAATATTCTGATTTATTCACTTATTTGTCTGTACCAGGTCATTATTTTAGGTTGCATTATTTATTTTTGTAATTTAGAATGTTGGCAGTGGATGAAAGAGCTACATTCAGGTTCTATTTCTGCCACATAGTCACTATATGACCTCAGGAAGACAATTTGACCTCTTTTCCTCAATATCCTTATCTATAAAAATAAAGATAATAAATCATATTTTATAGGTTTATATGAGAATTCCATGGATGTTGATTATGAGTTTATTACAGAAGTTAGTATAAGCAAATAGTAATTTGTTATATTTGTTATTAAGGATATATCCTTTGAAATATTAAGGGGGCATCCTTTTAAAATTATAAAACATACACAAGTCTGCAAAGAATTGAGGAAAGTAAGTGTGAAGGAAGAAAGAAGAGATGTGGAGGATGGTTAGAAATCTTGAATGCAAGATGAAATTTGGTTTTGATACAGCAGGATGTAGACATGCTCTGGGAAGGGTCCACCATGAGCCCTCTCCTTGAAGACCTCTTCCCCCTTAAAGCAAATACTAAAACTAGACAAGGTCTGTAGCATGACTCCTCTTCACAGAGGTCAAAAGGAAGACTTGAGACATTTTGACAGTCTTCATGGCCCTATGGGTAAGTTGAATCAGTCCGCATTATGATGTATAGGTTACCAAAAAGGCTTTCTACCCTGTCATGAAATTATTTACTTTGGAATCACAAATGGGGTCATTTTCTCCAGAGAAAATAAACCTAACCGAACTGTAGGCTCAGCAGGCTTCCAGAAATAAAATATGTTCAACATATGTTATTACATAAACCATTTTAAAATTAAGGATAGTTTTATGCCATTGCATGGCAAAATGATACATTCTTCTTTCATAAAATTAAATAAAAATTTGTATATGATATCTGAAATTGAAATCACAAAATTTATTTTTTCACCAAGGAAATTTTAGAAAACAAAATTGCTCTTTTTGCTGTTTTCCCTATGATAAAGAATATTTTATGAATTTTCTCTTCAGTTTAGTACTTCAAGTATTTTTCTGTTAATTTTATATCTATTAATTGTCTTTGTTGTTTAGTCATTCTTTTGCAAATACCATAAAAATTCTCTTTATACTACTGACATGGAATATCAGTAGTAATACCACTCCCTCTTTTAATGTCAAATCTTGTTCTGCCTCTAAAGATAAGTATATCCCTCTTCTTAGTAATAATCATTTCTATGTCCGCAAATGTAATTTGCGGTAAATATCTTGTCATTTTTCTCCTCTTTCAAATTTAATCCTTACATAAACTGCAGACAGTTTTCTACTCTAAATTACAAAAAAAATCTGGTTCAGCATATGTTCCATTGTACATTTGAGCAACTTATGTCCCGTTATTACCCGTTATTATGCTTAATATAAATTTCTTAACCCTGCTATTATTTTCCACTTCCAAAAGAATCCTGGCAAAGCCTGTGTTTATGAATTGGTACAAAATGTTTCAGAATAAGGAAATAATGTCTCCAAAAGAATGCTCCAAATGCATTTGTTTTGCTACCTCAATGACCCCCAAAGCAGTATTATCTGAATTTTCAATAGTCTGAAATGTCTTGTAAGAAATAATTCTTAGCACCAGTTTTGCAGGTTGCTCAGGGTTTTTGCTTATCCATTTTATGTTTGCATCTAGCATAGACACAATTTGCTATAACCTCTCCTGGGAAGTTATTTATTTTTTATTAAGAATGTAATGATTGAACTATGAAAGACTTAGCCTTGGATTTTCCTTCATTTTGGACTTTAAAATACTTTTTTCTAATTTTAGAGAAGATTTTCTTAATGCCCTCAAATTATGTCTTAAAGCATTGTATATGTGCTAATATTTATCTGAATTAAGTCTATTAACATAATTCTAGAAAAATGGGTTTACGTATTTGTGTAATTATTAATGTACCCATCACCTCCAATTATGGTAAGATTTGCACAATTATCAATATGTTTTACAAAGGCAAAGCCAAATTTGTCATTTAGACAATGAAAATAATAGAGAAAATACAGGCAGTCCTCAACCTATGAAGGAGTTATGGAACAAGATACATTTTAAGATGTTTTTCTTTCCAGTTCATAGGATGGATATTTGCCCAGAGTGTTTGCACAAACAAACCCATGAAAACTCACAGTCTGCACTGAATCATGGTATTTTCAGGCTTGGGGATGGGACTGGATGAGTGAGAGGAAGACAGGGGCAAAATGTTTCTTCATTTTTGCTGATACTCAGTTGACCTGTCCAAAATGTGGACAGTAAGTTCAACTGGTTTTCCACACTGACTTATCTCTTTCTAACCTTTGCCTGTTTCCTGATATGATTCTGCTTCCCACCGGAGAGTCTCTAGCTGCCATTTTTTCAAAGTTGCTTTGGCTTCAAATTTCCCAGCCCCACTTTTCTCTTAATCAAAATGCCTCAGGGTGACTGGTATGAGAAAATGTCTAAGAAAAAAGAAACAGAGTCAAAGCATTTACACCAGCCCTGCATTCTTCCTGCCCTGCCTAACCCCTCATAAGCAAATGACAAGAGATTTTCGGCAGTGCGAGATCCTGAAATGAACTTAGGTCATATGGGTGGAGATACTTGGGGATAGGAAACACAGGTTCTAGATGCAGCATCCCTGCATTGCTCTTTACATTTCCTTCCAATCCTCTACATAGGAGCCCAGAATTCCTTTATTTTAATACCTACAAGTTTTCCCAGGGGTTTTTGTGAGGCTTGTGATAGAAGCTCTGTCAATGAGGTATAGTAGGCTAGAAATTGTGCTTTTTTTTTTTCTCTTGTAATGTATTTAAAGTACACGATTAAATAATCTACATTTTAATTTTTTTAATTTAAAATAACTTTACCCCAAATACAAAAGCTTCAATTCATGAAGTAAATATTTAAGTAGCCCTTCCATATGAAGGGAATACCTTTGTTTGTACGATTACCTTCATTAGTTCAGTCTATAATGAACTATTACAGGCTGGGTGGCTTATAAACAACAGAAATTTACTTCTCACAGCTCTGGAGGCTGGCAATCTGAGACTGGAGTGCCAAATGTGGTTGTGCTCTGGTAGGAGCCCTCTTCCGCATTGCAGATTTCTCATTATATTCTCACGTGGTGCAAAGAGGGTGAGAGAGGTCTCTGAGGTCCCTTTTATAAGGGCACTAATCCCATTCGTGAGGGTTCCTCCCACTTTCATGACTTAATCACCTCCTGACACCATCACAAGGGTGTTAGTATTTCAGTGTGTGAGTTTTGGCGGGGGGGAGGGAGGGAGCAAACATTCAGCCCATTGCAACCATCTGTACCATTCATCCTATTTGACAACTAAGATCAAGGTAATCACCTTCAAATTTGAACTTTAGTATTTATTATAACTGGTTGTAAATATATGCTTTCTTTTTTTTTATTTTTTAAAGATTCTATTTATTTATTTGAGAGAGAGAGAATGAGCGGTGGGGAGGGGCAGAGGGAGAGGGAGAAGCAGACTCCCTGCTGGGCAGGGAGCCCAACACAGGGCTCGATCCCAGGACCTGGAGATCATGACCTGAGCCAAAGGCAGACACTTAAATGATGGAGCCATCCGGGTGCCCTTAAATATATGCTTTCAAGAATCACCTACTAGTGTTGCTCAGACAAATGCTGTGCTCTCTCTGGGCTGGCATCAACAATTATGGAGGTGGCACAGTGAGGCCAGGCCAGCCTGTAGCACCTGATTTTGCCGGCTTTGTCAGGCAGCCCCAAGCAGCCCGTACCTCTGTCCTAGTACTACCACACGGCAGTGACCATTAGGAACTGACACTTCCTCCTGAATGCCTTACATGTAATCTCTCTGAGAAGTTTATATTCATATTTCATAAATGAGGGATTCTGAGAAGCAAACTAAATTCCTCAAGGTAACATAGCTTATCATTTTTGAGCCTGATTTAGACTTAGGTCTATGTAATGCTAAAACTTCTCCTCTTAGACACACAAATTTCTCAGACTTACACCAAAATGATGTTTGAAGAGTTTCTCTTTGCATGAGGGGTGAAATTCCTCAGAATGGTAGGCAAATCATCTTTTTATCCCAGACCCTGGCACAGAGTAGTTGCTCAAGGCCAGTTGAACCAAAGTGATGACTTTTTAACCCAGATCTTTCATAGTGCCGGCTTTATCCAAAGTTCTCTCTTCTCTTACTTATCCTCACTTAAAGCTAGCTTTATCTACCTCTCCAAACACTCCATTACAGTAAGCTTTTACTTTCAGGAGCTATAGCTTTAGCCTTAGACAAATCTATAATTTATTTTTGACCTTTTTAAAATTGTGATAAAATATACATAAGATTTACTGTTTTAGCCATTTCTAAGTGTACAGTTCAGTGGTATTAAGTACATTCACACAAAAAAGTACATTCACACTGTTGTACAATTATTACCAACATCTACCCCCAGAACTTCTTCATCTTTCCAAACTAAAATTCCATATCTATTAAATAATAACTCCCCATTCCCTCTCTCCACTGCCTGGAAATCACTATACCACTTTCTGACTCCATGAATTTGACTATGCTAGATACCTCATATAAGTGGAATCATAGAGTATTCTGTGTCTGACTTATTTCACTTAGCATAATATCTTCAATGTTGTAGCATGTGTCAGAATCTCCTTCCATTTAAGGCTCAGTAATTCCTTTGTATGTATATACTACATTTTGTTTATCCATTTATCTATAATTTATTGAATAATCTAGTTGTTTTAAGTGGATTTTTTTTGCCTAATTAAAGATGCAAATATAAAAATGCAGTAAGTTTGTGGCTTCTAGGACATTTCTCTTTTTATATCATAAACTCTAAAATCAACCACAGAAAACTAATTCAGTATAGGCAATCAGTAAAAGACATAGAGGAGTTTAAGGTAATTTAGGGTTTCTGAGTCATAAATATGCCACATTTTAACTGCTCAGACTAGAATTAGCCTGTCCTCACTTAATTATCTGATGTTTTTATATACTGACTGACCTTTAGAAGATTTGCGAAGCTAGAGGTATTTTTAAATTGCCTTTTCTCTAAAAAAAAAAAAATAGAATAATAAGGAGGGAATTGTTGGTTCAAAATGGAAACACAAATTTATAGCCTTCAACTTTTCTAATACTGCCATTTAATTTCTCATCTGCATCATGAAATATTATCCCCCAACATGTACTGGATGAATCTTCAATCAATACCTTCATATTTTCAACAAACATTCCTTGTATGCTTACTAATAATTCTATAGCTAGCATCTGTTGAATGTAAGATACACACACATACATATGTATATATATTTGTATATGTCTTCTAACAGACAAGCTTTATCCCCATTCTACAGATAAGGAATCTGAGGATCAGAAAGAGTAAGTGATTTTCACAGTAAGTGTGAGAATTGGATTTTGAGATTAGGACTTCTAGAGGCAGGACTGTTGCTTTCTGCCACCTCACACTGTCTCTACTGTAGAGTAATTCACATTTCAATGGGATGAATGGACATTCTAAAATTAAATACAATAGTATGATGTTAAGAAATACTTGGAAGCCAGCAGGTGGACGTAGCTTAACACTGCCTGAAAAAGTTTACAAAGGAAAGGGCATTCCGTAGTGATCTTATACGACTTACTGCCATGCTGATTTTCCATGTCTCTTAGGTTATGCTAAATAGTATGAGCCATAACATTTTGTTGTTATCTCCTGGCCTGTTGGTGAGGCACCAAAACCTGCTTCCCAAGGTCTATGTTGCTTTAAGTTACCACAGTGAGGGAATTTCACAGTGCTGTCATGCTTTTGGTTAATACAGTTTTGTGTTTTGCTTGGGAAAGACTATTCTGATAGTGTCCTACTGATTCAGATGTTTTCTGACAGTAGCTGCCTACCAGGTTTGACTCCATTGACTTTTCAATGTTCTGTTACAAATAACTTGCATGTACAATTTGATATTGAAGGACAAAGAAGTTTCCCCACTGCGCGTGAAGTTGGAGCAGCCCCGAGCATGGGGTGGTGAGTGCTTATTATCATTCTGAAAATCACCCACTTGTCCAGGGCTGCTGCCATAAAAGAGCTTTGTTTTCTCTGTTATGCTTTTTTCTTCTCCTCCTTGTTTTATTTTTCCAGACATTCCAATGCACCCCTTATTCTTTAAAGGCTTAAACTCCACTCAGAAATCCTCCATGCTCACTGAAACTTGAAATATAAAATTATAGGTGTTTTCTCATTTTTTTGAAGACGTGGAATCCCAAATAGCTTGAATTGCAAGTATTTGGTTTATTTGTAAAATTTAAAAAGATATCTTCTTTCAATTTTTCCAAAATTGTGGATGGTTAAAAATGTCTGCTATAATAATAAAAATACTATAATCTATGAAATTCCTGCCCTTTATCAAGTTCTGTGTATCGCAGACTGTACATGTTATCTCTAATTTTGCCGATTCTACAAGGTAGGTGTCATTACTGCACTTTACACATGCGGAAAGTAAGACTCTGAGAGGTTAAGTCACTTGCCAAGACAATAGTAATTACTTCTTTCTTTCTAACCATGCTCGACTATTAGTTAATCTAAAATGACAGTAATATCGTTTGGATTTGCAGAGCACTTCACAGTCTGTTTAGCAGTTTCACATATGGTACCTCTTTAACCTCACAAAACTGATATCTATACCTTACATTCCATCGTACTTTTGGGGAGACCATCTAGAGGCTCTAGATTCAGAAATGGATAATGGATTTTCTTGTGCTAAAGTATGTTCCTTTGTTAAGCATCATTTGAAAAGATGGCTTCATTTCTACCACTACTAGCATATGTTTGTACTTTATCAGGGAAGAAGGCAGCTGGAGAATTTGCCTGTTGATGCCCTTGAAGAATTTTTGAGATTATGCTTACCCAGGCAATACTTGCCTGAATCAGAAGCATAATGTTTTTGAAACCAACATTCAATGCCCCAGAAACCTTTGTAGGAAATATATACATAGCTATTTCCTATTCCTGCTAGGATCCTGGCTCATGGTATCTTTGGCCTTTAAAGACATTCCAGTCTGTGCAGTCCTTTCCCACATTTCCATAAAAACCAAAGGATCCTAGTCATTCAATATACATGAATAAACCAAGGGGTGAGGGGAGAACAGAAAGACACACACACAGAGAATACCTTATAGTATTACACAAAGATTAGATAACATGAAAATGGGTAGTAAGTGTATTTCTGTCTAATCACTAGTAGTTCCAAAACCCAATGACATCAGAGTCTCTGAGGTCATTTGGGATGGGAAGTAACAACTGGACAGTGGGAACAACAACAAAAAAGTTTGGAAGATTAATAGAAGAAAAACTAAAACAGATAAAGCAACAGGTATGTTACCCTCCAGCTCCATGGAAACACAAAACCACCCTACTCACCATTCCAGAAAGTATGACATTCTTTCAAACACCAGAGCTTTAGCTCAAGAGTTTGACCCTACTTTGCCTAACCTGACCTCTTCCTAAGCGGAGTTATTTTCTCCCTCTCTCTCATATTCCCAGAGCATCTAGGACATGCCTCTACTGCAGGACCCATCTGATCTGCTGGATATGAGCAAAAACAGCCAGCAGGATCGGAACCTAGCCACCTCCTCAGAACCCACCATTCCAGAAATCAATCCAGCACTTTCCGCACAATGCCTGGCACACACTATAGGATTCTATGCAGTCACTCAGCAGTAGTGGAGCCTGTGCCAGGACTGAGGGCTGTCCCCAAAGAATGTTTGCAGAAAGGAGAGAAGAAGAAAGGAGTGCAGAAGGTAGGGGATAGAGAAATGAGAGAAAAAAAAAAGGACTTAAGGACGGGAAGAAAGGAAGAAAGGAAAGCAGGCCAAAGAAATAAGTAAAAATGTAATGATTTAATCTTCACATAGTATTTCACATAAACTTATTTTCTTTCAGCAAAGAAATTTATCTGAAAAAATAAATATTTCAGAGTGCTTCAGAACTCACAGTGAAAATGAGGGAAATGAGTTTTATATAAGACTAGAAATCAAATCTTAGATGGTTTTTTGCTCACTGATTTAGAAGTTTTTCTTATTACCAAAATACTTCCATTTCATATATGAGAAAACAAGATCTTTGCTCATTCCTTACCTAACAAATTTTAGATACAGACTTTTTAATATGTCTTTATAATGTAACAAATGAAGTCAGAAGGCGAAAGAATTTATCTCCCAATCTGCAAATTACTGCATTATAATATTCCTAAATAATGCAAAATCTACCATATGCATGTGTGAGTGTCTGCGCATGTGTATGTTTTCTTTTTCATCTCTGTGAGACTGATAATGCTCGTTTACACCAGTGCTCCTGATAGGAACTAACTATTCCCCGCATAAACACCACTTACTTTCCATTCTCCTTCTAATGTACTCTGAAGTTCTAGTTTCTTCCTTTTTATCTCCTCAGCCTTGCCCTCATAAATCCTAAGAAAACCCCTGATTTTTCTATTGCTTCTAGAACTTTGAGGGGTTGCATGCTGCCATTTTACTGCTTTTCATACATTCCAATTAGAAATTCAGGGGTAGACTGGGATCAGAGGAGGCTTTCTTGCTCTGCTTAATGACTAAACTTGATGCCAACTCTTGCCATACCGGTGGGCAGACAATGTATTAAAAATAAGGCTGATATTTGATTTTTCTTCCTATCTTGCTGCTACTTTAAAACAAATAACCCAGTAACAATAATTAGCAGTCACTGAAGGCAAGAAGATAAACAGAAAAATAAATCTTGAGAAAAAAAATCAAGGATGAGTTTTGAATATTTATTATAGTAATTCATCAGATTCATCCAATCACTTCCCAATTTCTGAATCAAAGCTGACAAACACATACCCCACTGTCTGTTAAATCTATTGGACAGTTATACAATGAAAATGCAAATTTATTAGTCTGTGTATTTACATGCATAGAAGATGTTATGTGAATTGATTTGAATTTTCCTTCTTTTCATTACCTTATGGTTTAATTGGTAATGAGCAGAAAATTGAAAAAAATGGGGGAAAAAAGGAGAGGAAAAGTTAATGCTCTAGATAAGGGGTTGCAAGAATTATAAAAGAATAAAGTAATTATTCACAAGATAGAAAAGTAGATATTTTAAAAAATGAGTTAGATTATGAATTGGAAGGGAAAGACCATACACATGCACACCCATGTGCATGCACATATCACCCACACACAACATAATGACCACACTCATGTACACAAAAAGATGTGCACATGTGCACACTCCACCATACACATATCCCACACACAGAAGTACTTGTACATATGCTCACAAACACACGCAGACACAACAAAGTTATGCTCCCAATTTAATTGCTAAGCATGCAGAATTTTATCAGAAGCAAAGGTAACATCCTAGGATAGTGGTAGATCTCGTGGTAGCTTCCCTTGCTCCCCAGCACCTCAGAGGGGGCTCATGACTGCCTGTAAAGACATGCAACCAGACCTGTAAAGCTCATTTCTTTTTGCAACACTGCACTTTTATATACCAGTGTACAGAATCATTCCAGAAAATCTTAAATTTATAATCTGTGTGCTTCGGATTAACAGTAAGTGTCACGTCTTTTGGTCTGCAAACCAAACTCAGCAACATGTAAGCCATGTCATCATCTAGAGAGAGCAAACAGTCAGTGTCCAGGAGCCATGAGCAACATTGCTTTTCCTTGCATTAAATATTGTGGGTTATCCTTAGTCTAGTGCTGACTTTATACAATGGAAACAATAACCCTTAACTAATAAAACAAAGTCTGGTACATAAAAGATGCTCAAAAAAGTAATGGAGAAGAGTGAGGCATATTTTTACTTCTTTGTTATAATTGACGATTTCTAGTTCATCTTGGTTTGGTTGGTTTCCCTTACAAATCCACTAGCTTAGAAAAGCAAGTGCATTTTCCAATTTGGTCATTTTTTAGTATCCTAATATTAATAAGGGCTACTGAGTCCACATTATTATGTCTCTGAAATCTGAATAAAACCTCAAAACTTCAAACATAGATCAGAATTTCTTGTATATAGATAATATAGAAGACATACATTTCTTCTATATTATTTATATATTTCCTCGATGCAGTCAATAGAATATGATTAGATCATATATCCATACAATGGAGGAAACTTTCTGCTATGACAAGCCAGTTAAGTTATAAGATTCATTCCCCAGTTTATAAAAATAAACATTTTTATTAAAGAGCAGATTTTAAAATATTCTTTGAGATGTCAAGAGCATGTTACAGATGTTCGATGAAAGTAATTTTGTTATCAAAATCAGAACTCATGCCTGTCGTTTCTTTCAGATGACCCCATACAAACATACAGCCCTTGTGTGCACTGAGTTCTTAAAGTTGACTTTAAACACTGCTTCTTCTATTAAGCAGAAAAATAGTTCCACGTGGAACTGTGGAATTGGAATTCAGAGATCTGTACTTCAATGCCATTTAAATATTAAAAGTGTTAAGAAATTATATTGATAAATAGCCATTTTTGAGAGTCAGTGCTAGGTCATTTTTTGATCAATGTTAACTAATCTTTAAGCTGGTTTACTTGGAGTCCCGTAGAGAAAAATTTCCTAGAAAGCTAAGATCATATAAAAACCATAGCTTTCCAAACAGTTTTATATGAACTTTGAAGCAAATAAATAACAATATATGAACACAAGCAAGGCCACACAGATGGTTCTATCTAGCAGTTAGCTTGGAAGAAGACCTGGTAGATTTGTTGAGGTTTCCAGACAAAACATCAATACCAACTGTACTTTCATGTTCAGTGGTGTAAAAAGGCAGAGGGAGGAAGTCAGGATATGGGCACCAGGTCCTGGACTAGAAATATTCACTTAAATTTCCCCAATTCTTTCTCTTGGTGTGTATCTACCCCAGGACAAAACTTCCCTGAGCTGCAGAGACTCAGAGAATATGCACACACCCTAAGCTGGAACGGATATAGAATACGTAATGTCCTTCCACATTTCAGTGCTGAGTATAATCATTTGGCACTATCACCTCTATACTGTTAAGTGCACACCCATGCAGCAAGCCTGAAAGAGGAAGGCAGGAGTACAGATCGTGCCTAGAGCTCCTGCCATGCTTTGGATTTTGTTCTTATTAATTTGAGTTGTAGTTGCAAAAAGCCAGGCCAGAAATGACCTTTGATTATCTTATGAAACCCAAACACACTTGTCAAACCCAACCATGCAAAACGGCACAAATTAAGTCAACTTTCACTCTGGTTTCGTGCCAAATGGAATGAAGCCTCTGGTGGGCTGGACAGCTCTATTTCCTGCTTTCAATTTCAGAGAGTCCAATTAGTAAATCAAACTTTCAAAGGCTGTCTAAAATAATTAATTAGGTCATAATTACTCAGAAGCATTTTATAGTGTACTCTAATCTAGTATCTGGTCTAAATGCTTGAAAAGGGTATCAATTTCATTATTAAAGAATTAATTATAATTGGGCCTAATCCTTTGGTGATAGAGGTTGGAAAAAAAATACTCTAGGGATAAACTGTTCACATATGTGAAGTAGATAAATTCTTCCAGAGCTCAAGAGCTAGGTGTGCTCTAGGATTATTTGTTGCTTCCTTTGTTAAAACCTTACAGACATTTCCCAACAAATAAATGCCTCATAGGAAAAAAGGGCCCTCTGTCTGAAAGTATTTATCATGTCTGGACAACTGATCTCCCTCCTACTCTGTCCCAAACATTTTCAGTAATCAGCACATTGGTACCTTTTATGGAAGAGAACACATGTGTTGTCAGCCATTCTACTAAGGAGTTTTCCCACTTTATCTCATTGAGTCTAATAATATAATACAATAATTATATAGTCCTGTGAGGAATGTATAATTTTTAGAAGTTGAGGAGCAGAGGTTCAGGGAGACTGAATGATTTTCACAGAGCTAATCAGGGCAGGAACTGGGAATTGGATTCAGGCCTATTTCATTCCATACCTCACCCTATGTTTATTATTTCAGTGTTTGTCACATTGGGGACCCTGATAGCATGTTTTTGTGAGGGTTCATGAGTATCAAGACACCATTTTTAAAAATTTTCTTCATTTCAACAATAATATGAAAATGTATATATTTTACCATTAATGAATATAAAACAGCTACTTGGCAATGAGCACTCAAAAATGAAAAACATTTTAAGAGAATACAACTTTAGTTGTTAAGTCATGATTTCTCAAACTACCCTCCCTCCCTCAACTCTCCTTGAGGAATCCTCAAACATTTTTTTGCCTTTTTGTTTTTTAGGTCTTTTTTGAGGGGGCTGGGAGGAAGGTGACTGCACATGACTCGTGCTTATAAAACTGTATCCTGCACGGCCATAGAATATTCCTTATAGACTCTTGAATAATTTTCATTAATTTTTCAAATTCCAGGTTGTATTATTTATTTTCACAAGCACTAATGATGTTTAAGAGCCACATGTTACAACATCAACAGGTGTAAAGAAACATCTAGGCATGAACTCTTGAGTTTGAGTCGTATCACTATTCATTCTGGGAAATTTTATTTGGCCAACCAACCATTAGGAACCAATGTAACCATCTGAAACAAGAGCAGTTATTTGGTTAAATGATTCTTAGAGAAGATAATTCTTGCTGTTTTATGCATTTAATATTATTATTACTTAATTTTACCCAGACCGCTGAGTTCTCTTTTATATATTATTATTTGCTCCTGGTTTACATACATTTTAATGAGTTCCCTGAAGCCTGCTGTGATAATATCTTTGTCCCTTTCATGTGCTAGTACAGTATGCTTTTATTTGACAAATAGCTTTTTTCAACTGACATTTTAATGCCACATTCACGAGAAATCAAGCAGAAATGCTAAATACAATTTGTTTTGTCAGTGAGGTAGGGTTCTAAAGAGATTTCCATCAGAAAAGCTATATGAAGGAGATAATACATGAAAGATGGGAAAATATAATTACCTCACTTCTTAGTATTTACACAAGATAATATAACCAGTTGCGAATAGAAAAAAATATATATTCTTTTGAAGACAACATTACGTCATCCTTGAGAGACTAATACTCAACTTTATTAAGATTCAACAATAGAAATCCTCTCTGCAAATTATCCTAAAATTTCTCATTTGTAGTGTCTGCTTTTTAGGTGTGTATTCTGTTCCTAAATGTTACTATTTTTAATATAAAGGCTCTTAAGTTACATGAAGGACTAATTTTCCCCAATCTTCTTTTTCATGAGCTATGAAGGAGAATGTCAAGGGGGGAAATGTTACCATATCTTTAAGCTCCTACTCATTTCTTTTTAATGTTTCTTTTAGGGTGTAGCAAATCAGAGAAGTTTGTTTTGGTTGTAAAACCAAAACTATAGAGTCCAATAAATCAAAGACAACTAATAATTATAGTTTTATGGGTAAATTGTTGTAGTAGGTTAATGTGTTTCTCAAAAGAAAAAGAACAGGGGTGGCAGATGCTCATCTATAAATGGCAATGAGTAACGTGAAACCAAGAACACAGGTAAATACACCCACTAATGGCTTCAGAACAATTTAAACCACAGCAGCGAAAAAAATTCTTACATCCATAAGTAGATAAAGTAATCAAGAATATTGTTCAAGTACTGTTTCTATTTTATTAGGCTTCACAAAATATATTACGTGCATAACTAAAGCCATAATGCTGACTTACGTTCTTATTTAAAATGTATTCTTGAAAAATTAAGAAACTTCTCATATTCTTTTTATGTTTAAACACACTATTTTTCCACAATTGTGTTTGAGTGTTGAGTCTGAGGTTTTTTCTTTTTTAATATTTTATATATAGAATTATAACATTAATTTTAGTAGTAATTAAAAATTAACATGAAAATATAAAAAGGAATCTAAAATCTCCTGTTATAAAGGATGATGGCCACTGAATACCACTTGTAATGCAACTTGACTAACAGAAAAATATATGAGTATGTCTAGCAATGAATACATGATAAGTACAAACTCCGGATAGAGTCAGATGTTAAAATTCCTTTCTGGAACTCAATCCTCTTGGCAAATGTGAGTATCATGTAACTCTTTGTTTTAATTGGAGAAAAGTGCTCAGGTAAAAGGATAATTTTTACTTTCATCTCTTTCCAAAAATGTATGTGCTCCTATTTTGAGATGCAAAATGGAAAAAAAAAATTGAATAGAATTAAGTATCTCACTGTCCAACAGACTGAATAAATAATGAGAAAATAAATACAAAGTGATGCTCAAATATAACTTTGAACATAATGCTTTGTAAGGTTGTAAGAATTTTCCAAATGCCTTCCATTTTCATCCTCTTAAATTTTTCAAAATCTCTTAAGATATCATAGATAAATAATAATGCTTCCATTATAATGGTAGCCTATCTTCTGAAAGCAATTCCTGCTGTTTTATGTAATGGACCTACCAGTATACAGAGTGACATACAAACTGACCAAGACAGACTTAGGGAACTAAGTGCGCATCTGTGCAAGAATAGCAATTTGTCTAGTTTTAGGATTTTTGTCTTCAAAATGCTTTATAGGCCTCAAGAAATTCTAATGACACCCCTGAGAGATAATTTGCTCTTATCAACAGTTTATGGCAAAGAAACTGATGGCTAACTAATGTGCCCAAGGCTAAAGAAAGTCAGATGAGGATTTTCTGCCTCAAGTTGTCAGTTCAATTGATTATTGGCAATGCACTTTTTCTTTTAGGAATGCGGCATCACTTGTTTTTGCCACTCTATACTCACAGCTATACTTGTACTTGAGATTACACTTCTATTTTAAAATTCCTATTTCTGTCACTAACAGCTTTTTGAAAGTTTTTCTCCTTTTTTTTTTTTTTTTTTATCAAACTTGATTTTATTCCAAAAAGTTAAACTAGAAAGTTGTACTAAAAACTGCTTGGTCATGTTTAAATTAGGCAAAACTTGACATAAATAACAACTGGCAAGTGGTAGAAAATTCTTCAAGCTCTGGGTCCAGAGAATAGATAACTCAGACCTAGGTTTCCCCCAAAGCACAGTCTGAATGTGGGAAGAGAGTTTTAACTTTAAAAAGTGAGGATGTGTAGAGACAAGAGAACAAGTGGCTTGAAATTCTGACCCTCCCTTTTGAAGAAACTACATCTGAACTAGAAAAACAGTATCAAAATCGAGGGAATTCAGTCTGTGTTCCACTTTATGTTGGTGTTTGAAAACAATAGGCTCTTCTTTAATACATTACTGCTAAAGCATGGGAGAAACCTTTGTGAATCAATACCAGTTTATTTTAAAAATAATTTATTGATGAATTCACAACATTGTATTTACTATCTTCTAGGCCAGACACCATTAGGAGCACTGAAGTTACAGTAATAAATGATATGGACCTAGACCTTAAGAAGCTCAGTCAGTCTAAGAGGGATGAAGAGGAGAAAGGAAAAAGAAATAAAGTCTAATCAGTTTGGGCTACGAGAGTACAAAGTAGTAATGACTTTTATAGACATTAAATATTTTAGATTGGAAAACTCGATCCTGAAGAATGAATGTTTATTAAATACCTAGGATATTTCTTTCCCAGGATGCCGTAACAGATTATCACAAATTTGGATGGCTTAAAACAACTTGGTTCTCTTATAGTTTGGGAGGGCGGAAATCCAAAATCAACTTGTTGAGTTAAGCCGTGCTCCCTGTGAACGCCCTTAGGGAAGGATCTTACCTGGCCTCTTCTAGCTTCTGGAAGCCCCAGGCTTTCCTTGCTTTGTGACAGCAGAACTCCATTCTCAGCCTCTACCTGCACATGGCTGCTCTCCCTCTGTGTCTGTGTCTCCTTTCCTCTTCTATTAAGGATACCAGTCCTATTGGATTTAGGGTCCATTCTACTCCAGTATGGTCTCACCTTAACTTAATCACATCTGCAAAGACCCTATTCCCAAATAAGGTCACATTTACAGGTATCAGGGGTTAGGACTTCAACATAGCTTTTCAGAGCAGAGAATTCAACGCACAATACTATCAGCTAGGTGCTCATTAAAACACCAGATTCCTGTCCTTCTTGGTTTAAAAAGTAATAATGGTTTAATTTAAAAATCAGACAATAAAATAATTCATCATAAGTTTTTACAGTTCACAGTTCTCTCTATATGGGCTTTTATATATTCAGTTCTCAGTATTTCATTATTATCTATAGCATTTATTCTTCTGTCTTTAAATAATAAAAGGATTATCTTCCCTGAACAAGGAAAAAAGATAAACTAGATTTAACCAGCAATTAAAGACGGGGATAGGGGTGCCTGGGTGGCTCAGTGGGTTAAGCGTCTACCTTCAGCTCAGGTCACGATCCCAGGGTCCTGGAATGAAGCCTCACGTTGGGCTCAGTGGGGAGTCTGCTTCTCCCTCTCCCTCTCCCTCTGTGTTCTCTCATTCTCTCTCTCTCAAGTAAATAAATAAATAATTTTTAAAAATTAAAGATGGGGATAAAAAAAGAGCAATGGCCTTAAAACACACTAATCAGGGATACTGTGGCATCACTTTCTCTGGTAATTTGTTTAAAGAGGTAAACTAATGAAATGGGATGATGAAATCTTGCCCACAGCTGAGGAAGGATCTCCTGGAATTATTAATTCATATTAAATCATATTAAATAATCTTCTGGAATAACTTCAATGGCAATAATTTGAATGTAATAAAATCTGAAATTTTTTAAAATAATAGGACACACATGAGCAGGAATGTTTACATAAAATTGACAAATTTTATCTGTAATACATGTATAGTGCATTACATTTAAAAATGCATGTACCACCTAAAAATATACTATTTTATAATAGTTGAGTTTCCTATAGTCTCTAAGAATGCATAAATGGTACCTAAAAATATTTTCAACTTTTTGCTTCCTTTAGTTGAATGTTACAAACTTACTGTATTCAACAAATTCCAAACTCTACCCTAGATCCTACAGAGACATTTTCCATGACATTGAGAAGTATATTATTACTCTCAGTGCTTTATCTGTGTAAATACAGGCCTTAAGAAATTTTACCAAGGTCAGAATTGTGAGACAGAATGGATATTTCAGGAAAATGGAATAATAAATTCCTTAATTCAACAAATATCTGTGGAAAGCCTGCTGTATGTCCGGCAGTGGTCAGGCACTGGGGACACAGCAGTGAACAGTGTTCCAAGCTCCTGCCTTCAAGTAGCTTAAATTCAGGTGGGCGCGGGAGGTACCACAAGATAAAATACAGGATGCCCTGTAAAATTTGAATTCTAGGTAAACAACAAATATTTTTAGTAGAAGAACATTCAACACAGTATTTGGGACACACTTGAATAATTATACAATGAATAAGCTTTCAGTATAAGTAATGACAAGTCGTAATATTTTAGTGTGAGTACGTCTGATGTAATATTTAGGCCACACTTCAACTACAAAGTTTTTTGTTGTTCATCCAAAATTCAAAATTAACTGTGTACCCTGTATTAAATATGATGATATAAGGATGGGGTTCAACAGAAAACAAACGCACAATAAAGAAGTATGCCATTGGTGATAAGTGCTATGTAGGAAAATTAAGTAGGGCTGGCAGAATTGGTATGCAAGTGTAGAGGGGGTTCACCAAGAAATAGCACAGGGAAGCCCTCTCCAAGCAGGCGGCATTTGAGCAGAGGCCTGAAGGAAATGAGGGTGTGATCCATGCCACCGACTGGGGGAAGAGCTTTCCTGGCTAAGGAGACAGATAGTAAATATCCCTGAGGCAGGAATATTGCAGGGTTCCCAGGGAACCAAGAGAGTCCAGTGTGCTTCAGTAGAGGGAGCAGAGGATAGAAAATTTTATTACCCTTTCAGAATTTGTTATGAGCCAGAATTCTTTGGCATTACTCAAAATATAACCTTTAGTTGTATGCTTGTCCATCTCTCTGTGTGTCTATTAGTCTCTCTGTCTTTTATCTCTGCTGCTTTGCAAATGTATGCACACGTGTGTGTGTGTGTGTGTGTGTGTGTGTGTTTGTGTATGTATCTTACTTATAGACTAAACACAAAGTAATCTCTGCTGTGAGAAAAAATAATGAGCAACTTAATTAATCTGGGCCTTATTTACACTGTGTTGTCAATTTTGATCATTTGCTTATTTAACTAAAATGTTCTGCTTTCATTACAGTCATTAGCTTCCATCTATAAATAATAACGTATTCACATTCCATAAGTATGTTTGAGTTCCACACATTTTGTCTTTCGCAGCAGAGACTAAGACACGGGGAGTATTTTTATTTAATGAAACCTCTAATCAAACCCTGTGGATTCACTAGCAATTGGTTAACCTTCAAAATTACACCACAACTCAGGACCGTAATGCCCAAATTTGTTAATTTCATTCTTTGTTTTGAAAATCAGCCTCCATTTGACATCCTGCCACACTGTCTACTGCCTAGCCCTTGCCTCTGCCGCCCTTCTCTCTACACAGCTGGGGTCTATGTGGCCCCAACATGGGGAGGCAGCCCTGTTCCCAATTTTAAACAAAGGGATTTAAATAGCTCTAGATCCAGGGGACACTTGCACATCATTTGTGTTCAAGTTCTGCTTCCATCTTTGTGTCTAAAGCTCTGGCTCAGTAGCTTCCCAAAACCACAACCCCTAGAAACCTGGAGCTCTACCTCTCTCTCTCTTGTTACTGATTCTTTTTAAAACCGACTTCTTCTCTGATCTCTGGCCTGGTTGTTGAGATCATTTTACCTACTGATAAAACTTTCTGAATAAAATGTTTGTGGATTAATAACCATTCTTCATCTCCGTGTTTTGCTCATGCATGAGTTGGGACATCCCAAATCAACTTCTCAGGTTCCTATCACTGAGCTTACGTTTAGACTTGTGTCCATGCTTCTTGACATAAGCCATGGTTTGCCTGATAGACTGAACTATCTCTGAGCATAGGCATCTGGATCGGCTCTTAGTGTACACAAAGCTCAATTTGTGAATGTGATTCCAGATCCTATCATCCCATCTACCCTCATTGGATTTTGCAGGGCCAGGACACTTGGGCATAAGCTAGGCTCCTCCCTTTTTCCCCACTAATGGGACTGGTTAGATATTTCTCTTTACTTCTTACTTTCCAAAGAGTGAGAATAAAACGAAAATCATTATGTACTTTACTCTGAATTCTCAAGTCAAAAACATAAGTATCCTACATCTCAAAGATCTCTAATTAGAGGCACTGTGCATGTATTGTTGCATATTTCCAGAACCAGCCATTAGAAAAGCCCTATATTTACAAAAACTAGAAACTTAACTAAAACATTTCTAATCTCCTCACTTTTAGGTACTTTTGCAGAAGAGATAACATGAGTTCCTCCCTCTCAATTCCTCCAACCCCTGGCTTCCTAGACAAAAATCATCGAGGCTTCTGATTTGAGAGTAAATTTCTCTCTCTGGTCTGTGGACCCACTCTCCACCTTTGTTATACCTCTTTTGAGTTTTTCCCGTTCTATCCATTAGAACTTCTTTTTGTGCTGGTCCAACCAGGCTTCTCTGTCTGGCTCTGGCAGACATTAAGCTGTTTCTTCCTAGCAAGTGTCTGTCTCTGAAGTCTGATGCACAGTTAAGCCAAAGGACCCTCTGTCCATGTAAGTGAACAGCCATCCTTGACTAGGTCTCCAGATGAGGCACGTAATTGTCCTTCTTGCTGTGGGGAAGTGCTTCTGATGCTTTAATATTTGTGTTCTAGATCTAAAATTTCTACTATTAGTTGTGTCAACCTAACCCCAAGTCTCAGTTTCCTCATTTGCAAAAGGAGGATATTGACTATTTGATCTCCAAGGTCACCTACACTCCTGCAGTCTGTGATGCAACATTCATCACATTTGGCAGATCCTCTCCTCTTTACAAAACTCAAGTCTATTGGATCAGACAGAGGGCATGAAAATGATGGCAGGCATGATTTTGTTCTATCAGGATTTCTATCGTAATTGTCATATACTCATTTTTTAGGACACCTTAAGAGGAAAAAACTATGCAAATTAAAGATAAATACATATTACATAATTATAAACCATTAATTATATCAGCTTTAAGAATAGAGAGAATATTACTAAAATTTTCTAAAAAGAAATCTAGTGACTTTTATATATTGTTATTTTTATGTGTCGGTTAATTCTTTACTGCTTTATTTGGAAGAGAATACATATATAGTTTTAAGTTTTTCAAAATTAAGCAGATGAGAAGAAATGTAATTGTGATTCCTGTTCATCTGTTTTTGGAGGTTGACATGTAAATCATTCACTGTGAGTCTTTTCATAAGAATGTTAAGTTTGAGGAATATTTGTATTATAAACCTCACACTCCAGATTGGCTCTAAATTAATAATGTTTATGGGTGTTACATATAAGTGACGAATCACTAAATTCTACTCCTGAAACCAATATTACACTATAAGTTAACCAGAATTTAAATAAAAACTTTTAATTAAGTAATTAACTAATTAGTTAATTATGTTTAAAGAACTAATTTGAAAATGAAAACTCATCTAGTCACGTTATCTGGGCAATCCCAAATAATTAGAATTACTGGTTTCAAAATGAATTGGGATGATTTCTTAATTTTCTGTATAAATGTACACAATTTACCAGTGGGTTTGTCTTTATACCCTCATTTACTAGATCCATCCTGTTAATTCTTGAGTAAATCCTGATGAAGTGCAGATGCTTTAGGCAAGCCTCAGCCCAGCAGTGCAATGGGTTTGGAATGTCTTGCTATTACATGCCCAGCAAGTTTTAGTCCTGTCTTCATTCCTCAATTTCAGCCACAGTATTGACCAACCATGGAGCTTTTGTTTCAGGCTCCTGCTGGACCTGAACTTCCTTAGATAAAGCACCAGCTCCATTTGGTTATTATCAGTCCCAATTCTAGAGAAAAACAGACTATTTATTCCCACAGTATGGCCATGTGTCCTCCAGGAATGACCTCCTCTGCCCAGAGACAGAGCACTGCCACCCAACTAATTTTGACTTGAACTACTACATGTCCTTTCACAAGTATGGCCAACTCAGACCATTAGGTTCAACACCCATAGTAACCACACAGATATTTCTCATTCTACACAGGATAACCCCATGGCTAGCTAGGTCTGCTTTCCAATTTCCAGGTTTTTGTCCATATCTCTCTCCATCACCTCTTGTTGCTGAAATGGCACTCTGACCCATTCTAACATTTCCAAATAGGAAGGAAAATTACATAGTTGTTTGGGTCATTCATGATAGACTTGGGCATTCAATGGGGAAATAATTGAGATTGTTAATGAAAATTCCTCTTGTAAAATTAAATGATATTAAGCAAGGTACTAAGGTGATCAACCATGCAGTGCTTGCAAAGATAAATATGAATTATTTAAATAAAGACATAAACTTTGACAAGAGCAGTATGCACTTCTTGTTTTTCCTATGTTGTTAACTGAAGGGGATTATAAAAAGTTGAATGAAAATTGAAAATAATGTAACATAAAAATAAGCATTGGGACATTCAATATTATCACATTACTCTTTCTGGCCCTTTTAGAAATAATGAGCTCATTTTAAAAATTGTGTGCTACTTTTCCCTGATTTGGTAATTTTTCACATTTAAATTTCAGAACATTAAAAAGTACTATTCACATGTTTTTCTGGGTCATTTTCTGAAATGTTTTTTGTACAAGTTTAAATGTTAATAGAGACAGAGGAACATCTTTAAAAATTAAAATTTGAGCATGTATTCTTGGCTTTTAAAACTGTTGCTTCCCATGAAAGATTTTTTTCCTAAGATTTCTGTAAGCTATCAATAGAACCATCAGATTAAGGCAGTCCACTTTCTGGTACTTACTGGTCACTGTCCAGTTCGAACTTAACGTCCTGACTATCATTTGAAGGGCAGAGCAATGATGAGAAAGAGCATGTTGACTTCAAAGTCAGGAGAGCAAGGAGCTACTTCTCATTTCTTCACTCACCTCCTACTCTGTTCTCAGATCTTGCCCTCTCCAGCCCTAAAATTCTCTCATTTCTAAATGGTAAGAATATATCTTCTTTATTCAAGGGTCAATGTGAGGACGAAAGTAGACAATATATGTAAATTACTTAGTTCAGTGCCTAACCTGTAGTCGGAGCATAATAAAATTATTTAAAATAACACATAAATTATGTACCTCTGGAAGAATTGAGGCAGATGTTGATAATGCAATGCTTGAATCTAATTCTACTCATTCTTTTATTAAAAACCTTTTATATTTTCCACTATTTTTTCGAATCCTAATAAGCTGCCATTTAAAGCTAGAATCCATGGCTGCTTTTTGAAGTGAAAAAATATTCTGTAAGATTCTACCTTAAGCCAGAATCATTTTTTGCATAAATATATATTCAGAAAATGTATATTCCTCCATATCCATCCTGGTTTAGATTTTCAAAAAGGTCTTGTACACATTGGCTTGCCCCTGCATGCTCATGAATACTTAAGCCACATGGTGTGACTTTATGGAAAGCTGACTATACTCAAAGGCAAGTGACAAAGAAACTCAGCTATATTAGGGGGAAGAATTAAAAAGTCACATCAGTTCAAGTAAGAAGAATGCACAGGAGCCACCTAATAAATTCCTTTCCAACAGGGGACTAATTTAGGCTACAACCCAGAATCTCCAGCCCATTTAGCTCTTCTGATGTTAAGATTCCCTACAAAAGTTTCAAAAT
The DNA here is from genome assembly GCF_004348235.1 of Phoca vitulina. Classification (NCBI taxonomy): domain Eukaryota; kingdom Metazoa; phylum Chordata; class Mammalia; order Carnivora; family Phocidae; genus Phoca; species Phoca vitulina. Next base: position 3,678,644 of record NW_022589779.1, on the reverse strand, counting down.
AAAGAAATTAAAAAACATTCAACATGCAATGACCGTAAAATAAGACTAATATAGAAACCACTGCCACAAGCTGTAAAGAACATGAGAAGGATATTACAACTGATTTCACCCTCTCCCTATAACAGAGATTAATAGAGTAGTAATTTTTACTTTGATGTATAATCCATATTAAAGACACAGAGTGACTTAAATGGCACCTGTGATGTATGGAACTTTAGGTATAGCAAAGGTCCCTGAGCACAGGCACTAAAAATCTTAGAATTTTATAAGACAGTTGCCATGTATTTGTGGCATTATTTTGGGGAGATGTAGAATAAGAAGTTTAATCTAGCTTATTTTAAATTCCCATTAATACCCATTACCATCTCATTTAAATTATTATCTATATGTTGCTGTTTGAGTGAGCTACTAGATGTTTTATATAGGTATATCAAATGAAATTAATGTAACAGAGTAGGATGATAGAAATGTCATTTTCAGATATTTGAATTGCTCTGTTTTCTTTCTTAATTACAGAAATGTTCTCTATCAGCCACAAAACTAGAATATGTATGTTATAATATAAACATAAATAAATAACATTATTTTGAAGTGGCACAATAATTTCAAATAACTATTTGCAGTTGACATACACAGCAATGAAATATACTGAAGTGATAAAAGAGACTTAAGGTTGTAGTGGGTGCTATTAACATTGAACAGATCCATAGACATGAAAAATGGGCCATTTGTCCTTTTTTGCTGACTCAGTGAGAATATCTTAAAAATAAGATCAATACTTTCAGATGGCTACTGATTATAATGGATGAAGAGAACCTTAAATTCACAGTATGGTATTTTGTGTCACTCATATTTGAGTCATTGTTACAAAAGTAAAACCTTCACTTCTTCAAAAATATATCTCCTGCTCTTTCAATTAAATGAAGCATTTCAAAGATACTCATTTTAAATTTAACATTATATTATTGGGTCTTATAGGAAAACAGCCTGAGGATTTAGTACATAGACATTTACCCATTTATATAACATAATTATATTCAAACAAAAAAAAAAGTAAGATTATGCCAATTACTTCTATCTTCTTACATTGTAACAAACATCTGGATATCCTCCGCCATCTGTGTGTTTGACAACCACCAACCTCAATATGATTAACTGAGCATTTCATTTTTTATGTAAATGATTTGGCACCAAGGAGAAACAGATTTAATGATTATTAATTAACCTCCTTGCAAGGAGAGTTCAAGATTTTCTATTGTGAAACATACAGAGAAGCTATTCACTACACTAAAACTATGTTGCCTAAGTCTGAATCTAAAAGCAATCACAACTGGTACACATTAAAACATTTTCTTCTATCTTTAAGACAAAACAAATCACAAAAAGATGATGGAATAGAATATTTAGGTTTTAAATCACAAGTGAATATCCATATCACACTATCACGAGTGAAAATTTGATGAGAAAGACTTGCATACGCATGAACAGCCACAGCACCAGGCAATATGTAAACTCTAAGATGCCAATATCTAAGCTCCTTCATCTTGAAGACACTGGAATCTTAACAAAGCCACTCAAGCCTTTTGCTTGGTTGCCACAACTCCAGAGGGCAACCTAGCAGCCGCAGAGATACTTTTGACTAGTCACATTGGTCATTTCCATCGTCAATACCTTGTCAGAATAGTTTAAGATGACAGGTGGGTCAGGCAATTTAGGAGTCTTGACGACAGACATAAAACTAGAAAGTGTCAACAGCCAAGATGTAGCTTACTGGTAAGAACAGATTGAAGGGGACGTTGTGGGGACTAGATGGGGGTGCAGAATCATGCTGCAGCTCCAGATGGTAAAGAGCTTTATATGTGGGCAGTGAGGCGGCTGGGTATGGTGGGAATGGATTATGACGAAACTGACAAAGTTTGGGACTGAAAAGATTTAAAAACTAAAAAGAGATTGGAAGAATTAGATATTATGCCAAAAGCAATCATGTATGTACATATGTGTGTGTGTTTGTGCAACCTGTACACATAACCAATCACATTCTCAAACACCCCCTGCCCCCATTTCTTCTCCCCTTCCAAAGAAGGCCATATACCTGCAAACATTTTAGAGCTTGTATATAAAATCTACAAAGAAAAAAAAGCTTATTACTACATGTTTACCTGTACAATATGGACATTGTATGTTCATATGTCTCACACATGCACTTTTTGTCCAAGTTACACATGAGACACCAAGTATCTGGTAATTGACCCCAATTTCTCTCTTTATTCCATAGTTACCTTGCCTTATCAAATTATCAGTTGCCTTCTATAATTTATTTCTCTGACGTAGCATATTCTCCATCAATTCAAGTACTTCCGCCAGCTGTCTGTGGGAGCTTCTAAGACCACAAAAGACTGTTTTACCTTTGAATTCACCCTACTCCAAAGGAGTGTTTGTCATTATAAGCTTCTCATTTTCTGACATGACAGCTGACCGATTATGTGACTTTAAAACCTTAATTTCTTTGTATCTCAATTTTTTCCTACAAGATAGCAGTATATATATTGACATTAAAAAAAATTCCTTCTGAAACTTGTGGCCAAGATTAATAGTATAATAAGTTGGACCTCAAACGCTCATATATTGGAATGTTATTGCAGATTCAACATAGATTTTGGGGGAAAATATTGACTCCTCTGTAGGTCCTAAGAGAGGAAGTCATATGGCCTTTTATCCCCACATGTGTTCTACCCACACATCTGGTTTATCGGTTTTCACAAAGGCTGAAGACCCCAAACTCCAGCTCAACAGTCTGCAAGAAATAGTCTCAATTAGCATCACAGAACAGCAAGCCTCCAGGCACTGCAAAAAAATGCAATCATTCATTTAATATTCATTTTTGTGCACCTCTTATATCCCAGGCAGTACCTTAAGCACAGGAATGTGACTATTAACAGACATGGTCCTTATCTTCAAGGAAATGGCAGAATAAAGCAGAAGTCAGACAATAAATGACTAAAAACATAACACATAAACACACCTCACAAGCAAACCACTTCTGTAGTAATAAAGAATCACTACTAGGGAATTCTGGGAAAGCAAGGAAAATAATACACATATAAACACATACCTCATAATAAGTGCTGTGAAAGAAACAAATGGAGCAATGATAGGGAATAACTGATAGGGAATTAGGACAGCTTGAAAACACCCCTGCTACCCTTGCTGCTACTCCATCTGATTCAAGCAGCTGCCTACACTCATGTGCTGCTGGAGTCTTGAAAGAAAGAGCACGTGCAGGAACTTTTGCTCCATGAGTCAGGGAAGAAGCAGACCCTAGTAGGGGAGAGACCTGAAAGGAGTCTCCATTGAATGTGGTGGATTCTGGGGAAGGTCTGACCGGACAGGAGGATGAGTAAAGCCCTCCCAAAGAGTGGTCTTTGCTGGGTCTACCTGTCTCCCCTGTCCTTGAGCAGCTTCCAGATGAAGGAAGGATTTTTTCATCAAGAAACAAAAAAGCAAAAACCATAAAAGAAAGGATTGTTTAAAATGACTCCACTAGGATTTGAATGAAGATCTACTAAAAAAAAAAAAAAAAAAGCAGAAGGGCAAACCAAGGTTAAAATATATATATTTGAAAAAAAAAAATCAAACAGCCTAGAGGAAAAAGGGGCAGAATGGCAGGCATTTGAGGAAAGAAAAAGTTAGAATGCAATAATATATCCAAAGGTGTTAAAGCTCACTAATAACATCTGAAATATTAATTAAGAGATTCACCAAAATCAACTTATGGTACCAAGGTAGTAATGAAGATGTGGAATATCCTTTACCAGTTGAAGTATAAATGAGTACCACCACAAAGAAGAACACCTTTAAAACACCTGTGAAGGGGCGCCTGGGTGGCTCAGTCGTTAAGCGTCTGCCTTCGGCTCAGGTCATGATCTCAGGGTCCTGGGATCAAGCCCCGCATCGGGCTCCCTGCTCCGCGGGAAGCCTGCTTCTCCCACTCCCACTCCCCCTGCTTGTGTTCCCTCTCTCACTGTGTCTCTCTCTGTCAAATAAATAAAATCTTTAAAAAAAAATAAAATAAAATAAAATAAAACACCTGTGAAATCTGAATATGCTCATGAGCTGGGACTCTGAAGTTTTACTACTAGATGAATTCTCTAATGAGACTGGCAAAAAATTTCTGTAAGGTGTATGTACAAGGATGCTCAGGTCTGCTCCCTCATTAAGAGTGAAACACAGCAACATCCTAATTATTCTTCAGCAGGGAAATGGATAAACTCTGTTCACACAGTAGGATAATGAACCAAAATTAAAATAAACTGTATTTACATATATCGACCTGAATAAATTACAATATCCAGGGTGACTTTTCAAAAGCAAGTTGAAAAAAGTATTAAATGATTTAAAGCTGTAAAAATTTATTAAATGTATAAAATGTACTTATTTAAAAGATTTTAAAACTTTAAACCTAAAAAATAACATTATATCCATTGTTTATACAGATATCCATATTTAATAAGATATAATGTTCTACATACACATACCAACTTCATGAAAGTGATTACAGCCGAGAAGAAGAGGGCAAAGGGACAGGAGAGGCTTTAGCTGCATGCGTACCATTTGATTTTGAAAGAGAGTTCCTGGATGCAGAGATGTCAACACGTCAGCATCTGCTTCTTCGTGGAATTGGACACTCTTTGTAATATTTTTATATTAACGAAATCACAATTACAATGGGAGATTTCACAAACTGACATACCTCATAACAAGAACAAAAAGGAGTGAGGTAGAATTGAAAGGCTGCACGTTAAGAGGGTCTTGGTGGTGTGCTTTGGGCTCAGGTGTGGAGGGATCCAGAGGCCATCACTTACCAGACCTGCATCATCGAGACAGTTATTTAACTTCTTGAAGATTCAACTTTTTCCTCCATAAAGTGGAGATGATAGTGGAATCTGCTTCACAGTATTATTATGAAGCAAAACATACTAGGATAGCATATATAAAACAATTAATTGGCACTGTGCCCAGAATAAATGTTCCATAAACGTTGGACACACGGTCCATTCATTCATCAAGATATTATTAAAATTTCCAGGCTAACAACATAATGTCATGAAGACATTATGAGGGCAAATGGAAGGATATGGTAATCTAATAGCAAGCATTAATTGAACATCAACTAGGCTCCAACACTTCACATAATTTACCTATAATCCTCCAAATAACCATGCAATGGCAACTCTATCATCCTGTGTAAGGAGACCCAGGCCCTAAGAGGTTCAGGGTTTTGCCTAAATCTCTAAGCTCGTTAGCGTTGTGGGGTCCAGAATAAATCCCACATCTGACTCCCGAGTTCTTTTATTTACAGTGATATTCAAACTGGGTTCCCACAGGCTACGGCAGCTTTTAAATGCTTGAGAACTATTCTACACCATGTTGCCCTTCTGAATACTAGATGTTTCCTAAGGTTGAAAGGACAGCCAATATGCACTTTGATACCAGGATAATACTTCAATTGTAATATAAAATGTAATGCAAGGAAAGATTAAGAAGAACAAAATCACTTAGCCAGAAGCATGTTATTTTTAACTGTTTCACAGTTGTGTATTGCATAGGTATAGGTAAATTGGTATAGGTAAATAAGCTGACCGGATGTTACGTTATTGTTTTAATATGCACAGGGAAGTGGCTTTCAAATATATTTTTAGTGCTGAGACTCCTTTATTCACTTGAAATTTTAATTAAAAGCCAAATATGTAAATTTGAGCCTAGAAAGGCGACTTTAAGCACTCTACCGAAATCCTTGGAGATGTTTCAAGGAGCACTCTGGGACAGCCCAGAGATAACTTAGAAAAAATTAGTGGACAAGATAAACTCTAAGATTAAATAAAGTAAGGATAAAATTGTAGGCCCCCAAATATGACCACGTGGGTTCGAGTCCCAGGTCCTCCACTTACTAGTTGTCTGACGTTAACCAAATTACTTAACTGATAGAAAACAAGTCCCCTATAACCTACCTTGTAGGGTTACTGTGAATATTAACTAATGCATGTCAAGCACTTAGAAAAGAGATCAATAAAGTCATCTACAATCAACTTACCACTGCCACCATGGTTATTACGAAATTAATCAAATATGTGAAAAAACCTAGCATTTGCCTGTCATAAGATCTGTGCGTGAATCATGTGCGTATATTCAACCTGCAACATTTTTCCTACTTTTATGCCTAGACATAAAGTATATCAGGCACTAAGAATAAGCAATGCTATTAGATTCGATCAAAAGGTAATGAGGAATGAAGTAGCAATCTTGAAACATGGTGCTGAGAAAAGGATTATTTTCTGCAGGTCAGAATAAATTTTGGGCTGATGATATTTTTGTTAGAAACTTTCCTTCATCCCCTCAGTGGTTTAGTATCTGCTCTTCTGGATGTTTTCGTGGTTGAAACATTCCTGGCCACACAGAAATGTGAATTGTTCATTAAAAGTCCTTGTCACTGCCTTATAAAGATGAGTCTGACAGCTTTAGCTCTTGATGAACTCTTGTGTGTGTAGGCTTGCCCTGACTTTGGCCAAGTTGGCCACTGAAGCAGAAAAATCACTGCCTGAGTTGTCAGATAGCATCGGTGCGATGTGCCTTTCTGCGTGCCTCACTGAGCAGCTTCCAGCGACATCTGATGTGGGCTTTTCTCCCAAGGCCAGGGCATGCTCTGTGCAGCGGAATCCAAGCTGAAAGACTAGTGCATGGCCGGGTATTCTTGGTAGGCCTCCAGGCATTCCACGTTCATTTAAAAAATGCCTTCTTTCTACTTCAAATTAATCTTATATTTTCTCCCATCACCATTCTAATCCTCTTATGACTTTATATTTTGACAGGCTTGAAATAGCCTGATAGGACTGAACTGAGGTATAAAAAAACCCAAGTTACAATACGCTGGCTAACTGAACATAATAAAAAAAATAATTAAAAAAAAAAAAATTAGAATGGTCAGAAATAAATAAAAAACCAAAAACCAAGACTGCAGAGTTACCTTTACAGCTGTGTTAGGATACCATTCAGGTTTTTTTCTATTTTCTTTTGCCTCTAAATTATGTCTTTGTTTTTAATTAGGCTGTGGTATTATGTTTACAAACCAGTTCAACCATCTCCAAAATTTATAACACTCCTGGTCATTCTCTGACTTTCTCTGCAAATGCAAGTTCAGTCAGTGTCTGCTTTATGGCAGAGTCACCAAAACAACAGGAGAGGCATCATGTGTTTCTCTATGGAAGGCGTTAGCTTGTGATAATTAATCTGAGTGGCACATTTATTTTGATCCATCTAAGCAAAAAGCAAACTATACTTTTTTTCTTCCTGCATGTATAGCTCAATGCCCAGTTAGGTTCAAATATTTCTTTGTTAGCCACAATGTGTGTTTGTTGGGTTATCCATCCATTTCCTAAGCATGTATGTGGCACCTCCTCTGTGCCTGGCTTTTGGGATTCAGAGGCAAAGGGGCCAAGTCCCCATCCTCAGGGAATTCCTAGTCTGGGGGAAGAGGAGGATAAGCAAACAAGGAACGTGCAAGGTGTGTGGAATGCGGTGGTAGTCATGGGTAGTGGGCAGAGGGGCAACAGAAGAGGACAGTGGTTCAAGGAGAGAAGGTGATGAAGAAGGTGATGTGTGAGCTGGATAAAAGGGGTAAAATAATGACAATCAGTGATAGGAAGTCAGAGTTGGGTCGTTTGTTAACCAAAAGGATCTAAGTAATATGGAATTGAAATAGGGCAAATGAACTATTTATATGAAGCTCTATATTTAAAAGGCACTTTCATGTACTCACCTACTCATTCCTTACTCCCTTTATAAAAGCCCCTTGAGATACACACACCAGTATCTCAAATTTTTCAAGTCCGAGACTGGCTCTCAGAGTTCACACTCAGTGACTGTTATCGGAATGAAAAAACTCAATGAATTTCATTGAGTAAAAAATGACCCATATATTACTTCTGTGTGCCTCAGTTCTTTATCTGTAAAATTAGCAAAAATAACCATACCTCTTTATTAAGACTACTATGAGGAAAAAATGAGAGAATAGCGTTAGGCTAAAAGTCAGTGTTATATAAGCCAGTTATTATTACTGCTAATGGTAGTATGCCAGGTACTGTTTTAAGCACTGGTTTTGAGCAAAATGAAAGCTGGCTTTCATAAAGTTTATAGTATAACTGAAGTGGAGTATAAAGGGGGCGACAGTAAAAGGAAATAAACTTGAAAAATTTGTTAGCAGAGAGAAAAGCACAAATTGCATAGGAGTTCATAAGCCATGGAACGAATTCAGAATTTTAAGCACACACACACACACAAAAAAAAAAAAAAGGAAGGGGGAACCTGATCTAACTTTTGCTTTGAAAGAATTACTTCCACACTGAATAGATTGAAGGAGGGCAAGAATAGAAAGAACCGACCAGTTAGAAGATTATTCAGATAATAGTGGCTTTGAGCCAGAATGTGTGTGTGTGTGTGTGTGTGTGTGTGTGTGTCAGGAGCAGGGGTTGATGGATACAGAGAGAAATGGTCAAAATTTCTATATATTTTAGAGATTTACCAGGCAGAATTCCCTGATGGATTAGTTAGGTGTTGTTCAAGAAAGAGAGGTTCCAGAATTTCAGCCTAAGCAGACAAGTTGAGGCTGCCATTTCTTGAGATGGGAGAAGATTTATAAGGAAGAAAATTGGTGGTAGAAATCAAAACTTCCACTTTAAACATGTTAATACTAAATAGATTGATGAATATGACATGGTATTACAAGGAATTGACTTGAGTTAGGAAAAATGGATAGAAATGGAAGGAAGAAAGATATTATCATGGTTAGAAGATCCAAAGTGAGAGGTGGAAGACAGTAAGGCTTATAATGGGATCTGAATGGGAAGGATCCCATGGAATAGTAATGAGAATTAAAACTGGAAATAAATAACCAGGGCTTGAAATGCTAAGATGAACAGTTTGAGCTACATTTGCTAGTTGATTGGCAATAGTTAAGGTTTTCAGAACAGGTGGTTTTGAGCTAAGGATCTTAACATTTAACACATTATATTGGGTTAACTGTGTCTCTGCTTTGTTTTCCTGCTAAATTATGAACACACCCTGTATTTTATTTACCATTGTACAACCATCGCCTAACACAATGTCTGGCACATGTTCTGTACTCAGTGATTTTTTGTGGAAAGAGATTGAAAAGAAATGGCTTGTGCCTAAACAGGAACTCTAATTGAAATTATAGGTTCCCTGTGTCTCCTCTAAATTCAAACCACTCATGCTTGCTGAGCATTCAGCATTGAGAAAGCTTCAGGTATCTGTCTTAGCACAGCAAAGAATGGTAACACTCGCTTCCCACAATCTGAAAACAACTCTTAGTATCCTGCTACTACCTCATGTTGCTTCCTACTAGAGTCAAGAGCAACATTTCAGTGTTTCTCTAGCTTTTTTATTTATTTTTGCTAAACTCCAAGTCAACCTGAACCCTGGTCTACTTGAAGAAAACACAAGAGATGTCATTTTTCCTTCCCTGCACACGTTCACTTATTTGTACTCTAATTCACTCAAAACTCAGAGAAAAACGCATCTGTATTGAAACATTTGTATGGCATTGATTGCTCCCCATGGGATTATTCCAACAACAACTGTGTAACAACGTTAGGGTGAAAATAATCTCTGTAGCTTGTCTGGTGTGGGCGAACACCCCAGTGAGATGGACAAATAACCCAAGACGCGTCTCTACTTTTCTCTGAGACCTGTCTTTTCAGTACGTGTTTATTTACTATACCTCCTGCTTGCTTTTAGTGAGTGATGTATTTCTTGAAGATTGAACAAATTCTGTCTTTTCCGCTTGAAAACACAATTTCTTTTTATTGTAGTAAAACTATCCCATTAAGAAAGTTTTTAAAGATGTGAGAGTAGAGGTCATTTAAATTTTGTGTAAACTGTTCAGATTTTGATAACAATAAATCAGACTGACAGTGTAGGATACACTTTTTGTTTTCCACTGGCCCTGCTCATAGCCAACACATCATTCCAGAATCTCGACCTCCATTTTGTTTCTTACTCTTTCTTCTCCCCCCCCCCATTATTCTATCTCCCATAACACCTCCTTCACTTTCTTGTCTTATCCATCAACCCAATGTTCCTTCTTAATTGGATATTTGAGGCCACCAGAGACCCCTAAGCAGTATTGGGACTTAACGAAAATCATACTTGCCAGGTGACAAGAAGCTGGCCATGTGGGACAGTGTACCTCCTCACCATGATCTTCCAATGATTGGAGAGACAGGACACATCAACAAGCTTTGCTAAGTGTGATTCATGCTTCAAGAAATGTTGTCCAGAGGAGAAGCCTTTCACTCCTTCTGAGAAAACCAAGGAATATTTCACTGGAAATGCGATGTTTAGCTGAATTCTACAGGACGAGTAGGAATTTGCCAATGAAGGAAGACATTTTAGGTGAAAAAAGCAGCACATTAAGGGAACAGAGGAATTCAAGGATTTGACCCATTTGGAGAAAAGACGTTAGTGCCTGGAAAGAAGGGTACTGAAATGTGAGTGGCCAGATATTAAAGGATTTTGATAAGAGGCCTGCCACCATCACATTAGAAGCAGCATAGAAGATAAAATAATTTGGATACCAAATTCAGGTAAAAGTCTGTTGCCATATTTGCAATGATGTGAGATGGAGTCAAGGGGATTAAGAGGCTAAGACAGAACTGAGAGATTTTTAGGAATCAAAAGCCACATCAGTTAATGACAAAGCACAGGAGGGCAAGATGAGGGAAGAAGGGGAGGTAAAGGATAATACCCAGGTGTCATTCACAAAAAAAAAAGAGAATGAAAGAGATATTGACTGGAGTTGAATTAACATGAGGAAGATGACATACCTGATTTTGGAAGTGTTGAGCATAAGGATCCTATAATATGAGTAGAGTTATACACGTCTTTATGTAGGCAGAAAATTTGAAGTCATAGGTGTGGATGCAATTACTCAAGGCAGAATATGTAGAATAAAAAGGGACATGGCATGAAGCAAAAGCAACATTTGAGACTGTTCCAAGAATATAGGTTTAATCCCCTACTGCTATAACCAAAATCCAAAAGACCCTAATAAGCCTGTCCCCCTAAACTAATGTAAGGGATATTAGCCATACTTCTGGGAAATCTCATATATATATTCCCTGGTTTGCAAAATTAAAATATTTTCATCCTCTAATGACACATGACCGTGCCAGAATCATCCATTGGCCATTGATATCCTCTCTCCATCCTCTGAGATCTAAGAAAGCAGTTTTCAGAGGGGCTATAGAAACAAATTTCTCTTCTTTCTTATGAATACCCATAGGAGCTGGTGTCACTATAATGTACTATGTAATCTTTGAAAGTCCCTCCAGAAAATCAAAACACTCATAAAATAAAGCTAAGATCTTGTCAAGTAAAGCTTTATCCAGCACTATTCAAGAAAGAGAGCAATTTCTGACCTCTGAAAAATGGCCTATTTGCCTTCTCCTCTAAGGAATTCCAGCAAAACTATTACAACTATAAATGTATATTTAATAATGATAAAAGTGTTTAACTTTCAAGAATCCTGCTTAGAAATGGTAAAGCAGGACTTACAAAGTTACATTACTAGTTACTACCTAGACAAGACCCTTGTTGCCCACACTTCCTTTAGGTAGAACAGGAGCCTAATCACTTAGGGTGTGTGAATGTGCACATATGCACACACACACGTTTACCTGAAATCCAATAGACATTCCATGATCTTTAAAATTTGTTCTGTTTTCCCAAAAAGTTTCTTCAGATATGTTTTTACCTAACTCTTTGGAAATAATAATATTTCCTCATAGCTACCATTTAATGAGTTTCTATGCTATGCCAAACCATAGGAGCTTCATGCTCTTTATTTCATTTCCTCTTCCAATGAATGAAACGTTCAAACCAGTTCTATACATAAATCTGAATTTATGAAAGGCTAAACAACTTGTTCATGGTCTAACATCTACAAAGATGCACAGCCAGGGTCTGAAACCAAGTCTTTCTGACCCTAAAGCCCCTACTTCTTCCAAACACTGTCATCTCCAAATGAGCTGGGTAGCTGCTAGTCTCTACTTATTGTAAGTTATCTTAAGTCTGTTAATTTCAGAATTCAGCACTTAATAGCAACATTTTTGTATGCCAGTAATAAAAAAAAGAATGGAAAATTCCAAATTATTGTCAACAAGAGCACAATAAAAATGAAACACCCAGCAACAGGAACTCAATTCATGTTCCCTGGATCTGAACTTTTCTAGACCAAATAATATTATTGATGTTATCCCATCTCAGAGGAAATGCTTGAACTTCAGGTTGTGAAGATGTGTTTTCAATTAAGTATTTTTAAATTATATTCAATAAGAAATTATTTTACGAAGAGTCCAATCTATCACAAGTGAAAACGTTTGAGATTCTGGCTAGCAGGGGCTCAGAGTAATGTTCCTCTCTCTGCGCTCTTGGCCCACCGCCATCTTAGCCATGTGGTACTCGGCAATGGCACAGGAGGAGAGAACCACATACCAGCAGAGGCACCTGTCAGGACCTGGTGGGTGCTGAATCTCTTTGTGAACTAACAGGCGGCTCCCAAGACAGATCTGATTTAAGCAGAACATGATCCCCAAATTGTTGCCTTTCCACATGTTATTTTAGAACATGTGAACAGCACACTCAATAAATTGGTTGAAGAGCAATTTTAACTGGTTTGATGTATGAGTATTGATTTTTTTTTTGTCCTTCAGAACTTTACTGTAGCCACTCAAGGACAAATGAGGAAATAATTTCAAAGAATGCAGTCGACAGTAATTTTCGACGTTGTGAGCACAGGAAAGGGGGAAATAAAAGATGAATGTTCTACTTAACTGCTATCCATAGTAGCTCTATCCAATCTTGGCAATGACAAAACTATATAAACTCTACCAAATGAAGGCAATGCAGCCAGGAAGTGATTTTTTTTTTTTTTTTTTTTGGTCTCATAGTCCATTATGTCACTGATCCTGCAAAATAATTTAATTCCTCTATGATGTCACTTAATCCCTCTCACCAATAAATAAATTCAAAAGAAAATCTGATTTTTGCCACAAAAGAGAAGCTCTAGCAAAATAATGAAGTTTTTTGGGGGGTCTAAATATTATTTATTCATTGCTACTGGGAGTGTTAAAACAATACAATTTGGAATAAACATATGCTTGGTTAATGTTATCCTTTAGAGAGGAATAAAAATTAATAATTTAAAACCATATAATTGTTATGCATCTGATTTGATAGAAATGTACTCTTGAGATACAAGAGTGAAGAATTATTCAAAAATCAGAAATACTGAAGGAATCACAACTTCCTGGATGGTTAATGTAGTCCTCTGTAAACACAAAGTAGGAGTCTCAAAAAAAATTTTAATTTTTTTTCAGAGAGAGAACGAGAAGTAGAGGAGGGGCGGAAGGAGAGAGAGAATCTCAAGCAGGTTCCATGCCCAGTGTGGAGCCTGACGTGGGGCTTGATCTCATGACCCTGAGATCATGACCTGATCCAAAATCAATAGGCACCCCAAGAATTTCAAAATTTATGTAGATTGTCATTTCTAATAATGCAAAGGAAGTATTGATCAATCTCTTTGATAAATATCTTTTAAAGACTGGTATTTTTTTTTTTTTGTAAATCTGTGTCAGTATTAACAACAAACTCTCATACACTTTAATATGTCAGTTTTGTCCTGTGTGATTTTTATTTAAATGGCATAGACACTGGCCTTTGCTTAGGACAGTGCCTTGTTGACTGGATTCAGTTGGAACTGTATCTAGTTTAAGGTACCATGAAGTGTCTGTGGTCTTATTACAGGTCTTCCAAGTCAGAATCTCAAGGGGTGAATTTCCATTTAACATCTCAGTGATTCTTATGCATGCTGAAGTTTTAGAATCATAGTAATTCATATGGTGCCACAGAAATTTCCCAAGTTTCATCAAAGTTTTAAATAACTTACATGGTTCTCCAACTTTAAGATAATAATATGTTATCTATATGTGATATAGATTTTATATCAAACAATAACCAATACATGAAGTGTTTATTTGGTGTAAGTACTGTTTTAGGTAGTAATTCATTAATTTATTGAGTACTCCCAGCAATGGTATGAAGTATTATATTTGTTGCCGTTTTAGAATGAGGAGAACAGGCACAGGGAGTTTGGATAATTTGCCCAAGGTCACACAGCTAGGAAGCTGCAGAACTAATTTTAGCCTCATGTACTCTGGCTTACAAAGCTTCATCTTAACTACTAGATTATACTATGTTTTAAATGTCTGTCATTGAAAACTGGACTGCTTCAAAAGTCATAATAAAAGAGGGAAAAAAGCTCCCAACATATTGCTTTTTGTAGCAGAATGAGGAGGAGGAAGAGAAGAAAGAATCTTATATAACAATTTAGACACAGCAGTAAGATTGGACAGTATCACAGTGAGTGAGTTGGCTAAAAGAGGTGAGAAAAGGGCCTTTTGTAAGGGAGGACTTACTGGAAATGTCGTATTTGAATAAATCCTAAATAATAAATATGAATAAATGTTAAAATAAATTTTAATAAATATAAATATTAAAACAAATTTTAATAAATATTGAATTAATATTTAAAGTGAATGTATATTAGATATAAGTAAAATATAATAAGCACAAATAAATTAAAAGTAAAATAAAATGCCAGTCTCTCAAATAAATATCCAGGTAATAGAGCATTCCAGGAAAAGGAAATAGGTTTCGATGTGTTCCTTTTGGAACAATGATCATCTTAAGTTCAAGAAATAAAAAGGCCAGTGTGGCTGGAACAGAGTAAATGGGGGTGGTTCAGCATGAGGTCAAATGAGAGAGCCAAGCAGAGGCCAGATCATGAAGGATCTAAAAGGAGACATATTCCAACAAGAACAGCAAAAGCGCAGAAAGAATCCAGAATGCAGTAACATAATGGTTGAACGCACATTGAGTTTGGAAGCAAAGGACTTTGCTTCAAGTTCTAGCTCTTCTGCTTCCTAACTGTTAACCATTTGCCAAGTTACCTATTTTGACAGACCTCAGTTTCCACATCTTTATGCAAAAATAACAATGATGCCTACCTTGTGGTTTTTGAGTACAAATTCATATAATGCATGTAAAGGGTTTAGCCAAGTGTTTGGCACAAACGAAAGTGACTATTTTAGAACATTTGAGGGAATGCATTTTAATCCAGTTTGACTGTTACATATGGAGAAGAGAAATGAAAGATGAGTCTACAGATATAACTGGAACCAGAATGAGTGGAACATAAAACACCAGACTATTTCATAAGTAGGAGAGAATCACTAAAAAAATTTTTAGCAAGGAAGTGACATATCAGTGCTAGACTTCAGAAAGATTGATATAGCAGTTATTTGCAGAATATTTTGGATCCTGGAGATACGGAAGTAGAAAAATCAGTTAAGAAGCAATTTTATTTGTTCTACAGTAGAGACCAAAAGGAGGGGATGGATCGCCAACATTGCAGAGGGCAAATTGACAAGACTTTGTGACTAAGTAAATGAGAACAGGCATCAAAGCTGGGAGAGAATAACTAAAATGGAGATGGTGATGGAAGAACCCAGTTTGAATCAGAAGAAAATGACTCAGTTATAAACACGCTGGTTTGAGATTCCAGCAGATATCCAGCCAGCAGTGGAAAATGTAGAACTAAAATAAGGGGGAAAGTCCTGGTTGGAAATGAGGGTGGAATACCATCAACACTCAGATTAGAGCTGAAACCCTGATTGACGGTGGGATGTTATAAGAGAAAAATGAAGATAAAAGAAAAGAATGCTAAGAAGAGTGTAGTCCCAACATCCAAGTACATTCACTGCTAAAACTAGGAGGAGTCTGGAATGACAGGGAAGGGAGTGGTCCATATGCTCAAAGGATAGAAGAACATGAGCAACAGATTCCATATGCTGTATATAAATGCTACCTACCAATAATGAATTGAAACACTTTCATTTAATGGATGCCGAACAACTGACTGAAAAATTGATAGTGCTTTTCACGCATCATTAAAGGATATAAAAATTCTTGGACTTGTGTCTTTTTTCTGGTATATATCTAATTTCTTTACAAGCCCTTAGAAGGTATTTGCTTTAAATGTCTTTTTTTTCCTTGTATATATCTAATTTCTTTACAAGCCTATTAAGGTATTTGTTTTAAATGTGCTATTTCTAAAGTATAGAGTAACTTCCTGTGAAAGTTGTGAAATATTCAGACCATGAATAGCTGCCTACAAAATAGTCTTATTAACAGCATAAAAAAACACTTCCTTTGACATAGTAGCTAAAGGCAATAAAATTATTTCCTCTTTAGATAATTCAAGTCCAATGGTAACATTTAGGGGTGCATAATAATGGAGGCATTATCACAAAAGCTTTTTAACTGCTACACTTTTTTCTCTACCTTTAATCATAACAGAAACAAAGTAGAAACAAAATCAGGCAGTATGAATAAAAATGATATACATTGCTTTTATTTTACTAGTTATTCACCTCCGTATCTCACTTTGTGTTATACAGACTAGAATTCCAGTTAATAGGGAAAAAAATTTTTTTTTCAAACAAGCAGACTTATTTATATGAATATAATTATGAATGAGCTTAAAAAACAGCACAACTGATATAAAATATTGAAATACTAAGACCAAGTGTATGTTAATAAACTTGAAAATGCCAAATAAATATCTAGAGAGCGATAACTAATCAAAATTCAAAGAATCCTATACAAGAAATAGTAAAGATGTAGGTCAGTTTCTTCCAATGGGAAAAAAAAAGTGGGCTGACCTCCAGGACTTCCTCTTAGGTTTTCTCTGTGATAAGATACAATAAGGAATAAAAACTAACTTGAGAAAAAGAGGCAGCTTTCTTCAGTCCCACAGCAATCTATGAATAAAAACTTAAGGAATCCATTTTTTTCTAAAATAAAAATTTTGTGGGGATTAGATTTCATTGTCCTGTTAGTAATTGGAAAATCCAATCTCTTAATTTTTTTTAAGGATTTTTATTTATTTATTTGACAGAAAGAGATACAGCAAAAGAGGGAACACAAGCAGGGGGAGTGGGAGAGGGAGAAGCAGGCTTCCCGCTGAGCCAGGAGCCTGATGTGGGGCTCAATCCCAGAACCCTGGGATCATGACCTGAGCCAAAGGCTCAGCTTAATGACTGAACCACCCAGGTGCCCCTCCAATCTCTTTAAATAGTGGGAAATCCATGTAAATCTAGAAAACACTTAGTTGTGAATTCATGTATAGTATATTTACACTTTCATCCTAAATCTAACTGTTGAGATCAGAAGTTTGCTTCTTAGCTATATCATTGATTAATACAACAGATTTTTAATTTTATAAACTTTAATACTTGATCTAGCAGTCTGGTTTAACCAATGCTTTTTTTAAAAAAAAGTTATCAGCTAATCTAGGCAGGGCTTTAATTAAACATGTATAGACTTGCAAATAAAGCATAAATGGAAGTGCATAGAAAAAGATGATTATTGGTTATTGAATAACAAATGTTAACAATTGTTGAATTATTACCAAGTATCAGATAATGTACTTACTCATTACCTGTATTACTTCCTTTAATGTTCACAATAATTTTATAATTAAGTACTGTTATTTTATAGTCAAATGATTAAGTAATTTGCCCAAGGACATGCAACAATAAAATGATGAAGTTGGACTATGCGCCCATTGGTCTAACTCAACAGTGCTCCTCACCACTCATCCACACTGTGGGTAACTTTAATTTTATTTTTCAAAATATTCACTATATATAACAGTGAAGTATGAAGAATGTTCTAAATCAACCTCATTTAAAATGTAAAAATTCTCATTTCACTGAGAAGAAAATCCTTATATGTCTCCATGATCTAGAATAGTATTCCTAACGAAGTTTAAGACAGAAGGCTGTGGAGCAAAAAAGAGAAATACATCAGAGGAATATATCAAAAAAAGATATTTTTATACTACACCCACCCCACCTCCAAAATCCAGAATTTCTCCTTTCCTTCTCATACTTTATGTATCTTTCAAATACTCTTCCCCATCCTGGAATATTCTTTCTGCCTCTACCCCCACTTCAGGGCTAAGTTTATCCTACAGGTCACCACTCAGGAAGCCCTCCTGCCACCATTCTTTGCTAGGTGCCTGTCCTCTTCCTGCTAATAGTATTGGTGTCCCTCCTTCCTTTCAGTCATAGGTCTCCCCACCCCCACCCCAAATACACAGTGTTCTAATTATTTATACGTTGGTCTCTTCTAGACTATCAGATCCTTCCAAACAGAGACAATGAGTTTTTCATTCATCTTAATGTAATATCAAATTGTAAAAATAAAAGACTATTATTTTCTATCTCCAGGGACTTCCATAATGCCTACCAGAGTCTCAACACTCAGAAAGTATTTTTTGAATGAATAAATATTTTTCAAAATATCTCATGGTTTGCAATGTATTTTCTCATGTTTTACATCAGTTAATTTTTAAAGTAAGCCTCTGTGGTGAGTGTAATGTTCATATTTTTAAATAATGAGAAACCCAAGACAGAAAAGTTAGTGACTTTGGCCAAGGTTACAAATGCTCCAACAAAAAAAAAAATGAGATTCAAACACCTGTCTTTGGACTCTGTCCGGTGTTGTTTCTTTTACAACTCA
Source organism: Phoca vitulina (assembly GCF_004348235.1). Taxonomy (NCBI): domain Eukaryota; kingdom Metazoa; phylum Chordata; class Mammalia; order Carnivora; family Phocidae; genus Phoca; species Phoca vitulina. The sequence continues at coordinate 3,659,924 of NW_022589779.1, read as the reverse complement.
GATGAGAAATTGGTCTCCTAGGAAAATACAAGTGGTGCTCCTGGTATACCAAATTTCACACTCAAAACATGTTACTACATTGAAGTGGTAGCATGCCACAGGAATTTTTAAATTTTTCATCTCAAGTTAAATGGACAAAAAAAGAGTGTTCTTTAATTCAGTAACTGTTTAATGCAGAGTACCTTGGTAGGAAATAATAAATACAATATTTGCCCTTGAGAGAACTTAAAGTTTAGTAGAAAGAATCACAGAAAGACACAAATAACTGTAATTCAAGGCAATAAAGAGATGCTACGAGAGGGTCAATAATTCATTGGACAAATCTTTATTGAGTGATTAATTCCATATGTCAAGCCTGGTGCAACGTGCTAGGTGTAGGAGGATTTTAAAACAGGGAGTTATACGTTCCCAAATGCAAGAGATGTCATCCAGAGGGCTGGATTAAAAACAGACCCATGAAGTGAGATAATCTAAGAAGAAGCTTAAAGAGCTGGTTTCAAAGGATGAGGATGAGGGTCGTCATTCTGTAAGACACTGAGACATTAAACAAAAGGTACAAGAAACGTGGAAGGCATGTTTTGAAGACAACCAGATTAATTAGAGTGATGAGGGCACAATAGGAGTAAGAATGTAATGTTAGGACCTTAAATGCCAGCCTAAGGAGCTCATGATTTGATAAGCAATGGAGAGCCATTGAGTTTTGAGCAGGAAAATGACATTATTGAAGCTGGGATTTGTGAAGATTTATCTACCAGGTGAATGTAGAATGCGGTAAGAAACTCAAGTTTTCAAAGCTGAGAATGATAAAGTAACATCACTTAATTACACCATTATATTACAGAAAATATTTAGGTGTTCTAAAATAAACACATTCTTTTAGTTTATTTCCCTAAAATAGATGAAACAACTTTAAGAGAATCCCCACTGATGAGTTTTCATACTAAACAAAATGCCCATTAAAGCAAGAGATTTCAACTCAGTACAGTTAAATTAGATTTGATATTTTTTGGAACTAAACTCCCTTTGGTAGTTGTAGAGAACTTCTACCGCAGATTAAAAAAGAAGAACATGAAGAACACAGCAATTTTTCATAGTTATTACAGGTGACATCTAAACTGGCAGAGTGCAGACAAAGGAAAGGCATATAAATTAGATAAATAAAAGGATTTCTTTAGACTCATCTACAAACACCAACAGCAGTATATAAAGAGATAATGAACTTGTCTAAAGGTAGCTGCTGCTGAATGAGTAAGACCAAATATCTTTCAATTCCAAAATGTCAAGTCAATTTTGATTGCTGTTTTCAAAAGTAGTTATTTTTAGAATATTTGTATTTCACCTATAACTTAACCAAAATATTTTATGTATTAGGAGTCAAATTTAATTGTGTTGACAGTAAGTATATACTGCTAAATATAACTTTAACAATTTACATCCCTACATGCCTTAGGGGATCAGCTTCAAAGAATTAACTAGATGTTTTTATCAAATGAAATATAAGAAGATACTTGTTATAAGGGCTGTACCTTTGGGGGGAGAAAAGTGCTGTACCTTTGAATCTAGCAATTATGGGCATTGAATAAATAGTTCTTTAATGATAGATATTTTATGATAAATAGATATGGCTTTCAAACTAGATGGTGTTAGGTGGCCAAGAAATTCTTTGTGTTATAAATTCTACGAGATGATCTAGTAAAGAAAAATTCTATTGTCAATTACATTTTGGAAATTTACATGTCTCTTTCCTTTGGAGCTACATATTGTGTATTAGGCAGCATATATCAGACTCTAATATGCTAAAAATAAAACTTGTTTAACTTTATTCAACCAGTGCTTTCCAAACTTGGGTGATCATAAAATCTATTTTCCTTTAACATCTATTTATATTCCATGCTGACTTTAGGAAATATTGCCAGAGAACAAGGAAGATAGCATTACCTGCCAGGGAAATGTGAAGTTTTAATAAAAGATCTGTTCACCACTAAGCCCACTTCCCAAAAAAGTTGCACTAGAGTTCTGGTCTGGGTCAAGCCATGGCGTGCTCCAAATTTGACATTAGGATTCCCATAGTCCTATTTAGTGCTGTCTCAAAAATGGAAAATGATCTTGGATTATTTTGTCTCTCCATCTCTGCTGCTTCTGTTCAGTGTTTTCTGTGTTCTGACTCTGTAACAGGGAGCAGAATACATTCTGATGATAAAATGGTGAGCAAACCCCCATGGTCTTCACCTTCACAAAACAAGCAGTGTAGCAAAAGGAAGAGACCAAGAAAGAGCCTGACATGTTTTTGTTAAGGAAGAACCCTTGCACTGTGGGAACACAGATTACTAGCGTTCATACTGCCTTGATGGATTAAGGTAGTCATATGAATAAGCTGAAATCTGAAGAATGAGTAGGTAAGAGAGAAGGAAGAGTTTCATCAAGGCCCTGATGTGCAAGAGCATGACTTGTAAGAAAAACATAAATGCTGTAATTCATCCACTCCAGGCAGTATGGAGCCCAAAGGAAAAACCTGTTCTTTATCGTTGGATTTCCCTTCTCAGGAAAGTTTAGAAACACTACCCAAACCCTGGTACCTGTAGGATAATCCAAAGGTGAGGGGAGGTAGCAGAGTGCCCTTTAGAAGCTTGACCCCTCTGCTCTTCGGTTAGGTAGTTGCTCTTACTTGGAGATAAGGAGTGGATGCTGGAATCTCCCTCCTCCTTGATGATTTAAGCCCAGAGCTGCAAAGGGGCAACACAGCTAACCAACAACTCTGTCTGCAGTGCTCTTCCCTCTGGGGCTTTCCAAGCCTGGAAAAATTCCTTCACACAGCCTTCCCCTCAAGGTCATGATTGTGACCAGAAACACTTCTTAAATGAGGCAGTCGCGGCCAGAAACACTTCTTAAATGAGGCAGAATGTAGCTATCTGAAGTACGTTCACAAAACAAAGGACATGTTTGGATACTGCTGGCCAGGCCTATATGGATCAGATTACATCTGGACAAAATACTAATGTGACTTTAAGGAGGAAGGAGGTCCACTGGATTATAAAATCGATGTGTGTGTCACATAGAGGCAAAAGTAAAGAGTTTCTAAAATTGAAAACGTTAGCATCATTCACACAAACTCAATAAAATGAAGATTAAAACGTTTTAAAAATGAAAACCTGGAATATGGTTGCATGTGACGATTTTACATTTTTAAAAGGGAACATTCACAGGGGGATGTGAATCATTCATCATTCTGACCAGACCTCTCCTAGTCTTTTCTCTTTAAAGTTGAAAATAGTGCACAATTATTCTGTTATGCTTCATAAAATAGTAAATTATCTCCAATTACTGCAAATGCATAGTAGCAATAAAATGCTTGTGTAGAACAACACACTCCCCATGGTCATCTTGGAATTTATTACAATATCATAAAATTATAACTCTGAGAAGAGTTTCAAAAACACATCTAGCTCATTTTCCTTGCCTCTGGGCAGGACTGGGTTGCAAATAATTCCAGAAAAATAACTACCTAAAGAGAAGATCTAACAATTATTCTTGTTGGCTACAGGGTTCAATTGTACTTACATAAAGACAAATATTTTTTCCATATGGCACATTTCTGAATGTTTCCTTATGTTCCTACTCAGCTGCATTCTCAAAAATTCACCTTCTACCACCTCCAGTGAATGGTCTTTAAACAATGACAATAACATCAATCTATCGATGATTTTACCTCATGAACTTTTGAAGAAACACTTTCATTTTTTTGCCTTGATATTTCTGTTTTCATCTAAAAGACAGCACTGCCTACGCAAATTTTTAACCACTTCTAGGTGAAATATCAAAAAAGTATCTTAAGAAGAGTAATCTAGGCTCTGCACAAAAAAATATGTTGTTACTCCCACAGAAGCCATAAAGTGAACACAGCTTCTTCTGCTGACATTATAGAGTATTAGTCATTTTTAAACATTATAATTATGAATTCTTGCTGGGAACATGATCCTCTGAGATCCTCTGTGAAGTTTTGTACTATCCACTGTTCTCCTTTTATCACTCAGCACGTTCTCTAGACTCCCTTCCAGAGCCTGCCCTTCCACAATTTAGGGCTACTCTGAGCATTTCTGGGCCAGTTCTGAGACCATACGTTAGTCTGCCAACCAAAGATGCATTAAGTTCCTATAAAATCTCCCTCTTCCCCACATTCTGAAAACTTTAAAGGGCAAAGGGGTAGACTCTAATGGCCAGAACAGGGTAGCAGGTGACCTTTGAAGTTAGAAAGATCTGTCTGATAGTTGGGTCTGTCACTGACTCACTCGATGACCTTGGAAGGGCCCCTTATCTTCCCTGAGTTTCAGGCTCCTGTCATTTAAATGGAAGTAAGGATGCCTACCTCGTAGGATAGAATAAGGGTTAAGTGAGATAATTTATGGGAAGCAAATAATAGATGGCCAAACAAATTGACCCTCAGTCCCTGTTTGCAATCACTGTTTTTATTATTATTGCTGATGTTCTTGTTGTTAGTGGTATGACTACGTCTACTGGGAATGCCAGAGCAGAGACCCAAAAAGCCCAGCAAAGGTTGGGATTGGTATTAGTGTTCCCTGGGAGACATGGTTGGGGTTTCATGCTGGCTGCACAATGTGGAATGGAGTAAAAGGTAAGTGACTATTAAGAAGACAAGGTATTTCTTTTGTGGGGTGATAAGGTATTGACTTAGAATGCACAGAAAATCTCTGATAAAGCAAAATATCCTCTTATTTATATCCCACTTTATAGATGGAGAACACAAGGCCTACAGTATTAATGGGGCATGTCCAACACGGTTAAACTAGGCTTCAAACCCCGGATTTCTGAGTTCAAAGTCAGTGTCATAGCCACTTATACCAGAGTCTTTCCCCTCTTTTAGGAGAGCAGTCCTTCCTATATCCTTCTCCAACCAGTCAACCTCTTAGTCATTGCCTATTTTGAATTCCCTTGTATGTTATACTCACTTTATTACAGCATAAATATATGCTATATTTTATCTCTTTCTCCTAAATTATGAGCCCCAAGAGGGCAAAGAGAATTTCTTATTCATCTCTGTATCTCAAGGCCTACACCTGACTCTGATTTCCACCTGTAAAAGATTGGGTGGACCAGTCATTTCTCCCCCACTTCAGAGAGGAGGGCAGCCAGGGTTCTTTCTGGGCTCCTCTGAAATCCCACAAACACCTCTACAAATGGAGAAGCATCCATGTAGAGGCTGGTGGGTAACAAATGAATAAAGAAGCTGGGGTACAAAATTTAAAGCCTTTCAGATCTGGTCTAAGAATAAGTTCTTGAGCTTAGGAATGTTTCTGGAAAGTCCCGTTACTGGATAGATTAATCTACCAGCAATAATCAAGGACAGATTAACAAGAGAGGAAGTTCCAGTGAAAGCATTCATTGGCTAATTAAATTCCCTCTTCACTCAGTTTTGCTACAATTAAAATAATAAAAGATCTGTTTACATTTCTGATGGCTTGATATGTATTGAGAGATACAATATTCTTAAGTAGGTTTTCCCTTTGCTTTTCTCCGCTTTAATATAATACAGCCATTATCCGTGTGGGCCCACAGTGCCCTGTGTTGAATTCACCAACTGCTGTTCTGCACATTCCCTCAGCCAATTTATTTCAATTTCAGAGGGAGCAACCAACTCCACAGTGGATGACTGCTGACTGCAGTTCCACACCATCACTCTTCGGCAGTCAACGCGTATCAAGCAAAAAGCTTCCACGTGTGAGCACCAACGTGCTCCGTTTCCCAGTGGCGGGGGCAGCAGCAGCTCTGGGCTTCATAGACCCATTTCTGCACCCGAGGGGCAGAGCTAGACAGCTCAGCGGCCTCTAGCACAGGACTGGATTCTTATGTTAAGAAAACCACTATAGGAGATGTAAGGGAAAGTAAATAGTTGGCACAGAGAAGACTTTCAAACTAGCCGTTACCCCACGTAAGAGCTGGTTCATATTTACCACACAGTTGGTGGTGACCAGATATCATAAATGCTTATGTTTACTTTTGGGGAAAAAATGATAGAATTCTAAGGGTAACAGCTTAACACATAATTTTCATGATAGGGGTTTAGAGCCAAATGTTCAGAAGTTTTCCACAAATGTCTATCATCAACTTAAAATAATTGTGTTTACTAAATAAATTTGTACTGAGCTAGACACATGGGGTAGAAAATGTGTAGCACAGAGCCAGTCAATATGCTCCTTTGTCTATATGACCTCCCCACTCCTGTCTCTTATTTTCTCTCTATGCCGATTCCATCAAATAAGTTGTCTTTATAGAAATGACCTAGCCTGTTTTTGACAAGATTCTCTATCCTTGAACATTATCACTTACCCCATTACCTTGCACTTGAGTAGAACATTAGAATGAGCCAGGTCACTATTGAATATGTGTACTTAACGAATTACCAATTATGTATTGCCACACTCCAGCTGAAACTATGATTTTAACATAGAAGTGCACATTTCTAGAACTGCAGGTATAGTAATCCATTTACGAATTTGGATTATATATGATGACAGGGTCAAACATTTTTCAAGTGTAAGATTAAGCCATTTTTTTCATGCAATTTGAATAGACAAGCCATTTCATTCAAGGCTACGTAAGATTTTCACACGCTACGACTAGCACAAAAACAAACGGCACACGTTCTGCTCTTGTTTAAAGCAATAATCACATTTACCATCTCTGCTGTGTAATAAAGCAACAGCGCTAGTATAGAAATGAAGAAGGAAGAAAAAGGAGCATTTAGCGAATATCAAAGTTAAGTCAAACACTGTCCATGTGTTACCTCCTCTCTTTCTACAACACAGAAATGAAGTAGCTATTATCCGAGTTTGGGCAGGGGGTATTAAGTAATTTACACAATGTATCCTGCTGGCTCTTTAAATGCTGTAGCTCCACAGGATTCTCTCCTGAGCACTCTGTTTTTCCATGGTACATAATTTCCCTGGGTGCTCTGGCCTCTTTACATGGTTTCAGTTGCTACTTATAGACTCTGATGAGTCCCCACTTCATGATTTCCCGCTATCACCTTTCTCTTAAGCCTCAGACCCAGTTACCTAGCTGCCTACCAGATAGCTCCCTTCCTTGTCCCCAGACACTTCCTCCTCCAAACATCCACCACTGATTTCCCTGTTCTCTCTACTCTCCCCTATATTCTTCAGTGGTTGCTGGTACCACCATCCAGCCAGGGTAGGAGAGGGCTGGTCATTTTATTTTTCTCGATTACCCCTAATATCCTTCTATAAATTTTACCTCCTCAGTGTCATCCAAGTGCAACTAAAGAATCTGCGCCTGTTCTCTCCACCCTCACTAACCTCTCCTTAGTATGTCTATCATCATGTCTTGCCTGAACACCTCACAGTTTCTCCTGCCTTCAGTTTAACCGCTTCCACCCTGTCTCCCACAACACTGCTGGAGAAATCTATATAAATAATGCAGATACGCCATTGCCCTTTTAAAAAACTTAAGTGGCTCTCCATTTCCTGTAGAAAACAGGCTGAACTCCCTAAAAAGGCCCTCTGTGACCTGGTTCGTGCTTTCTTCCTAAACTTCATCTCTCTTCATCCCCTACCCCCACTTTATTCTCCGGAAACACCAACTCCTTCTATTTTTTCTCACGTGATTTTTCTTTGGTCACAATATCCCTTCAACTCGGAAGGTCCTTCTTATCTACACCCTCACTTTTTCTCTCGGATTCGTCCTCAGTCTTTAAGATTCAGTAAATGTCACTATCACCAGAAATCCCACTCTGACACAGTCCTACAAAAACCAGAATGGTGGGTTTATATTTGGAAGTTCCTAAGTGTCTAGAAAATTGAGTTGACATCAGTGGTGTTTGAGCTTAGTCGGCAGAAATATATGCTTGCAAATGAGCTTGAAAAGCCTAAGACTTGCTGAAACAAATAGAGAGGAACACTTCAAATCATTTTGGAAAATTCCTTTCTTTCCTGAATTAACTCGTAAGTTTTTTTTTCCTAAGCCAAATTACTTAAATAGCTTTATTCTCCCCTTGAGTAAGGATGGAAACTAATCAGGCATCCTCCAATGCACAGATGGGAAAAGTATCATCTCCCTTCCTCTTATCTTAATCCCCAGTATAACCAGATGTAGTGAAGATCCCAGCTGCCTCCTAAAGCCCTGCTCTGGCGCAATAGGATCCAAGAGACTGGGCCAGCCAACCAAGCTTAACGTTTGCATCCGGAGGCCTCCCCAGAAGCAAGGAATTCAGCTCCCCAAATCCCTACCCATTCTACTGCTTATGGGAAATATTACCACACAAAGAAACGGGCCTGTGTTTAAGGGAGAAAAACATTTACCCAAGTCAGAACATTCTGATGCCTTATGTGGTGATGTGAACCCCATCAATTCTGGAGAATAGAGCAATTAATTTATATCTAATTTTTAAGATACAAAAAAGATAAAATTCAGGTCCAGTTAGCTTCTCACACTTGCAAGATAACTCAATTAATTTTAAGTTTCTGAAATAGCACTTGCTATTATTATTATTAAAATATTTTACAATTATGATAAAGGAACAGAGGAAGAAACACCCATAATATAACTTAGAACATTTTCCTCTTCTAGTCTTTGTCTCTATGAATACATATTTTTACAAGATTAAAATAAGTATGCAAAAAAAAATACAAATTGCAAAATCTGAGATGGAAATCTTCTTAGTACAGCTTTAGAGTGCCCAAGTTTCTTGAATTTCAATTTAACAGACAGAGTTTTACAGTCACAGTATATAACTTGCCCAAAATAACCTAAGTTATCAGGAGAGCCGGACTTGCATGACACATGCTTATGCAGTATCTTCCAAGACGTTTTTATTCCCCCATAACTTAGCTGAGTGAAAGAAAAGCATAGAAAAATAAAAAAAGGACTCCATATGAAAAATGTATGTTTATCAAAACATTATATGATGTTTCAAGTGATTAAATATGTAATGAAATTTTAAGAGAATTTCCTTAAATGTTTTATGTCGATAGCTCAGAGGTAGTGTGGGCACCGCCTGATCCAGATTTATTGCTTTGCAGCTGAGAATCAAATGCACGTAGCAGGGGGTGACTCACTCATTATTACGCCTCCAGTATCAGCCTTGACTCCCAAGTCCCCTGACCCAGGAGGAAGTTCCACTGCACCTTGCAAATTTTTCCTTTTTTCAAAAAGCAATTACTTATGAGTGTGAGCCAGTGTTCAGAGTAGCGAAGTATAATGTTTCCCATCTGCAGAAATCATCTATGTGTAGTCTCAAATTATCTTTCAGAGAATAGTGGGGCCTTAGTCCATAATGTCACACTGTTCTTCATATGTGCTCCAGGGCTGGGGTCTGTTTCTCTTCCCTGAAATTACTCCTAGTGTGTCTTTTCTTTCCTTTTCCTCTGGCAAACCCATTTCCCAATCATGAGAATCCCATTGTTCACATCCACACCGCTCATTGCTCTACCTGACTCCTAGCATGTGGGGTTTGAGTTTAGCTGCCAAGAGACATACTTCAAACCACCTCTTTTCCAGGCAGGTGTGAATGGTATTGGTCTGTAAAAGCAGACAACTTCATATGCTAATTGAAGGTGAAAGCTTTTTCTCTCCATTGGGTTTCTCTAATATCCGAGAACAATCTGAAATAAAATGTAGAGTACACTTTTAAGTAACATCAAAGAAATCTAGAAAGAAAAGTAGACCGCTATTCGACATTGCTAGTCTCTCGCTGATTTCAGCAGCAGGGTCCCTATAATGGTGTATTCAATTTAACCCTTTCACCCTCTCCCCATTCGGGGCCTCAGACGGTCATCCTCCACCTCCATGATCACCCACAAGCTACTCCGGGGCCTGTTCCTAGCTACGTATGTCTTGGAGAAGGTGTAAGGTCAGCTTAGCAAATCTGCTAAACCTGTGTATTAAGCCACCTACATGCTACTAAAAGGGGAATTTTCTTACTAGCTGTTAAAAAAGAAAAGAAATCTGAAGCCCTATAGGGTCTTTAATGCCCCAAGGACAGACTTTGTATGGAGGAGAAATCAAACCTTATATTTTTTATCAATAACCTGTCAAGGTACTGAATAATATACAACATAGTAGATGCCTTTCAAGTCAGCCAGACTTAGCCAAAAATGAAAAATCCTGCTCCCCCTGGGGGAACTAAGAAAACCTGTATTTAGCCACACGTTTTAATGAAACTGTTCCCCTCTTGTCGTTGCTTTTCAGCCCTTTTTGAAGTCGGTATCTTCTGTGTATCATGTTTCCTGGCAAGAGTTACAAGATCCTTCAAATTACAGAACTAGAGCACATGTCTTAAGCATACCCTCTTTCTTCAAACTTACCATCACTCATATAATTAGATATAAAAGACTATAGAAACGATAGGAAATTCCTTCCACAAAAAGTCAACAGATTCACACTCCAAATAAGTGTGAATTTTAACTAGTTATTAAAAGTTTCACCTCAATTAAGCTGTTATTAAACTTGAATATATCCGATTCAGATTCCAAATGTGATAAATAAAGCCAATTTTTTTTCTGGTCACATAGAAATTCCATTTATTTTATTGCCAATAAATTAAGTCTGGTAAGTTTGTGTGAGAAATATGTAAATAAAATGATATTTAAGGTGATGCTCTGTTTCTATCAAGTCCCTAGTAAATAATAAATTCTTCATTATTTTCAGAAAAAGGGTTTTGATCTTCCCCATAATGCCCAAGCTTCCAAGTTATAATTCTAACATTAATCCAACTTGCTCAATTTTTTTAAATAAATGATGACACCTCCTAACTAAGGTGATCATTAACATCCATCATTTTTAAAAGTAGTTTGATGGAAAGTGACGAATTGCGATGAGAGGTGAGCCTGGCTTTACAAGGGGAGTATTTTTCCCTTCCTGTGGGAGACAAGTTCTACAACCGCCCACAGAAATAGGCATGTTTAATTTGGTTATGATGAAAAGAATGAACTATCTTTCAAAAGCTTCAAATTCATTTGCCATCTAATCCACATGTTTCTAAGGGGTTCTAACACTAAGCAAGACAGAAGCTGGTGGATTCCTTGGGAAAACCTACCTGACATTCCCATCTATCTAGAAATGGGTCTTATGTTGGCTGCCTCAGCATTGCAACTCCCATCACTGAGCCCAATTCTTTGAGCCAGCCCACCACTTCCAGTTATCCATCTCAAAGCCCCGTGTGGTGTGTGTGTGTGTGTGTGTATGTGTGTGTGTGTGTGTGTGTGTGAAGTAGTTGCAAAAAGAACACAGAAAAGGATAAATGTCCCATTACCAACTTAGTAGAACTGATTATCAGATTCCTTGCTGCCACTTCAGAAATCAGAAAGGAAGAGAATCAAAGAAGAAACAAAGTAGACAATTATGTTAAAAAGAATAACACCTACTTCTTTCTAGGAAATGTATATAGAGAAAGAAAATTTAAATAACCATAAATATACATTGATGGAAGCTTTGCTTTAACTTAAAGCATAGCATGGATTTCATAAGCCTCTTATGTAAATAAAGCCTTTCTATTCAAAAAAAAAAATAACACCTAATGTTTATTTTATTTGCTCTTCTAGATACTAACATCATCCCCCTTCTACAGATAAGAGAACCGAGGCTCATAGGGATGGAGTGACTTGTTCAAGTCTGTGCTACTCACCACAGAACTGCATTATTAAATTGCCAACAGTCTGTTCACTTATAACTTTAGAAACATAAGTACTGCATAGGTTCAGTTCCTTTGTGCATGTAATCAAAAATTTTTCCCTCTGGCTAAAATAAAATGGAAGGATTTCACAATTGACAGCTTTGGTTTTCCATTTTTGGTGTTAAAACTCAAAGGACTCAAATTAGTGATTCCTTATAAACCTGAAACAAACAGAACACTTTATAAAAGTTACTAAATCAAAGTTCCTATTTCTATGACCAGTAAATTAACAACAAATACTGAATAGCTTCACTTTTCAGTGAAGTGAAGAGGAAGCTAATTAAGGAATCTTTTAGACACTGGTGGGAGAAATATCTTTCTCCACCCTGCTTCTATTTTGTTGTTGCTCTTGTCATGTTTTTAGCTAACGTTTGTCAAACACATATGATGTTTCGGGCACAGGACAAGAACCTGCATTTATGTTCTGAATGCTTGCCACAACCGCATGAGGTTTTCACAGAAATGAAACTCTTGCAGATAGGAGACCAGGATTCACTCTCTAAAACCCACATTTTTGACTACCCTAAACAAAGCCGGAAGTGTATCACCTTTCAAAATTATGTAGCCTACCTTACAGAAGAATTCTCTAGCAACGGGATGTAACAGGAATAGGATAGACACGAATATACTCTTTGCAACATTTTTGTTGTATCATCTTGGAGGCAATACCCAACCTCCCAGAACTTCCATTCCCTTACCTGAACAGAAAATTATGATACCAAACCCAGGGACATGAGGAAAGACTTAAACAAACTATAGATAACCTGGAAATAAGAGAGCCCAATAAGAGTATTTTTTTTCATCACCACCACCATTATCTTTATTACATGGTATATTCTCTGATTCTGACAGAAAATGAGACTCCGCCAGGTAGCAGTTGTATAATTGTATACATATGAATGCGTGTACGTGTGTGTATGCATGCACATACATAGAGCGGGGGGGATTTTTTTATTTGGTGACTAGATGATTATATCCCTAATCTTTTTTGAGATTATCAAATGTCCAGACCATTAAAATTCAGAAAGTATGGAGTAGTGTTAGTATTATTAAAGGTCTTATTTCACTTCAAATGAGGCTAAAGGGGAAAAAAAAGTTTAGACATTTTATTCTAGGAAAGATAAGAGAGAGTAGAAACAATTGAGAGAGGAAAAAACACATTAGGTATTTCTTTTTTTTTTTTTTTTAAAGATTTTGTTTATTTATTTGACAGAGAGAGATACACACTGAGAGAGAGAACACAAGCAGGGGGAGTGGGAGAGGGAGAAGCAGGCTTCCTGCAGACCAGGGAGCCCGAAGCGGGGCTTGATCCCAGGACTCTGGGATCATGACCTGAGCCGAAGGCAGACGCTTAACGACTGAGCCACCCAGGTGCCACCCACATTAGGTATTTCTTCTCATTCTCTACCCTTGTGTGATTTTTATTTTTAACAAGGACTATATAACATCAACATATGCATCCTTGATTCTTGTTCTTCCTGGAGACTAATCCATTCCATCTTTGTCTGTGTCTTAGGGTTTAGCAGATCACTTTATCTCAGAAAGTTAAATCACAAAACCCTCAAGAAAATTGAATAGAAACCATTAAAAACTGTGTAAGTGGAAAATAACATGCCAGTTATTTTTTTTTTTTCCTTCTTCCTAATTCCGGACTCTGTTCTTCCTTGACAGACATTTTAAAGTAACAAAAACGTTCATAGTTCTTGGCTTATTTACACAAGATTTAAAATATGAAAAAAAACTGTCATTTTCTCAACTGCTCTAATGTCAATATCATTTTATCAATAGGTTTGTGATGTTCCTGAAACAGGAATATGCGCTTTTCCTGAAAAAGGCAGCCCTCGGGTTCCCTCTGGTCCCTATTCAAAATCCACCTTACCAAAGATGCCTTTCCTAACCTCCTTGTAGGCAGCCAGTCCCCCACCCCATCACTGCCCATCACTGCCCATCCTACCTTTATTTTCTTCAGGGCACTTATTATCACCATGGGACATCTATCTGTTTAGTGTCATTCTCAAACCATTGGAATGCAAACTCCCATGAGACAAGAGACTTTCTTTTGTTCACTACAGTATGGCATGAAGGAAGAATTCAGTGATTACTTGTTGAATGAGTAAACAGTAAAACAACGAACAAACAACAACAACAAAAATCTTTTAGAAGAGTAAAGCCCTTCTTTATTGGGTTTCCAGAGACTGGCAAAAGCTATTATCAGCACATTTAAAATATAGCTTCTATCTTTATTATGTAATCCTGTGTGTGTGTGTCTGCGTGTGTGTGACAGAGAAAGAGAGAAAGGCACGATTTAAAATGTTTTATAATATGCTGGAATTGTCACTGCAGTGACGCCAGAGTAACAGCCACTTTGGAGGATTTACATACGCGGTGTCAAATGATCTCGTTTGAGTGTCTATCTGGACACCTCAAAATGGTGTTGGTGAGGCGTATTTTTAGACCCAGAATAAGATAGGGTCTCAGATGTCCTCAATTACTGAATGAGCTGGTAAAAAGGGGCAGTGGAGTGAAAAGTACTGGAACGGTGACTCTGTTACCAAGACTGTAGTTAGGGTAGAGCCTACCAATTATGGGAATTCTGGGGTTGTCAACCTTGGGGTTTTAGTAATGAATTCAGTAAAGCTCTGGCTTTCAACTTGAGAATTAGTGCTGCTGCTACATGATTACAACTGCGTGTCATTCAGATTCATGCGAGACTCCTACCTAGGACCATGCTTCCATCAGGATGAGGCTGTCGGAGCTCTGCTGGTGGCATCTCTCGGCATTCAATCTATTATCCCACACGATTAAGATGTGGCCCCAAAATTTCATATCTTTTTCAATGATATAAAAGCTCAGGAATGATCTAGACCTACCTTCCGTTAAAAGCAGACAAGTGACATTTTTTACTGAAGCATAATCCCTTAATGCCTTAGAGTCTCACCCCGTCACCTAGGCTGCTCAGCAGAATATTCTTCCCAGAGGCAGAAACAAACTCTGGTAAATACAAGTTTCTCCATATTCTTACAATTCAAAGATAGATTTTAGTGCCGATCACACCTTGGCTTTCTGGCCCACCTTCAATCTTACTTTGCCTTAATTTACTGGTTGCAAGAAAGATACAGAAAAAAAAAAAGTTCAATTTCCATCGTGAAATAAATTGAAGGCCAAAGTTTAGTAATATTTAAGAGCAAGAGCTTTAAGGAAAGTTTGGTTTGTATTGCATCTGAGTTTGCCAAGCACAGTTCCATGAATATGAGTAAGCTACTTAATATCTGTGAAACTTAGATTCCTCAACTATACAATGGGAATAATGATAGCACCTAGCTCAGAGGAATGATATGAGGATACTAAGTAAGTCTTGAACGAAGTTGTCATGAGGATGGAGTAGAACAGTGGACATGAAGGTGACTACCACAGAGCAGGTCAACCTGTCTATTTCCTTCTCTTCCCCTTAGCTTGGAGCAGAGCCATTCCCTGAGGCTTTCACATGCTACCAGAATCCTGCCTTGGTGTGACCGTTTCCAGCTGTCTTTAATCTGCCACTTCCAGCTGTCTTTAATGTGCCACATACAAGAATAAAAGCTGATAGGAAACTTAAAAAACAATGATTATCCTGTTTTTACTTATTAAGAACAATGGAAGGGGCCCTTCCTTAGGAATAAATGTTGGGTCATGTTGGTGGAAGTAATTAATATTATTTAATATTGTTTAAATGTAGCTATTTAGAAATGAACTAGCTAGCCAGGTAGGTAGGTAGGTAGGTAGATGACAGATGATAGATAGATAGATAGATAGATAGATAGATAGATAGATAGATAGATAGATGATAGATAGATATGGGGTGAATAAAGTATGAAAAAAATCACAATCTGAAATGTAGGGTAAGGAAAGAAATTCTTAGAACCCTGTCTCCCATTTGAATTATAGCCAAGCACACTTATGTTTTAAACCTATGCTTTTCAGACTGCATGCAGCATGGTGTACTCAGGTTGCGAGACAAACCTGGTACATTTTCCTAGAAATTCTATAAATCTTCAAATATTTGGAAGTTGTTCTTTATGTTTGTGTTTCAAAGTTTACAAATATATTATAAGTTGGAAAATTCCTATGTATTTTTCAGAAAAAACTCAAACCTTGAATGTGATTTTATGTTAGAAAAGAGTGGCCTTGGGTTACAGTCCCCCAGACTCTCTTGATGCTATGCATTCTTTCTCCTTTGCCTTTATGAGTACTTTGGTTAAAAATTTTAGAAATACATTGTCAAACAAGGGGTCACAACAATTGGTGTGGTATGAAACACAAACTTTTTACAAGTTTTGTTTTGCTTTGATTTTAGTAATGTATACATTAATTTTTCCTTAAAATAAATATGAAGGCTGTTATGATAATGCCAGTCAGATGAAATATTGAGCAGAACAAGCTATAAGATGCAGTGGAGAACAGGACACAATTTGCTGTGAGTAAGAGATAAAAGACACAGATACATGTCAAGCCAAAAACTCTCTCTTGGGTGTATAAAATCACAGTCAGGTGGATGAAAGTTCTACTGAAAGGAAGAGTCCCTGCTGAAGGAACTGAACAGTACACTGACCATGGGTGCTTTTCTAAGGCTACTTAGGAACTTAGGAATATGGTTGTACTCTAGGAGAAATTATATTGTAAAATATACTACCTCATTCACCATATCTGATATGGGTGTCAACAAAGATTTCGTATTTGAAAGTGTGTTAAAGAAAGCAAAAATGGTCGGGAATCTCTGGGTTAAATTTTGCAGTTTAGATCAGGAGACTTACTGACACCTGTTAGCAGCATACCAAAAGGGACTTTTAATAAGTGAGTCTAAGTATAAATGTGTAAAAATCCATTTAAGTCACAAGGCTCTGGATGGAATATAAAGTTATATCAGAGACTCAAGTGGGTATATTCTAAACATTTTCAGAGATGTATTATTTTGCAAATGGGCATAGACGTCTGCAAATGGACAGATGGAGAGAATTACACACACACAACAAACCCAAATTACATTTTTAGATTAAAAGTTTGCAGTTCTTTCTCAGAAACCCTTATATAAACAAGTCAACTTTTTTCTTCTTTATACATAAAAACTTGGGAAATTTGCTAAAATTCACCAGGAATTCTTGGGTATATAGTCATAGCCAGCTAAGAAGAATTTTTATGATCATCTGGGAATGATTCTTTTTCAAATATTGAATGTTTTTTCACAGTGAGCTATTACTAGGTGACTGTATAATTCATGTACTAAAGTGGGACACTTTTGAGAGTGAAACGAGGTGCTAAAACAAGGTATTCCTTGCTCTAAACCTGGCTTTGCCATGGGCAAACTGGAACATATAGTCCCATTAGTAATAACAGCCATTACCTATCATTTGCTGTCTCATGCAGATAGTCCACCATCTCCAAACTAACAGAGACGCATCATCATATTGCTCAGAGACAGTTCATAGGCGTCATGTTCTGCACATCTTGAGAGCCCGGAAGCCAGCTGCCTTGGTTCCAAGTCTTTTCAAGAACGTTTGTATGGCCAACAGCTCTGGAAGCTAAACATCCAGAGCAAAAGGCAAAACAGGCTTGTAAAGGATCTCACTGGATCCCATTGTAAGAGTTGGGTTTTCTCAACCGCGGATTCCTCAGCTGTGATGCAAACCCACAAAGTGCACATCATCTCCCCCGCCCCCCCGGGGCCATGTCACCTGACTTTCAGGGGACTTGGCACGTCAGCAAAGACTAGCACAAAGATGAAGCCCACGCTGCCTGCCGTGCACAAGTACTATGACAGTCCTTTTAAGCAACTCGGAACAAATTATTGCACTTCTCTTTGGTCCCCAATTGTCCCATCTAGAAAGTAGTCAGGGGAGAAGGCGGCCGTTTAAGGTCCTTCTGAGTCTAAGCTTTTTGCATTTGACTCAGTCTGTCCCATAACCCTGTCCCTCATTGTTATCACATGATTTATTTTTGTGTGGCTGCAGGTGGGAAATTTACAAGGCACAGAATACTGGGGTGCGGAAGCTCCTTAGAGATGATCTATCCTAGATATTTCTGTAACTATGCTCTGATAAATCCCAGGAGTCTTAAAAAAAAAAAAAAAAAAAAAAGATTTGGGGATTCTAAAATGCTTGTTTCAATTTTCATATAAATTTTAACTAGTTTTTCAGTTGTAACCAAACAGCACACTCAACTGTGTTATGAGCCAAATATGAACACATAGAAGACCAACAATGAACTCACATATCCTTGTTGACCTTACAAAATGCAAATACCATACAATCCAATTTCTAAAATAAACTTAAAAAGTTAAATATTTCTTTGGGCTGTTATCTATAGGGGGAGTTAAAAACAACCAGTCACTTTGAAAGGCTGATTTTTATCAGAGATAAGAAATATCAATGTGTTGCAGGAATATTAGTCTAACGAAAGGGACTATCATGAATTGGGGTAAAGAAGAAAAGAAAGTAGAGGCAGAAAGCTAACCGTATATATATGGAGCTACTATAATTTAGTTGAAGTTTTTTTTTTTTGTCCTTCTGAGTTGAAGATCCCATTTTGTTTCCTTTGAAGTCATGCAGTCGAATCCTGCAGTAATTTGGAATGTGGTTTTACTACAGTGGGTTTTGTTCCTATTGGACAATCGTTATTAAAAGTTTCCTTGAACAAAAGGACTTGTTTTGTCATTGTTCCTGCTTGGCATTGCTCCCCGCAAGGACTGGATGACAGACCTGAACTTGGGAGGAACCGGCCAGAATGGAAAAGAGTTAGGTATGAAAGGCAGTCCCAAAGAAGAATCACAGAATCCAATGGCGGCTTCATGTACAGGAAAATATAAATGTCACTCCTGCATCTCAGTGCTTGGGGAAATAATGGCGACTTTGACAGGAATAGGAAAGGTGAACAAAGTAACCAGTATTGAAAAGAAAGATGAGGAGCGCAATTTTAGAGAGTTGGAGGTTGAAGAGACAGCAGGCCATTTGGGATAAACCTCCAATGAACAGACCAGAATTGAGGAGAGATGCCTAGCTAGAATTGTGGATTTGGTAGTCATCTGGGTCTATAGATTACAGGCTTCAGATACCAGAAATTATCTGTTATTCTTGCATCGGGAAGTGCCATTCATGTTGGCAACTTTCTGCCACTCTTTCTGATAAAAAGTCCATTCTGATTTCACTGTGACTCAGTAAATTGCCTCAAATCTCATAGACTGTATTTTCCTTGTTGCAGGGTGTCAAACCCAAATCTATCTCCACTTTAAGTGTAAAAGTTTTAAAAACAGTGCTGTGTATATGTAAACTGAGTAATTACATCTTCCTCTACCTGAGCAATATGGAAGTGTGAAAAAAGTAATAAATCATTTTCATCAATCAGTGCAAGTAATTCAGGTTTACAAAGGCATAGTTGAATTACTATACAAGAAAGGGAGACCTGACACTTTCCTTGTGATTGTGGGATGTATAGCATCATCAAAATGACAAGGTAAATGCTGAGGAACATTTTTCTGAATTTGGAAGAAGTGACTGAGTATTCAGCAGAAGCTAAATGAAATGTCAGGGTAACGATGAAGATTTTGCACTTTAGCACACTCTGATGATTGGTACATAGCAAGATTTGATTGTGGCTTCATGAAAGTAGGAAACTGAACTTTCAAAGACATTGCCCATATTAGAATAGTAGAATGCTCCTTTATTTTGCATTCAAGGTTTTTAAAAATATATACATTTTTAAATTGTATGTTATTTGGTGAATGTGTATGTCTTGCTCATCACATTTCATTCCTTGAATCTATAGGTAGTTTTTCTATTTCTGTGTAAGTAGAAAATTAGTCTAAGCTTTTCTCAGATATTAATAAACAAGTAACAAGGTTTCATTGAGTATCTACCATGTGCCTACCACAAGGCTGGATACTATTGAAGTTCAAGACTAAAGAAATTACAATCTATTGGGGAGGCAAGATTGGACGTTCATGAAGTAATTATTCAGCATTCCATTCTGTGATAAGGAAGAATAAGAAAGTTGGGTGGGAAACAGCTGCTTAGTTGACATGAGCATCCCGCTTTTGACTGAAAAAGGAAATCAGCTTGATCTACACCATGCCTTTATTTTTGGGGTTTCCAGGAGACAGGGGTTGGTGGTGGTGAATGGAATGCTTCTTCTCCTGGCAGAAGTAGAAAGACTGAGGGATTCAGGTATTTTTTTTGAATGGTTGAATTTCTGAACAAATAAGATTCTGGCAAGAGTAATTAAAATAAGCTGTTAACTAAAAGCTTTTGCTCTCTGATCTGGAGGAAGCAAATCAAAGTGGCAAGCTTTCACTCCAAGCCATGCCATCGCTCTGAAGCCCAGGATGGTAGCCTGAGACAACACTGCCTGGAAGTTTCCTGGATGCCTGAAAGGGGTTGGGTTGAGTTCAACTTAGCCTGGAAAATATGTCTATGTTTCAAATAAATATTTTTATTTTTAAATTTAACATTTAGACAGAAAATCACTTAATTTCCCATTATTATAAAAAATAAATGCACCATTCCAGTTAGTAGACATCCTCTCAGCTGCTATCTATCAAGCTCTTATTAACAGCCAGACATCTGCTAACTGCATTACCTTGGTTAAACCTCACACAATATTATGAAGGTTAGCATTTTACCTCATTTTTACACATGTCCAAGAGACATGGAGAAGTTAAGTAACTTGTCCGAGACCCAGCAGCTCACAAGAGGTGAGGCTGGGATTAGAACCCATACATGAGGATCCTAGAGTCATTTTGTCAACCACCACCTTGTATTGCCAGCCCTGACCAGCAAAAACCTCAGGTATTAACACATGAGTGCATTTGGGCGAGTTATTTCCTGATTTGCAAACAGACCTCTATTCCCCCAACGTTTTTTTTTTCTGTATTTACACATTATTATTACACTATTTTCCATAGCTTCTAACAACATATAATACCCTAATAGTGACATTTTAATTATTATTGAAGGTAGCTAGTTTATCTCTCTAATTTTCATTTTTTAAATGTTACCCAATGCATTTTTTGCTCAAGTATTTCTTTTTTTTTTTTTTTTAAAGATTTTATTTATTTATTTGACAGAGAGAGACACAGCGAGAGAGGGAACACAAGCAGGGGGAGTGGGAGAGGGAGAAGCAGGTTCCCCGCAGAGCAGGGAGCCCAATGAGGGACTCGATCCCAGGACCCTGGGAACATGACCTGAGCTGAAGGCAGTCGCTCAACCAACTGAGCCACCCAGGCACCCTTTGCTCAAGTCTTTCTTCTTGGTCAGTAACTTATTACTTTTGTTAAACCGAAAGAAAAATCTATTAAATGAGGTTATTTCATGTAAATGGTACATCCCTTGTACTTAGAGAAAAAAAATCATTAATTATAAGGGCAACTAGTCAATTTTAAATATGGGCTTCCTCTGCACATTAAAATTGATTTTCCTCTCCATTTTTAATTCTGCAGGTGTGACTTGTCTGGGGAATAAGAAAAATATCGATTATTTTCATTATTCCATGTATGCAAGGTGTGCATAGTCATTTCTGTAGGTCATGTCAAATATTTGTTCTGAGGGGCGCCTGGGTGGCTCAGACGTTAAGCGTCTGCCTTCAGCTCGGGTCATGATCCCAGGGTCCTGGGATCGAGCCCCGCATCAGGCTCCCTGCTCAGCGGGAAGCCTGCTTCTCCCTCTTCCACTCCCCCTGCCTGTGTTCCCTCTCTCGCTGTATCTATCTCTGTCAAATGAATAAATAAAATCTTTAAAAAAAAAAAAAAAAATTGTTCTGAAATAGCATCCTTTGCATCCAAAAACAGCAACAACAATTAGGTCTACCATTTATTGAATAACTGATAGATTTCAGGTATTGTACCTGGAACTTTTTTAGTGCTTTGCACTTTATATCATTAATATTCATGACTATCCCATGAAGTAGCTATCATTACCCACAATTTTACAAGAACAATTTGGCTCAGAGAAGTTAAATACCTCTCCTAAGTCATAAATTATAAGTGACAAAAGCTGTTCCCCAAAACCAAGATTGCCTGACTCCTAACAGTAAAATTTTATCCTATCTCTGTGTTCCCTCTCAGGTACCTTTGAAAATATTGAAAACTAAAACATCAGTATACAAATAAAATCTTGATCCTGTTTATTTTTTAACTTGTATTTCATTAACATCTTAATGTATATTCTTTGGTCTTAAATGAAAAAAATTACATTTAGCTACAATTCCATAATTTATTTCTTTAAATATTCAGTATCTTATTAACCTTTTGTGAGCATTGCTGACCTTTCCCAGCTCTGGTATTTTTGTATCCGATCCTGCTTTTGTATTGACTATGGATATTTCTTTCTTTATCCCTGCACAAATCTCTTTGCTGTCATACTGTTAGCAGATATTTATTCCACTCGGCAAGCAGTAATGCATAAAAATATGATCATAGATATTCATGTCCTTTCTCAAGCCCTAACACATACTGATTTAACCATCACGTCATTCATAGATATTTATTTCACCATGACAAGAAGAGCAACATAAATAATTAATATTGATTTCCTTGATCTTGCCTCTAACTCATATAGCTTTCACCAGTACTGATTAATAGAGAAATACTTTACCTCTGAAGCTCTCTGACATTTAAATATTTTTACTTCCATCTCATAGCTCACTAAATAGTACTGGGCTACACAAAAAGAACTGCTAAAAAAGCAGTAATTCAAGCTAAGAACTTGAGAAATCATTCGTAACCAAAAACTTTCCTGTAAAATTTTGAAAGGATAGCATTAGAAACTTATATTCTCAGCATCAAATTTGTATTTTTAATTTCAGTGAAAGAGGTATAAACATTGCTCTTTAATAAAAACTTGAATATTTTGTTGCATTTCCCACATGCAATAACGCCAATAATTATTAGTCCATTCGTGTTTATGACTTACTCTCAATTTACAAACATATTACTCTGACTTCCATTCACCTTCTCCTTTTGACCCCAGCCCTGCAACTTTGGGCCAGTTATTTAACCTTTCCAAGCTAGTCTATTCTCATCTTTCACATGTAAAATCCATGGATTAAATGAGAATGTGTGTGTGTGTGCTATATAGCATATTTTCATAACATACATATCAACACATATGTATTATAGGCTATATATCAGTAAATATATATGATGTGATACATTATATTTATATATATAAATATAATATCTGACATATATGTAGTAGGCTCTCAATAAATGTGAATTTCTTCCTTTTCTGTCATTTTCATGTTTACTTCTGTATCACATATGGTGGACTTATCTGTTAACTACATTGTACTTTGCAAGGCTTCTAGTCGGGGTGCAACCAGGACGAGGCAAGTAAGTCACCTGCCTCATGCATAAAATTTAAGATGGTGTCAAAACAATCAGTCATTAGGCACCTAATATTTTAATGCAGTGTTTTTTAAAATCCGAATTCATCCAAAATTCCACGATGAGCCAAATACTCAAAAGCTAAATAAAGGCAGACTGAGTATCACAGGTTTTTCCTTCCGCACGGGCTCTGATATGGCTCAGCCGCACACTGCTTTCCTCAGAATCACCTACACCAGTCTCATAGCTCCCAGCCCCTCCACAGAAACAAGACTCCTCCTATCTGTATTCTCAGTCCCAGGCCTCATGCAGGGGGTAGCTCTCTTAGCCCAGTTTGAGGCCGAAAGGTTGAAGGCTTGAACCTGGAGATAGGAATAAAGGCTGGAATGCTGAGGACTTGAGAAAGCAAGAATGGGAACGTTCAGAGTCACAGAGATCTAGTGATGAGAGAGTTTCAGATCTAGAAAAAAGATCTTCAGATCTTTTTAGCCTTGCCAGGCTAAAAAGGCCACAGACGACAGTCTCATTGCCCATTCTACTTCAATTTCCTCATCTAAGAATGATTTCTGACCATGGCAATAAATACATACCCAATAAATACACCCTATAACTTTTGGGGGGAGGCACAATATAAATTTCTGGTTCCTCTTAGGCCTATGACCATACCAGAGTACTCCATAGTTATTTTTCTTTCTATTGGACTTTGGGGGAAAAAAATGCCCTGATGATTAATAGTCCTCTAAGAACTCAATATATACAGATGTAGAGTTGATTTTAATAGTGCTTTTGAGAAGTCACAGTGTTACATTCTCTTTCTATCATGTTTTCCTGTGATTTCATGGTGCACTTATTGCCAAATATGTAAATAGGCCTCTACCAAAATCAAATTGTAAGTCAAGTTACAGTGTTTGATGTTACTTGGTTTTGACTGATTCTCTCACTGAGACATTTCTCTCTTTAGTTTACCCGAGGGGAAGGAATTGTATTACCTGTAGGCAACCCAATAACAAGGCTGTGGTGCAGAACAGGTAGGTGACAGTGGTTCTATCCCTCAGTTACCAAATTATTCAAAAAACCTATCTGCAGTTTTTGTTGCCATGTATGCAGTGTTTCAGGGGGACTAAGGGTTGGCAAGAAAAGACCATCTGAACCTACAGAAAGTCCTGAATTTATGTAACAAGTGTGCTGAAATTAATAGAAACACAGTGGCTCCGCACAGCAGGAGGAGATCGGCAGCATATGGCTTTCCTCTTGCCCCTGGCTTCCCTGAGGGGCACACAGCTGCCAGAGACTCACTTCATCTGGGGGAGGTCCTGCTAGCATTAGAAATGTAGCCAAGTTCTTGCTACACCACGGTCTTTCAGAACATGGGGCATACGGCCCCGTCCAGGGGATCTTGGGCTAATAACCTATGTGCTTCTATTAAGGGAAAGCCTATCAACTATAAATTCTCCAGGTTCTTCTACAAACTCTCCAGGAAGCCCACAGCTTCTTCTGGTATAGAAAGCAGAGTCAGGTTTCCCCTTGTAGTATAGTGTCCTCTAGAATTCGGGTATCTCCAAAACCCATTTTCTAACAGAACACCCCTTTAGATTTAGTTCACTTTTACTAGCTGGTTTCAATATACGCTTGGTCTGAAGATAACAACAATTTCACTTCTCTGAAGTATATTTAGTTCTTACTCTATGCAAAGTTAAGTTCCTACTGAATTCTTAGAGCCAATGAATGAGTTTGAACCCAGGCCTACCAACTTATAAAAGACTGTGTGCTTCATTACCATGCATCAGAGTCATCCAGAATGTTTATCAAATGCAGGATTTCTGGAGGCATCCCCAGATTTACTACTAACTCATAATCTCTGGGGATAGGGCCCAGGAATTGTTATTTTTACAAACTCCAGTTGACTCGTGCCCGCTAAAAGCTTGGCCATCACCAATTTATATCCTGGTTGCCTCTACTCCCTTAGCATTTGAAATTCTGTGTTGTCTTAGAGGGAGAAGCCCATAGGTAAACAGGCTGCCAGCACCACGGTGTCAACTTCTCAAAAAAACTCCATGGCTACTTGGCATCGCTATGCTCTACTCACTACACCAACCTGAGCTCAGCCTGCCGACATCAGAACAATCTGGCTGTCAAGGCCACAGAGTCAAGGGACGAGACTCCCTAAGTATTCGTCTTTAAAAAAGTAGGCCAGCCTGTTCCCCTTGCCTTCTATCCTGAGTTCCGTTAAAACACAGACTATTTATATCTGTGGAAACATGCATGTATGTCACCTGTTTCCTTTTGCATATCAAAGTTCTATCATGCTTTTCACTCAGCAACAGATATTTCACCCCTCCTTATGTTTTTTCATCCTCATCTCCCCTTCTGTACCTCCTTTATCTGATCGGATTCAATCTATACATGGATTCCTGAACCTATTGTTATGCTTATTTTTCCCCTAATTTAGGCCAAAAGAATTTTGTATTTTAATATCTTGTGACACCGTAGATTCCTTATTTCTTCCAAAATGCACGAATAATATATATTTGTATCTTTACTATTTCTTAATTGTTATTTAAACATGAGTTATTACATATATGAGACAAGCTAGAATGGATGATTTAACTAAAATAAGCTATTTTGTTTGCTTCCATTAATACTATTGTCATATAGGTGAAAAACATGAGGAATATATGCTAGTGTCATTATTTTGCATGTCATAGCACAAAACAAGTAAAACCAATGTTCTAGCATTGTCAGTGAAAAAGAGATGATTGAGTCAATTGGGGCAAAGACTGAAAACATTTATATTAGTAATGATTATTTGGATATGGAAGGCCAGATATTATTTAAAACAATCTATGCAAACCTAAAAGTGCTCTAAAACAATTGTCTTAAATATGTGTGTGTGTGTGTGTGTGTGTGTAAATATATATTTCAGAAATATTTTACTTGACCTAATTAAGTTGGGCCCAGGATGTGATATTCATCGCTTCTACTGCTTTCATTATTTTTTTTTTTTTTGTAGTTTATTGATCCCATGTCTTCTAAGGAGTATCATGGGGACATAAGAACACACTGCATTAGGATGCATAATTCATTAGGTTAAACAGCATATGTCATTGACTTGGGTTTCCTTCTTCAGGAGGAAGGTGCTCCTGAAGTACATCAGGATCCAGCTTAGCTAGCAGCAGTGTGAGATCCAGAATTAGCATATTGTTTCTCTGAGAATGCCCTTGAGTGCACCTGGGTAGCTCTCTTGTGCGAGGCCTGAGCAGAATTGCTGAGAGTCAGAGAGGAGACAGATTGCAGGCACCATGTAGGCATCCTGTGTGGCTCTGTCTATCGTGGTATCTCAGAAAAGGTCCTCAGGAAACGTCAGGATGATCAGTGACTGAGTGACACACAGCGCAGGTCAGTGCCGCACCCGGGGACCCTGCAGCAACCTCAGGCTACAGCACACCTATGCCGAATTCCAGAGCGGCCCCTGTGGTGCCAGGCAAGCATCTGACCCTCACTGCTAATAGTGAGAAGTGACTACCGAAAGATCATTGAGAAGTGAAGGCTCTTCTTTGCTACTTGAAAATTTACATCATTTGTCTTTTTATGCAAGGGCTTAAAAATGTGCATTTTCTGGAAGGTACCAGACATGGAAATAAATACACAGCTGGCTGGGATAACTAAACTAAAGCTGTGGCCAGAGAAAAGGAAAACAAATCAACCTTCATGTAGACCAACAATGAGAGACTTAGCAATAAGACTTTTTATTAATCTCACATGCCAGGAAACAGTCACTTACTAAGACAGAATAGAATGTTTCCATTTGGCAAAATGCTTGGAGGTGGAGAAAATTTTAATCAGTCAAATGTGACCATTAGTAAAATGAGAAATAAGACACTAGAAGGATATCACAATTTCATATGAACCTTCATTTGTCTTTTGAGCAGCAGGATAAAATAACTGTCACTTCTTTTAATCACTTGAGAACCAATTCTTTTCAGAGTTCTCTTACTTATTGTGGAATATACCTGTGTATGAGTCCAAGATTCAGGGTTCTGAAACAGAATAGTTTACTTGATTTGTATTAGCCACAAGATGCTTGAGGAATATCACTTTTGCTTACAGAAAACAGAAATAGGCATGTAGAATATATTCTTAGGCCTCAAGTGCATTTTAAGACCGGAGGTCAAACTCAAGTTGTCCTTGGGCAATTAAACAGCAGAAATAAGAAAACTTCAAACCCTAGGTTGTTTTCATGTAACCCCATGGGTCCGTGATTTTGAGATCTTACAGTAAAAATAAAAAAAAAAAAAAAAGATGGATGACTAGTGTAGAAAGTAATATACAGTTTTCTCTGGTGATACTCCAAAAATGGATTCTCAAGAGCAGATCCTGTCAAGATCTTTTCATGTTGCTAGGAGAATTGTTACCATAGGAACAATGGTACTAGTAAGCATCACTTACCACACAACACGTTACACAAAAACTAATTTAATTAAAATATCTTCAGAATTTTATACTGTGGTCTTTTGCAGCATTTGTGTGTGAATAGTATAATGTAAGCCCTGTTTGAGGCAAGCATGTGGAAATGTGTCCACTGACAGATTTTATTGGCTTAAATCCTCACTTTGTTACACTGAAGTTTTGTCTTTCTTCAGCATATAAGGGGGAAAAAAAAGCTTCATTATTCTCAGCTCAACTGTCATTTTTATTGGGGACATTGAGTTGCAGCAGTGCTGGGTACTCAGTCCCGATGGGCTGCCATCATCAAATAAGAAAACTCTGACACTGCTGCAGATTTAACCCAGTCATTTTATCTTGAGTATTATTTTGAAAACACAAAATCAGAACAAGAAGCCATCCTCAAATTCCTTAAGACATGCTTTTTTTCTCATATTTCATTAAAAATCACAAAATCTGTTCAAGTGGAAGAGAGCTCAGCTCAAGCTATACTCCTTGACTTCCACCTTTAAAATAATATTTAATAAGATGACATTACACAGGTACTGAGTACAGGCCCATGGCTTAATGTTCAAAGAATATGCTAGCTCAGGTTACAGATCTCTCTAAAACCAAAAGCTTGAAGTCTG
Organism: Phoca vitulina; assembly: GCF_004348235.1. Taxonomy (NCBI): domain Eukaryota; kingdom Metazoa; phylum Chordata; class Mammalia; order Carnivora; family Phocidae; genus Phoca; species Phoca vitulina. Next base: position 3,631,804 of record NW_022589779.1, on the reverse strand, counting down.
AGTTCAGGACTTAAAATGTTAACATATTGCCAGAAAACAAATTGAGAGAAGCATCCTCACATCATGGTTGTGAATTTGTGCAATATTTATGGATTTCCTGAAATACTATTAAGTAGGAAGTTTTAGAGAGGTATTAGGCAAGATAATGCACACTACACTTGACCACAATAGGCTTCTGCTAATGTGACATCCATCATTACTTTTTTGACCCACCACTTCCTCCAAAATGAGCTCATTTTACTATAGATCAAATTACTTTTAAATTTCTATCAATAAAGTGCGCTATTACTGCAACCACGCAATATACTGTCAAAACATCAAAGTTATAACCCCTGAATTCCAAAAGCAGCCAGGAAAGCAAAATCAATAACGCCAGTTAATAAGGATTATGTATCCAGCAATTTACATAAAATATTGCCTTTACAATTTAGAGAATAGAGACACAGGCCCTAGGACACAAATCTCTTCCCTGACATTCCTTAGCAAGACACTTCTTATTCCCACTGGCCAAAAGGGCATGGTTTAATGATCTCCTCAGCCCACCCTGGGATGAGGGAAGGGAGCTTCTGACTGACTGTGGAAGGATATTTCCAAGAGCACCCAGATCATAGGCATCCATGGCCCAGGTGGCATAATCCCCACTTACAAATGACTGAGTTAGATAGCACCAGGAAGTGATCCTTTCAACCAGACCCTTGTACCTGGGTCAGTCATGACAACTGCTCACCCACTGGGTTGGGTGCCCACTCACTGGGAACATCAGGATACCTCTTCACACCCTGGCTCAATTTGCTTTGAAAATCTTGTCTCCCAAGGAATTAGCTGTAGGGTAAGCTTCCAATAAGCTTTCATTTTAAACTAGCAATAGTTCTGCTTTACCTTTCCAAGATGGAAATAGCCCGGATCTACCTGTAGCACCAAAATCAAAAATTTTCCATCCCACTTAGCAGTAGCCTGAAGGCATTTTCTGTATTTGAATCATGTCAGTGTTCTGCATCATATTCAGCACATGGTCCTCTTAGCAATCAAGAGTGTCAGAGTCTGACCTTACCCTGAACAATTTACTCTCCCTATAGTCATCATAGAAAGAGCAAGAATATTGGTATTAGCAACTCTCTACGCCTTAGTTTCCATATATAGAAACTGAAGAGCATAACCTTACTCCATGGTATGGGAGTATTCATATGGATTAACTAAATAATACATATGAAGGTACATAGCATAGTAACTGGAATATACTCTTGAATAGAGGACAGTCTACCATTACATTATCCACATAACTGGTTAAGAAGGATTTATTTATTATTTATTTATTTATTTGGATTTCTCACTCCTCTTTGTGACTATCACCACATATCTTTAACTTTGAAATCTAAAATTAATTCGAATTCCAGATCATTTTTCAAACTTGCCCATGGGAAATGCCCATGGGATAGCAAATATATTGGTTAAAAAAATGACTGCCATACTAGGCAATGAGAATATTTGTTCATAGTAATTCAAGAAGTGCAATGTAGAAAAAGCATAGTCATAGAAACCTGAAAGTGTTAAAGCCTAACAAGTCATCAATTCTGTTTGCCTACTCTCAGCCCTGGAGGGTGTTGTCCGGTCTTTGTTTCTAATGTCCCAAATGATGAAACTGCTTCTATTTATTCCCCTTGAAAAACTCTCCAATAATCAACATATATTACTGTCAAAGACCTCTCCTAATATACCAAATTTTGTATTTCTACTCATTCCATTCTGTGATTTTTAGGTACGATCCAGAGTATTCCCAAGTGTTGGTACCTCATTATTTTACCTATTTTTTTTATAGTTCCCAATCTTAATTACATCCCTTTAGATCCTCATAGATGTGTACAAAAGAAGGCCTCCTGAACACAAGTGTACACATACAGTACACACTGTGTCAGAGCTCCTTTTGAGTAGAAACCATGAGATATAAGTCTATTTGGTGCCTAAACTCACATAGGTGAGAATTTTGTACGTAGTAGTTATTTCATAAATATTATATTGAATTCTCTTCTCACATAGCAAATTGAAATAAAAGCAATAACTTTCCTAAGGCTGGAGGTAGAATAGTAAATTTTACTAATTTAGAAAGAAAATATAAAGACTATTTTAGAAAAACTTCTTAAATTCAAAAATTATCAGTGAGACGATGAACAAACGAGGTTCAATTAAACTCAACTTTTAGGCTGCTGTATGAAAGCTAGCCACAAATACATAAACAATAAAACCACCAGTATCTCCATGGAATCCCCAGAAGTTATTTTAATCACATCTGAAAAAAATATTTCTACAAGCCAGGCCACAGAGTTTATTCTTTTATTGGTGTTTATTTCTCCATTTCAATTACGTGGTTTTTTTTTAAAAAAAATTATTTTATTATGTTAATCACCATACATTACATCATTAGTTTTTGATGTAGTGTTCCATGATTCATTGTTTGTGCATAACACCCAGTGCTCCATTCAATACGTGCCCTTTTTAATACCCATCACCAGGCTAGAACCCTCAGTTTGTTTCTCAGAGTCCATAGTCTCTCATGGTTTGTCTCCCCCTCCGATTTCCCCCCCTTCATTTTAATCACTCTGTTTCCTACCTTCTTGTAATCATTTGTCATAATTTCCCTTACATGTGTCCTGGCACAATGTACTTCAGGGTCGACTTCATATTTCTTTAGCAAACCTCCCATGCCAACTTCCAGATGAGTATTTTAGACTTTTAAATATGCCTGGTTACTAATTACTCCTTTTAAATTACTTTGCATGGATTTCATCCCTTTTAATACTCTGATAAGACCTTATACTTTTTCCTCATATAATCCATTACAAAGGTAATTATGCAATTATCTGTTTGTTTGTCTAATGTCTGAGTCTTCTGCTAAACTGTAGGCTCCATGAAAGGAGTTTCATTCACTACTATATCTCTATCTTAACTCACTACTATATGTCTAGCATAGGGCCTCACATTTAACAGTTAGATAGCAAATACTTATTGAACAAGTGAAGAAATGAATGAAGGGATGGATATAATTTTATTTTGATAAATTTCTACTCCCTTAAGCAACTGATGAACTATGTACATCGTTATTTTTTAGTATTCCTTGTCTAGTTATGAATTACCCAGGAATATAAATACTAAGTTACCTATGGTTTGTCTATGTATAAAGAAGAGCTAGTGATATTTCCCAGGAGTATTGCCCTTAACAAAGAAACTAGTTGGAGAGAATCTACTGAATTTCTTGCTGAGTCATTCCCACCATGGGAACTTCATTCTTCTAATGGAGAAGTACACATGGCAGGGAAATAGAAGCTGGAGTGGGTTAAATTGTACTTCACAAAGGGAAAATGACTTGGCATTGAGAAAAAATCGACAAACTTTTTCCCATAGTAATTAAAGAACAAATCAATTAACTCTAGGATCAGTCATTTGGGTTAAATATCATTATAGCTGTTGATGTCCAAAGGATGAAACGCTGATATAATTCCTAACATTTTAAGTTTCATAGGAGATTTCTGTATTAAATAGGAAAATTCCAGTTATAGTCACTATCTAGTAAACATACATAATGTTTACTATGTAATTTGATACGTCTTCATTTGTTTTAATGATAAAGATCTACACTGTATTTAATGAAGTCTGTTCTTTCCTCAATAATTATTTCATCAATTTACTAATTACTGATTCCAGACTTTACAGTACAATCTTCAACCTAAAAAGTACCAAGACCTTATCTGCTCATTTCCATTCTTACCTCAAAGGCTTTAGATGGTAACAAATTCGTTTAGTATTATATAATATGTACTACATGCCTAATAATACATTACCCAATTTTCTAAATCTATGCAACTTTGACTCATTTTCATTAAAAATCTGTTTTTCTAACTTTATTTAGAATGTTAACTTTTTAAAAAAGTATATCTTATTCTGTTATATATACATTTAAAAGTTCATAATCTCACATAACTCATCAAAAATACATGTTTATTTTTAGCTAATTCATTCGGTGCTTTTAAACAAAATAATATTGTTCATTGCAAGAACCATTTAGCCATACTGAACCTAAGTTATTTGAGCATTGGTAATAGCTAGCAGGTGCATGTGTTCCCAGTATGCAAGATGCCATCACCATACCTAGTAGTTTTTATGTGTTAAATTTACTCCTCTCATAGCAAAAACCCAATGGAGATTGGCATCATTATCAACAGACCTAGTTTGCAGATGAGTGTAGAGAGGCACAAAGGTTTAAATAACTTCCCCAACATAACAGAGCTGATGAATTAACCTCAAACAGTTGGGCTTCAAAGTCCAAGCTTTAAACAATTATGCTATCTAAACTGCCTATCTTTTTATATATCGTAGTTTAGGTCCAATGAAAAAGAGGGAAGAGGAAAATGCAAAAAAAAAAAAAAAAAAAAAAAAAAACGAAAAGGAAATAACCACAACAAAACAAAAACTACTTCAGACCTCGAAGAGCTTTTAATAATGAAAGAATTTACAACCCAATACACTAAGCACACTCCTAGCCCCAAACCTATTCCTACAGATAGGCTGCACCTTTGCACACTCAGAATCAAAACTATACATACATCCATATACACACTTTAAAGTACAAAACAAGTTACAGGAGAAAGTACATTAACCTTGTGTAGGAAACAATTTATTACGAAGAACAGAACCAGTATTTAGAGATTTTAAACCATATACCAGGCCTTTTCCCTATATTCTCTCATGTAATCCTCATCACTTCATAGAAAATACAATTGAGGCTTAAGGAAGTTCAGTAATTTGCTGAGGAACACAAAGACGATTATGAAAGAACTGGAATTTAAACCAAGTTGAGTCCAAGCCCTGGACACCACCACACCACAAGGCAGAAAACATGATGCTTTGAGTGGTGTGAAATGCTAATGTACTCAAATGACTTGTCACAGAACCCGGTAGGAAACACTAAAACAAAACAAAACAAACAAACAAACAACCTGTCTCCACTTCAGCAATTTTGGAAAATAATTAGCTTTAAGATCTGGCTTTGTGGAACGATGTGCTAGAAGAATAATCAGAGCCTGTTGAAATTCATCACAGAATATTTTCTGGAAATTTTTAGACCTGACCTGGGTTTTTGAAGAAATTGTGATCAATGTCTACAAGGTAAAGGTGATAGAAAAACTATCTAGCATATATCTATTTAAAAATGCATAAATCTCTAGAATGTAATTATAATGTATAAAATTAATCTTTACAATCATTACTAAAAATTACTATTTAAGCCACCTACTATTTGTTCCTCTCCTTCATCTCTTAGCTTGTACCATACTTATTCTTATCAGTACCATACTTATTCTTAACAATTTTTATTCTCCAAGCACATGAAAACACAGGCATTTGTCAAATATGCTTTGAGTATTCCCCTATTTCTGGATTTCCAGATTGAAAATTTAATGAAAATTAAAGACAAAGAAAGGAGCTAAAGTGTGTATTCTTTATGGTCTACACCTGTTTTATCCTAAATTTAAACTCCCTTTTCTTAAATCTTTGAGCACTGAAAGTGGAGAACGGTTTATTATAATGCTCACTGCAATGACTATAACATGGGCTTGGACAATTTTAAGTAGGCTTTGTGAAATTAACCATGTTAAAAGACCTTAAATTCAAAAGATGGTCAACTAATAGCTATGTTTCTTAAAATATGTGTTTCAATGCCATGCACTAGTAGCTATAATATTTAACTTGAAGAGTCCCATCACAATGACTAATGTCAACTGATGTAAAGGAACAGGTCTATCTCAAGAGTTCTGAAAATCTCAGATTAAAACTCTTAGGATTGATACTTCATGTTAAAGTTTTCAGTACTTTTAAGTCAGGATGAGAGTCACACTTAAAATATTTCAAGGATGCATAAGGGAATCTTTATTTGGTAAAGTAGCAATGAATTCCAATACTAACATATAATTGGTTTGAAAAAGGAACTTCTGATGCCACATCTGGAGAGTAGAATAATACAAGCCACTACAGGTAGTAATTACTGAAGGTAATTGTAATGCAGCTTGAGTGGTAAACATTAATGGGGAGAAAAAAAAAAGATTTCTAAGCAAATAAAATCTCAAGCATCAAAAAGACAAAAAGTTTGTGATAAATGGTTCATTTAGGCATGCAGTGCTGTGTGGGCAAAATTGGATTGCAATCATAGCCATTTCAAAAAATGAAAACATTAGGAGAAAAGAAAATTGGGCAGAAATGGCATGGAAATTACAGCCTTTGATCCATTCTGAAGAACTTTTTTTTTTTTTTTTTTTTGAAGCATCATCATGAGTGGGCAGCAAACTCTTTCCAATCTCTTGTTAAAACATTTATGAAAGCCTGGAGACCCTGAGATAGAAATAATCAATTCAGCACAGACAATGGAAATATTTTTCAATGATAATTTTTTCCATAAAACTGTGAAAAATTAATTCCACTGTTAAATTGCTATCTGATTTTGCAATAGACATTTTTAATTTAAGGAGAAAGTCCTTCCTGAATCATCCTTGACCTGTCCAACTAAATATCAGTTAATAAACACATACTTCATGGTAATTAATAAAGAGAGGACACCATTTCACATAAACAAAGAGTATTTTAATGTTCCTGGTGCTATATCATGGCTGCCAGAATCATTATGTGAACAACAACGCACACCTTGGAACATAAGTGGGCCTCACTCTTTGAAAATAGATCTTTGGCTATTATAAATGATGCATTATAGTTTCCAAAGACCTGCAGTGCTAGATATGTATTTGCAAAAACTTAAATTAGCTCCTACAGCTTTGAAACAGTAATGATCATAGACTTGTTCAATCACTATTAAAATGTCTATAATTTGATTCTAGGACACTAAGAATTGAAATTACCAATTAGCTTTCTTTATTAAATACTGGTAATTAGTAATTTCATAAGGCTTTTGACCTATTTTGCTAAGTCCAGGTTTTTTAAATTAGCTTTCCAACAATCATTTAAATTAGTTCTTACATATAAAATCATTTTAGGCTATTATCATTGGGAAAATATTACATCCTGACGTTAAAAAGGAGAATTATTTGTAAATAAGGGTAAGACCATTACTTTACATTTCAGTAAATAACAGCTTTAATCTTCTGAGAAGGCTATTTAAATCAGATTTTCAATGCCTGAAGCAAAATCTTGGTTTATTTTCTTATTTTATTTGACTTGACTACGTTCTGTTTTCATTAACATTTTCTATTTGACCTTTGAAGTTATAGACCCCTCCTAATCCTAAAATTAAAAAAAGTTATTGTGAAAGAAGAATGTATCTGTTTGTTTTATATCTTTGAAAATGACTATTGGTTTTATTGTTATTTTAAAGTATTACTTATAGTGGTAAGAAATTTTAAACAAAATGACTGAAATATGTTTTTTTTCTGTCAAAGTTTTTAATTCAACTACGGGTGAAACAGTTTCTTACTAAGACTTGTTAGCCACATATAATTTCTATAAGCAAAATGACCCATTTTTATGGCTCTTTTAAGGCTTTCATGATAATCTTTTTCTAAATTATCTCTGAAGCAGCATAAAATAATTTTCTAAAATAGACTTTCTCTTGAATCACTGCAACACACATTTTTTTTAATCCCAAAGAGATGAAAATCCTATGGCAATTATCCTTCAAATCTGTCTTCCTATTAGACCATAAATTGTATAAGGACCCATATCTTCTGTCTTGTTCACCACAGGATCTTCAGTGCCTACTACCCTTTCTGACACATAATAGCTACTTTAATACATTCTTGTTGAATTAATGAATCAATGAGAGTGAATGAATGAATGAATGAATGCTATGAATAAGATGTTCTGTTATTTAAACCAAGACCAGACCATTTTTAAATGAGAACTAAGTCATAAAGGGAAGTCCAGATGAACTTGAGGAGGGAGGGCATGAAAAATGAGATGTAACACACGCAGAAGCAGAGGTGAGAAAGAGCATAGAGCAGGTGAGATCAATGCCAAGTAATCTGGAATGGCTAGAACATGCATTGAAGTTGTGAAGTAACAATGCAGAATATTTGTTGAGATATTATTTTTTATTTTCATCTTAACACTTTCTTCCCTGTCAAGCAAGTAAACCATTTCTTGTCCTAGAGGGATTTCCTTTCCAGAGAAGAAAAGAGAAATCGCCAGAAGTCAATAGTACTTATTGTTTGTTTTTTGAAGTATATTTTATTGGAGCATAGTTAACATATGGTGTTATATTAGTTTCAGATGTACAACATAATGATTCAACAGTTCTATACATTACTCAGTGCTCACCACGATAAGTGCAGTCACCATCTGTCACCAAACAACATTATTACAATCTTATTAACTGTATTCCCTATGCTGTACTCTTCATCTCTGTGACTTATTTCATAACTGGAAGTTTCAACCTCTTAATTTCCTTTATCTATTTCACCCATCCACCCACCCACCTCCTCACTTAATATTTTTGATAAGAATATAAACACACTGAAGAGGTATGCTTAGTATCCAGGAAAAGGAGCATAAAGAAGGCATGCTTTTTTAGAACAAAGATTCTTATGCCCCAAGCATGGAACAGAGAAAAGAAAACCACTGGAGTGAGAAACTCATTGAGAGACCATGCTGACTGAGACACTGGGCATCTCAAGGGCGGCTAGGATGAGCAGATGAATTATGACCGGATGAGTTCATCTCATCATATGCCAGGATTTGGGCGTACTGCAAGTCTCTGGAACTTGGGAACAAACTGTAGCTGATAAAGTCTATGTTTACTAAGATTGACATTCCTACCCGCCAGGAAGGATGGAAGCTTGGAGTCAGCTTTAAAGTAACTTAAGAAACTTAAGAAATGCAGTGTTTTTTTTTGTCATTTGCTTTTGTAACTTTGGATTCATAAGTGCTCCCTAACCAAGAGAGCTGGGTTAGAGCCACTTTGTTGTAGTAAGCTAGTAAGTCTGAACTTGACTCTGAAGAGAGTCAGCCATTCATGGTTTTCAATCAAGGGAATTAGAGGTTTGTTTAGAAATTTTATAAATATCACTATAATGGCAATAGAAGTTTGGATTGGATAGCAACAAGACTAATGGGAAGTCAACCAGGTATGGGCAATAATGCAATCAACAGATAATGAGCTGCACCTAAGATTCTAAGAATAGAAAAGAACTAATGATTTGAGAGACATTTAGGATAAAGAATCATCCCGACTGGATGTGCATGGTGAAAGAAAGATATCTCCCAGGTTTCTGGTAGGCCTGGGAGCAGAAGTGGGGGAAAGAGAGCAGAGACATAGAGGGAGGTATAATGTTACCATTTGTACAAAAAGAATATGGAGGGTGAGCTGCCAAGAGAAGGGAGAAAATGATATAGAGTTCAGGACAGAGGAACTGGGGCTCATTGGTGGAGTTGAAGATTGAGGCATATGTATGAGACATAGCCCAGGAAATATGTGGAGATTAAGAGGGCTAAGAATGGAACTCTGTGTGCTCAGGGAGAGAAGTGACTGAGAGTGAGAAGAAAGCTAGAAGAATAGCAGAGAATAATATCATGGAAGAAACGAGAGGAAAAAATTCCGGGAAGGAGAGAAATGTCCACTGTGTCAGAGGCTATGAAAAACTAAGTGTAATGAACTTTGGAAGATTTGCATCAAAAAAAAAAAAAAATAGTTGGTAAAGAAAATTGATTTTTGAAAATATCGTATATGGCATCTTAGAGATACATTATGAAATTTGACCAGGAGGAGAGAGAGACCCTGAGGACTCTAAATGGGCTTTAGGATCAAGGAAGCTGAGTGATCTTGGCTTGATGCTGCTTCATGGGGGAGATTTGAACAGTTTATAGAGTGGAGGATGGAGAGGGAAAGCAGAGGAAAAGAGTTTGAAGAGAAAATAAGAAAAGATAAAGGAACGGTGTCCTCCGGCAGCAAAAAGAAAGGGCAAAATGCAGACAGACATGGAAGGGAAGGAAGTGAGAATTTTTATGAAATCAGAATCATTTCATGTCTTTGTGGAGCAGGAAGTGGCTAAAAAGTACAAAATGTCAAGGAAATTACTGTGTGCTTGCCTCTATTTATCTGAGAGAAAACAGATGAGAGAATACTAGTCCATTATGTGAGGAATATTATGTGAGGAATGATCTATTTTCATGTAATCTCATAGTATCTAAATATCTATTATATCTCTTCTGTGAGGAATAAGATAAAGGAATCTCTATATGAGAGAGGAATTATCTGCAGAGAGTGAGGACACAGTTTGGAAGACAGTTTAGTAGTGAGAATAGTCAACATTTGAAGATCTGAGTGAGAGGGGGAGCTGATTGGGGATAAGTGGAATGATTACATAGTAATTTCTGCCAAGAGCAAAAAGCTTTCTTTTGGGGCCTAAACTATGGAAGTTAATTTACTGATGGTGGATTATAAAAAGCAGGAAAAAAAATGTAAAAAGAAGAAAGATAAATTCAGACCTAGGAGAAACCAAAGCCTTCATCCAGCCATACTACTCTCCTTCATTTATACACAAGGTAACATGAGACCCGATAGGTCAAAGAAGTTTCCCAGAGCTCAGTGGTGGCACCATATTGCAGCCTCTCCCTGCCACACCGGAAGTCTCACCCCTGCAGCTGCCTGTTGACAAAGGGCCTGCATCTACACCTAAGAAAGATCTACCAGGGGGCCTTTTCTGCAAGATCGGCAAGGCACACAGAGCCTGGCAGCCACATGCACAAGCTTTTAAATCCATCATTTTCCCTGAATCTCTACTGCCTATTTAGTTTTCAGGAACTGAAAATGTTTGCAGCTTCAAGCACCCTAGTTATTAAGTATTTAGACACTTAACTTCACTGGTGAACTCTCGTGACTGAGTCCTTAAAAGGAGACATACCTCAATACCGACATTCTTGGGGATGTTTCACTCCAATCATTGTTTTGTTTTTAACAAATACAGGAATAATTTCATGAACAGCTTATTTAAGCTTCTGGATGATCGGACATCACCTGCCTTTTGAATACAAGATCTTAGGCCATATTTTCTCAGGAACGATTTTGCCTGAAATTGGCTGTTGAACAACAGCCTCATTTCATTTTTGGCATGAAACGGATGTCCCAAATTGTGTTACAGGTTGTGTTTTTGGTTTTACTTTTCATTTTTTCCACTGATTAGAAAATGCCTTTCTCCACCTCTACCCTTCCCGATAAGTACTTAGTACACCCCATCTTTTAAAGGGGAAAAAAAGAATATTAAAATATTTTTTAAAAGGTAAAATATCACATTTTATAAATAGAAAGTTCCAAAGGGTATCTGCTTTCCAGTTTGCACTTCATTTAAATCCAAAGGAAAAACTCAGGATTTTAGAAATACTAAGGAAAGCTCCAATAGATCAAAACAGGGGAGCCTACAAAACATTTCCATATAAGGGAGAAAGAAGTATTTTGGTAGTTCAATATCATGGGATTTTTAATTATAAAAGAAAAATCTAATTTATTTTGTTCTTAATGATTGAAGTAGCACTTAGCTTCACCCAGGCTTACGACTCTCCTCATTTATGTATAAGAGAGCTCAAGACTTGAAAGGCAAACTACTTTTGGACAATGAACCACAAACACCTATTTCCCAAGTCTGGATCCATGGCTCAACAAAAAGCATGAATTACAGGGCAGCGAACTCACAGGAAGCCTGACTGGCGGGGGTGGGGCCAGGTTCTAGCCCAGCGTCTGAGCATTAGCCGACTTACTTCATTGACCAAGTTTCTCAATTTTTGTCATCTGGAAAATGGAAACTTTAAATTAGACAGTCCTTGTAATCCCAACAATTAACAGGATGCTAAGCAGCCCAAATTCTCCTGGATTCAATCTTAACAGTAAACCTCCGCATCTGACTACCTTTCATCAGAAATTATGGGCAGGAGAAAGATCCAGGCAACATGCAGGAAAATTCTGTTCTGTTTCACTATCTAAAAGAAAATTGGAGCTACAACTTTTAATGGTTTATAGACTACCCTAGTGCATGTATGTTCTAGAATGGCTATGAGAGTTCTAGAGGGGAGGGGGGTGGGGGGGATGTGTTAGCCTGGTGTTGGGTATTAAAGAGGGCACGTATTGAATGGAGCACTGGGTGTTATATGCAAACAATGAATCATGGAACACTACATCCAAAAAAAAAATAAATTAAAAAAAAGCTCAATTGATGAACAATAGGGACACATTAATTTTGACTAGAAAGATAAACATAAGCAAGGAAAATGTATTTTACATACAAATTATCCTGCTATAGAGAAGGTTGATTCAAACTGTGTAGGATTGGTAATCCTTCTTTTACTGAAATGTTGTTATTTTCAAAAGCTTTTACTTCACTGGGTGGACTTCACAGATAAGTTCTCTGGCATGAAAAATCATTCAGCTGTCATCACAGTTTCTTAGGGAATTTGAAAGTTCAGAGGTCTTTACTTAAAATGAGTCATCATGGTGATGCTATTTCTCTGTGGTCTACCCAGTTATTCAATTAGACATCTGAGGTTCAAAAATGAAGTCAAGTTGAATGTTTATCAACTGAACATAAATGATGTACCACCTATAAATTACTGTGCTAATAATATTGTCTCTACTTTACAGTAAAGAAAAATGATGTTCAAAAGGATTAAAGAATTTATAAAGCCAAGCAGATTTTAATTGGCAAATCTGAAACTTGAGCCCCTGACTTTATAAATTTCAAGTCTGGTGATGCCCTCACTGTATTATAATGGTGTTTAACTACCTTCTACCAATTATTAGTGTGACGCTTGACTGAGATCTATGAGCTTGTGTTAATTCTAACCTGACTCATGGTTAAATTGCTATGGTGTTAAGTCAGAGTTAAAATATTCTGAGAGACATTAAGAAGCCATGAAAGAGCTAAGGTTTGAGAAATTACCAAAAAACAAATAAACCAACAAACAAAAACTCCTGTTATTTTAGATTACTTCAATGTTACCTTGAAATAATAGTTAACACTTCTTTAGTGCTTGCTACACTGTGCTTAGAGATTTACAAGTAAAATTTTACTTAATCCTCAAAGCAAGTCTATGGCATAGGTACAGTTTTTCTCCCTCTTCTACAAATGAGGACTCTGAGAGAAGTGAAAGATCAGGTCAGACAGCTAGTCTGTTTTGGAGCTCTGCTATAAAGCAAAGTCTGACTCCAGAGTCCTTGCTCTACACCACTCTGAATTAAGGGTAAGAGGGGGAGAGATCCTAACATTTTATCTAATGAGTACTTACCTAGTACACTTCGGTAGAAAACAGTAGAAATTCTACAGAGTAAAGCACTGAGAAAATACTACTGTTGGAGCATGTGATACCAAAATGGTGACCACATAGTGGCAATGGGGAGAGACTTTGAAATGTCTTGAACAAGGGACACTGAAGGCAAATGCCTTCATAGCTTCACCTGGAAATTTGTGAAGACAAGTTCAGAAGGAAAAGCATATGGATTTGGGCCCTTAGAATCAACATGACAACCAGGGCTAAGGGAGAAAATTGCTGCTTCTGTGCTACTGAAGTTACACTGTACGCTGAGAGATACTTCTACAAAGGAACTTCCGCAAGAGCCAGGAAATTTTCTCTACTCCCACATGAAACAGCATATGGCTGTGGCACCACCATTCCACTCCTCTGAGCCCTATGCTCAGGATCTGACCAGAAATTAAATAAATAAATAGATAAATAAATAAATAAATAAATGATTAAATTCAGATTAAAAATTTAAAGTATACTAATATCAAGTTAATGAAAAAATTAGATTGTTCCACTTAAAATATGTTGTCTCTTATGAAAGGACATACTAATGAACTGTATCCATTGCCATGGAGGACCAAACAAATGCAAGAGAAATGGGAATAAAGCCAAATTGCTCATTTTCTTATAAAGACAGGGCCTCCCTGTGAGGATCTGGGCTGCTTTTTTTTGTTTTTTCTTTTAAAGATTTTATTTATTTATTTGACAGAGACACAGCGAGAGCAGGAACACAAGCAGGGGGAGGGGCAGAGGGAGAAACAAGCTCCCTGCTGAGCAGGGAGCCCCATGCAGGACTCGATCCCAGGACTCTGGGATCATGACCTGAGCCGAAGGCAGACGCTTAACTGACTGAGCCATCCAGGAGCCCAGATTGTTCATTTTCATACAAAGTATTATTTTACCAAAAATAAAATAAAAAATAGAATAGAATGAACTGTCAAGAGGGATTATATAGTCTCTATTTCTGAATATCAGAAGTGATGCCATTCTTCTTTATTAATTAAAAATTCAGACGTCTAAATGTAGGAAGTCCACTGTTTAATATAAAAACCCATATTCAGTTATAATTATTGTCTCTGAGGCAGTAACAAACCAAATATGGCTGAATTTCCTTGTTGACGTTATATTTTTTAAAATTATTTTCTTTTCATCTAGGCATCAAATCAACTGTACATATTTTGTTGAAATCTATGAATAATTTAGTAGTGTCCTAGATTCACAGGGTGATGTCTCTAAATAATACAAATTGTGTTTTACATTCACTTTATACATCAGGAAAGAGCCTATCAGAGTTATGATTCCATTAATGCACTGTTTTGAAAAACTAGAAATAATTAGTTTAGCTTTTAAAATGGGCATTAAAATGGAATAAACTTTTCTCCGGCAAACTTTTATTGGTGACTCCATTTCAGAAAGAATAAAAAAACCTTTTGAGCCCTCCACCTTACCGAGTAGAACTTGAGTATTTTTAACTACCTTTCAGTGGGAATTTGATAACAATTATATAATTTGGGTGTATGATTTTTTTTCCTAATCATCTATTGTTATATGTATAGAGATTACTAAATCATAAATTGAGTCTCTAACCAATATTTCTAAAGGAACCACATATTACAATTCATTTGAGTCTAACAGTTGATCATTAGGCACCTACATCATGTACTACATGCCACATATGTTACACATAGGACCTCATACCAACCTTGGGCACAACGAATACTATCATTACTCCATTTACAAACAATAAAGCCAAGACTCAGTAGGGTCTTACAAAATGACATAGCAGAATTTGAGGCTAATTCAGATAGGTCTATTTGACCATAAAACCCATGATCAATGCACTGGGCCATATTGGCCTCATTTTTACCAGGGAAGATCACGGACTACTCATTTCATACACCATTTCATACCTCTTACAAGGTAAATATTATATGTATTTAATGCTTTGAGGTAGATTGCCTTCAGAGGCTATGCCTTCCCCAAGCTGCATGAAAAATACAGACCGTTCAGTTTCTTTAGTTCATCTGTTCATTTACTTAATACAAAAATAGTGAAAATTTAGTACAATTGTAAGTCCCGGTTAGATATAGTCAGTGGTATCATTCAGAAAAGGGTCCTCCTTGGCAAGCATTACTGCCATTTGACACAAGCAAACACTTCCAGGTCACCTTACCCCTGACCAACACAGGCGCCAAGTATCCAGACCTCCAGGACCAGCTCGGGCAGGAGAGAAAGACAGATTGATGGAGAGAAGAAAAGAGAATAGTGTCACAGAAAGGTGGGGAGAAAAGGAAGATGAAGAGCTCATATGGGATCATTAGCCCAATCATGGGGCTCAGTCGTCATTCCTTCTCTGCCATCTCTGTCCCCCACCGCACTGAGGACCCTGTCCTTTCCACTGTCAGACAAGCTTGCTCTACAAGACAAAGTGAAGTGCTTACAGTTTGTTGCAAGGGAACATTTTAGCTGTGACCTTTAAAAGCACAATATTCTATAGACATAACTATCATTCACCCTTTGCATCGATGCAGCTGGTTGGAGTTATGACCCAGGTCATTCTCCCTGGGCAATTAAAAACTGCAAAAGACAAACTGACATGAGGTGAGAAAACCGAAATAGCGACCTCCGACACAAGCTCGATCCCACCACTATTTTAATACTGCCCGTTCCAAGTAGGAGATGACAAGAAATCCCCCACTTTAAATGAAACCCTCAACATTTTTAACTCTCTCTGTACACAGAATCTGACAAAAATAACTTATCCATTTGGCCAAATATGACAAATTTGTGCTTCTTTTCGATGTTTAACAGATGGTACTCTTTATTAAGTGCTTATGGGATGTGGATACATATCAGGAGCTTGACAGGGGGTTGAAGATGCAAAGAAAAGCAGGATATTGCCCCCATTGGGGAAAGGCTTGCTCTTTAATTGACGAGGCAAACAATTATCAGGCCTTATACTAAAAACTGTACCTTTATTATGCACCTAGAACTCCCCTAAGTGATTTGAATCGATTAACTCACATAATTCTCTCAACAACCTTGTAGGTAGTTGCTATTGTTATCCCCATTTTACTGAAGGAGAAAATGAGGCACAGAGAGGTTAAGTGACTACTAATTTATTGAGCTGGTAAATGCTGTAGCTGGACTCAAACTCAGGCAGTCTGACTCCAGATTCCACACTTACAGCCACTTTACTATGAAACACACACAAAAAAAGAGAGTGACTCAGAGGATCCGGGAAAGACTTCTGAGAGATGGATGTTAAAACTAAACTCTAAAAGATAGGTTGAATTGAGTCATAGAAAAGTCTTTCAAGGTAAAACATATAGCACATACTGAGGCATGACAGTTTGTTCAAGAAACATTGATAAAGTCTGTGAAAATGGCACTTAAAGTGTGTAAGAAAAATGAAGAAAGGCAGGGAAATTACATTAGGATCAGATGGGGAAGGCCCTTTTATGTTACGCTGAGCAAGTTTAGATTTTTATCCTATGGACAATAGACATCAAAGATTTCCCAGACAGGTAAGGAGAGGTAAACATTAAGTTGGAGTAGATACAGGCCGGTAGATTCTGACCAAATAATGGAAAAAATGAAGTGAGAAAATTAGATAGGCTTAGGGATTATGCAAACATTTCATATTCAGTATTTTATTTTCTAAGACATGTTCTGACTGCTCACAAAAAAAGTCACTAGGGATCCATGAGACAGAGAAAACAGAGAAGTCACAGAGGCTGGGGAAGTAGTCAGAAAACCATTAGCATGTTTCATCAAATCTAAGGCACCATTCATTTTAAAATACAAGAATTTAAGAAACAAAAATTCTCCCAATTAAACACCATCTATCCTAAGATGCATTCCAATTTCACAAATGTTTCACAGTGCATCCTAGAATCTATGAAATATAGTATAAAAACTCAAGCAACAATTTAAATTACTGGTCCTAGTCACCCCTATGTTTATTGCAGCATTATTTACAGTGGCAAAGATATGGAAACAACCAAAGTGTCCATCGATAGATGAACAGTTAAAGGAGATGTGGTAATATATACACAATGGAGTGTTACTCAGCTCTAAAAAGAATGAAATCTTGTAATTTGCAACAACATAGGTGGACCTAGAGGGTATTATGCTAAGGGAAATTAGACAGAGAAAGACAAATACCATATGATTTCACTTGTATGTGGAACTTAAACAAAAAAAAAAAAAAAAAAAAACAGAAATAGACTCAAACACAGAGAACAAACTGGTGGTTGCCAGAGGGGAGGAGGACGGTAGGATAGGCAAAATAAGTAAAGGGGATTAAGAAGTACAAACTTCCAGTTATAAAATAAATAAGTCCTGGGGATGAAAATTACAGCACAGGGAATATAGTCAATAATATTGTCCTAACTTTGTACAGTGACAGTTGGTAACGATTTATCATGGCAAGCATTTTGTAATGTATAGAATTGTCAAATCACTATGTTGTACACCCAAAATTAATATAATATTGTATGTCAACTATACTTCAAATTTTAAAAATATAACTCCTCGAGCAAAAGTAGATTTCATCACTGGTCCCAGTCACTGAGTAAATTAGAACATAAATTAATTGAACAAATACTTATTGAATGTTGGTATGTAGATATATAATGGAGATGGTGAGAATAAATAGCAGTAATGACTAAGGGAAAGAAATGATAACCAATATAAGATATTTAAATAATAGAATTGTTGGGCTTTGTCATGTTACTAAATGCAGATGGTGAGGGAGAGGGCTTTAAGGATAGCCATTAAATGTCAAAGATGGCTGACAAGGTAATACCTTTAAGACTAAAAACACAAAAAAGAGGAGCATGTTGGGTAGTGACATCATGGTGTAGCCTGGGACATGCTGAGGTTGAAATAAAGTAGGACGTACAAGTAAGGATGTTCATGGGTGGTTGGACTAAGTGCCCAGGCCCTGCTCAGAAAAGAGGAAAGGGCTAGAAATATTAATTTAGGGAGCATCCAGGTGATGTGGTCAGTGAAACCATGAAAGTGGATGGAGCCACCTACAACAACAAGCCTGGCCAAGAGGTGATGTTCACTTGAGCAGGATAGAGCATTAGGAATAAATGAAAGGAGATGGTTTCAAGACACACTGTAAAGATAAAATTTCTCAGTCTTGATATCGATGGTCCTTAAGGTTGGGAGAAAATTAGTTCCATTAAGTGATTTGGGAAGCTAAGAATTACAGCAGTTTGGTTGGGGAGGAGAAAAAATTTCAATTCTAAGTGTGCTGTGTTGAAAAGTTCTGCCAGGATACACAAGTGAAAATGACCCAAGAGTAGTTTAAGCCATATGTGGTCTTAAAAAAAAAAAAAAAAAAAAACTGTATATAGTCTATATTTCTGGAGATGGCTCAAATCTAGAAATAAAAATTTGGGAGTCATCTATTCATAGTAAAAGTTGCTGCTGTGGTATAAAGATTGCCAAGAGAAAAATGTAAAAGGAGAGTAGAAATAATTCAACCATAGTCCCTTAAACTAAGTTATACTTAGGTGGAAGTAGTTCTACCTTATCCTAAATAATACTATTTAATAAGAGATTAAACAACTGTGATTCATTGAATCTTAATGTGTGAGACATTTTACATCTGACCTTTGTAATGCTTTTAAATAACTGCATGAGACATAATCAAATATTCATTTGACAAATGAGGAAGATCTGAACTGTAGTAACTTTCCCAGGGTCACACAACGAGTAAGTGGCTGAGTGGGGATTCAAAGTCTTTCAAAGAAAGGCTCTTGCTTAAAAGCCCTTGTGCTTCATAACACGTTCCCAGCCTTTACAAAGCCATCATCCCGTAATTTCATACATTGCTCTTCTTGATAGAGCCCATGAAACAAATCCAAGTGCTTGCAGAGGATACATGCAAGTAATGTGTTTAAGACCTTGAGCTGTCCCTAATGGTATCTGGAATTGTATACTTTTGACACTGACACACTTCTTTTGACTATGAAGATGTATTCTTCACTTTTATAAAATAAAGTTTTTTTTTTTTTAAACATGTGATCCTCTGGGGCACCTAGGTGGCTCAATCGGTTAGGCATGCAGCATCCAACTCTGGGTTTCAGCTTAGGTCATGGTGCTCAACGGGAGTCTGCTTGGATATTCTCTCCCTCTCCTCCTTCCCCCTACCCCCTCTCTCTCAAATAAATAAGTAAATCTTAAGAAAGAAAAAACACGTGGTTGTCTATTTTCATTTTTCCCAGTTTTGACTGAAACAAGGAAACAAAGAAAAGTTTCTTTACCATAAGAAAACAACTGTGTAGTATAATGATGAGAGCAAAAGACGCATGAATTCAGTGCTGAGGATAATAGAAATGCTGAAGGCTCTGGCAAAATGGGGAGTAAAGCCCCATTCAAAAAGGTGACAACCCGGGGTGTTGGTGGCTCAGTTGGTTAAGTGTCTGCCTTGGGCTCAGGTCATGATCCCAGAGTCCAGGAATCCAGCCCCGTGTCAGGCCCCTGCTCAGTGGGGAGTATGCTTCTCCCTCTGCCCCCCCAACTTGCTCTTGTGTGCGCACGTGAGCTCTCTCTCTCTCTCTCCAAAATAAACAAAATCTTTCAAAGAAAAAAAACAGGTGACAACCCCTCAAAGTCCAGCATTGCCAAATCTTCAGATTTTATAGGGGAAGGTGGAAATTTAAAAATGCAAGATTTCATCTAACATTGTAATGGAATTCATTATTTTAAACTATGCGGGCTAAAGGAAACCTGCCTCTGAGTAAAGTGAATACAAAATGGTACCAATTTATGACTACGCTATGCTTCCACATGACAACCTTTTAGCATTGAGGACATCAACCTGCCTTATATTCTCCAAGTTTAATATTCCTAGGTCCTTCCAGTTTTCGTATTGCTAGAGGTATAAAACTTTACTCTCCTTTGAACAGAATCCATTCTGTCAGTGTTCCTCTTAAAATATGACAACAAGAGCTAAACAATCATGCAGCTTCTCTCTGGGACTGTTAATGTCTTTGCGCTGAACAGTGTATATGCTCATGCAATCTAGTATTACATGAGCTTTTGGGGGACATTTACATCATTTCATTGGTGCCTAAAGGAGTTTTAGGCCATAAAAACCCTTCCTTTTTCAATATTAACTTCCAAGATAAACTTTACACATCTAATACTTGTAGAGTTGTGACTATTTTGTTTTAAAATTCAATACAAGACCTTATATTTTCCTTATTAAACTTTATTTATTTGGGCCCATTATTCTAAATTTTGGGTGGAGTTTCCAATCATCTGTCTCCTTCCACTGCTCCAAGTATACAAACCTGCAATTCACCAAGGGGGCTATTCTCAGACACAGTGAATACTCATGAGAAATCTTGTCCATCAAGATGTACACCATTTCAAAAGATCCAAAGCAGAATTAATCCATTATTGGAATATTACATTGTTCCTTAAGTACACACACACACACACACACACACACACACACACACAATTTCCTACAAATCACCACAACTTTACTTATATTTGCCCAAATTACCCCAATGCACCGAGACATACCACAGTCATTGGCACACCCGCTTACATATCGGGTTAAGATTCTAGTGAACTCAGCTATTTGGCTTCTTCTGCCATTATCCAGAATTCTAGCTTATAAATTATCTCCTATATTTGTCTTGATTAAAAAAAAATCATTGCTGGTAACTGCAAATATACATTTGATCATAAATTAAAGAACATGCTCTTCTTGTTCCTCTGCTTGAAAGATGACACATCGATGAATAGCAATTGATCTGACTCACTGGGGCCTTACACTCCACATGGCTTCCTTTCAGTAAACTGTGCAGGCTAGAGTATCAATGATAACTCATGCTTCCTAAGGGTTCACTATATATGCCAAGCCCTGGGCCGTGCATTTTATGTAAGTCATCCCCCCCATTCCTCAACACCAATGCTTAAAGGGCTTATTATACATCCTTAACAGCCAAGTCACTAAGACATAAAGAATTTGCATAGCCTTACAGGGTCGCTAATTGCCTGGGTCAACTTGCCAGTTAGTTCTGTCTGCTGCACTGAAAACCCTGCTCTTAGTCACTGTCTCATTCCTTGGCAGGTCACCTGGACTTTTCTCCTTTAATTTAGTCAAATAAATTACCAACTGGAAGGTGACACCCACAATCACTAAGAAGCCCTAGTTCTGTGAAAGACCAAAGCTTATTTGGCAGGGGTGTATCAAGCCCTCCAGTGGGAATACCCTGGCAGTCTACTACTAGGACTCACTCTACTTTTTAACCATTTTAAGTCCAAGGGAGAACTTTTTCCAAACATTTTTTAAGTCCTTAACCATCTGTTAGTTGTATGATGTAGTGTCCAGCACACACCTTCATTTCTTCAACCAGGTTGTTGGTAAAATATTGAATGAGAGAGAAAGCTGGGCTGTACCCCTGGGGTGTGATTTTCTGCCTTTTTTCCATGATGACAAAGATGATGATGGTATACCCACCAGTACCACATTCATAATCCCCACTACACTCAATTCCACAACTTCTTTTCCACCAAAAAAAAAGGGGTGTGTGTGTGTGTGTATAGAAAAGGGAATAGACCTGATGTTATCACAGGGACACCATCAAATCAGATACATTTTTAAAAAGTAAATAAATAAGAAATGTTGGTACTTTAGGATCAGTGATGAATTACTGGTATAACAAGAGAGCACTGTGAAGGACCATTTGATTTGGAAGCATTGAGGAAGAAGTTAGTGTGTCCTTTTCTTTTTTTATCATTGTTTTTGTTTTGTTCTATTGTGCTCTTTTGTTGTTCCACCAACTATGAATTCATTTAAACGAAACTGTCCTTTCAGTCCTCATTTTTCCACTTGTTTTACAAAAACATCACAGTAGGTTGTGCAAAAAATGTCTTACATCATTAAAATACATGTATGAATACATATTCACAAATTGGTCACTTACCTCAAGGTGAGCTGTCATAGGCTAGACGAGAATAACAGGAAGGAACCATGTTTGTTTTACCT
This sequence comes from Phoca vitulina, assembly GCF_004348235.1. Taxonomy (NCBI): domain Eukaryota; kingdom Metazoa; phylum Chordata; class Mammalia; order Carnivora; family Phocidae; genus Phoca; species Phoca vitulina. The sequence goes on along the minus strand of NW_022589779.1, from coordinate 3,609,504 downwards.
GCCTCGGAGCATGCCCAGTGAAACACAATATAAAGAGAAAACCTTAGTAATGGCATTCGTCAGTGGCTTCAAGCCCTGTTGAGCCCCTTGTTTTGTGTTTGGGAATTCAATGTTTAGCCATTTTTTAATATGTCCAAATATTAGTTTCTCATGAGATGGGGCATGCAGTAACAGGCACTGTTTGCTTTGCAAAGAACATGGATTCGATTAAATTTAGATTTTAAGTGGATCAAGAAACAGTTTTTGCAATGTAGTAAATGAAAAATGGCAGATGCACAAAGGGAAACGGTGATTAGACAGAACACTGGTAGATACCTACATTTATGTCGATGGAAATTTACCCTTTTACTTATTAAGAACTTCAAAGTAAAAGAGAAGTATCTATAGATACTGGCTATCACTTGTTTTTTGTCAAAGAGTTGGACACACATTTTGATAAGAGGCAAGGAGTGAGGAGGAATCTTGTATCTCGATCCTTATGGAAGTGAGAGAAAAGCAGTAACAGTGGTTGTTTTTTTTTAATCATCCTAAAAATGTTGCTTAAGGATGTCCCATTTGGATTTAAAAATAAATCTTCCTTAGACATATGTCTAAGCTAATTTAAAGGAATTTTTTCTAGGGGACATTTTTGATGTATTTATCTTTAGAAAAAATTTTTATCTTTGTTGTGTCATTTATGGTTGAAAATTATAATTGAACAGTTAGAAAAAACTGTTAATTATATAGCTTACATATTTAAATAGCACATTTATTACATATTTGTACCCCGAGAGAATTCTTCACAAATAAAAACTTTTTTTTTTTTTTTTTGGTGGGCTGGGTACCATCCCAACTCAGATTTAGAACAGTGTTGGAAACATTTTGTTCACTGAACTTACTCTGAAATTTCTAGTGTTCTATATCCTTTAAGGAAAATACGATTGATTTTATATGATAGTTGTGCTGTGAAGACTCTTCTATTAAAATGTATCTCACTGAGAATTTCTTCTTTCAGCAGACGCCTAAGAAATTTATCTTGATTGCAGTGGAACATGGCAATTTGGAACAATTATTTATCCTTCTAATAACTCAAGAGCTTTTATCATCAAGCACTTGCTATTTGAAGACCTGACTCCCATTCTTAAATAAGTGAATATTAATCTGCTTGTTTTTAATCCTTGTAACACAACAATCTTTTGCTAGCCTATTCTATGGTTAATGAGTACATATTAAATGGGAACTGAATTATCAAACTTCTCCATTGTTTATAAAGATATATATTAAACCTACACAATAGGATAAGTACTAAAGCACATTTTCCTTTGAGCATTTTTATTACAGGAAACATTCTCTAGCCACTTCAGGCTAAAGTCTAATTACTAAAAATTCACCCACTGAATTAATCAAGTCTCCCTTGCCTTTTCTCACTTTGACTGCCTGACTTCTTAAATAAAAACATAATATTGTTTACAAGAAATCATTATCCTTTCTTTTCAGATGGAAATGGCAAACCAAAGACAAAAATCAAAGCTGGTTATTATGCCAGATTCATCCACTGGGGATTCCAAGATTTGATTATACAAAACATGAACCAGTTCCTATAGAAAAAATTTACCTTTTTTATGTCATCTGGAACTTAAGAGCCATAAGACCTGCCTTTGCAGAACACCATTTTGATGCAATATTTCAGAAAGCAACTTAGAATTTTCAAATATATACCAGTTGTCAGAGTCTGCAAAAAAAAAAAAAAAAAATCTGGTAATTTTTTAAAAATTCAATTCTACTATAATAATTATAACAGAATACATCAATAATGAACATAAAAGTTCAATGCAATGAGTAGAATAGAATTCAATAACTGATTTGAATAGTGATCACTTCCTATTCTATGCAGGGAAGAACAAGCTCTATATTGATATATGCACTACAGAGACCACCCAGAAGACAAAGCCTACCCATTAAGGAAGAGGATTCTTATTGTTACCAAATTACCATAGAAGAGGAAGGATCATTGGACCTCCTGTATTAGCCACGTTGACACATATTTAAAGCATATTTTAGGGAGAAAAAAAATAGGGTATTGGATAGCCATCTAGGTCATCTATTTACACCAAAATTTCACTTAATTTTTTTTGTGTGTGATGCTCTAGTAATGTGTCAGTAGCTTTCCAAAGAGCCCTAAATCCTGGGTGATAACATGTTCTCCTTCCAGTTTTGGAAACGCAATGCACATCAAAATAGTCTAAAAATGCCTACCTTCCTTGGTCTTGTGGGGATCAAACGAGATAAAGTACATGAAAGCACTACAGATGTTATACAAATATTAGTTGGAGTCTACGGGAAGGCTTTTTAGAGACCACTCTTGCACTGTAGAAGGCCACTTGGACTCAGTATTGGAAAATCTTAGATTTGTTCTCTGGGTTCTCTTAAGCAAATCACTTAAATTGAATTCCCATGAGTTTCACTTCTTTCTTTTTTTTTTTTTTTAAGATTATTTATTTATTTATTTGAGAGAGAGAGTGAGAACAAGCGGGGGGAGGAACAGAGGGAGAAGGAGAAGCAGACTCCCTGCTGAGCAGGAAGCCTGATGTGGGGCTCCATCCCAGAACCCCGAGATCATGACCTGAGCAGACACTTAACCAACTGAGCCACCCAGGTGCCCCCAAGTTTCACTTTTCTATATCCAAAACAAGTATAGTTTCTACTACTGTTTTGTAAACTACCTCAAACACAATAAGATTTATAATGAAAGTGCTTTGTGCACAATGAAGCACAATACATTGTTATTATAGTATTCATTAAATATAACAAGCTTAAAAGAATAGCATTTCTTTTAAGTAAAGAATGTATTTTTAATTTCTTATTAATTTATTAATAATTTATTATTCTATTTATTTCCCTAAATAAAAGCAATTGTTTAATTAAAATATCTATTTAGAAAGTTAAGCATTTGAAGTGAGTTCTTCATTGAACTTTGAAAGCAATGTTTCCAATAGAGCTTTGTCCTCAGAAATACTTGAGCTTGGGTATATTGTGTTATTTGAGGTTAACCAGGATGTGATTTTTGAGGTCATAGCTATTGTTTATTGAACGTGTCTAAGATGAGAGGCTAATTATCTGCAGGCTTACCTTAGTGAGCAGATACCATTTTCTAGTGTTGCTAGGCCAGTAATAGTCACATTTCTCAACAACTTTTTTCATATCCGTTTGGACCATGAGATTCCCTCATCTTTAAAGTTTTCAGTATTCTTTTCAAGGCATCTTGAATACTTGAGCAGCAATTTTCCCTGTTTGAAGCAATCGCCAGTTGAATGCTTTTGTGAATGGGAAATTAAATGGATTTTCAACAATGGAGATACTTTTAAGTGAGAGTCCCAGTGAAATTATAGATGAATCAAGGGACAACAGGAAGTCCGCGATTTTTCTGCATTCACAAATGTCTTTCTAAAAAATGCCATCGTTCAAACTCTACAGCCATTAACTCATTAATGCCAGTCTGTCACTCTTTCTTTTAGGTAGTTCTTATTCTTTTTTAAATGGCTCTAAAAACTCACACACAGAAAGCTGAGTATACAGCAATACTTATTAAGTTGTATAAAGAACGGTAAATATTCTACCAGTCACTGGAGAACTCCTACAAAATATTTACACCCCTCACTTCTTGAAGTCTAAAGTATACATGGTATGAAAAAAAAAGTCTTAAGATCTAAAGAAAATATAAGAAATTTATGCAGGGAAAAATTACATACAATCTTATTTAGCTTCCTGTTTATTATTATCACATGAATCTGTGTGCAGAATGACCTAGAGATTTCCCAGATACAGTGAGGCAAACAGAGTTTAAAGCCCTTTCTGAAAGACAGAATCAGTGAAGGGTCAAAAATCGCAGAGATTTACCTGCAAAAGCTGCAAGTAGATTTGACCTAATGGTGGTAGTGAGATGAAGCAGCTGCCTTTGAAAGGAGACTTTTGAGATTCGCCATAGATGCTTCTGAGAAGGAGTGTGGCATGAGATCATTAAGGAAGAGGATTCTTACTGTTACCAAATTACCATAGAAGAGGAAGGAGCATTGGACCTCCTGTATTAGCCACGTTGACACATATAAATTAGGTTTTTCAAGCTAATTCTCACTATTTTCATATATTCCCTCCAGAATTCAATTATTCATTCAATTAAGGGTTAATCCGACAAAACCATCGCATGCTTTTCCAGAAAAGGAGTAAGTTAGCAGAGCGATTACAAACACAGGCTCTGGAGCTACACCTTCTGGGTGTAGATCTTGCCCACACCCCTTGCAAGCTGTGTGACTTGGATAAACTACTTAGTCACTCCTAACTTCAGTCTCCTCATCTGTAAGATGGGGATAATTTAATGTCTCCCTCCTTGTTTTAATGAGAGGATGAAGTGACAGAGTGTTGAAACAGTACTTCAATAATATTATTATAAAGACTCAATACATGCTAATTAAAATTTCTATATGTAAAGAAATTAGTTATTTTTAAGGCATCTTTACTGAATCATCATGCAAACCTGTACCTCTCTTCTTTATTTCTACAACAGAGGGGAAAAAACTGCCAAACTGAAAAATTCAAAACGAATTTAAAAATGTGCCTCAGTAATTTCTAACTAGAGATGTAGACATTTAAAAATATTTTTTACGACATTTTAATTCCCTGGAGTTTTACAATGATTGCTTGTAAAATGGTTCTAAATGGTTTAAACTAAATAAAATCTGTGAAATTTAAGCATTTTCAAACAAACATTGTGTAATCTAACTTAGGGTATATTAGGACTTCATTTTTAAGTGCTTTTAAAGTAATAAGGTATTTGTTGAGAATAACAATAAAATCATTGTGAAAAACTATGAAGACAATATCTGGGTGATGATGTTAGCTTTGATGTCTATTTAAAAGCAGGCCTTGGTATTTGAAAAAGGCTAGATCATTTTTGTGGGTTTTTTTGCTATTATTGTTGTTTTTGTTGTTTTGCTTTCTTCTTCGACTTTTTTCAAGAGACTACGATTAGTTACACATGGACACTCTGATACGATAATATTGATAATGCTCTGAACTGAATTTGATCTACAAAATATCATTCATACTATTTAGAATGTATCAATTTTCTAATGAATTATAGTTCTTCATTTTTTTTTTAAGATTTTATTTATTTATTTGACAGAGAGAGATGGCGAGAACAGGAACACAGCAGGGCAAGTGGCAGAGGGAGAAGCAGGCTTCTCACTGAGCAGGGAGCCTAATGTGGGGCTCCATCCCAGGACCCTGGGATCATGACCTGAGCCAAAGGCAGACGCTTAATGACTGAGCCACCCAGGCGCCCCTTAGTTCTTCATTTTCAATCAGTTTTGATTCTGGAACTTCTATGGTCTATTCTGCACATCCTTCAGTTATTATTTTTACAGAGTAAGACATTTTCTCTTAAGCCTAAGGCAGAAGTATCTTCCCTTGGAAATACTGTGATCATTTGTCAACAATACAGTCTCAGATTCTAGATGCCATTTTCACATTGGAATCATAGTTCAATGAAGTTTGTCAAGATTCTACTACGAAATGCAGATTAGTCAGAGTTCTTGCCCTCAAAAAAGGAGTTTTGCAACTAATAAGAGAGATTCTCAACAAATAAAATGATGTAGCCTAAAAGGCATGCAAACACTTGGGATTTAAGGGACTGATTAATAGCACCCCTCCCATTTTCCTCCCAAGTCCAAAACCATAGGAGAGGTAGACGGAGGAATTAAGCTACTACAGATTAAAATTGCTTTGGGGAACATATTAAGTACATTATGATGCCTAAATGTGCCACCTCAATGTGATTCTTTGAATTGATCTTACAATTCAAATCTGCAATGCTCCCTGAAAGTGCAGTGTGGACCCCCTCTGTAAGTTCACTGTAAGTAAGTTCACTGCATATCCAACAGCATGCATCCTCTCTGTAGGCAAGCAGATGCATAGTAAGAACTTCAGGTGCCCTGGCCAAGCATGCTCAATTTCTTCTCCCAAATTCGTCAATCAGGCCAGGCATTCCTCCCCTGGGGAGGATGGAGAAAGGGAGCCAACAAGACACAAGTGTCTCTCCCTTAATTTTCCTTTGGGAAGTGCAGTGGAAATTCCCCCTTCAGGGGATAAGAATACGCAAAGTTAAAGTAAGTGTTCTTGTTCCAATGGAGACAACATGCATGGAGCTCAAAGGATGAAGAGTCCAGATGGTGGGAGGATCAGGAAATAATTCAGAGAGGAGGTAGTACCTGAGATAGACTTAAAAGAAGAATATAAATTAGGCTCGATGAAAGAACAGGGTTACCAATGAAGAGCCTGGTAGGAAGTCCAAAAGAAAGAGCTAGAAGAATTCCCAAGCATCAAAGAGGACCCAGGTGACACTCAAGTGAATTTTCAATGATTTAAGATCTCTTTATCAATATTTAGGAGGCAAGAATAGCCAGTCATCATAAAGTGTTTATGATTAGCAAGCACATGTGGTATATGTTTCAGTGGATGTGACATTCCGTGGAAATAGTACATTATTAAAATAGATGTGGTAGGCTTCAGGCTCAGTTGCTGGACAAATGAAACCAGTATCTGTGTCACAGACTAGAGGGGTAAAGAATGAGAAAATGAACAAATTTACAGGGAAAAGAAGAAAACAAAAGGCCACAGTGAAAGAAAGAATTTTGGAAAGTTTAATACAGAAAATGGAGCAATGCCTAGAGATGAAAACCAAACTAAAATTAGAAATGAAAATTTAAAAAAAAAAAATTTGAGGGCCAAAATGCAGAGGCTCATCAGTGGACTGAAATCACTTAAGGATGTTAGCCGAATTCAGTAGAATCTGGTGGAGGAAGATGGACACCCATCCTAGTTGTTTGTGACACTGATGAAGAATTAAATAACATAAGTACAGAAAATCTAAGTGGTAAGTGCTCGTGGTTAATCGTCTGGAAATAGTACTGAGGAACCAGTAATGTGCCCAGCTATTCTCCTGGACTTATATGAAAAGAAGAGGCTCAGAGACATCAGGGGAAAATCAGGTTTCAGTTAATAAAAGGGAGAATTTAGAAGAAAGATTTGAGGATTTATTACAAGGTGCGATAAAATGGAGGCAATCAATAACATGCTAGGCACAATACACTGAGAAGGGAAAGGACCAGAATGTAAGTGATCTGGGGAAGAAGGGCAGCCTAAGTAGGAAAAAGGATGTGCAAAGCTTCAGTAGCAGAGATTAAAAAACAATAGTTCAAGACACCAGCTCCAAGGAAACAGGAGGTGGCCTAATTTAATTATTTTCAGCCCTTTGGAATGGTACTGTCAACTCACTTTGGGAGGTTGAAAAATTATATTCCTTCAACATCTTTATAATTAGGAACAGAAATTGGCGTCATCCTATTGGGGCTTGTTGCTAACGATCTGAGTTTTTAGAGACAAATACGTGGTCTGGCCAACATAATCTAATGTAGTCACGGTGCCATCCAGTGGTTAGTTTGATTACTTTTACAGGTACTGCCCATCAGTCTTTAAGAATATATTTTATTTTATAGTGAATATTCATCTAAGCTTCATCATGTTTCCATGAAAAACATATTACGGTATTTTCAAAAATCACATAGGAGGGATTTGATTTGCTATCCACTTCTAAACTAATGGAGTTATATCCAGCTTGTCCTCTATATGTGTTATGCTCTGGGAAACATGATTTAGCCTGTCTTCTATCGAAATTAATGCAATAAGGAACCATGAAATAATGGGCCTTACACTGTATTCAATTTTAGTCTTAATGGAAACACAATGGAAAATAACATCTGCGACATAGGCCTGGTTGATCATAGGAAAGTAATGGATATTTTCTGCCGTGATTTTATTGGTGCTCTGGGTTTTATCCTTCATCATATGCTCATCAGTATAGTAATAATGTAATACATACTTTGACTTGACTTGCCTTTAGTCTCAGTTTGTCTATAAGGTCACATGGGTAAATTTAGCTGGGAGACTTTAATTTGGCGGCTGACAAAGTAGGATAAATCAAGATGCCACTAGAAGGAACCCTTCTCAAAATTTTTATAAAAGCACAGCTTTTAAATTTATTGCACCCATCTTTAAAAATATATTTAACAGTAAATTTTAGTGACATCACATTTGAGACATTCAAACCTTGGCAATGAAATCCTTCACTGCTACCTAAATTCATCATTTGAATCTCCATGGCAAATTAGCTTTATGAGGTAGCTACTTTAATTATTTTCCTATGAATCAAAGGCAAGAGTAGAGACAATTTAATCATCTTTATCACTGTTTATATGTGGAAGTACTAAACAGTTTGACCATGGAGGACATGTGAAAGCCTTTCGGTTTATCCCTTTACTGGCAGGCACAAACATGTCTAGCCACCCTAGAAAAATGTACGTTAATATCTAGTTTTGTTTCTAAACGCCTAGAGGGAGAACCTCATCACAGTTTGACTCTGTCAAACTGATACAGTATTTAAAATCACTTCAATTTGGAAGTGATTGGAGCCACTTATCATTTGATTATTTTCACACTATTTGTCTTCAGACTTCTTAAATTCAGTTCAGAAAACACAGAATGGATTTGGAGAAGGTGCTGCTGATGTAAATGATGGCACTGACTGCAGATCTTCAAGGGTGCAGGAGCCGGAGATCTAATGCCACCCAGAGTGTGGGACAAAACTGATGATGATGATCCAAATAGAAATGCTTTATTGTTCATGAGTTATTACATATGATCTTAACTCATGCAGTTCAATACCTCATACTGTTTATCAATATTAAATGAATACAGCATGGTTTTTTTTACCTAAACTCTAAACTCTACCACTCTACAATATGCAATCATGTAATACATTTTGGGGTTGTTTTGGTCTTGCTGTTGAGTTTTATAGTTTTTGAACTTTACATTTGGAAAAACTGTAGACTTACAAGAAAAGTTGAAGGAATAGTGTGATGAACATACATGTACCCTTTGCTTATACCGAATCATAATGTTTTGCCACATTTGCTTTATCTATATAACTATACACTTTTTTTTTTTTTCGCTGAACCATATGGAAGTAAGTCTTAGGCACTTCACCCCTAAGTACTTCAGTAAGTATCCTAGGAATAAAAACAAGAATACTCTTCTACATACCACAGCATCGTTTTTAGGTACCCCAAAATTGAACATTGGTGTAATAATACTATCAAATGTAATGTCTAAATGTAAATGCCCCCACTTGTCCAAAAAATGCTCTGGACAGTTCCATTGTAAAGGTACACTTCTACCTTTATGACTAATACCCTGTTCCCCTCTTACACAATAGTTTTTGCATCTATGGATTCTTGCCTGAGTCACTATTCTATTGGCTATTGCAAAAAAGATTTTCTACTTTTATTATTACTTCTACATTTTGAGACAGCCCTCTGCTGTGAAGAAGATTTTAGTCCTTTTATTTAATAGTATCACCCTGGGTTCATGGTTTCTTTCTTTTTTTTTTTTTTTATTTAACTTTTTATAATCCATTACCATAATTTTTCTTTTTCATGCTCACATTGTCCTAAATTTTGCCAGCGAGAGCCCCTGAAAGCCCAAGTCTTGTGTCTTTTTGACAAGTCCCAACAGATTTGGAGCATGTCTTTACTTTCTTACATAATAAGGTAGGTCTGCCTTGTCCCTTTCCTATCCCAGACTTGGAAACAAGAAGTCCTGGGGCACCTGGGTGGCTCAGTCAGTTGAGCGTCCAACTTTTGATTTCAGCTCAGGTCCTGATCTCAGGGTTGTGAGATTGAGCCCTGCATTGAGATCCACACCTGGACATGGAGCCTGCTTAAGATTCTCAATCTCTCTCTCTCCCTCAGCCCTTTCTCCCTTCTTAAAAAAAAAGGAAACAAGAAGTCCTGTTTTTTTATTCCCATGGGTAATGGTACTTGGAAACCAAAACATACTTATTTTTACTAGAATATAGTTCTTCCAGGCTCTTTTTAGGGCTAGATTTTTTTTTTAAATAGCACATTCAAACTTTACTTCTAAGTCAAGTCCAACACTTCAGGCTTCTTCCTCACCTTTCTCCATCCACCTCACATGCATATTTCACATCTTCCACTTTGACGACATTGCTATTTAACAACATCAGCTTATTTACTATTTGCTCTATCACACAACACACAAAACAGAGTTTCAGAATCACTGCACCATTAACAGCAACAACAAACCAACCATGTCAAGTTCAGTATTTTTAGCTATTCTTTTATGGCCTTAGACTATGTACCTCTATGGTGTTTCACTTAACATGTATCCTGAAACTTACCCCATATCAGTTTAGAGAGATACACTTTATTCTTTTTTTAATGGGTTTATAGTCAGAATTTACTCAACCAATCTGTAATTTGGCATTTAGGGTTTTTTTTTTCCCCAATATTATGCTACAATGATTATATTTGTATATACCATTTTGTATTTTTAAATGTGTATCTTTAGGACAAATTCCTAGAAATGGGATAGCAGAGACAGGGTTTACCAAAAATGTGTATTTTCAAATATTGTCAAATTCCCCTCCACAGATACTATGCCATTTTGGACTTCCACCATTGTACTTCTCACAATAACCAAATCATTATTTGCCTCTGAAGATATTAAAATATTAACTATTTAAATATTAAACAATAAAAATTTTTTAGAAGAAATGTAAAGTTAAGAATTTCTTATACACCTACTTCCTGATTCCAAACTCAAATTTAAATTATATAGATGGTAGATGCTACTGCAGAAACAAAGCCAGACTAGAATCTTAAACCTGGATAAGAGGTATTTTGAAACTACCGTATTTATGATTGCTTTTCTTGTGGACTGATGAAAAATACAAAATAAAACAAAGTAATTCATACATTGGAAATTTAGAGTGGGAAGAAATCTCAGAGATTTATCAGTGAAGTACTGACAATGTATAAAAGATTGAATGCGTATCACATTATGTCTTGCAATATGGTGCTGTTTCTTAGAATATGCTGCTCTCTACTCAAAATACAATGTCCTATTTTTTTCCTAGGGCTCTCTTTAGTCTCCATATCAACCCTATACCTTTCTAAATTTCTACTATTTCTAGTTAAACAGGTCCTAAGATCCCATAGTCTTGTTTCTCAGTTCCCATTCGTAATCCACTGAGTATGGAAGACCAACTTATGTGACTGGAACCACTTAAGACTCCCCTCACGTGACAATGGCCTTTCATTGCCACCCAGCGGTACCTCCTTCACCAGGACCCAGAGTCTGAAAATCCCCCCTCAATACCTTCTCTCAGCAGATGATCTTAGTTTTTACTTTATGTGAAGACCAAAAATATTTCAATTACAGTTCCAACCAATTCTATCCTCCCTTTCCTACAACATCTTTATTTTCATTCTTTCTCTTCCCCCCAGGCTAACTGTCCACCCCCCAAATCCCCAGACACCACCCTTGCCACATACACACAACACACACAACACACAACACACACACACACACACACACATTCTTCCTGTGGAGTTGTGCTCCATAAATCATCTCCTTTTGAGTTTACAAGTTTTAAAATCTTTTTTCTACCTCTTTCTCTTTGTCTACACATGCTTAGGTCTCTCACATTCTAAAGACAGCTTCCTTCACTTATTACCTTGAATTATTGCTTTGCCTTGTCCTTTCAACTACAGAGTTCTGAAAGCAACTGCATTAAAATCTGTTTTCTCTCTTGTTGAGCCCTTGTAATCTGGCTTCCATTTCATTAAAGTTGTTCTCTTAAAACTTTCTAATCCCCTCTAAACCTAATTCCAGTATTCTCTTACTGGTCTCCATCCTCCTTAAGCTCACTGTGAGGTTTACTCCTACTTATTGCCTCCCTTTCTGTGATTTTCAGGACACTTTGCTATCCCAGTTTTCCTCCTGAACATTCCTTCTCTCTCTTGCTGTCTAGTATGTCCCAACTCCTAAAATCAGGTATTTCCTGAAAGTTCTTTCATAAACCCTAGTTGAGCAGTTCACCAGATGAAGAAGTTGGAGGACCATACATGGGGCTATGTCTCCTAGACTGTGAAAATGGCATAATGCGTACTGGGGAGCCCATTGCATAAAGTCTGAGGGTAAATAAGTAGATAGATAGGTTCTGATTATTTCTTAATAAATAATAGATAAATAACAGATATGGATAGGTTCAGATTATATGCCATGTAGTTCTAGGACTTTATTTTTGGGTTATTATGTATCAGAATATTTATGGGCCACTATGTTTTCTACCAATACATATCAAAGCAACAGTTTTTAACTGACTAAAAGCAGAGGTCCGAACTATAATTAAAAACGTAAATGTTAACTCTTCCCTTAGCATTTCTGCTAAAAAGATTTTCTTTTAATACCCAAAGAAAAATTGCATTATATTACTACATTTAAACTGCTACTGCTTATGGCATTAATAATGGTCTATTGCATGGGTTAGAAATCAACTCTATTTCTTTTTAAAGGCCTAACAATTGTGAATATTTAAATATTTTCTACAATAATAATAGTTACAGCTTCTATTAACATAGAAGGTCAATTTCGGATGTAACCTGGTCTTTATAGTAATCATTCAGAATAAAAATCAAACATGTTATGGTCCTTTAGTCAGAAATTCAGGCAATATTTATCACACATCCGTTGCCTGAGTTATAGCACATATTTATTGTGCAACAATTATATGCAAGTCACTCTTCTGGGTGTTAAGGACTCAAGCCAGACAAAATCTTTGCCCCTGGAGCATATCCTGGCTTTGATGTTAGGGCGTATGTAGCTTACATGGGTCTCTTCCTGCAGTGAGTGGTGCTGGATAAGTTGTACCAGCTTTTAATTAAGGCATTGCGATGGACAAATAAGAAGATATCTGTCTTCTATAAAGAGACTCTGTTCATCTTGGCCAGTGCTTCAAAACTAAGGTGATCTTGCCTTCGGGAATTTGTGACAATATGGGGCAACATTTTTGGTTGCCACAACTGGTGCATTACTCACATCTCGAAATGCTGCTAAACCTCTTACAATGCACAGGACAGCCTCCTGAACGAAAAATTATCCAGTCCAAAATGTCAGCAATGCCAAGGCAGAGAAACCCTGCCATAGGCTAAAGGGCCCATGTGGCTTAGGTTCTCTCTTAGAAGAGGAACACAAACCACATTCTCCCACAGCCTCTCCTACCTTTAGGAGACCATATAGATCTCCCTTCAAGTTCATTCCTCTAGTCTTCTTTGTTTCTTGGGTAAACACACAATGTTCAGTGGAGATCTGTCCCTTCTATTTGTTTTCTGGGCTGTTCTCAAGGGTCAATCAATGCTTACGCAAGTTTTCGAGCAAGCACTAAGGTGATAAGTTCTGTGCCTGCTGGGCATAATTAAAGGAAACAACTTCATTTTTTTAAATCTCTTAACAAGAAGCACAAGCACAATCCACAAATTACAACTCCTTTCCAGTGTGTTTGTGCCCTCAGCAGCTCACAGCAGGGCCAAATAGCAGCCTCCGCCAGCCACCATTTTTCTAGCCACCTTCCTAAAACATCAGAAGCAACAAACCTCCCAGGGTGAGGCAACATTCTGCAGTTGCGCCTACAGGGATCAGTATTTTTCCCCTACAGTGATTATGTTGCTATAAAATAGCGAATAAGTATTTTTATTTAAATCATGAATATAAGGAGGAAGTTAGACTGTTATTCATTATCCATATTATATATCGTATGGTAGGAAGCTTACAGGAGTCTTGGTAGTCCAAAATTCACTTATATTTTCCCTTTCATTTAAATGCCATGTAAACTTTTTAGGTCATAATTCTACTTCTATAACTGTACCACTGGCTATAACCTGTCACTTAATATCATTTGAGCTCCAGATGGAATTTATACCTTACAACTATGTAATATTAGACAACTCAACCTTTCAAGAGTTGGGATTTAGTAACGTATTAAGTAAACAGGCTGAGCTAGTATCTGGCATGAGAATCCTGGGTTTTAAGTCAGCATCACCAGTTTCTGTCCATGTGACCATTGCAAGTCCCCTCTCCCCTCCCCCCAATTTAGAGAGCATAATGAGATGAGATTCAGTATTAAAAATTTTTGCCTTGGCAACTGTCACCACCAAATGGTTATCCTGAATGTGTCTTCTAGCTCTACAGATACAACTCAATATCAAACTAAACTGTATTTAAGAGAGGCTATCCAATATTCAGGATGTCTAAATTGACCAAAATTAAATAAGTTTTTGACTTCTGTTTTAGCTTTTTTCCCTAGTAAAATAACTTAACTCTGTATCTAGGCACATAAGTATAGGAGTGGAAATATAATTTGCTCCCCGCTGACTCCAAACATTATCTTTCCGAACATGCACACTGTTTTAGATTCACTAGGAAAGAATTCATAAAGCAGAAACCGAATACTTCTCTTTAGACAAGTAAAGGCTGAAAATTTTTTCTGAACAGTCTATCTCAGAATTTCTCTTCTTTCCTGACATAAAACCACATGGGCTCTGTTCTTACAGAGAAAGAACATCTTCACTAGCAAACAGAAATATCACCTAACATCAAGAATATATCGAGAGCCAGGTCCTCTCTACTATGAGCTGCCATTTTGGTCAGTAGCTACTGATCCTCAAGAGCACTAGCAGCACTCAGGATTACACCCCAGACATCAGTTCCTGTTTTTTGTAAATTTCTAATTAACTCTGCTCTCAAGAACTTAATCACCAATGCTGATGAAGAGTCACCTATCTGAATGACAACTAGATGCTGAGGGACCATCATAATAAAAATCAAATGCCACTTTATTTACTCTTCACCTAACCACTTGCATTTTTATTTATCCAGACCATTTTTCTAGGCAATCCTGCTTAGTATAGTAAAGTCCATCAGGCATGCTTGAGGTTTGGATGCATGCTGGAGAGATTCTAGTATGCTAGTTTACAAAAAAATCCCACTTTTCCAATATCCCTTCTGTGCTAGATTTCTTCAGAATACCCAGATAATAAATGGCCACAACACTCCATCTTCTTATACAGGTTTGCACTGCAGAAGGAATGGTCCAATTCTTTAAGAAGCTGACACCTTTATTAGAAATAAATGACAAATACATTTAAAAAGAGAGAGAGTCACCCATTCAAAAAGTAAATACGACAAGGAGCTATATACAAGCAGAATGGACTAAAGATGTCTAACAATAAAGATGTCTAACAATAGTATTTTAAAAAACTGATTAGAAAATATCCATGAATATGTACCAGTTTTACCTAACCAAGTAACTTATCATCTGATGATTAGGTATTTTATAGCAAAAGTTAACTATCCATGCTTTTTTTTAATAAGGTATAGCATATATTTCCATTAATTTCCATTAGAAAATGTGAGAGATGTTCTTATTTTTAAAAATCTTCAAAATGTTTGGTCGACAGAAATTTAAATGCAATCCTACAGCATGTCAGGAATTGAAGTGCTTAATCTTCTGACATTTCAGTCCTCAAAAGAGTTTATGTTGCTCTTACAGCTTTTTTTTTTTTAATATTATCTTTCTTTATTCAACAAGCTCCTCTATCTCCTTTTTCCTGAAACTATAGGAT
Organism: Phoca vitulina; assembly: GCF_004348235.1. NCBI lineage: Eukaryota > Metazoa > Chordata > Mammalia > Carnivora > Phocidae > Phoca > Phoca vitulina. The sequence goes on along the minus strand of NW_022589779.1, from coordinate 3,593,932 downwards.
TTTTTGAGGCTCAGGAATCCCCTCATATTCACATTTTCTAGCACTTTACTCTTTACCTAAAATTTTCTAGAATCCCTTGGATTTTACTCAAGTATAAAATACTTGTAACTGACATAGCATAAAATTCAGTTCCCCACTTTATCAGTTCTGCACATTCTACCTTTGTCGTTACATATACAACACCTATGGTTCATTTGCATTTTACTTATGTTTGTTGCACATAAGTCATCACTTTGCAAAAAAGATCCTTGCGGAATAGTGGAGAGAGTGTAGGAGACTTTGGTTCTAAGTTCTATACAGCTTGGCACTTTCTTTCCTCAAATGTAGAATGGGAACATTCAAATTGTGTTCCTATTCCTTAACTCATTTACTAGGATACGGTTCTTATTCATGTGCCCTTTAATTTCTTACTCTCCTCAGGTCTAGAAAAGAAATGAAACTTTCAGAATTCTTTGAGAGAAAGGAAATAATTGTATTCCTGATGTCCATTTTAGTTAGCAAAAATATCTCTGAGGGGCTGATTCTCCAACAATTAAATGTCCAATAAGTGGTAAAGCCGGAAATGGACTCCCAGCCCCCTCATTTCCCACAGCACACACTAGCTGTGAGATACACTTCCTCCTGCCAGATTTCTCCTGAAAATGTAATTTGTCATCTTCTAAGTAGTAGACAATTAAGGCCTGAGATTCATTTTCACTGCAAATGAATAATTAGTGAATGTCAATTTCATATTTTCTCAATCCACACGGAAGACAAAAAATAGTCATGTTAAAATACTCAACAGGCCCTTTAGCTGTGATGACACACCAATTCTTGGAGATGATGAACATAAATATTATTATTGTTTTCCTCCTTCAAAGATCATCTAATCTGGTCTCATTTAAAAGTTTATTTAACATTTGTCTTCTCTATATATAACTTCAGGAGTGTTTTGCTAATTAGATACACAAAAAAATATATAGTCATTCCTTCTAAACGTTATTTTATTTACACTCGGTTTTAGCTTTTTTTTTTTTTTACTGTTTCTTTTTTCTTCTACACCCCCTAACAGCACAAGGTATCTCAAACTCCAAGCGGCTGCCATCTGGTTGTTTTATATAACTCTCCAAGCCCATTCAAGTGGCAATATACCAGTGAAGAATAAAATATATATATATATACGTATATATATATACATATATATATGTGTATATATATATATATATATATATATATATTGGATGGAGCCCAAGAGCTGCACCCAAAATAACTTTTTAAAAGTCACTGAGCGTAACAGTGGGAATAATAGGGAGGTCATAGCAGCAGCTGCTCGGGGACCAATGGTGCAGCTAATTCCCCCGTCCTCATGCAGCAGGTGTAGTCAAGAAAGCAATACTCTTAGCACCCCTACCTTCTCCTTTAGCTTTATGCCTGCCTATCACTCGCATCTCAACAGCTGACAAGCACCTGGGATTGAATTTCTGCTGGATTTCATAAATTCACATTAATTTTGGTAATTTCCCTATTGTAACAGTGAGAACCTTCCCCCCCACAAGTTGGGCGAGCAGCTTTAATATTTCATTGCATATTCATGCATCACCCTGGGTTATTTTTAGTTCTAATGGAAAGAGCAGACAGGGCTTCATGAAAGATTACTAAGAGCCCTACAAATAGCTTTCTCACTGTTCTAGTAGATTGTTTTGTTTTGTTTTGTTTTTCCTTTTCTTAAGAGGGCAGACAAGAATTGCCTTCAAAGAAGACATAATTGGCACTGAACAAAAAAGAAACTTCCCAAGTCCACGAAGAATCTTCATGACGTGTGAGAATATCTTATTCTGATTCCCCCCAAGAAGCTTGCCGCAGTGCCTCTGTTCCTCTCCTGGAGGCACCAGCTGATCTTCACATTTTATCTCTTTTCCTCTAATTCTTGTCATTTGTATTATTTAAGAATATGTCATGTTTCATTATTTCCACATCTTTCAGTGAGATGTCAGGACCCCAATGGGAAAGAAATGTATCTTTTTAAAAAAATGTTCCCACATATACAACAACAGTTTACTCCTTGTGAATTGCAAATAATTCATTCACTCCAAGGTCTTGTAACCTTTGTACTTACTGGGCTATTTTTTAAAAGAATTTTATATTCCATTTCCCTTACTCATCCAGAGATTTTTATAAGAATGTATAGCATGTAATATAGTGAAAAGCCCTAAGTATCAGAAAATATTTTTAGAATGGAGACATTCTACAAATGACAGATTTTTTTTTCCATTTTTGGCCTTATGAAAAATGGATTTGAAACTTCTAAAAAATATATCTGGAACATCTGAGTGCAAGGTTTTTGATTGGATTTTAGAATTCACATCTATGATTCAAAAGCAATTTCTTCTTTTCTCATGCTGGCCATGCTGAATTGATTTTTAAGGAGAAAGAAAGGGTGTAATTTGGATTTTGAACCCTTGTCTAAGGACTTGTATTGTTTTTACTTATGTTGACTTCCTTTATCCCTACTGCATCCTTATGGAGGAGGAAAGTATGTGTTATAAGGATTCTTTTACAAGGGCTGACCTTAGGCAAAGCTATAAATAAGGCTTCACATTCCTTTGTCCTGTTTCACCTTTTTCACTCCACATTTCCTGTTATAGACCCAGTGTGGTTTTCTAGCTAACATTTTTTTTTTTCTATCTTGAAGGGATCTTATTATCTTATAGCACCACTCAAAGAATTTGCTTCCTCCCCACCCCCCCCCCACAAAGAATAAAGAGAGGAAATAATCAACATAAATGAATGAATCAGTAATGGTAGACCTTCATGTAAAAATCCAGTGAGTGTGAGATAGATGTCAAGGAGAGAAAACTGGAAATTTTTCAAGTCTATGAAAATGCATGGAGGAGTAGGGAGAATTCTGTTTCATTATTCTTCTGAAAAAACAAAAATCACTAACCCTATTTTTAAAATCTTGATCCTCATCAGCAGTGTGGATAAGGAAACTGCTGATAAGGAAAATGCAAATTAAGATAACAAGGTATCATTTTTACCCATCACATTTGTAAAATTAAAATTAAATAACAATAATGGCTGATATTATCCAGTGTTGAAAAGAGTGTGAAATTAGTGCCATGTATATTATTCATGGGAGTGTAAGGTGGCATAGCTACTTTGGGAGGAAAAAAAATTCTGTCAACATCTGCCTCAGAAATTTCACTTTCTCTATCCCTTATAAATAATAAATGTCAAAGGAACTATGAACAAAATTCAAAATTCAACATTAATACAACCCTATTTGTAAGAATAATAAAATAGTAGATGATCTAAAAAAACAAAAACAAAAACACCTTGATCCTCAAACTCTGAAAGTTTTTCCTTACTTGGATTTCTCTCTTTTGTGAGTTTCATCAATTTCCATTAATTTTAATACAGCTAATGGGGTAAACAAACACAAACAAACAAAAAAAGCTACTTGAATAAAAAGATGAGTACATTGGAAATCAAAAACCAAGGTCTGCTCTGATTTGCCATAGCTAGTTTTCTGACTTTTGGAAGTAACTGGTCCTTTCTGAATGTTGTTTTCCACCTTTAAAATTAGAAAGCTCAAGCATATTTTTTAAATAGCTCTGCAACAATCTTCATTTCAATTTGAACTCTACGAGCTGTGTGGTCTTACACAAGCTATGTCATCTACCTATACTTGATTTTTTTCATCTACAAAATGGAGATCATTGCACTACCTACCATGGAAGGAATTATATCAAGTGGGGGAAGTGCTTAACTTCTAATAATTTTTAGCTATTATTTAATTCTAAGGGCTTTGTTCAAGTTATTACAGATATATTAAACAGTTGGCATAACTGAAAAATGTGAACAATATAATTTTAGGTATTTCTATAATAGCTTATGTTTATCAAGTGCTTATTATGTGCCAAGCATTAAGTCCTTCGTTTGTAAATCTCATTTAAGCCCCTCAATAACATAATGTAGAAGATATAATTATCCTTGGTTTACCCATGAGAAAACTGAAGCTTAGATAAGCACACGGACACAAGTGAAAAAGTGCTAGAGGGGTGGTAAGCAGTTCTTCCCCAGAGGCCACTCTTTTAATCGCTGTGCCACATTGCTTTCCATTCTAAAGTTTTCTGCCTTCAGTCTAGATGATTAATACCCAAATAAATGCAACACAAGATTCTAATAAAAATCTACCTTTCCGTCTCCTGAATCATTTTTATGATCCCTCTGTGCTTTATATCAATTCTTTACCAAACCTGCCAGTGAACTTTGGAGCATGGTATTTATGTATTTTTTGAGCATGTGCACCCATCAAATTAAAGAGTGTTTTCAAACTACAATGTGTTACCCACCCTCCCTCCTCTTCTTTGAACATCACATATGAAGGATAAGGTTTCTCGGGAAGATCAGGGACTTGTTTAAATTCACCTAAAAGAAGATAAAATTAATGTTGAAAGGCCTATAAGACCCCAATAGAGGAGACTACATCAAAACACACACATCTCTTCATTTCAAGTGGAAGAAGCCAGAGTTACCACCCCACTGTTTTCTACAGATGGTGTAAGTCATGACAGTTGAAACTGATACATTTCAATCCCCAGGTTCTCAGGGTGCAACATTCCACCACACTGGGAAAATTCTGTGTTTCATTCTCCAGATTAATTCTCCTCTTTCAGAGAAATGACTTTCAGCTATTTTAAATGATATGCCCTTCATTTGGAAAGCGATTTATATTCATTCACTAACAGCCATCATTCAGGAACATCATGGATTGATTCTAAAAGCCTAGCTTTTCATTAGTTTTGTTTGCAAGGCTAATTTTTATAGCAATTGATCATTTACTCCCGTTGCTCCTTTTTTCCAGGACTTTGCGTCCCACAAACATTCTTCTGATGCAGTAGTCTATTACATGTTTCTATCTACAGAGATGCATCTATGCCCCTAATAATGAGAGCAGGTACTTACAAAAGCAAAAAGGCTCATGTTCCTTGTGCTAATTATGTACAGAAAGTTCTACCTTTCACTTACCAGTGAGAATTAGAATGTGAGTCTTGGAGCAGCGACGATCAGGAGCTTGGTTGCTTGTATAACACATATATTATTGGCACCTAATTTGCACTGAATATATGCAAATTCTTTGCTCCATTTCTCAAGTATCCTATTATTGTTTACACTTGCAGCTGTTATTATTGCTAAATTCAAATTAATCACAGGGTGTCTCCACATAAATCACTACTGCCTTACCAAAGCCAATGATAAAAATAAGGAATGACTTGATGATAGATAGGAACATAGATATTACTGATCTCTAAGTACACATTCTTAAGACATTTTTTCCCCTTGGTAAATTTTACTTATCAAGAATATGTGCAAAAAATCTAACTATTTTGCTGTTCAATGGCTCACACATGAAATAGTCTTCCAAAGTGGTAAATTCTAGTACATGAGGAGCCTGTGGAATAAAGAAGAGATAATTCCTTGCAATGATGATTCCTACTAATTGAATATTTGTAATTACAATAGGATATCTGATACTGTAGTTGCTATGCAATTAACACTTTTTCCCTTCTTCTACCTCCCGATACACATATACATGGGGATGTGTAGGCTTCATTGTACCAGGATGGTTAGGTAGAAATATCTGTTGAGATTTTAAGGAGAATTTTAGAACATTTTCCAGACTCCAAAAATGAGCAGTAAGTGATTTATTTTTTGCGTCAACAAACTTGAACTGGGCATTACTATGACCCAGGAACTTCACACATATATAAGATCTCCTCAATTAGGAGGTACTTGCTGATCTAATAGGGAAGATGGGACATATACTTGAATGACCACAACCTCAGACATAAAAGGATGACTGCCATAAGCAAAGTAGAGTATGTACTACCATAAGTACAAAGTACATATATATGTGTATATATTTACACATATATGTAACAATAGCTCTATAGATAACAATAGAATTGATTGTTCTGTAGAAGAAAAGGTTTCATTCTACCTGAAGAAGTTAAAAAAAAAAAAAAAACTCCTTTAAAAGGTAACATTAGGGTCAGATCTGAGGGTAAACAGGCATTTTCACTCCAAATCCTATGACTTGTTCTTCTCTTTAGATGTGTATCACTAGCATTATTCTTGTGTTAAATAAACGAGAGAAGGGAAGGGTGGTTGATACTCTGACAAAATAAGAAATGAAGGTGGGCGTGCAAGCAAGAAAGGAAGGGATAGAAGTCCAGAAAATATCTAAAGTATTTAGTAAAGACTCTGAGTGAGAAGGAAGAAGAGTGTGCATGTTCATAAGAAAGAGACTCTAAAAGATGAGAAGAACCAAGGTCTTAAAGATGAGAAGAACCAAGGTCTTATTCCCAATGAGTTAAAAATAAGAGTGGAGAAGTAGGAAAGTCCCTGCTTTAATGCTTCCTTGCTGCACCCACCAGCTAACACCATCAAGGCAGTCTAGTTTATTTGATGCCTGAGCTGATGTAACTAGCATCAGAGGAGAATCTGTCTACAGATCCCATGTATAAAACATTCAACACCCCCGTGCTCATTCAAGAAATGCCTATGAGGGTCAAATAAATACTTCATTTGTCCATGGTCCAGAAGTTTACTAATGTGAACACCTAGATGTAAAGAAAAGGATGCAGAGGAAGAAAATAACACCTGTTTTGATGGTGGCAAATATGACCTTTTTCCCCACAGGCCAGGCTGAGTGATCTTGCTTGTAGGTGAAGTATTTTGTGAAATCATTTTGGCTTGCTCAAGGGACCAGCCTATTGACGGTTTCTTCACCATTCCTGGAAGAACAAAGTGACTGCCCCAAACGTCACCCCAGGGTGTAAGAACTGATTAATGTGAATGCATTTATCATCTATTCAAATATTAAGACACATTGATCTCTGATACAAAGTTAGCATTTTTTTTCCTTCCTTCCTTTCCAATAATCTGTATCATTGTCTATGCTTTTCACAAATGTTTCTCTAGAATCAGGTGAAACCTTTCAAAACTGTGGCTGTTCAAACTGGCAAATCATACCTAAACTCAGATCAGTTCTACTCAGGTGACCCTACATTCTGCTCCACACAACATTGTAGTGGACTGCCCTAAGGATCTCTAACAATTTCTTAATAGCCTGAAAGAGTCCATGTAACTTTCCAACAAACTTCAGGAAAAAACCCATACCGTAACAAAATACGTCCAAGAAACAATTTTTTAAGCATCCTTTTTATACCAAGGATTGTTCTACACCTAAGAGGATGCAACAATGCCACTACCAGACTCTCAAGAAATACACAATCTAAGAAAAGTATGTGTAAGTGAATAAATACCATCCTAGGCAGTGGACATAAGAGATACACAGTACTAGGAAAATAAATTAATAAATTAATCCTGACTAGGCTGGCTCAGAGAAGAAGGAAACGGTTGACTTGGAACTCGAAGCATTAAAAAGATTAAGGGTAGTCAAAAATTTTGTGGAGGCAGATTCTGGAGAAGAAAGTGTGTCAGAACTAAGGGAAACTGGGCTATCAGTAAGGTGAATTTCTTAAGAGAGTAGAAATTCAGTGGTGTTTCATACCAAGAATTTACTTCAAATTCTCTTTAAAGTATTATACCTTAAAGAATTTACTTTAAATTACTTATTTTCATGTTTTCATTTACTATTAAGATCCATCAAGACATCATGACCAAAATATATCTTGTTTTGTGTAATACAGAGATAATGGATGAAGCTAACTTTAAATATTTTTCTTATTCATTTCTTCAAATTTCAGAACATTTTTGCTTTTTGTATTCATTTTGTTTTTATTTTTCACTACTTCTTAAGTATTTTTAAATCCCAGTATGCTCTGATAAATAATTACCATGGAACCTATTAGAATTACAGAGCCTCAGATTAGTTTAAAAACCGGAATTTAAAAATGTAATTGGTGGGGCAACTGGGTGGCTCAGTTGTTAAGCGTCTGCCTTCAGCTCAGGTCACGATCCCAGGCTCCTGGGATCGAGTCCCGCATCGGGCTCCCTGCTCCGCGGGAAGCCTGCTTCTCCTTCTCTCACTCCCCCTGCTTGTGTTCCCTCTCTCACTGTGTCTCTCTCTGTCAAAAAAATAAAAAATAAAAATGTAATTGGCTATAAAATTCATAGATTCTTATTATGGTAATAATCTAACTTCTGTTGAATCCTGAATTTCAAGTCCCTGCTAAGCATTGAAACTTGTTTAAATTCATTTGGAACAGCAGTGTTTTATGCGGGGTGAGCATCTGAAACATAAATTATCTATTGTCTAAATAACCCTTGAAAATAAGCCTACCATAAAATTCAGTAGGCTAATCTTTCCCTTCTCAGTAAATCTAGCACAACACTGAAAGAGATCACTATTCTTAGTATGAGATCTAGATGAAATAGTAACCCTGAGTTAGAAGCCATGTTGTATGAAAAAATTTGATTTTTTTTTTCTGGGTGGGTATGGTTGATGTTGCTTATGTTTAATTATAAAACTACTTCAGTGGTTCTCAAAGATAAACATGCATCAGAATCACCTGGAGGGCTTGTTACACTAGATTGCAGAATTTTACCCTCGGTAGATCTTGAGGGGGAGCTTGAGAATCTTCATTGCATTTCCTGCTGCTGTTCCAGGGACCTCACTTTGAAAATGACTCTGTGTGTGTACACACACACACACACACACACACACACACACAGTAACTACATTTTAAAATTCTTAGTTATGAAGATTTTTAAAAGATAACTGTGTGTGTGTGCACATCATTCAACCAAACTACATTTTTTAATCAGTCCTTTCTTAGTTATTTGGTAGTATATACAATCACCTCCTTGCAAAATTTCTGTTTTGATGTGCAAAGCTGGCAAAATCAATTCCCAGCTGCAGGGAAGGCCTTAATGCCAAATTTGCCAATAGAATCCTGCCTGCTTGGATTTAATGCCAGGAGGATAGATATAAAATTGGCATTTCGATAAAGCTACTTTGCTAAACTTTAATAACACCAATTCTGTTAACCTTGGAGCCCTGATTAGAACATAAATAAGTGAGGAAATCCCTATTGTTAACTAAACCCATTGTGCATATTTATTGCTATCCCTTTTAATTTGTAAGGGCATGCCAGACCGTACAATGGAACCTGTTCTCTATCTGCTGGGTCTTTGATTTTGCCTTTTCCTCTCGTTACATTAGATGTGAATGCCTGAGGCAGCTTCAGCAGCAACTTTCCTACATTTGTAGAAAATACGAAAATCTTTGAAAAAGTGTTTGCGGTCTCCTTCCTTCCTTAACTGTCTAATTGTTGCCTATTCTTGTCTATAATCTGCTTTCAAAATGTTCAGCTTTTCACTCCACCAAAAGAAAACTACATCTATGGTTATTTAAATATTTATTTTAAAAAGCAATGCCATATTTTCTTGTGTTAAGTCAGACAGTCAGGCTCCCAGATGTTTAATTCAAAGTTATCCCCTGTATATCATACAACTCAAATAAAGAGAGAGAACCCCCGAAGAGAGAAGGCAGTACAAGTAAGCTGGGGTTGAGGAGTCAGCATGCAGAAATTCAGAAAGACATAGAAACTATGTGACACCCAATAAGGTGACCCCATGGCCATCATCAGGCTTTGGGATTGACTATGGGGAGGGAAGAGGATGCCCAAAGTTGGATAAGGAAAGACTGACAGCAAGGATTTGGGTGTAGCAGATCAAAATGTGCCCAGTTCACATTTTCATCACACGATCAACCTTCTTATGCAGTTCAATTTGGGAGGAGCTAGGGTAGAAAATACACAAACAAACATCAAGTTTTGTACTTTTTCCTTTTAGAAGGTTATGTAAAGTTAGAGAAGGCAAGGTTGAAACCGCTATCTCTGTTTAATTGCTCTATCTACGGATTTCTTATAGAGAAGTGCCTCCAGCGGCAGGAATACCTTAAAACTGCAGGCATTGTTTATATATGAAGACTAAAAATTCTATTCATTCATTCATTCAACAGGTACTTATTAAGCAACTCTATGTGCCAAATGTTAGGTAAAGGAAACACCGTTGGGAACATACATGCCTTGCTCAGCCTGGTGATTAAAGTATACCAAGAAACAACTCATTGCCCTAACCTGTGTTGACCATGGAAACAGAGGTACATGGAACTGAAGGGATCAAGGGGTACTAGTCCTAATTATAATGTCTGGGAGCTCCTGCCAAACTTGAAGAACCCTAATTTAGAACTTAAATTATATGTGGGAGGGGGGACAATCAGTCTAACCTATATTTATTTTCCTTTAGCAATAACTATAGAGAGGAAAGGTGTCCCTTTAACTTTTGGGAAGGCTCTTTTCCCTTTCAGAGGTGGGGGCAGGGAGATTTAGATCAGAACTAATTGTTCTGTGATTAATATTTTCCCTCCCGTTGCTCTGTACAGCCGGGATGACATGCATTGTACACACAACAGGAGGTAAGAGAGTCAATCAATTAGGGGAACAATTAGTTCCAGCTTCTACAATTTATTTGAAGTTGTAGATGAAATTGCCTGAAAATATTAAGAACAGTAAAGATCAGTGATAAAACCTAAAGAAATAAATTTACATTCAAGTTTTTGAGGCAGATGCTTAGTTGACACTGCTCTTCTCAGATATGTGACGTTAATGCAGTAATAATTATAGTTTGGCAGCAATTAATAAATAGACTGTCAAAACCAGTCAAGTTGTGTTCATGGTTTTGGAAGGCTGCTGATTTTAGCTTTGACATGATGTGGCTGAAGTGTTCCTGAAAAGCTCAAAATTGTTAATTAGAGGATGCAATTCTGTAACTCCCCTTCTGCGGGTCTAGGGTTGGAAATTTTTGGAAACAAACACTCAGTTGCAACCTGGGCTCTTCTTTGGGGTCGTTTAGTTGATAATTTGTATTTAGAAAGATGTAATATGTAGGAATATTCTAAGATTTAGGAGACTGATAAACCTACCACCAAGAGTACGTGAGTCAACTTGAAGAGATAGAATTTGATGGGATCCTCAGGCCACGTCAAATTCTAGATTGTTTTTGTTGCAATATCATAATGTAAAAATCAGGGTAAGGTTGGAAATCATGGTGGACTAATAGCCTAGCTCTAAGTGAACTCCAAGTCCTAGCTCATGCAGAATATTTGGGAAGTTTAAACCTGTCAAGAGACTAAGGTTGCATCTGCTCCAGGGAATAAGAAAGCAGAAAGAAAGGAATGAAAATGGTCAAGAACATTTCATTTAAGCAGTGAAAAAGGCAAGATGGTCAAGAACATTAATATAAATTCTATTTTTTTAAGATGTATTTATTTTGAGAGAGAGAGCGTTCACACACACGTGTGTGCCGAGGGAGAGGCAAACAGAGAGGGAGAGAGAGAGAATCCTCAAGTACCATCCCCACTGTGCAGAGCCTGTTAGCGGGCCTCCATCCCAGGACCCTGAGATCAGGACCTGAGCCGAAATTAAGAGCCTGACGTTCAACCGATGGAACCACCCAGGCACCCCTAAGTTCTATTTCTTTTAAAGCAAGCGATAAGAAGAAATTTAAAGCCATAATTTTACCAAGTTTTAAGCTTGGAGATTAGCCTATCCTGATTTAATAATGATCAAAGCTACCTCAGCTCAGAATGTAAATCCCTGATCAGTTTCACACATCTGCTAGTTTGCCCAGACGTCAGCAAAGGAACAAATAAAATGCTGATGTTAGTTAACATGTGTGTATGCATATTTAAAATCCGAACACATTCTGAGAGTAATGCTCTAGAATTACTCAAATGTAATCCCTTAGAGAAAATTTATATTTTTTAAAAGGTAGCACTGTACTTTGACGAATAAATAATTTCCTGCCTAAAAAACTCTGATAGATACAAATAAAACAGCCAAGAAATAAGGAAGGCAAACAAATATCACTACCACCCCCCCAAAAGAATGTAAAAATAACAGAAAATTCTAAACTTCTAGACCAAAACAAGAAAGAATTCATCTCATCCCACACAAGTTTTCCTAACCTTTAAGTAAAAATCTTGCAGAAATTTGTTATAAAATTCCATTTTGCAATTTAATTCTAGGACTTAACCATGAAGAAAAGCAAACTGATATTCTCAGCTCCTTGTCTGTAGTGTTTAGTACTTATATCAACTTTCATGCTCTAATTAATTTTACTAGTCCCTTTAGTTAATGAATAAGTAAATCAAGACCATGGGGAAAAATCCATCAATTTCAAGAACGGCGGTAGAAAATTGTTAATTCAGAAGTGACCCACAGCTACCAAAGTGTTCTCGTCAGCATTACTTTGCTATCCCGTTAATATTTTATTTTCTGTTTTAGTTCTTCAAAGAGCAAAACGTTTCACAGTTAATCACTACGGTACTTTTGTTTCTAAGCTCTCTAAAAGACATTGATCTGGCAGTAGCCAAATATTTGAATATAAATTGATTTTATGCAATACACAGAAAACAAGTATTTTATTGATATAAATGGTTTCTTTATTTGTAGAATTACACTAAAAATTATTTTGAAACAGCATGATCCCTCTTTGGACAGTATTAGAATTTCATGCCTAAATCAAGTTGACCATTAATTTTATAGGAGTTTTCTGTCTTATGCAATAGCACAGATGTCTATGGTGAGAAGTGTCAAGGGAGTAGAGAGGTAGATAAAAGCTTCGAGAAAGAAGATATAAGTGTGAAAGATGACAGAATGGCCACGTGGGGAGAACTTGTTATAGCTTTCCGCTTTTTTAGGTCTATTCATAAAGACAATACTTAAAGATTTAAGTCATTTTTTTTTTTCCCAAGCTGGTTGTTAATAGCAGAAGACTCGGGTCTAAATTACATATGCAGCACAAAGTACAGACATCATGGAGACCGGCCCTTGTAAGAAAGGGGAAGGGGGGAAGGCTGCATGAATCTGGGGACCTGCAAACCTTGTACATGGACATTCTGAAATCGGCTGACATTCTGATATCAAGTCCCAGGCATCTCTCACTGAGGAAGTGTTTCTAGTCTCTAACCAGCCTGGCCAAGAGAGAAGTCTCAAGAGCAGCAGAGACTCCCGCTGTTGCTCACTTGCCTCAGTCCTTCTACCCCTCCTCTTCTACCCTCTACCTTCCTCCCTCATCTGGGATCCCGTGTTCTCCCTCAGGACTGTTCAGTTTTTGATGATGGACTTCTATAAAGTGCCATCTTCATCAGCTGATTTCTACAGAGAATTTCTTCTCTCTAATACCCTCTGCAAAATGCTGGCTTGCTTCCTTACTTGTTAGCATGAATAACAGCAGGATTTTGCATGCCCCCCTTTTTCAACACTGAATGCGCTATATCCGTTTTCTCCCTACCAGCTGCCTGCTCGCTCTTCACTTGTCAGCATTTTGTGATAGAAAAGATTCAGGAACAATGCCTGCCCAATATTGTGTAGGTTTTATATTCACTCTGGATTTGAAGCGGGCCTCCATATTTCACCATTGAAATGCTCTATCAACTCCCCAATTACTGATTCTCCTTCAAATTGCACTGAATGTGTTCTAACATGCAGAACTTGGAATTGCATTCCATTAGGTATGCTGTTATTATTTTCATCTTTGCAACTTTAAACTTTATTATTTAAACTCAAGTTAGTTAACATATAGTGTATTATTAGTTTCAGGAGTAGAGGTCAGTGATTTCATCAGTTTTATATAACACCCAGTGCTCATTACATCCGGTGCCCTCCTTAATGCCCGTCACCCAGTGACCCCATCCCCCCCACCTCCCCTCCAGCAACACTCAGTTTGTTCCCTGTAGTTAAGACTCTCTTGTGGTTTGCCTCCCTCTCTGTTTTTATCTTATTTTCCCTTCCCTTCCCCTATGTTCATCTGTTTTTTTCTTAAATTCCATGTATGAGCGAAATCATATGGTATTTGTTTTTCTCTGACTGAAGCTTTAAACTTTCTAGTAAAGCTACATTTTGCCTGTTCTTTCTACTTCTAGCCTGGAAAATTCTCTGATATTAAGCTGCCATTCTAAAAATCTCATATTTCAGTTTGATTTCATAATTTTGCTCCATTTATTTTAGTGGTGCTTTGCTAGCATTCTTACTGGGTTTTGTTGTTGTTGTTGTTGCTATTGTTAAGGCACAAAGCTTTCACACATTTTTTTTTTCAGGGATTTTTTTTTTTTTTCCAATTGATTTCGTCTTTGATTGCAAAAGCCCCTGAGTGATTTCTATGAACGAAATATCCAGTAAACAAGCAGAATTTTATTAAGTCATATCTCCTATTTTTATTCTATATTTCACCTTCTGTAATACAGGGTGACTCTAGGATGATTAAAATCAATGCTCATATTTTATTCATGCCATCAGTACACTTTTATCTTAGTAAAAGTGTTAGTTTATCCGTAATATAATATCCAGTTATGAATTTATAACAGTAACAGTGTGTCCTCACTCTGAAATGTCTGCTTAGCCAGGTGGATATTATTTGAGATTCTACATGTTGCCATTAACCATTTTAAGGAAAAGCAGTGGTATATTAACAGCATGGAAGAGCAAAAACACTTGGCTAAATACAAATGTTATTTCCTCCCAACAAAATCATCGTAGTTTATAATGAGACTGATGAAACAAACTTGAGATTCTGATCACCAGTGATCTTGACCTGCACAATAGGGAATGTTGCAAATCTGCCCTTATCTTTTGTTCTACAGTAAGATAGAGGATTTCTACTTAATACTAAAAAGTCATGATAATATGGCATTTTCAGATTAAAAGTTATCTACCACCTTCCTGTGAGGAACTTGGGCACATTCAGGACAAGTACTTTAGATCACTTTTTAGTTTTCTTTTAGTATGTCATAATATTAAATTTTGATCAATAATTTGGGAAAAGGGCCTAAAAACATGAGAGGATTGTCTATATAATGGCTTTATTTTGAAGAAATTATAGTGTCTATAATTACTGAATATAAAATGAAAAGGCAATTTAGCTCCATATATTGCTGTCAGGAAGCCAGCATGCTTGCTTATGATGTAAATGAGAAAGTATTTACAGATCTTGCTTCTCAATGCAAACTATTACACTGAACTCTTTCTCTGAAGATCTGAGATGCAAACTGTGGTATATTCATCAGTCTTATTACTGAGCCACTCGGATGGAAATGGCATTAAATCCAACTATTGGCCAAAATGAAAGTTTACAAAAATCCACAGATAATGATTTTTATCAAAGTCATATTTTGCACAATGATGCTTAAATGTGAGATGGTGACTTGATAGTATTTGATAGGAAATCTGATCTTAAGCTCACTTTCTTAAAGTGGTATGATCTGGGTTTGTCAAGAGGAAAGAAAAGACATGAAATGGTTCATAGATGCATCTCTAGCAAACCTTGACTTGATGATGAGACAGAAAATAAGCCATTGCTTAATAAGAGCCAAAAGCAAAGGAGGAGGAAGCAGCAGCAAAAGAAAAAGAACCCACCAAGAAACACTTGGAGACTATGCTACATAATGAACATAATAGGTTATCTGCCTTTCAAATATTCTTTCCAAACCTTGGACTCCCTTGATTTACTTCTTAGGTGCTCCCAACTGGATCAAGGTGTAGTTGTTCACTGTCTCCTCACTTAAACTTTGATTAATGATGGGCACATTAGAGAAAGTAGAACATTTAATTTGAATATACAAAATTAATATCTTACCTAAACCTTTCAAATCTTCTAAATTAGATGAAACCGCTCACAAAAACCAATTTTCTTATATTTCAAATCAATTTAATTCAGTTTTATCTATCTAGCACCATAGGATGTAGGGCAATGATCTTCATCTTCATTCATAGGATGTGGGGAAGATAGCGCCTTGTTCTGAATAAGAGAAAATGTAATGAGTGCCTCTTAGACTTATTGATAACCAAAAACCAGGTGTCAAAGGCCCAGGTAATACACAGGTAAAGGGTATTAACAAGAAGCCAATTTGGCATAGCACGGTAAAAAAAAATCAGCCTATAGAAAAAGTACATTTTATTTGTGCTATTGTGGGAAATCAGATTATAAAGTATTTGTATATACTAACTTTTGGCTGCAAGCAACAGCAAACACAACACGAAATGGATTAAACCATAAGGAAAATGTATTATCTCCCATTGCAAGAAGTTCCAAGGTACGGTGCTTATAGCTGTAGTTAATACAGCTGCTCAAGGGGCGCCTGGGTGGCTCAGATGGTTAAGCGTCTGCCTTCGGCTCAGGTCATGATCTCAGAGTCCTGGGATCGAGCCCCGCATCGGGCTCCCTGCTCAGCGGGAGGCCTGCTTCTCTCTCTCCCTCTACTACTCCTCCCTGCTTGTACTCTCTCACTCTCTCTGTCAAATAAATAAATAAAATCTTTAAAAAAAAAAAAATACAGCTGCTCAACAGCATCATGAGGGTCATGGTTACCGTCAACATTCATCTGTAAAGCATCAGCCTTCTTTGCTAGATTCTCTCATGATCACAACGTGACCGCAAGCTCTTCCAAGTCCTACACACAAACCCAACCGCCACCAGCAAAAGAGATACTGCTTTCTGTGTATCTGTTTTTAAGAGTTAGAAAAATTTCCTCAGTGTCACCCAAACAGATTTCCTCTCCTATCACAACAAGCCCGACCTGGATCACACTCCCTTCCTTGCCGAAGCCAACCATAGACAAAAACAATGAGATTACCATGAATGATATATAATAGAGAGAGAGAGACGAATGAAGTTTATCCATGAGTGGAGGATAAGAAAATAGTTGCCTGAAAAAAATAGAGCTTATCTTAAATCAGAAAGAGTGAATAGCTATTAGATAAACAGTTGACATATGATTTTATATTTTATAAATGGTGGGTATTGTTCATTCATGTTTCATGTTCCCAAATTGATTAGTTGGCACACAACAGAAGATAGAATTTAGGAAGAAGAATAAGCCAAATCACCACTTTCTATACTCCATATCCCATACACACACACACACACACACACATATACAGATGTATATCTAGCATATAAACTTGGTCTTCAGACCCCACTACACTCAGATATGTTAAATCTCAATGGTTTGCTATCTGGTATCTCCTCTCAGTAGCCTCCTATAATTATTTCTACTACAACATATAACACATTGGATTCTAACCATCTGTATGCATCCTCAAGCATACAGATGGTGGGTGAATGAACTACTTGAAATTTATCCAAAGCACCTAGTATCATGTCAGACACATTGCAGGCACCCAATTTATTCACTCATTCAACATCTATCTATTCACTTATTAGGGAGGCAGAATTCCATGGAGCTAGCCTGTTTCGCTCTAAATCCTTGCTCCAACGCTTACTAGCTGTGCAACCTTTGGCATGTTTTCTCATCTATAACGGAGAGATAATAATATTGCCTGACTCACAGGGTTTATTTTATGAGCATTAAATGAGCTTATATGTTTAAAGCTCTTATAAACATGTCTGGCTAATAGTATGGCCTTATAAAGTGTTACTATTTTTATTTATTAATACACTATTTCTAACTGTAGACTGCAGAATTTTTCATCATTTTTGCCACAATCTGAACTGTGTCTGGATCGATTTTAAAGCTTTGCTTCACTGTGTGACAAAACAATGGCAGTTTGAGCACAGTTTGATAGAAGAGGGCTTTGAGTTGCAAGTTTAGATTTTCTCTCAAGTGCCTGCAGCTCTGAAACAGCAAGAGTTCAGAGCTGAGTTTCAGCAAAGCGATGGAGAATGGGAATTCCAAATTATCTGTCTGTAGCTTCTATAGAAAACATTTTGAGAGCCAATCGGCTTGATCCAGCTAAGCTGCATCTCTTCAATCACTGCCAAAAGCATCTAGTTTCATCTTACTATGCAAAAGTTAAAGAGAGATAACTTCAATTAATAGTGTACACAATGAGCATTGTCACTGAAAACTGTTAAAATGATCCATGCAAGATCAATTTCATCTCTAGGTTTTCATGTCTACCTTTTCTAGCAAAAAAATTTTAAAAGAGATTTTGACCCTTACCATACAATTTTTAAAACACTGTGAAATCCATTTGAAATCTTTACAATGCGCTTGAAAGGCTATTTTGTTAGCTTTTCTTGATTATGACTCTGCCATTCTTTCTTTTTTTTTTTAAGATTTATTTATTCATTTGACAGAAAGAGCACAAGCAAGGGGAACTGCAGGCAGAGGGAGAGGGAGAAGCAGGGTCCCCGCTGAGCAGGGAGACTGATGCAGGACTCAATCCCAGGACCCTGGGATCATGACCTGAGCCAAAGGCAGATGCTCAACCAACTGAGCTACCCAGGCGCCCCAACTCTGTCATTCTTAATAAAATCTTAGGAGGCCCCTTCAAGCCATCAAAGTTCTCCATTAAGTGGTGCTTTTAAAATAAATGGCAGCTTTTAAAACTCTAACAATATTTTATTAATAGAGAAATGGGTACACAGTTAATCAATTAGAAAAACAATATTAAATTTGTGAATTCATTAAATGCTTTTTAAAACTGCTCTCATATCCCAGTTCTCAAGATTTACTTCCCTATTGTAGGTGGGAAGTTTTCGATTTTGTTTAAGACTCCTTGATTTTCTGTATCATTTTATAGTAATTCAGTACTTGGGCTTTGAATTGGGTATGATTTACTTGTTTCCATTCTTTTATTCTCTATATTATAGGTCTGAAGGGGGAAATATTGTAGCACTAAATATAGTTTCCATTTGGCTCATGGATTTATTTTTATTTTAGCTAGTTCTTCTGAAATTTATATTGCTTTCAATTGCTAAATATAATTGTGGTGACTAATCTTCTGGGAATGAGAAACTCAGTTTGTTAAAAAATTTTATCAAGTTTATTGGTTTATAATACATTATTTGTAAACAATGCTAATGCTTTCTCTTTGTTCTGTAGGAAACCTATATTTTATGTACTCTAAGAAACCATTTATTACAAAATGCACCATTATTTTATACATAAAAAATGCTACAAACTATGTCAAAAATGGTTTCTTATCACTTGAATTTTTATTTTGTACTTACTGAAAAATCATTCAGACTTAGATGGATTTTATTTTGTGTCACTTTTATACATACAAATTAGGAAATTAAAAGCAAAATAAATTGCTTAATAAGTTCTTAAAATTTCTAAACCTGTTCTCAATCCAGAGTTAATGATGCCCATCTCTTTTTACACACCATTTACCTTTGTGCTATCACGAGTGTTGGATAAAGCATTTCTTTAAATATTGCTCCACATAGGGGCGGCTGGGTGGCTCAGTCATTAAGCGTCTGCCTTCTGCTCAGGTCATGATCCCAGGGTCCTGGGATCGAGCCCCGCATTGGGCTCCTGGCTCAGTGGGAAGCCTGCTTCTCCCTCTCCCACTCCCTCTGCTTGTGTTCCCTCTCTCGCTGTGTCTCTCTCTGTCAAATAAATTTTTAAAAAATCTAAAAAAAATAAATAAATATTGCTCCACTAATGCTTCCAAAATCTTCCATTCTGCTCTCATTCTGCTGGTTTAATTGTTAAGCTTACAATAGAAAGCTTTCAGACCACAACCAGGATTCAGATTCCTTCCTCAAATGGCCTTTCAGTGATTTGTTGACTGGAACATCAATGGCAGGAACAAGCAGATTGAGAATGCACGGGCCTGGCCAGCAGTGATAGTAAGATTCCACATAACTGAATTCTTATTAGACTCAGGATCCCTCTGCCTTTAAGGAAGATGGATCTTGAGGAACTGCCTCTGCTTGTCTTGGGGAGACAAGAATGGAAGGAGATGAACACTGGAAAATTTAAAAAAACTAAATTATATTTTAAAAGAAATAATTTACATGAAAAATACGAAAAGCGGAAGTTAATAAGTCAAAGTTTTCCAACCTCTAGTAAGAGTAGCTAGCCATTTAAAAAGTTTGATCTCTGGTGTTTAATACAAATGTTTGCCTTTTGAGCTATTCTGTTTGGGAGCACCTCACATCTACACCTCTCTCTTATTTCCTTTGGATCCAAATTCCCTAATTCCTGGTCCTACTTGTTACTTCTTAATCATGCTTTTCCATCTGCCTCCTGGCAATCAGAGCCATGTTTCCAATTGTTTCACTACATCAAGAAGATAACTGTGAGTTGCAATTTACCACTATTGGTATCAAGAGATATGATCACGGGGCATATTGAGTTTCCTTAATGGCAGGAAAGAGAGCAGGAAAAACTCATGGGCTGTCTTGAGGGTGAGAATTGGTGTCTTATTCTTCTTTTCCCTGCCTCCACATAAAGCATAGGGCTCAGGAGACACTCAACATACATCAAATGCCTAGTACATGATAAATGAAAACTTTGAAGGGAAAAAAAGTAAGAAAAGCAAAGATGAGGAGAGCAGGAGGATTTTGATCAGAGAGGAGAGAGAGAAAGAAGGAGAATCAATATGGCTGTAGGTGACTGAGAGAAACAGTTTACAAGAAGGGAGAGAGAAGATCTATAGCACTTTATATAGACCTATAGCACTTTAGCCAGGAACTAGAGACTGTGGTGATGCTTTTTTGGGTGTATACTTACCTCCAAATCCACTAAGCTGTACACATTAAGTAAGTACAGCTCTCTGCAAGTCAGTCATGCCTCAACCTCAATAAAGTGGCAAGTAAATAAGTAGATTCCTAGAAAATGCAGGTGGTGAATGTTCAATATTTCCTTCCTGCTCATGCTCTTCCCAGAGACATATTCGGTATAAACACCTATACACCTTTTCACAGTGTTTGTAGTGTGGTATTTTAGGGTTGGATAGGGATGCAGATTCTATTCTCAAAGTACAGCTGCAGACCCACTTATAGTCAAGGTAGAAAAGTATTGATGACAGATACTGCCTGAGAACCACACTCTTCAGCACAATTCTTTCTGTACCTCTTAGGAGGTTTTTGTGACCAAATGGGTAAAATCTGGAGCTAACTAGATCTATTTTGGAAAAAAAAAGAAGAAAAAGACCCAGAAGCCTGTACTGTTTATGGTTTCTGAAGGTAGGTGGGCTGCTGTGCTTCCAGTTGCTCCAAGGTCTGAAAACCACCTTTCATCTCTCACCCTCTTCCTGGGACTATCGCCAGAGTCGGCTGTCACTGCCATGAGAGGGACCAGAGACTCTCCGGCTTTCCTCGTCCTTCCTTCAAGAGACGGTATCTATTCAAAGCAAACAAGATATACCTAAGCCTGACATTCAAACATCTGCAAACTTGTGCACGATTTTGATAATGCTGCTAGACTTCACTTAGCGCCTAAGGATCCTTGGGTTTGGAAGAATTTAAATGAAACTTTGACAGTGGCTCCGGTTTTTTTGGTTTTGTTTTTTTCCAAACATCTTCCAGAGTGGGTGCCATAGGTTGGATTCCCTGGGAAGCTGCTCTGAGTCAGAGGTAGCTTCCTGAGTGAGTGCTTTCCGGGTGAGGGAGTGGAGAAAGCAGGTTTGGACAAAGGGAGTTGCTGAAATGAGGTGCAGTCACCAGAGGCTTTACCTGATCCTACAGGGCTCTTCAGAGATCACACTGAGGAAGGGGGCCAGGCCTTTACACCAGCATCCACCAGTCACTGGATGTGAACTGTCCCTGGGGAAGTGGGTTTAACCTTGGGCATGGCAGTTCCCTCCAGCCAAGGGCCGTTATTTAGAAGAGACGACTCAGCTCTGAGCTGTCCTTAGGCAGCACTCTCTGAAACCATGGGCCCCCTTTTTGAAAAGAAGGAGGGATGCACATGGCATCCTCTTATGGTTTCCACCTACACCTACAGAAGGTCAAGGCAAATTCTAATGGAATAAAATCACTAACTTTCTGCCCTCCATCTCAAAAATACATTCTAACATATTCCATGATATCTGCTGGACTCTTTATGGTAATTACTTCAATAGTTACTTTCAGTTTGGAGCATTTCTGCATTAGAATACTTTTTTTTTTTTTTAAAGATTTTATTTATTTATTTGACAGAGAGAGACACGGCAAGAGAGGGAGCACAAGCAGGGGGAGTGGGAGAGGGAGAAGCAGGCTCCCCACGGAGCAGGGAGCCCGATGCGGGGCTCGATCCCAGGACCCTGGGATCATGACCTGAGCTGAAGGCAGACGCTTAACGACTGAGCCACCCA
This sequence comes from Phoca vitulina, assembly GCF_004348235.1. Lineage (NCBI taxonomy): Eukaryota > Metazoa > Chordata > Mammalia > Carnivora > Phocidae > Phoca > Phoca vitulina. The sequence goes on along the minus strand of NW_022589779.1, from coordinate 3,571,871 downwards.
GGCGCCCCAGAATACTTTTTTTAAGTAATATTTTCAGTGTCTATTTGACCTTTCTATCCTATTTACTTTTTTTTTTTAAGAGAGGTGGGGCCACGTGAGGGGGGAGGAGGGAGAAAGAGAATCTCAAGCAGGCCCTATGCCCAGCATGGTGCCCAATGCGGGGCTCAATCCCACAACCCTGAGATCATGATCTGAGCTGAAATCAAGAGTCGGACGCTTAACTGACCAAGCCACCCAGGCGTCCCTCTCCTGTTTACTTTTTAATTTTGCGTGCTATTATTATAAAATACAATACTTAAATAGAAATGGAAACACTGCTTTCTCCAGAAACTATTATGTTTAAGCAGTATGGTAGACGATCTCACTATATAATCTGAGAAATCTCTATCAATTTATAGACCTAGAGATAGACATAATTAAAATCCTACCAGAAGAATATAAAGGACAAAAGGAAGTTGTCATGGCAACCAAAATCCTGATTTTCCTCATTTTATACCACAAAAGTATTAACCTCTATGATACCTTAGTATTTTTTCTACACTGTATTTTAACCCGGGGCCAGTTTGTACATTGTGTTTGCTAAATACATAACTAAATCATTACTTCCTGCAATTTGGCTTTTTACATCACATTTTAAAGTATGTTTTTGAAAATCTGGCACTAGGAAATTAAACTCTTTCTGCAAGATCCAGTTTTTCTTAAGAGCAAACAGTGTTAAAGGTTTTTTCTTTGTGTAATTTAAAATATGTAAACATACACAAAAAAGTGAATATTCTCCCACAAGGTTAACATTTTAAATGTATCTTTCCAACCTCTTTTATACAAGAGTTTTTTATTTAGAAAAATTGGACATACTTTATTTAATGCTTCATACTTTGTTTTTTTCATCTAACACTCTAATGTATTTCTAAGTTTGTAAATATCTACTAAGATAATTTTAGTAACTTTATTTTATGGTTTACCACAATTTAAAAAGTCTCTGTTAGTTTCTGCTCTTCTAATATGACAAAAGAGTTACAATAAACATCCTTAAATTGTTTGTACACCTCAGATTCTTTATTGTGAATTCCTAGAAAAAAGAATGAGCATTTCTATAGCCTTTTATATGTTCTGTTACTTTGGCCACCATTTTTCTACTCTATGGTCTTTCCCAATTGCTCACTTTTCTGAACCCTCCCCTTCATATCTACATTTAGCCACATTTACAAATGAATATATATTAGCTCATTGTTATTTTAACTTCCAGGTTTTGGGCTATTTGTGAAATTAAACACCTTTTATCTGTCAGGAGGGATGTGTATTTCTTTCTTTGAGAATTGTTTGCTCATGTCGTTCATACTGAACTTTCTCTTAGAAGGGAATTTACTTTTCTATTCAATATTATTTCTCTTGACATACCTCAGGATGCCAAATTCACTTTACCAATTAAATGACTACACCTCTAAAATTAAGCAATCTGTTTCCCATTGGCAAGAGGACTTGCGTTTTCCATTTACTCGTAAACAAATTCAAAATAAAAGCATAACTATCTTTCCAATACTGATTTAATTGTTTAATAATACATAAGTGTTATTATGAGAGGAGACTAGTAGAAAGAACCTTGAATTAGGCTAAATCTTTGTTGGACAAATCACTTAACCTCTCCGCAACCCAGTTTATCCTGTAAACTGGGACCGAGGTGCCTTTCAAGGTTGCGATTAGACAAGGACAGTATTTTGGCACACAGTGGCTTAATAAGTGGCATCTTTAGTTTTCATTAGCTCCATTAGTTTTATTGTATCTTCCCTTGTCCCTTTCTATAGTGGTTTTCCAAACTGTGGGTCTCAAACCATTGGAGGATTGTGAAACCAAGGTATCCAATCTGGGGGTACAACTAGAATTTTTTAGTGAAAAAGGACAGAATTAAATATATAGGAATATTTCACACATAGTGAAGACAAGTGTTTTTCTGCCGAGCTTTTTTTCCATATAGAACATCTAGGAGGCGAGAGCCTGTATGCTGGCGCATGATGTAAAATGTACTTCTTACTATGGGTTACAGTCAAAAACTTCTTCAAAAACCACAATTTTATTGGACACTTGTCTCACAGTCCCTAACACTATAGTGGCTGAGACATCTAGGTTCAAATCCCAACTCTACTAATTCCTACTGTAGTACTTTGGACCAACTGCATAACCTCCGTATACCTTAGGCTCCTCACCGTTAAATGGGTGATGATTACACCTCTCACGGGAGTGACGTGGGAACTGTAGGTTTTCATATATCTATACCACTTAGCGGGTATCAATAACTTTTGGCTGTTATTTTATTGAGACTTGAGTAGAATATAAACTTTTTCTGAATAAGCAAACAGTGCTACATAAAAGAATATAAGGTTATCACATTAGGCAGAACCGAATAATTAGTTTTTCCATCTACGAAGTGATGGAAAATTAGAAATCAGCATCTTATTTCCACAAACATGAGTTCAAGGGCCATGTCACTGTTCTTAGTTTTGCTATTTACAAACAGCATCATCTCTCAAAATATGAAAGACAAAGAAGAAAATATTAAGCAAACAATTAGTCTTTCTTTGTCGGTATATTAGATCCTTAATTGCCCATTATATTTTTGTTGTTTATGAAAGACTTTAATTTCACAGTGGTATACATTAAGTAAAAGGAGCACTGTCTCTGTATTTATAATCTTTCCTTGATTTAAAAATATCAGAAATGATACAGATAATATCATTGACTAGTAACAGCTAAAAGTGTATAGCTTTTACCTGTTTTGATAAAACACTTGTAAAGCACACCTTATATCGGAAGAGGATTGTTTTTGGAAATTATAGAAACATTTGTTGCCTCTTTAAAAAAATATATTCAAGTCCATCTTCTAGATGTTGACGCTACTGAAGAGAAGTCTTTTTTAAATAGCCTTTCAGATCATTCAACTTGTATGTAGAAATGTTTTATATTCCATTATAAGCTGGGGTAACGTGAAAATATTTAACAACCTGAGGGGCAAAGGACCGAACCATCCCTGTGCATAAAGGCTAGAAACAACTGTGTGGCCATTCTGAGGCTGCAGCTGATCAGTGCAGGTAACTAGCAACAGTGTCTCACTTCCAGAATATGACAAAAATTGAGTTAAAACATAGACAACATACTTTTAATTTAATGATGGCACTGTTGTATACAGGTATTTGTATTTAATGCAATAATTTCTTTTAAATCCTACAGTGAACCACGATCCCTCAAATATCCTCAACCAACCTGTGGAGATAAGTAATAATGCATATCGTATCTGGTGATTCTCACAGCAGAGGACCCAATTCAGTTTTTGAATACATACATACTAATATTCCATACATATGTATGTGTTTGTGTATGTATCTCTGTATATAATTTTAGTCCCGCTGACGCACACGAAATGTAAAAGTTACGGTATTATCGGTATCGAAGTTTCACCTAAGTTATGCAAACAGGACTCCAGTTTTTTGCAGGAAGACAGATCCTAAGCTAAACAGAATAAAAAAATCAAGAAAACCTTTTAGAAAGTGACCTTGAGTTGGAAAAATACAGTTTTCCACAATCTGGAAAATTCTGGGTTGCCAAGTATTCCTAAGGAGGGGAGGCAGGAGGACTGAAGGATCGACTGACTTGATCAATTGCTAGAGTGCTAAATTCATTGCATAGATTATCTCATTGCATACTCAAAAACCTTACGTCTTTGGTATGATTATTCTCACTTTATGAATGAAGAAACTAAAGAACAGAGAAGATCTGAGTCCACATCTGTCTGATTCTCCCCTTTCAGGTTTTATTAGTAGCTACTAGTGGAAAATTAAAAGCTTTAAAAAGAGAACATATTATAAAATGAAAATTGATTATCTGTGTGTATGTATTAGCTTCAGGCATCATCTCCTTTCAGGGGATCCAAAAATCTCTGGATTTTCATTCAGATTCTAATAATAATTCCATACATCTGAGATTATTCTGCTTTCAATTATACTTCCACTAAATATTTTAGGTATGCATAATTAATTCACAAAAGACTTTAATTTTATAAAAATCCCGTGTCTGTTCGCTGGTTACCTCCCTTTCTTTGCAAATCAAAAGGGCTTTATAGGTCCATCAACTTTCCTGCTGAGACTGTGAAGTTACTTTTGCCCAGACATGTTCGTATTTATCTATTTCTGCCCCAAATCCTGTCCCCTTTCTGCCTAGCACTGCCTGAAATCTTAAGTCACACAGTAAAATTAATTATGAAAGTCCAGAATATGTTTAGATTGGAGAATAGGACTTCAAGCCTATCTCTTTAGAATGCCTTCTTTACATTTACAGAGCACTTCACACGTACGAAGAAAAATCTAGGCCGGGCAGATTTCATTCTTCATATTTCTGAAGGCAGGTAAATGAAGAGGTCCAATGCCTTGTCAGAATTCATTTAGCTATGAAGAGGACTAGAACGGAGGTCTTCTGAATTCAAGGCTAAGATTTTTTCATTGGTTACCTTATAGATTGTTTTTTTAACGCTTTGGAGGTAAACAAACACTTAAAATCATTGAATAAGTTAATTTAATAGAATGATTCAATAATACAATCAAATTGAATAAACTGAAATAATTTGACAGACATGTTTCATCATCAGTTCCTTGATACATATAGTCAATCATGCCACATCTACAGTGGCTTCAAACATTTACCCAGCAAGACAAGTGAATTATTGATCACAGTATTGTCCACAGTAAATGTCAAAAAAACAAAAAAATGACTGGGAGAAAAATGGACCATCAGTAAATGAGATTCAAGAACTAACTTCTCTTTGACACTCATGACACCTTACAGCATCACTGCTGTAACGGCATCGCTTACAACCATCTCAAAAGCCACTAATATTTTGAATGCATGCTATCATTCATCAACATTTTCAATATAAATATTTTATCTTTCTTTCCTCTTATAAAATACAAATGTTGAGAGCATAGAGCATGTATGTTGTCAGCAAATGTTTCATCCACAGTTCTGTAATATATGGATTAGAAGTTAAATCTGCACAGTAAATAACTGGCAGTATAAACAACTAATAGATTTGACAGCTCACCTATTATTGTTAGGAGAATGTTTTCAGTAAGTACGCCTGATCTTACCTTCTGGGAAAGACTCTCCATGGTGGTTCCATAAATACTTTATGAACCGACATAAAGTAATATGCTAATGATAGACTATTTACCCAGTGAGCAGGTGCACCTTCTGATGTGTTTCATCTCTGGTGTACCTCTGATGTGGGATCAGTTAAGCCATTTTGAATTGTTCTCTTCTTCATTTATTTATTTTGCTTCCCTCCCCTCTCAGATTCACCTGAACTTAAAATGGTGAGCGAGAGTCATCATGAGGCGCTGGCCGCCCCGCCAGTCACTACCGTTGCAACGGTTCTCCCACATAACGCCACAGAGCCGGCCGGTCCCGGGGAAGGAAAGGAAGATGCCTTTTCTAAGCTGAAGGAGAAGTTTATGAATGAGCTGCATAAAATTCCATGTGAGTACTACTACATATGGTTGGTTGGTAGGGTAAAAACAAATGCTTGAAAATGACCTTACCCACGGGGGAAAAAAGCAGTTCTCTTAACATACTATAAACGTACATTTGATTTTTTTATTCTTGGCATGGTAGCATTTCAATAATAAAATGGAAAATTAGAAATGGAATTTAAATCTTTAAATATGCTTTATACATCAAAGCCCAGTTTATAAAAAACAAATTGTATCTTGTGTTTAATGCAGGTAGGTATTTTTTTTCAATGTCTGCTTTTCTCTAGAATATTCATGTTTATGGGCTGTGCCGTATATATTTTAAATTTGTATTCATGAAATTATTCCATTGTAAAGATTATTCCTAAGCAATAGCTAAAATGTACTTTCCAGATATTGCAAGTTTGATTTCCCTTCATTTATTATTTCAAAATCTTCTGCACAGTTTTTAAATTTTTCTTTGTCCTCATCAGGACAACCACCACCTGTACCGAAGTGTATGTGTATGAGCGCAGCACTCGGTTCTATCAGTGGCCTTTCAATCTGAAACCATAGGTTGGTCTGTTTATGCAGATTTGAACACTTCTGATGAACTAGAGAGTTTTTCAGATGCAAGAATAATACGTTTTGGGCCTCACAAGGTTTATATTCTAGTGAGAAAAGAAGAAATAAATCAATAAAGATGCAAATATATACAGTAAGTCACGTGGTAAGAAATGATATAAGAGAAACTAAAGACGAAATCAGAGAGGGAGACAAACCATAAGAGATTCTTAATCATAGGAAACAAACTGAGGGTTGCTGGAGGGGCAGGGGGCAGGGGATGGGGTCACTGCATGATGGACATTAAGGAGGGCACGTGATATAATGAACACTGGGTGTTATATAAGTCTGATGAATCACAGACCTCTACCTCTGAAACTAGTAATACATTATATGTTAATTAATTGAATTTAAATACAAATTTTTTTTTAAAAAAAGAGAAACTAAAGAAGAGTAAATGGAATATGGAAGGGCATAGCGGGTAAAACGTTATTTTTTTAGGATGACCAGGGCTGGTTTCTTTTGTAAGGAAGCCTGGAGTAGGTGGAGGAGGAAGTTTTAAAACCTGGGAATTTCAGACAAAGCCCCTTAGGCAAAAATCTGCTTGGAACAGCAAGGAGCCCCACGAGCCTTATGTAGAATGAATGAGGTAGAGGGTGGCAGAAGGTAACTTCACACTGTAGCACATGCCCTAGCATGTGAGGCCTTGGGCATTACTCTAAGGAACTTGGATTTTACTATGAGTGAAATAAAATGGCTTTGGAGAGTTTTGAGCAGAGGTGTCCCATGATCTGACTCAGGTTTTTTTAAAGATCACTCTAGCAACTGTGTTGAAAATGGGCTCTAGAAAGGCAAGGGCAGAAGATAAAGCAGGACGTTGTAGTAATCCAGATGAGAGATTTATCAATTTATAAGAAAACTATTCTATAAGGACATTGAGAAACCAAGCAGGGAAAAAAAAAAAAAATACACGGAATCAATTTCTTGTCCCTTAGTGACTAACAATTTGTTGACCTGCCTACTTTTAACAAATTCAAGTTCATCTGAGAGACTCTCAGCATAGTTGCCAGTAATTACCATTCTCAGCAGGAAGATCCATAATCTAGAGGAGACATATTTCATTTTAATCCATCACCATTTTTACTGTCTGTGTAACTGAAATTTCTAATGGGATGTATGTGCCAGGAGCAACACTAAACACAAATAAAGCATATCCCCCAAATCAAATTCCTTTAGGAGCCTATGTTATATAAAGGTTATCACTCTTGACTTGGCATAATATAACATGACGCTAATGACGGGTAACAAATTAGAATATTAATTGATTTCAGTCTCTGAATTAAATCTTGGCTATCTGGCAGATGTGGGGGGTTTTTTGCAAAATTGATAGCAAACAGCTTTAGTCTGTCACTTGAAATTCCCACTTGTGAGAAGAGAGGTGTCACAATGGCAAGGAGTATGCATGTCATTAGTTGGGTAATCTGCACAGTCCAGCACGGAACATATGCAAACCAAATTGCCTGATGATATCATCCCTAACACCATGGGGCTTAAAAAAGGAAAGAAAAGGAAATGGTAAATGCTGAGCATTTTTATCTTTCAATTCATTCTGCACACTGTTATCTAAATGAAGCAGACAAGGTTTTTCGGAACGTTTCTTTATTTTGCAACTTTGATTTTAATATGACTAGGGCCCTGGTTGGTTTGTAAAGCGTGAACTCGTGTCATCCGAATAGCTGTGATTAAGGTTTTGATATTCATGAGCTTCTTGAAGTAGAGTGCACCTTTCCTTGAGCATGGCAGAAAACCAAATAGCCAGAACCTGTCCCTTAGTCCGGAATAAGAGTGGACTAAGGGTAATTGTGTAATTCGTGCAGAAATACTATTGGATAGACCATTTCACAGAGGGATTAAAAACACAAGCTCTGAACACTGACTACATGGGTTCAAATCTAAGCTCTACCATATACCAGCTCTGTTCATCTTTCTGTGTATCAGTTTCTTCCTGTATAAAATAGGGACAAAGATAATATCTCCACCACAGGGTTGTTGGGTAAAGGGAGCAATGCATATAAAGGGCTGCACAGAGTATCTGGCACAGAGTAAGCATTCTATAAATGTTAGCTAGTATTAAACTCAAGCTGTCATTTTAACAAATCTATTTCCATTTTAGAAAAGCCCTCTATTCAGGTCAGACAGAAACCCAAATTATAAAAATACCAGAAACTTGGCAGCCCAGTATAAGCACATTGCACTCTCTAAACCCATTCCAATGATGCCTGATCTAACAAAGGTGAATCCCCTCATGGGGTTTCCTTTCCCCATTAGCACCTCCAATTTTCCTTTTTCGTTCTTTAATAACTTCTATAATTTCACTTTCTCACTCCTTCATTCCTTTTGGCCCACACATATGCTCAAGGTTCTCCTATCTGAAAGTGCCTAGTAAAAATTCAGCACACAGTAAGTGCTCAGGAAATGTTCCATTTTCTTCCTTCCTACACTAAAATTTTCTTCTCCTTACCTTACCTCTCTGTCAAACTACCACTGTATCTTCGTCCTTCATATCTACCCCAAAATTTACTGAAAAACATAACCTTGCTCCTGATATCTATTTCTTCAATTCCCATTAACGACTCGACTCCTTCCTCCCTGATTTCCATCCTGCATGTGCCATTAAAGTTGTGTTCACATTAAGTCCCCAGGCACTTCTTGATGCACAGTTATGAAGGTTATGATCCACCTTCACTCAGTCAGATATTTCGATATCATTATCACTATCAGCCACCATCATCTGAAACTCTTGATTTCCAGGACTCTGCTTTTTCTCCTCTTCCTTCTCCACTCACCCCTACACTCTTTCATTGACTGGTCCTCCTCTTTCATTGTCTTCCCCCCCTCAGGTGGTAGAGGATCCAGGATTACATTTTTAACCCTGTTCCATTTGGGGCTTTTTTTTTTTTTTCCAACATCCTTGGGTGATCTCATTCACCTAGTCTTTCAAATGAGAGATCTCACTATCATACTTATCTCCCTCATCTATTTCACCTTCAATCCTATACCTGCAATTCATTTCAGTCCTGTTAATTCTGCTCATGAAAAACCTCTCCAACCCAGCCAGCACTCACGTTCCAATGTTTTCTCTCACGCTTTTCTCTCTTCCCGGACTCCCTTCTGCCATTAACACGGACACATTCTTTTATCATCCAAGAACCAGTTCAGATGTTATCACTTGAATGAAAAGTTTCCTCATTTCCCAAGGCAGAATTATTTGAGTCTTCCTCCAACCTTCCAAAGCCCTTCATGAAAATCTTTATCTTGATTATCTGGTTTTGTTTGGGGCCTATCTTCCTCACTGAAATGTAAATTCCTCAGAGACAGGAACCATTTCTTCCAAATGAAATATTATAGAAGCCTCAATTTATAATGTGGATAAAGCAAATCAAGCTGCTGTGGTGAGTTCAAAGCGTCTTCCTTACTTACCCTCCCAAGATACTCTCCCATCAACAGCAACAAAGACCCCTGGCTGAGAGGAACACCTTTTGAAAGCAGTGGCCTGGAAAAGTAGTAGGGAAAGCGGTATTATCCCTCCCAGCAACACCAGTGAAACTCAACACACAGTAGTGTTTTACAAGTGGTTAACTATGGCACAAGCCAATCAGTGATGAAAAATGCAGTCCAGTAACTTTGTTTTCCCTCATCTGACTGCAGAACGGACAGAATGTCATTGTCGTGGATCCTGTCATTGCTTTATGTTAATGTCATGAACGTGATGTTAATGCCAGAAGACCAGTTCGAGATCAAATGAAGAGAATCCTTAGGAACAGACAGGAATCCATGGCATGTGAATAACAGTAATTATTGTAGTGATCACCTATCTTTATCGGGGACTTAATGGGGAAGTATGTGCTGTGCATTCTGTAAACTCAACCTCTATTCTGCCCTCTAAAAACTCTCATAGGTGAGAACAATTATCCTCATTTTATACATAAGAAAGCTCAGGCTTAGTCAGGTAAGTGATTTGTCCAAAGAAGCTACACATGGTGCAAGCTGTAGGTAAGGGAGCATCAGGAAAAATCTTGCAGTTTATAAATTTGCTTTAACAGAATATCACCAAGGCTGCAAATCAACTCCACCATTCCTTATCACCACCAAGACTTGAAACTATTAGGGTCGCGTGTGCCTGTTCAGAGCTATTGCTTGATATTTGTCTTTTGATAGGTTTTAAAAGACCGAATACGTGGAACACAAATTTCATACTGATTCTGTTTCTCAATGCATTATCTCGATTTAAAGTGGATACTCATTCACTTTATGCTTTTGCATTTTGTTTCTTGGACTCACTCAGATGGCCGTGTTAATAATGCATTACTACATAAGTACTAATCATTAGGTTTTATTTCATTGTATCGATGAACTCTATGACTCAGCTTCAGCGATCATCTGTTGACTCAGTTCTTCCTCACACTTCAGAAAAGCATTGGCTAAAATGTGAAGTGTTATTATTCATTGTTAGCTTCTAGTAAATTGAAATATCTCTAAGAAAAAGTTACAATACTGATGAGTGTTATTTTCAGAGCAAAGCAAGTCCTTTGTAATACTGAGTGCCTTCAGCGATGCAATGTTGAAGGAATCAGTTTGGGACAAGGACACTAAGAGATACGGGTTGCGATTCATCACAGCACAATGTAGTAATTTGTGCTTACATTCAAACAGTTTTCATTAAATCTTAGTTTATTTCATCATCTTTTTAAGTTTAATTCTGGTTCAAAACGTAGGAAATACCTGTGTGTGTTTGTGAATACACACAGAGAACTATTTAAGAGCTACCATTAGTAAAAACTCACTCCTTTAGTGTGAAGTCAGTTTGGTTCTTGGTAGAGTTGGTGCTGCCCCCGGCCAGATATTCTAAACATTCATTGGGCCATTTTTAGTGTGCTATAAAATGGTTAAGAGGAATGGCAACTAGCATTTAAAGATAATGGGCCTAGGAGCTTACAGCTCTTGCAACATGTGAGACAGTTTCACACAATGAAAAATATTCCCACATTCTGCACGATTTTCAAAATCTCCATAAGACATGCATTTAAAAGAAAACCCTGTTTATAATTATCTAAGCCTAGAACTATTTAACATATAAACATGGCTACACTGTATTTTTGCATGGTTCTAATATAAACTGAACATTCTAGCGTTTATTGTTAATGTTCACCCAACCTCTGGCCTTTTATTTTCTCCTGATTTTTTAAAATCTTGATTGTCTTCTCTAAATCCAAAATCCCTTTTTGCAGTTGCAAGCATTTGATTATTTCATTGTCTTCTAGTGTCGTTATACCTGAAGATTTTTATACTGAAAATACATGCTTACCACATTTTCTTGATTTGTAAAAATTATATACATACATATGTTGTATTATTATTTATACTTGGAGAGTAAGAAGAGTATTATAAACTATTTGTTATAAATTGGGACATTGTGTGTAATATGGATTTTTAAAGAACAAGTCTGCAAAATGATTCCATCAACAGCCTATATTCGATGTGGAAACATTAAAAGAATATGCTACTGTTATTTCAGGAAAGTTGTTTAAATGTGTCCTTGAATTGTGTTTCCCTCTTGGAAGCCTATTATGCAGAAAATTCCCCCCGAGAAATTCATGCCTTTCAAATGAACTAGTGTTGAGGGATTTTGTAAATTTCCAAAGCATGGTAACGGTGAGCACATAAAGCCACCAAGTGAATTAAGATCTCAGCTAAGTTTCTCAACCTTATTTAGCTATATTCCATTAGCATTTCAAAGACATCAAGTAAACACACCTGAGGACAAATAAAGGTAGTGGGTATTTTGGACACATATTAAAAATAACTCAGGAATTACCTTGCTGAAATACTTTACAAATATACAAATATATTTTAAAATAGGTTTAAATGTCTAGTCCTCACCACATACCAGTTGCATGTCAAAATACAGGTTACATTTTCACAAGAGAAAGCCTGATTGCAAATGCAACTGTATTAAGAAAACAGCAGAAAGAGAGAAGCTGAGCGACCATGGCTTTCTCTTTACTCTCAACAACGCTGTAGATCTTTTATGGCATGACAGACAGGTTTGTGCCAGTTTCTATTAAATCAGACAAAGAATTTAAAAGCAGAAACCGGCAGGAAAATATATGATGTACTAGTATATTTTTAGCCCTTGACCTTATTTTTTTGTTCTGATTTTCAGGTAGGAGAATACTATAATAAAGGATCTAAACTTGGTATCTTCTGATACTACATGCCTCCCCAGCCTGCCTTTTAAGTGAACTTAGGAAATTTAAAACAAAAATTAAGAAGCTACTGGCCCATTTAAAGCTTTCCTCATCAAACACTTTGAATGAAACTGCTGTCCTGACAGAATTTCAAATCCACTTAAACCCTCTTTTTTTTTTTTTCTTTTTTGAGCTCTTTGTACACATATAAGTTAAAAAGAAAAGCAGGCAGTCATGGGGGGGCGGGGAAGGGCATCAATAGTAGACTATAAATAGAAACGTATTTGCCTTAGTAAATATTCCATTTACTGAAAGTAATGTGGACCTGTCCATAGAAACTTAGAAAAATCCAGGATCTCTGTGTAGTAAACCTTACCTGTTGGAGTTATATTGCTCATTGCCTTGAAAGTAAATTTTATGGTAATAATTTCCTTTTCAGAAGGATTTGGATCCAATTCTATAAAATCAGTAAACCATTACAATGATTAGAAATATTGGTATAATCATGTAAATATTACTCCCTAAATTCTTCAGTACACTTCAGTAGCCCTCAAGTGTTACTACTTTGTCCAGGATGCTATGTAAATCACTCAGGGACTCTGACCCAATATTAGTAACTAACCAAGTGGGACAGGATTTTTTTGCTATGATTCAAGGCCAGAATGTGATTTTGGAGTTGGTCTGTCTGGGCTCAAAATTGTGGTTCCGTCATTACTAGTATATAACCTTAGGCAAATCATTTAACCTCTCCATAAAAATAAGGATAATAATAGTACATAGCCTCTGGGAAGGTGTGAGTAGTGTGGTATTAATATTGGGATGCCTGGGTGGCTCAGTCGGTTAAGCATCTGCCTTCGGCTCAGGTCATGATCCCAGGGTCCTGGGATCGAGTCCCGCATCGGGCTCCCAGCTCAGCAGGGATCCTGCTTCTCCCTCTGCCTGTCACTCCCCCTGCTTCTGCTCTCTCTCTCTCTGACAAATAAATACTGTGTGTGTGTGTGTGTGTGTGTGTGTGTATATATATATATATATAAAATATTCCAGGTTCAAACTTCGAATACATATTTATGTAGCACCTGCTATGTACTAAGCTATATATGACATGCTAAGGAACTCAATCAAAGCACATAATTTTAACTTGTTTCTAGGTCACAGTGGCATTATAGACTCAGAATTCTTCTGCCAGAGGAGCTCTAAATTCAAACATCTTAGCAAGACATCAATGGCGTTTTATGAGATGATTTGATATGGTTCACACATATGTTGGACCTATCAAACCTCATATCCAACTCTTCACCCTCACACAGTTTGCTTCATCAGGATAGACATGCTTAGAGTTACTGAATGTATTGTCCATAGTGTCCCATGCTTCCCGGTCTTGGTACAAATTCTCTCCTCTGCCAGAAATGTCTTGCTTGCCACTGCTTGTCCGACTGGACTATTAACAACTATCCTTCAGAACTCCACTCCGTTTTAAAGGTCTTCCTGTCACCTTCTCGTCTGTCAACCAGGAATACACCTTCTGTAATAAGTCTTTACATGTTTGTAATTGTCACTTTAGGTTTTACTTATCTGTGTTTTCTCTTAATACCCATCGATCTACCCTAGACCAGAATACTGTCTTTTCATCTTTCTGTCTCCAACCCCCAGCACTTGGTTCACAGTAGGTAGAATGATTCTCCTCTAGTTCAAAAGATCCTAGATAACCATATTCTCAAGTAAAGGGCTTCCACTCATAGATACAGAAGGCAGATGGGTGGCTGCCGGCAGCAGGGAGTTGGGGGGGATGGGTGAAATTGGAGGCAGGGGGTCAAAAGGTACAAACTTTTAGTTATAAGATAAATAAGTCCTGGGGCTATAACATACAGCAGTGACTATAGTCAATACTGTATTGTATATTTGAAAGTTGCTAAGAAAGTAGATCTTGGGACACCTGGGTGGCTCAGTCGTTAAGCGTCTGCCTTTGGCTCAGGTCATGATCCTGGGGTCCTGGGATCGAGCCCTGCGTCATGCTCCCTGCTCTGTGGGAAGCCTGCTTCTCCCTCTCCCCCTGCTTGTGTTCCCTCTCTAGCTGTCTCTCTGTCAAATAAATAAATCAATCTTAAAAAAAAAAAAATGTTCCCCATTGGCCTGGGGGCAGCCCAGTCCCATTCAGCGCTAAGCTACAAGCAGGTGCCATGTTGGTCCTCGGGGTAAATGGTTCTTCCCAGAAGCATTTTTTTTTTTTTTTTTTAAGATTTCATTTATTTGACAGAGAGAGAGACATAGCAAGAGAGGGAACACAAGCAGGGGGAGTGGGAGACGGAGAAGCAGGCTTCCCGCGGAGCAGGGAGCCCGATGCAGGGCTTGATCCCCGGACCCTGGGATCATGACCTGAGCCGAAGGCAGACGCTTAACGACTGAGCCACCCAGGTGCCCCCAGAAGCATTTTTATTTAAGTGGAGATCTGGGACTTAGTTTCATCTTTTAGTTTTAAAAAATAATATGTTGTATTGGAATGCCCGAGAAACAAGACGAATCCTTTCTTATGCCTGTTGCTACACAACACAGCCCAGTTTCTTGGGCTTTCGTGGTGAGTTCAAAGACAACTCCAAGTGTTGTATTTCAGCACCTTTCCCAGCAATGGGTACTCTTGTAAGGTTTGCTTGGGTGAATTCCTTGGTTTCACCTTATCAGGTGAAACCTACACAAAACACTGCGGTTTAGTTTTTCAGCTACTCTTGGTGCCAGTAACGTCATAACTGTGGCGATCATTTGAAGTGGTGCCTCAAAATGGCCTTGCCATTTCTTCTGCCCACACTAATTGGAACTGTGCCCTGTCACCTCCTCTTTCTGCAGCTGCTGCATCCACCTACCTTTCTTCTCCGTATTTGCTACTGGGACTCTAATGCAATTTACCTGGCTGCCTTCCAGGGCCTAATCAGTAGAGATGAGTTTTTGCTATTATACATTAAGTAGGCTTCAGCTCTAACAGTGTCAAACTATTTTTTCTACAGCGGTTGTTTTATTAACATCTCACCAGTGATGTAGGGCAGCTCCAATTGCTCCACATCCTTTAAGTTTCTACCCTTTGGCCAGTATCTCCCCACTTCCTCTATCTGGCAAAGGTTTTCTTAAAAGGACACCAAAAATATTAACTATAAAAGAAAAAGTTGATAAAAATCAACTTCTTCAAAAATAAAGATTTTCGCTTGTTGAAATGTACCATTAATAAAAAGGCAAGTCACAAACTGGGAGACAATATCCCTAATACATCTATTTAATAAAGAAGATGCTTCCAAAATATATTTGGAAAAGAAAAAACCTCTTCAAACCAATACAGAAATGAGCAAAGGATTTGAACAGACGCTCAATGGAAGAAGATATATGTGACTGATAAATTCATGTAAAGATATTCAACATTTTTAATCATTAGGGAAACGGAAATTAAAACAATAAATTCCATTTTTGAAGTGCTAGATCTGTACATCCGTATATGCCATTTGCGATTAAAATTACGTATCAATCTAAACTCACCTTTTCCCTCTGCAAAACAGATACATACACATATATATTCCTCTATCTTGAAACTCAGACCTTGAGCATCACCTTTGACTCTTGCCATTGTCCAACTTGTTATTAAGTCCTATTACCTCATTCTCTGTCCCTCTCTCTTTTCCATTCCCACTGCCACTGCTCTATTTGGATCCTCATCCATATTACAGTCCTTAGAGCCTCCTAAGAGCTCTTCCCACAGCAATTTTCCACTGTTTTGCCAATCTGATCATATATAAACTTTCCAGGTGGTTCTTCCTGAAGCCCTGCTCTTAACACGCAAGTCTCTTGCTCAGGTACCTTTAGTAATTCCCCTTTGCTGAATTTTGAACTCCCTCATTTGTCATCCAAGTCCAAGACCCTCTGTGGTATAGCCCCAACCCACCTTTCCAACCTTCTTTCAACTTCTCTTAACTAGTCACTGTTCCACAGATACATGCCTACATTTCCTGCCTTTATGCCATTACTCCCATGTCTGCATCTCCAAGCCTTCATATCCTAAAGGATGAAGGCTCAATTAAAATACCAGCATTCCAAATGGCAAGATCTCATTCCTTTTGATGGCTGCATAATATTCCATTGTATATATATACCACATCTTCTTTATCCATTCATCTGTTGATGGACATCTTGGCTCTTTCCACAGTTTGACTATTGTGGACATTGCTGCTATAAACATCGGGGTGCACGTAGCCTTTTGGGTCCCTACTTTTGTATCTTTGGGGTTGGCAACGACGTGGATGGAACTGGAGGGTATTATGCTGAGCGAAATAAGTCAAACAGAGAAAGACATGTATCATATGACCTCACTGATATGAGGAATTCTTAATCTCAGGAAAGAAACTGAGGGTTGCTGGAGTGGGGGGTGGGGTGGGAGGGATGGGGTGACTGGGTGATGGACACTGGGGAGGGTATGTGTTCTGGTAAGCGCTGTGAATTGTGCAAGACTGTTGAATCTCAGATCTGTACCTCTGAAACAAATAATGCAATAGATGTTAAGAAAGAAAAAAAGAAGAAGAAGAATGTAGCAGGAGGGGAAGAATGAAGGGGGGGAAATCGGAGGGGGAGAAGAACCATGAGAGACGATGGACTCTGAAAAACAAACTGAGGGTTCTAGAGGGGAGGGGGTTGGGAGGATGGGTTAGCCTGGTGATGGGTATTGAGGAGGGCACTGCATGGAGCACTGGGTGTTATGCAAATTCTGCATGGAGCACTGGGTGTTATGCACAAACAAGGAATCATGGAACACTATATCTAAAACTGATGATGTAATGTATGGGGATTAACATAACAATAAAAAAATTAAAAAAAAAAAATACCAGCATTCCTGTAATGCTCTTACTAAACACCCCTATTATTCTTTTAATATGTTTATCTTCTACCAAGTAGTGGTAGTAGTATGCTCCTACCTTATATTCCTTCCTGGACTTTAAGTTCTTAGAAGACAGCCTCCTAGTCTGACCCATCCTTTCCTTCTCTAGGCTACATGCTACATGCCTTACAGAGAGCAGGCCGTCAACAAATGTGGAGGGCATGGATGATGGCTGGTGGTGGCATGCCACACAGCCTAAGTTACCATTCTTATAATCTAATAAGAGAGAGAAGACATGCATGGAAACAGTAACAATGTAAGATGTGACGCATGCTGAAACCTCAGGGATGTGTAGAGTCGTCATCAAAACAAGACTGGAAAAGACATTTGGAATTCGTTTGGAGAGGGCCATCAATATCAGGCTAAGGAGTTTAGACTTTATTTAATAGTTAAAGAGGAGCCAGGAACCATTGAAGATATTTAAACACGGAAGTAACACAATTATAGTTTTGTTTCAACAACATCAATCTGGCGGCAGTGTGTGGGTAGGCTAGATTGCAAGGGGAGGGCTGGAAAGAGGGACGAGGCAGAAAGGAGGTAATTGAAGGAACACTGCAGATAATGAAAGCCTGAACTGCTGTGGAAAGAAAGGCACAGATATGCCAGGCACCGCAAGTGGATGTGAGGGTATCCAGGCAGAAGCAAGTAATAGCTCCAGGGAAGCTGGGGACCGTGGCAGGATCATGCCCTCTAGGGAAAGGGAATGTGAAAGAGAGATCAGCATTGGAAATGGAGGTCTGGGAGTTGACCACATATAAATTTAGGTTGTGAAAGTGGGTAATTGCCGTTATTAAGAAAGTATCATAGGATGGGGCGCCTGGGTGGCTCAGTTGGTTAAGCAACTGCCTTCGGCTCAGGTCATGATCCTGGAGTCCCAGGATCAAGTCCCGCATCAGGCTCCCTGCTCGGCAGGGAGTCTGCTTCTCCCTCTGCCCTCTTCCCTCTCATGCTCTCTGTCTCTCATTCTTGCTCTCTCAAATAAATAAATAAAATCTTTAAAAAAAAAAAAAAAAGAAAGTATCATAGGATAGAAAAGAGAAAGTGAACTATTAAAATATAAAATTCATGGCTGAGCAAGGAAACCAATGAAGAAATAGATAAGTGGGTAAAGCAGAAGTTCAGAGTGTCAGAGAAGTGAAGGAAAAAGAGTTTCTGAGAAACAGTAGCCAATTTGATTAAAAACTTATTAAACCTACTCCTTGAAGTTTGGGAGAAACAAAAATGACTAAAGCATGCAATCTGCCCTAGTGTTATTTTCAGTCCAGTGGGGGACAAGGAGCAGATATCATCATCATTGTGGCCACCAGTAATTTCTGAGTATAGGCCCCTCATCAGTATATTATGGTTTGACCAATTATTCCTCAGAACAACCCTGTTGGGTGTACATTTATGATCCCAATTTTATGAGTGTGTAAAGAATCTCAAAGATGTTAAGCAAAACATATTTTAGTCCAGGGCATAATGAAGTAGGTACAGGTAAGCCAGGCACAAAGGAGGGAGAAAGTTTATGGGAATAACAGAAGGAGTTTAAAGAGAAAAAGAAAAAAAAAAAAGAGGTGGCCTTTCAATTACACCTTGAACCAGAGGAGGTGATTTGCATAACCAAGGAAGTGACAGAAAGGCTTTCCATACTGAACAACAGTTGTTGTTCAATATGAGTTGTGAGTACCATCACAGTTTTATAGTTAGCAGTTTGGTTGGTGTAATTGGATTATAGGATACACTGAATGATGTGATTGGAAGATAAAGCATGTGACCCCATTTTTGAGAACACTTAATGCTTTTCTCTGTAAACCATAAGGCTTTATGAGATACATCATAATTTACTGTGTAAACCATAAGACTGTATGAGATTTCAGGAATAGAGTATGATCTTTTTTTTTCTTTTTTGACCATGAGAAAGAATAATTAGAGATTTAAGCATCCAGGCATGGCAAATGCTACAGATAGATCATGGAAGATTATGCCTGAGATAAGGCCAGTGGATTTAGACCTCTTTGTTGACCTTGGAAAACCTTGTTTCATTAGGGAGCTGGAATCAGAAATCAGCTCGCAGGGTGTGAGGTGACAAGCTAGGAAGTGAGAAAGCAAAGTGAGAAAGTGAAAGCAATGAGTATGATCTCTTCTCTCCTGCAAGGACAAACAGAATGATAGCCCATGCACTTGACAGAATGAAGAGAAACTGGGCAAGTGTTAAGGCAGTGAATAGAATGAAGAGAAAAGGAAATAGACTGTCATTACCATAGGCAGAGCTAACTCTTTCCTGGCTACCTCTAAACACCACCATGTATCCACAACCCTGGTATTATCACTAATCCCTCACAGTTTTTTGTAACAGAAGTTACTTGGGAACCTGTAGGTGATAGTCCAGTGACAGCCAGAATGTTAGAAACTATAATACACTCAAATGACTAATGTACTTTGGGGCGCCTGGGTGGTGCAGTCAGTTAAGCATCTGGCTCTTAGTTTTGGCTCAGGTCATGATCTCAGAGTCCAGAGATAGAGCCCCTCCCACCCCCACCCCATAGGGCTCCCCGCTCAGCATAGAGGCTGCTGGAGAGTCTCTCCTTCTCCCTCTGTGCCACTCATGCTCTCTCTCTCTCAAATAAATACATAAATCTTTTTAAAAAATGACTTTGACTATAAAAAAAAAAAAATCTTTGACTATAAAGTGCTGCTGAGACCATATGCCAACATATTTGGACTATTTTTCCTGCTTCCTTGATCAGAGGCTCCCTTGGACTTCCCTTCCCATAGGTCTCATGCTTATAGCACTTGCCAATTTTATGCTTTTGCTAGAGCTGTTTGCCTTATTCTTCCAGATTAGTCTAAATTCTTTGGGGGCAGAGATGGACATTCTTTTATATATATATATGTATATAAAGTTCCTACAAAGTAGACAGTAAATAATTACTTATTAAATTGATTTGAGACTATGCTCTATTATAAATATATACCAAAAAATGGTTTGTTGAGAGAGATATTAGTTTTCTAGTGCTGCATAAAAGGTTACCACAACATAATACAACATAATAACTTAAAACCATACACATTTATTTCCCAGTCCATGTGGATCAGGAATCCAGGCATAATTTCACTGGAACATTTGCTCAGGGTCTCACAAGACTGCAGTCAACACGTCAATTGGAGGACTCAGGACCCTCTTCCAAAGTCCTTCAGATTTTGAGGAGAAATTCAGTTCCTTGCCATTGTAGGATTGAGACCCTCTCTTCCTGGAGGTGCGTTTTTCAAAGGCAAGTTTATAGCATGGCTGTTTGTTGCTTCAAGGCCAGCAGAACATCTCTCTCTCATCTCAGGAAGGATTCAGGTCCCTCTTGAAGGGCTTTCACCTGATTAAGCCTGATCCACCCAGAATGATCTCCCTTTTGATTCAAAATTAACTGATTTGGAACCTTAACTATATCCCTACACCCTTGTCATATAAAGTAACCTAATATGTCACAGGTCTCACCCACACTCAAGGAGAGATTATAAAGGGTGGTGTGTGCCAGGCGCAGGGAGGGGAGGAGAGGAGAGGGAGAGGCTTTGGGAACCATCTTAGTATTCTATTTACCACCGATTTGGAAAGGCGAAGAGCAAAAGAATGTTTACTTCATGAGAAGTCAGTAGAGATTTTCTTTTCCCTAATGTCATTTTGTACTATGTACATTTAATTTTTTTTTCTTTTTACAAAATTAAGTGGATTTGACCTGGAAAGCATCACTCTTATTCTCATTTTGTTCTTCGTTTTGGTGGCATTTCATTCTAACCACTAATATAGTCTGTTTCTGCCACGTTCACAGCCGCGCGGTTACAATGGTGAACTGTTACAGTGGTAGATTCTTTGGTATCTGAGCAATGTGACAGAGCATGAAAGCTAAAGCAGTTTGCTATTCATACCTTTCTGTCTAGCAAATCCTTTAAAGGTTCTGTTTGGTAATGGTACTTAGCTCATTTCAACAGGTTTCAGAGTATCTATGAAAACACCATTGGATTCTGAGTTGGAGATGCTGTTCCAATTCTAAACTGTTGCTTTAAGAAATTGACTAAGAAGTACAGTTTCTGTTTTTAGTATGAATCCAGATGTAGGAGTTGAAATTACGAGCTACTGTGAGCTACTATGAACTATACTCAATACGATTATTAGAAAGTGTAAGTTTGGCATATTCATGTTTTAAAATAATTATGTGTTACAAGCTTCTGACACTCTTCTTTAGAATACGCATATGAACAAAAATGTGAAGAATATCCTTTAAAAAAAAAAAAAAAGGAAGAATTTTTCTGTATCAGTAAAGCCCTCCAAAAGACTTAAGGTTTAGATTCTTAGCATACCTCACATTCCAAAAACTGTTTCAAACACACTGTAGGTGAGGCTCCCAGTTCTCCTGAAACTGACATCTCTCTGGGTAAAATGAGTTTTCAAAAATACTCAGAATCTTATTACAAAAAGGTTCATTATTTTTAAAATCCCAGTAATGAGAACTCTGTTTTAGCCATGAACTACTAAGAGGAGAAACTCACTGTTTACTGATTTTGAAAACCAGTTTAATTCTAAACCACAACAATGTCAGCCAAATAGTTGAGGTTTATACACTGATACCCAGTGGCCATTCTCTATTATATGCATCACATTTCTACAAGGAGTTTGGTTTCTTCCTAGCATTGATTGTGAAAGAATGGTAAGAAAATCTTATGAGAAAAGACTCCAGAAAAAATTATTTATTTAATGAGGACTTTTTCACACCAGCAACTTTTGAGTATGTTTTTCAAAACATGAAAATTATGTTTTTAAAAAACAGAGGAAAATAACTAAATAGGAAATAAGGGGTATTGGTAGGAAAAAAATAATATATCCACATTAAGAAATTAGAAATATATTTTTCAATGCAGAAGTATATAGTAAATTACTGGGGTTGAACTGTATGCCACAAAAAGATATGTTCAAGTCCTAACTCCAGATACCCATGAATGTGACCAATTTTGGAAATAAGATCTTTACAGATCTAATCAAGTTAAGATGATACACTGGAGTAGAGTAGCTCTTAACCATCTATGACTCCTGGCCTTAAAAGAAGAGACATGGAAACAGAGACACACAGGGAGAAAGCCAAGTGGCAACAAAAGCAGAGATTGGAATGATGGGTCTACAAGGCAAGAAACAACCAAGACTGCCCTCAACACCAGAAGCTAAAAGAAAGACATAAAACAGATTCTTTCCCACAGCCTTCAGGGAGAGCCTGGTCCCGCCAACACCTTGATTTTGGAATCTCTAGCCACAGAAAAATAAGTGTCTGTTGTTTTAAGCCACCCAGTCTATGGTAATTGCTTTCAGCAGCTCTAGGACATTAATACAGTGGCCAAGTTACATGAGAATTGATGTAGGAAAGACGTTAGGGTTCGAAGCCTATGGCCAAGAAAGAATTCTTCAGAATTCTTTGGTGCAAAAAGGTAGTTTTATTAAAGCATGGGGACAGGCCCCATGGGCAGGAAGAGTTGCACCGGGTCATGAAGAGTGCCCATTATACACTTTCAAGTTGGGAAAGGGTTAGGGATAGCGTAAGTCTCTAAGGAATTTTGGAAACAAGGTTTCCAGGACCTTGAGGGGGCTAGTTATTGTTGGGAAAAGGTCATTTCTTACCATCTCATAAAACCTGAGTCACGAGACCCTTCAGATGTAGATCAGTGGGCCATATGCTTGGGGGATGATTGCCAACATGGATCATGGGGGGTAAAGACAATGGAAGTTTCCAAAGGAATTTTTTTTTTTTTTAAAGATTTTATTTATTTATTTGATAGAGACACAGCGAGAGAGGGAACACAAGCAGGGGGAGTGGGAGAGAGAGAAGCAGGCTTCCCGCTGAGCAGGGAGCCTGATGTGGGGCTCGATCCCAGGACCCTGGGATCATGACCTGAGCCGAAGGCAGACGCTTAACGACTGAGCCACCCAGGCGCCCCTCCAAAGGAATTTTTATATGTTAAAGTAGACTTACAGGGTCCTGGGGGTCTGGTTAGATTGCCTTCTGCCCTTAGCAAAGTATTAACATGGAGGCAGTTGAGTCCCTAGAGGAATGTCCCTTTTGCCCTTAGCAAAGTATTAACATCAAGGCAGTTGAGTTCCTAGAGGAAGGTCACTCTGCCTGTCTCAAGGACTTGTCAGTGGGCTGTAGGCGGTAAGGAAATTTAATAATTTCTCTTCTGCCTTTGTTTCCCACATCAAGAATCACCTGGGTTTTTGTGAATGATAAATCATTTCCCATGTCTGTCCACATCATTTACAATCACCTCTCTTTCAGGAAAGAGTGTCACTTGACAAGGAGAAAGGTGCCGAGAGGCTAAGGAAGCCAGCGATTTCTTTTTTTTTTTTTTTTTTTTTTTTATAAGATTTTATTTATTTGAGAGAGAGAGAATGAGTGAGAGAGAGTGCACATAAGAGAGGGGAGGGTCAGAGGGAGAAGCAGACTCCCTGCTGAGCAGGGAGCCCGATGCGGGACTCGATCCCGGGACTCCGGGATCATGACCTGAGCCGAAGGCAG
Source organism: Phoca vitulina (assembly GCF_004348235.1). Taxonomy (NCBI): domain Eukaryota; kingdom Metazoa; phylum Chordata; class Mammalia; order Carnivora; family Phocidae; genus Phoca; species Phoca vitulina. The sequence continues at coordinate 3,548,128 of NW_022589779.1, read as the reverse complement.
TCGCTTAACCAACTGAGCCACCCAGGCGTCCCGGAAGCCAGCGATTTCATCCACTCCATCTTCCCTCAGGCCATTTAGGTGTACTTTCAATCAAGTGAAGAAGTAGTACTTTGGACAGATGCACTTTTGCCCAGAGGGACCTCCCCGAGGTGCTGCGCTTACTGGAAACTGCTTTATGCACTGCCCCTGCGGAGAGTGCTGTAGTATGTACGGTACGCAGGGTAGCTTTATGCGCTGTCCTAACAGCTACCACCTACTGGGTACGCACCCAGGAACCCACAGACACTGTGCATTACCTAACTTACTCCTTACAACAATCCTAGAAGGTAGATGCTAGTATCACTCCCAGTTCACAGATGACGAATTGAAGGTTAAGGAGAGTTAGACACCAAGGCCATTCAACGACTAAGTAGCAGCGAGGATTCCAGCCAAAGCCTGGAGGTCCCAAACCCATCTAGGCTCTCAACTCTCTTGCAAGATGCCCCCTCCTCCCAGAACATTCATAGGAAGACCGTGTGTTGTACTTAATATCTAACTTGTATATAAGGGTGCTATAGAATGAATGTTAGTGTTCGCTCACAAGTCATATGCTGAAACCTAATTCCAGTGGGATGGTATTTGGAGGTGCGGCCTTTGGAGGGTGATTAAGTCGTGAGGGTGGAGCCCTCATGAATGAGATTAGTGCCCTGATAGAAGAGGCCCCAGAGGGCCCCCGCACCCTTTCCTGCCATGTGAGGACTGGCAAAAAGACAGTCATCTATGAATCAGAAAGTAGGCTCCCACCGGACACCAAATCTGCCAGGGTCTTCCTGTTGCCTCCAGAAATATGAAAACAAATTTCTGTTGTTTGTAAGTCCTCCAGCCTGTGTTATTTTTGTTATAACAACAACCTAAATGGACTAAGCAGGGCATTTGCCGCTTTTCTCCTAGAATTGTCTCTCCAAAATTTGAAGAGAACAATTTTCCCATTTCTTCATTTTTCCATGACTTGTTTTTCTCTACAGTGTGTTAAAGAGAATTTCTTAAATTACTCAAGTATAACCACATGCATTCTCACATTTCAGTATCAAGCAAAACATCAGGCAGAGGGCATTTTTTTCACATCGATGCAACTTCCCTGGTAAATTAAGAGAAGAATACTTGTTAGATCCTTCTTGTGTTTCTATTAAAAATATTCTAAAACAAAATCAATGCAGCAAGAATGAATTTGAGAACCTTACCCAGGAGCAAGGATGCTAACATTAGAGATGTATTGCAGAAACTTTCATCCCTTTTCTCAGTTTCCAAACTCCAGGATCATGAAGCCGTGACACTGGCAAGCAGGAGGTCTCCAGTTAATCATTCTGGAGTGACAGAAGTTGTTGCTTTTAATGGTTGACTTTAAATGAAATGTTAATTGTCCGAAGTCTACTCTCTAAATGTGCTAAGTATCTTTAACTCAGAAAAGGAAAGCAAAGTTAATGGGGCCATCAAGAGGGTAGGGGGATGCCAACATTACAAATTCAGTTAGCATGGAGAAGGAAGAAGGGAGGGAAGGAGAAAAGAATGTGGTAGGGGGAGTAAAATCACACCTAATAAAGCTTAGGAACCTAATATAAATTTTATTACATAAAAGCATAATACTGTATACTCTAACATAAAGTAAAATAATCAGTTATCCATTTAACCCAGTTTCAAAATGGATGCATACCACACTTTTAAATGTGTTGGAACAACTGATCAATTCATTTCAGTTACGTTCTGGGCACTTTAAAGTACTGCAGGGAAGGATTTCATACTAATCACTATCAGTGTTCTTTACTCTTTTCCGGGCCTAAAATTAACATGCCTTTGTGAACACCTTCATCACTATCATTGGCTTTGCACATTGCTACACCCTCATTATCTTTACAATTTGCTAAAGCTTTTTTCCTGTTTGGTAACCTTGCTCCTCAAGAACCTTCTACATGATTTCCTTCAGGGGTTTTGAATTTTTCTTCTCTCTTCATAGAAATGTTCCTTTGCTATACACTTCTGCAGAAAATATCAATATTTGGTCATAAAACTAAAGAGATCTCTACTGTATTATCTTATTAACCTTTCCCCCCTAAGTTTTAACATATTTCAATTTAATACTTGTTGAGCTAGTAAAACTGGGCATCCAATTTTACTTTTGAACAGCTTTTTTTGTAAACTGCGATCTTGCTTTTTAGTTTCTTATATGGTAAAAATGGCAAGAACATTTTTAAAGTTATTCTAAAACTCAGTCTGATGAAGTAGGCAGCAGTCTTAGCAAGTAAATGCAATTCTTAGAAATTGTTTCTACAGAGTGACAGCTATTATGACTGCAAAATCCAGTATGAGCAATGAGGTTTTTGTTTTGTTTTTTTACCAATGACTCTGAAATTGTTTTATCTTTGAATAGAAACCATGCTTTTAAAAGCATCACCTTGCTCAAAACTCAAATATAAACTTTTAACCTTGCTTTGCCTTTTTAAGCAGAACATTATACTTTTGTACAGAATTTTATGAGAGGTGATGTTTATAGGAAGAAAAATCTAACTGCAAAGAACTGTGGCAAAAAAGAAGGAAAAAATTGAAAATAATTTTTCAAGTTTGTTAATCCTTTCCAATATTAAGACAAGCTTTTATGAGGAACAACTCTGGAGAAAACCTCAAACTTGTATCTAATTGCACCAAAAATGATGTTTTACAGCAATTATGTAAAACAGATTCTAGAGAATAGATTGTAGAGATCAGGAGACATATTAGTGGTCAATTCCAAAAGATGAAGGTCCTTTCAAGGGTATTAGGTACAATAGATATTTTAGGACATGGTAATTGTTTTGAACATGAAAATTAGTGGTGAAATGAAAACGAAAAGATTAAAACTTTAAATCTAGAGAAAGCTGAGAGAACAGGGGAGCAATGATAACTAGAAAGTTCAGAGCATGTATTTCACAAAGAGAAATTGAGATAAAACTGTAAAAGTGAGTAGAGTCCAATTATTGATGGGCTTCAACACCAGGCCTCACTGGAGAACACTGAAGTATGTTGAGCAGGGAAATAACCTGAGCAGAGCTTAAAACAATTACTCTGGGTGTGTATTTCAGAATGGACTGGGGACTAAGCGCCTAACTTGAGTAGTAGAAACAGATATTCAAAGACGGAAATCTAAGTAAAAGATATTTTTCCCTTTTCCAATCTGGTACTTCTTTTTGCCTCCATCCTTTTGTTCACACTGTGTGTCATTCCCTCATCAGCTCTACATGTGTGTATTCTGCACGGCCTTCATAAGGCCATTCCGATTCTTCTATTCTTGCTCTGAATTTCTCCATTTTTTTCTACCTTTGCCTCTGAGGCAATTATCATTATTCTATCTTGTATCATAACCATTTACGTTCACCTCTTATCTCGGCTACTGTTAGTTCCGAGAAGATTGAGATAATGCCTTTCCATCACCGTTAAACAGTCTACTGGCTAGAACAAGATTTCAGTATAAAGGTGACAGAGTATTCATTTGCTCAGAGTGCTACATGGATAAAGTGGCAGAACTTGAAATGTGTGTGAAGTCAAAGAATAAAATCAAGAGTTTCAAAGGAGGAGGGATTTTTTTAACTTAAAAATGTTAAATCTGTCTCTGACTCCAAGTGTCATAAGAGGTAAGGAAAAGTGAAGATAATTAAATTTAGTGATTATCTTATCATCTGTGACTTTCCAATGTATAGCTTTTATAGAGAAGACATTAAGACACCAGGGAGGGTGCTCCAAAGTCAAGGGCTATCAGGCATCTTTGTGTAGTTCATGTCTTCTGTTTACTAGCACTTTTGGTTCACTGCTGTTGAAAAGATATTGGAAGTTGCAAACTAGCAACTTATGAAGTGTAATTTATGAGGTAGGAATGATTTTCACATAGTTAGACTTTATGATATTGTTTTTAAACATTTTTGCATTGAACTAACATAATACTGCTGGGAGATACAGGGTAAAATGAAAAGTAGCGCAAGCAAAATCAATGATTCACAGCTCTTTGCTGTGAGAGAAACAATTTATGAGGCACTATTAAAGACACTAGGGTTATTAACATCTCACTAGCAATTGGACAAAATAAAAACATATACTCCCTTCACACATGGTAGATTGTTTTGCTACCACCTACACATTGGCAACTGATCGCTCAATATTTAATGAGTGCCTGTTGAGTGCTAAATGACCTTCCAGAATATACAGCAATGACACTTGGGAGGGGGGATAATAACAATACAATAGATGCTTATAGCACATAGACATAGATACTCAAAAGCCTCACAGTTACACAAAAGAAAAAAAAAAAAAACATTCAAAGTAGTGAGCACCTCCAGGGAGGAGGTAGAAACTAGTATCTGATAATTTGAAGGTATCTAGGCAGGTTATGTAGCAGTTAATAGCAGGAGCCTAACCATAGGGATGATCTCACTACTTTGGATAGATCAATAACAACAAAAAGATTAAGTCTTCAATCCTAGAAAAACTGGAGTTTGAGACTTTTCATCCCAACAGCAGTTTAAAAGAATAGAACCACATGATAGAAATTGGACTAGAATGTTAAAAATGATGATTTTGAAGCCGATATACTAGAAGTGGATCTCCAAATCAAAACAAGGCTGATAGAAAGCTAGAACTTCTTAAAGCTACCAGACAAGAAACAGGTTACCTCTGAATCTTCTGATAGCAATAATAATTACATTAATTAATAATACCAGTAATTATTAAGTACCTGAATCTTACTTAATCCTCAGATAAACCTATAAGATAGGTATTTTCTTTATTTCCATCATAAAGACTAACTCACTCAAACTTACACAGCTAGTATGTAGCCTGAAAACTACAAAATTCTTAAGTGTGTGAAAAAAAGATACCACTGTAAGGGTTAAAGGAAGATTCAGGCCAAGAGCTGAACTTGTAACAACACTCCTTCTAGAACCCCTTCCAGGAAGGAAAAGGCCACTGCTGAGTATGTCTGCCTTCCAGGATAAGTTACTCCCGGTACGACAGAGTTCTTAGCTTCTACTCTCACAAACCCTTTATTAATAAATAAAATCCCAGTATGTAAGTATAAGTATACATATGTAAGTATATGCAGAGATAGATCATGAAGATGGGAAAATTTCTGCTCTTCTGTTGCCTTTTCTAGATCTAGAATTTGTCACAACAGTCCACGTCTGAGTACTATTACACAGGCTTGAATAATGTGCCCACCTATGGACCAATCATTATGCCCTGGGGGAATGGAATGCTCTCATTCACCAGACTGAGACTCTCACCCATGCTTTGAGAAGAGAAGACAAGATTAGTAAAACTCAAATCACCTTTATTAAGAACGAGGAAGCAGTAGTTTCCCCAAAGAGGAATTTTACCAAACAACAAGTGTGAACCTGGGGGAAGAATTTTTAAATTAAAACTCCAAATGCCAAAATCCAAATTCAGGAACTCTCCCCTATAAATGATGAACAGAACTTTTTCAGACAAGAGAAAATTAAAATCAGAGTCAAATAAACTTCCAGAATCCCCAAGTCTAGATGCACCCTCATTTAGTCAATGAGCGCCAGTAGGAAAATAGTCTTCCAATAAAGAGTAAGCTAGATGTAGTCACACTTCTATGAATGATAACTATCTGCAGTCATTATCTGAATATAAGGTTTATTTATGTGCAGAATTTGAACAACCACCAAGTGAGTAGCTCTGGGCTATGGGTACCTTCCTTCTTTCCATGGATGATGAAAGGTGTGTTCAGTCTTGTTTCACCCCAGGTGAGTAGGGTTCATGGTATTAGTGACTGAGGCCTCAGGCTTGAAAATTTTATAAAATTTACTTTGCTCCTCTGCGTCATGGAAGAAAAACTACCCCCTCTGCTTTGGGAAGATTGATTCCAAATTTGTCTGTCTAATATGCTGATGCCAGCTCACAGTGTAGTAACTGACAGACATTTTCTAATGAAGTTTTATCTTTTGTGACAGTGTTGCGGTAGTTGCACGTGTTTATTTTTCCTTAACATAGTAGAAAACCAGATGATAGACAATAGATATGGGTGTGTGTTGGGGCGGGGGTGTGTGTGTGTGTGTGTGTTAGAGACCTAACGACACGGAAGTTAAGAATGGATCTGCAGCTAAAATGCCTAAGTTAGCATCATGATTCCAACATTAATGTACTAATGATTCTGAGCAAGAGACTTCTGAGATAATTTTTTTTTTAAAGATTTTATTTATTTGAGAGAGAGAGAGAGTACAGGAGCAGAGGGAGAGGGAGAAGCAGACTCCCCACTGAGCAGGGAGCCTGATGCGGGGCTCGATCCCAGGACCCTGGGATCATGACCTGAGCTGAAGGCAGACGTTTAACCGACTGAGCCACCCAGGCACCCCTGAGATAATTTTTCATCAGAAAATGAGAATAATAGTACTCATGTTATGAGATTTTTGTACATATTAAATACAATAACCTATGTCAAGACACAGAACAATGGCTGATATGTAGCTAATATTCAATAATTTCAATCACCATCCTTACACTAAGGATGCCTTTTGCTGCACATAACAGGAGTCTCGACTTAAGCTGATACAGTTATCATCAGTTCCATTCAGCAGGTATTTCTCATCATTCTCCTCTAGGGGCATACGGCATAAATGTACCCCTCCTATAGGTGTTGCTGTGCGACCAGTTCTGAGAGGTTAGTTGTGACTAGAAGCGGTATGTGTCCATTCTGGGCTAGAGCATTTAATGGCAGACAAGAGACTATCCAGAACTCACTCTTCCTTCTGGAACTGAATCCAGCAATTTTGGAGACACATCTACCCCATCAATCCAGATCTTTGAGTAATGACAACAACCAGAAACCGTGCTGACCCACCACGATCTCCAGCATGAATAAGAAAGAAGCCTCTGTTGTTTTAAGTTCCTGACACTTTGGATTGTTTGTTGCTGCTGCATAATCTAACTTACCCTGGCTGATACGGGCAACTTACCCAATAAAGCATTTAATGGCCTCAAGTAAAATTAAATCTTGGTATAGGCAGTTCCAGAGCTAGTTTACAGTTCGAACCAGTAACTTTGAGTTACTCTGAAGCCAGTAACTGAGCTTCCCTTGGCCGTCTCTGCATAATTGAAAGAGAGCTATGACAGCTCCGAACATCATATACGGAACAGTCCAGTCAGGTTGTGGGATGGTGGGGAGAAAAGGTAAAAGGAGTCTTTTTTCCTTTCAGTACTCTCTCTTTATCGGGAAGAAAAACAGTATTTCCCTGTCATCTTCTGTGGTTTCCCCTGATAGAGTATCAGCAGTCCTGGCTTTTAGGCCCAACCTCAGACCAATCATTGACAAAAAGAGAAGAATTAACACAACTGACTTAATCCAATCATCATTCATCCCAGTTCTGGAAAAAGGGCCTACTATTCTTGAGTATACTAATTGCTGTGTGATACCCGAACAAAAGTAGAGTTCTCTTAGTAAAGAGTCCAGAAGAATGGTGGTCTTTCTAAGCAACCAAGAAGTTAATGGCCTTGGGGCGCCTGGGTGGCTCAGTCGTTAAGCGTCTGCCCTCAGCTCAGGTCATGATCCCAGGGTCCTGGGATCGAGCCCCGCATCGGGCTCCCTGCTCGGCGGGAAGCCTGCTTCTCCCTCTCCCACTCCCCCTACTTGTGCTCTCTCTCTCGCTGTGTCTCTCTCTGTCAAATAAATAAATAAAATCTTTAAAAAAAAAAAAAAAAAAAGAAGTTAATGGCCTTTCACAAGAGTAATGGCCTTCTACAGGACTTCTTTTCTTCTTTAAAATGAGATTCCCCCTGTACTTATATGCAGTTGTTCCAGGAGAGGATTTTAAGTCTACTGAGAAGACACTGGGGTGTACTGCTAAATCTCTCTGCTTGCATGTTACAGTGGATAATGCGGATTTCTAAACAAATTTGCTCAGCCACATTATTAGGCACCTAAAAATTTAGGGTATACGAAACTATGTTAATAGAGAGAATGTGTTACATGAATTAATTACCTAGATTATGATGATCCCAACGTTAAGCAGTTCTTGAATTAAAACACATGCCTAGAATAAAAAAAAAAAAGAATAGTATCTAACTTTGTTCTAAGGTGAGAGAGAGAGGAAGAGAAGAGTTTACCAGAGAATAATGATGATTTACTCAGCAACCCCTTTATGGCTTTGAAAAAGGACACAATTTGCAGTTTGAAAGCATGGCTTCCAATTAAAAGCTAAAAGCAAATGACTGCCATGCCTTTCCCTAACATGCAGACAAGAAAATCAGCAAAACAAATTCCATCTTCCGGCACACATTTCCCTTACTAATATTTGCAATTCCAATTTTTATTAGCACAGGTGTATCTAATTGCCTCTGCATATTAGAATGCAAACCCATTCAGTGTTGAGAATAGGAGCCCAAAAAGGAATCTCAGGCTTTGTTGGTTTGCAGAATCCATAGCTACAGACTGATTTTAATATATCCAGGATTTAGGGGGGAAAAAAAAAAAATCTTTGCTATTGTGCTTGCTTGCTTTAGGATGGCATTTAAATTATCAAACCATTACCCTCTCAAGCACAATGATTTCTGAGTTATTTGTGCTAAAATTCAAGAATTTTACTGAATATTTTGATCAAGTATAGTGATAAAAATGTGTATTTTCCTCATGCTATAGTTCCAAGATCTTTAAAAGGAGATGGGCTGGGGCACCTGGATGGTGCAGTCAGTTAAGTGTCTGACTCTTGGTTTCAGCTCGGGTCGTGATCTCAGGATCCAGGGATCAAGCCCCATGTCCGGCTCCACACTCAGTGCAGAGTTTGCATAAGACTCTCTCTCCCCCGGCCCCACCCCCGTCCCTCTTTATCTGGCTCATGAAAAATAAATCTTTAAAAGAGGTTGGGTCAATAAACCCAAACCATTTTTTTGACCAGGAGATCTACACTACTATTAAGAGTATGTGACTTTTCAAAAGTTTACTAACAGTAGGAATCGTTCCAAAAAGTTAATGCTAATTTCTCTGCCTAATGCAGAAGTAAAATGTTGCCCATCCAAATGTATTAATCCATGTTTCTCATTTATCCTGCACTTGAATTATATTCTGAGCAGCAATACTACAAAGACTTTGTACACAATATGAAGATACTGTATTTTCCCTGTATATATCCATGAATCACCTTTAAATTAACTTTAAGGAATCTCAAAGCTTGCTACTGTAAACTAGTACCCTCTTCGGTGGAGACCATTTTACTCACAAAAACAGCTTCTAGCAACTGGCTAGGAGAATCTCTGTGTGGCCATGGCCAAGATAAATGACCTCGAAGATTTAGAGCAGTAGAGACAATTTTGTTAAATTTTGCCTCAACAGATATTTAGCAACATGTATCAAGATTGAATTTTACCTGAAGCTAAAGGAAATGTACTGAAGATGAAAATAACTCACTTTCAACCTTGTAGACAAAGATATTGAGATGTGGAAAAATAGCCAATCCCTATTCTTCTAAAAGTGTCAATCAGCATGTTTGATAGCTGGAAGTTTGGTTTTGATGATTAGCAGTCATGTATTGAGGTTAAATGACGTGTTTGTCTCATGGCTAATACTAACTAAATCTATCATCTTGCCAGTGGTTATTGCAATGAGGTCACACTTTTGGTGTAGAACAAACAGACACTAGGAATCTATCATCATCATCCCACGAGAACTATATATACTGTTAAGTGAACCAAGAAGGAAGGAAAGAAAAGCATCTCACTATTAACCTCAAACACTTTTAGAAATGGATATTTGTATCCATATCACTCTCATACATTGGGTTATGGCCTGGGGAAATGAACACCCCTTGCTGTACATAGTGGATCAAAAAAGTAGGAAACAAACTAACTCAAATGTTTTAAGATGCATCACAGTGGTATCTGCCTCTTTTCTTCTGATGCTTAGCATTTTATTTCCCTAAGGGCAAAACTCCTAAAAGGAGAAAAAGATCAACTTCTTAGATGAATCAAATTAAGCAGCTAATGTAAAAAGAGATTACTTTGTTTTGCTATAAAAATAAACAAGATAGCTCATTCTCAGCTGACAACCAACTTCAAGTACACCTTTATTTTACGAATCCCTACGGATTGCACATTTAAGAACACTAAAGAATAAGGATTCTGATTTATTTGGTTTCAAAATGATTGTGACAGCGTGAGAAGGCAGAGTTTTATGTTTGTTTTTCTGATTTAGCATCCCTCATTTCAAACAGTCCCAATGAAATGAGAATGCCAACCACACAAGGCACAGAGACGAGAGGCTGCCTGAAAGTGTCCCTGTCGTAAACCGTAATGGTCCTTCCAAGGATACAGAGTGTGACAGCCATACTCCTTAGAAGATGTCATGTGGGAGGTCTCTGGGTAACCCGGAAGACAAATCATGCCCGGTGCACTTACTACACTGCTGTGGTTTTGAAGTTAGGCTATTTTGACTCTAATCCACGAAATTCAAAGAACTGTTGAGATTTTTGCTATGATGTGTGCTGCAGTTCTCTTAGGAATAAAAACTCAAAAAAAAAGAAAAGTTAAATCTAAAATGTTCCTAAGAAGAAACTTATGTAAAATCATAAAGAGATGCACAGGAAAAAAACAAGTTTGATTTCATACAGAAGTTACCTCTTGGGAAGAGAGAACGGAATGCAGTCAGCGGTGGTGAGAGGTGGCTCAGCAGTGCCTACCATCTTTTAGTTCTTCAGCTAGTGTGCGGTAAATGGACAGCATGCTTTTTTTTTCCTTTTTGCTTAGTTTTAATGATAAGCTTTGAAAGAATTCATCAAGCCCATGTAGCAAAATGTGAAAATTGATAATAAAAAAGCTGAATATGAAACTGCATGTGCTGTGAAGGCAACTCTAAACATACGTTTAACAGATGAGGACAAGAAGGGAAAACGTGAAAAAGTGATTAATTGTTAAAGTGGTAAAACTACGGGACATTGGGGCAGAAATTAATCAGAGGTGATTTGAAGGTTTGGTGATGGAGAAAGGGAAAATATAACCTGAGGAGAATTGAAGCTTCTGTCACGTAAAAAGAAGGAAATGTTCAGTATAAATCAATTTAAACATTCAGTATCCAGCTGACCTTTGAACAACAGGGGGGTTGGGGGCAACCCCCTACTCCCACAGTCAGAAATCTATAGCTTTTGACTCACCAGAAACCTAACCATTAATAGCCTTCTGTTGACTGGAAGCCTTACCGATAACATCAACAGTCAATTTACGTATTTTGTATATGTATTATGTACTATATATATTCTTACAATCAGGTAAGCCAGGGAAAAGAAAATGTTAAGAAAATCCTAAGGAAAACACATTTGCAGTAGTATAAAAAAAATCCACATGTAAATAGACCCACACAGTTCAAACCAGTGTTGTTCATGGGTCAGCTCTATAACCAGTTTGAACCTGGGCTTTCTCTTCCTCTTCTCTGTACTCACCAAATCATTTCCCATTTTTCCAATTAAAGAAAAACGCTTCATTTGGTATGCACATCTAGACTTAGTATTCATTGTACTATAAGAAAATACAATTCAGAGCTCTAAATTTAAGACAAGGTGAAAGTTCATTCGCAGTTTTTAAATATTACAAACAATAACGGGCATTGTATTGAATTTCCTACTTAGTGCATATTCGGAATTTGATACGGCCTAACACCTGTAGGCTTAGAGCTTAAATTAGGAATGTAAAATAAGACAATGATTGAAGACATTTCTCACTTCTACAGTAACTATGCCATTACAAATCTCAGCTGTTTCTAAAGGTACTTGATTAGGTGGAGACATACAAGGCAAAGGCAAATACACCTCAGAAAGATTCACAAATGCCTATTTTTCCTACAGGCCTTCACAGCCAGAAAGAACAAAAACTTGCAAATCTCATTTGCAAGATTTTCCTTTGTTTTAATTTCACTGTTCCTTATTTCCCATGGCCTTGGATAAATTCAAATACAGGACTGTTTTGATAAAACTCAGAGTAGAACCTCTAATTTATCTACTATTGTTCTGGTGCATTTACTTCATTTTGATCCATTTCAGTCAAGCTTTCTTGTTTGCTCTGAAATTGCAAAGTACTCTGAGTATCCTCCCATGATTGGTTGAAGTAAATAAGCAGTTAGAGAAAAAGGCCATTTCATTGAAATTCAAAGTAGACTTTAAAGACTTTGCTGTTGTTCTCTGGCCCCTAATAATGCAGGCAGTCATCAAGTTATAGAAATATTCTGAGAAGACACTTTCATCACTGGCATACTTCACATACACATCCCAAAACGCCTTCAGAAACTGATAGAAGATGCTTCCTCAGAGAACCACAAATACCATAAAAGTTACATTTTTCCGTAATTCTACTCTACTAAGAAATTCAGATTTATGAAATCAAAGTTACCGTAATACCCAGAATTTTCAAATCTATCCTAATACCCACAAAGTGACAGCAACTTCCCAAGCTTCATTAACTCTGGGCCAGTTAAAATGAACTGTAAAATAACATTCTGTTCTGTTCTGGTAATCCCATCTTTCTGCTAAAACTCTGTCTTGTGCCTAGGATGATGCAAAGCAGTGAGGATCTTACCTTTTCCACATCTGAACTTTCTCATATGGCTAAGCTCTTGCAGCTCCTAAATCTCATTTTGTTTTTCTGCACCCCACACTCCTCATTCAATGATTAAATCTCTTCGAAAGCTGAAATTCAGAACCCTTCCATTTCTATCTGCACGTTAGAATATTGTCCCAAGAAAAAATTTAACAATTTATTTGTACAGAAAGGTGTCATTGTTTCCCCACAGACTTGTGTCTCAAGCCATTCTGTTAAAGACAAAGAGGGATAATTTTATTATATTAAAATATCTGACCTTACTATGAGACCAAAGAATAAAGACTTATCTGGAACTCATTGCAAACTGCTAAGCATGGCTCAGAAGTCACCTCACTGTTGGGACTTGAGCCATCTCTGGCAGTCCCTCCAGTCCAACCCGACCCCACCTGTCATAGTTCTCTGGGGTGCTCAGGATTCTCATACTGCTATGCAGGTTCCCCAAACAGTATGAGTATACTTTAAAGCCACAGACTTAAAATCCAGTAAAGACACTGTAAGTGAAAGCCAGGCATGAAAAACAAAACTGCCCGCTAACCTTCATTGCTCGAAGACTTAACCATCTATGCTCTTTTAAAAATTTGCTGCTCTTTTTAAAATTCTTTCAATATACATTAGTTCTTAAAGTTAAGAGATTTCTACCTCTCTGCTTCCAATATTTTCAATCTCTTCTGCTACACTCTTTATTTCCTCTCACTCTTCCTTCTCAGAAAATAGAGAACATGTTCTTAATTCTCATGTAAGCCTAAAATTTAAGTATCTTCTTTATTTTATACTGGATTAACTCCAAATTGTCTCTATTCCTTTCAAGTTGTAGAAGTTACATTGGGTCAATTTTCTTTTACTTTAATTTTTAGAGAGGCAAATAGAACAAAGTCTTTAGACGAAACCCAGCGGGTTTTACAGTTCTAATCATTTTAAATATGTTTCCAAGAAATACTTTTATCTTGCCATTTGGGACAACATGGATGGACCTGGAGGGATTACGGTAGGCAAAGTAAGTGAGACCGAGAGACAAATACCGTATGATTTCACTTCTATGTGGAACCTGAAAAACAAATGGAAAAAACAAAACAAACAGACTCATAGGTACAGGAAGCCAATTGTTGGTTACCAGAAGGCAGATAGGTTGGGTGGGGAAGGGGATTAAGAAGTACAAACTTCCTGGGCGCCTGGGTGGCTCAGTCGGTTAAGCGTCTGCCTTCGGCTCAGGTCATGATCCCAGGGTCCTGGGATCGAGTCCCACATCGGGCTCCCTGCTCTGTGGGGAGGCTGCTTCTCCCTCTCCTACCCACGTGTGCTCTCTATCTCTGTCTCTCTCTCTCAAAAAATAAATAAAAATCTAAAAAAAAAAAAAAAAAAAAAGAAGTACAAACTTCCAGGTAAGTCATGGGGACATAATGTACAGCATAGGGAATATGATAAATAATACTGTAACATCTTTCTATGATGACAGATGGTAACTGGACTTATCATGGGGTAATTCTGGTAATAGATAAGAATACTGAATCTCTATGATGTATACCTGGAACTAACAGGATATTGTATGTCAATTATTGAAATATAATTTCATTCTAAAAATGCTTTTAGAATAAAAAATATTAAATTTTAGAATAGAATTTTATATGTATTACTTATTGTTTAAAATGGGGGAAAGAATTAGCATTTTTTTAACCCCATCTATGTGCCAGGTATTCAAATGTATCATCTCATGTAATCCTCACAATTAGTATTGTAGTATTATCCCCACTTTTCATGTAGAAGAATAAAGGCTCAAAGAAGACAAAGACTTACTGAATTTTAAACTCAGAGTTGAGGGGCACTTGGATGGCTCAGTCGGTTAAGCATGTGCCTTTGGCTCAGGTCATGATCCCAGGGTCCTGAGATGGAGCTCCTGCTCAACAGGGAGTCTGCCTCTCCCCATCCCTCTGCCCCATGGCTTGTGCTCTCTCTCTTGCTCACTCTCTCTCAAATAAATAAAATCTTTAAAAAAATAAATAAAATAAACTCAGTTGACTCCAAACCTCTAGTACCTTCTAGTATACCATGATGAGTTGAATACATAACATTTTAACTGATTTTCTAGGATTTTACTGTTTGTTATTTAATTTCACATTTATTAAAATTCACACGTAAACATTTTTAAGTTAAAGACTCTATGAGGTCAATTAATCCAAATCTATTCTGATCTACAAAAGCGAAACCCTTGTGTGTTGCTTTGTAACAGAGTAATCATGTTTCAGCCATCTGAGAAACTTCTTTTCCATTACTGTATATTGATTATGATTCTCATCAGTTGTGTTAAAAAGACTTTTTCTCTTTATACCTTGCTTTTTTCCCCCCCCAAGGAGCCTATTTTGTTTTATAGCATAGTTGGACTTTTGCCTAGAAAATTATAAAATCATTCAAAACAAATAGTATTTATCTCATCTTTCTGAAGAAAAAGAAACTTCTCCTATCTAACTCCAACCTCATGACTCTTCTCTGATATTTTTCCAGCCGTAGGTGTTAGCATCTGCTGTTGCAGAATCTGCTTCTGATTGGTAGGGACTGGGGTGAGGACTAGAGCCAAGATCACTTTTTACATTAACTATTATATAATCATAGCACATGTCCGACTCCACGGGTTACTGATACTTTATCAAAGAATGTACATCTTTAAGTTCATCTTCATCATGTTCACATTTGTATTTTTGAGATTGTACCCGAAATTCTCATCCATACAACCCTTAAATAAAGCAACTGACACCATTCCCAGAATGTAGGAACATGGAGACATCAACTGCTTTCCTCCTCTGCCACGTTTTGAGAATTGCAGCAGAGATCAAGCTCTTCTGGAAATGTACTGCACTCCTCATACTATTAACCGCCTCTCCTCCCCATTTCACAATTTAGATGGCTGCTCAGGGACAATCAGAAAAAATGCGGAAGAACAAAATAGCTCCAAATAGTTTCCCCAGACTCTGTTCTCTCTATTCTCCCTCTCTTTACTCCCCCACATGTCAAATACGCACAAAGCAGCCTACAGAGGAGGTAGAGTAAATGGAAAAGAGAAAACCAAGGCATGAGGCAATACCTTGTGCTTTGAGAAGGACCAGGTGTAAAATTTGGAACACAGCATTCAAGGAGGGAGCTGAGCCAGGTTAGCACGAACACACAGTTACTGCCCCTTTTGCAAGGCCCACAGTTACTTATTACCCCTTTTGCAAGGCCCACTTTCTGAAGTTTCATGCTATTTGTCTCAAATATGTGGTAGACTTCAAAGAACACTGATTTAAAAAATGATTTAGAGCAGTCAGTTGCCACTTACGAGTCAATGTGCTATACTTCTGAGGTCTGCTGTAAGCTTTTCAATAGGAGATAACATTCTCCATTTCTTGGTTGTATTTTTTCCCTCAAGATCCTTCTTCTGATGATCTCTTGATCCTGAGACATACTCCTTAAGTGCTCTGCAATTTTTTCCCTTTCTGTCCATCAATAATTTAAAGTAAACATTCTTTTCAAAGAGAATAGTGTGACCCTCAGATTACTCACATCAGCCCACTAAATTCTCTTTTTTAATTCTTTCACTTAAAAGCATTAAGATGAACTTCAAACATAAAATTTTACATTGTTTGAAAGGCATTTGCCTGAATATGTTAAGTAATGTATCCACTATTTTTCCAAGAATCTTAAGAGGCCACTAGCATAGTAAGATTATTATATTTCTTCCAGGCAGTATCTGGATCTAGTGATCCTCTAATATTCGCACAGTGACCTGGTTCTTGACTTTGATGGTTACATGTAAGTACTGAAGAAAAACAAAACAAAACAAAACAAAAACATAGGTATTGCTTCCAGTAAGTTTCATAGTTTTTAATCTTTAAAGGAAATTCTCTATCTCACTATTTTACTAAATCATACTAAGATGTAAAGTACAGCTATAGGCTCCTAGCCCATTTTCTTGAAGATTATGGGCAGAAACAGCACAAATTAATGAGTAAGACATACTAGAGCTTAATATGGCATTGGAAGGATTTAAATAGTAAAGGACCAAAATTGTGATCCTGGGTAAATTTAAATCTTAATCATCACTGACTGATTTGAAACAGGAAGAATCAGAGCTTGGATTAATAGAAAGAGCTTGATGGTTCAAAGGACTGAGTTTGAGGTTGGGCCATGATTTTTTCCTAGGATCTTTGGATAGTCACAGTATTTCTGGTACCTTAAATTTTCCATTTATGAATGAAGATCATAGTACTTAAATGAAATAATGAACTCTATGTTGTAAATTACTCAGTGGAAACATATTACATACATTCAAAGTTGGTTCTTAATAAAAATGATTATAATCTTAAAATGTAAATAATTATTGAATAAAAAACACCAAATTCAAGGTAGCTTCTTAAGTCACTTAAAATAGTTGGCCAATTTTGAAGGAAAAAAAAAGCAGTATCCAAGAGCATATTGTTCTTAATGCTTAAGCACCACAGAATTGAGTATAATCAAGCAAAACCTACCATTTTGCCAGTAGAAAGAATAAAATTCTTGCCACTAGTATCTTCACTGCTGCGTTAAAACATTCACCTCAGGTAGCGTTAGCTGGCTGACTATTGAAAATACAAAGCAGTGCATATTATGTTTATTTCCATTAGTACAAATTTTAATATTATTCTAATGCTGCTCACATTATTTGAATAAAAACCAATTGTTTGGCCACTGTGATTTTAAAGAACTATTATTCTCCCCCAAATTTTGATTTATTTATTCTATTATTTATCCATGAATAGCTTGAACACTACAAAATGCTTTGCCTTTCAGTTTTTTGACAGCAATCTTTATTTTAGAATGCTACCCTGACATTCTGCTGTATCACTGGGCAGAGCATGTCAAATATGCTGGTAGTTGTAGTATCCGTACAAAATTACTTGTATTTCATCTTTTATTTACTCTATCTTTGAGAGTTTTCTTTTTCAGTCAAGTTTTAAGCATTTTCAACTTATGAAATTTAACAGGACTTGCTGGCAAATAAAAATAACTGGCATTTAAAACCATCCCTCATGTTACCCACCATACTGAGTACTTTGCATATTACAAATTTACATGTCACAAATCACTTACAGAGTTTATATCAGAGTCTCTTCTCTCCACCCACCTCCCATATTATAGATGTTGAATCTGAGGTTCAGAAAACTTTAACTTGGATCAAATTTATTTGGCAATTTTAGTGGCAGAACTTGGAGTCAAGATTTCTGATCTTTCTTATATCTGATATTGCCCATTAATGTTATGATTATCATCAGATTTTTTGACAAACGATTTTCACTGATTTGGCATAAATAAAAAAAATTATTTCAGTTTGAAGAAGCCTGATAGTCCTATACAAATATGTTTACCAACCTAAACTCTTCTGAACAGTAATATAATTAGTGAATATTTGCTCAATATTCAGTGTGGACACAAAAGAGTGCCAAAATATATGGAAAGAGCATGAAAACTGAAGACCTAAGGCTGATCCCAACTCTAATGATAATCATGTTATGGAAGCTACATTTCAGATCCTCAGTGCTCTCATCTATAAAATGGAGATTCTGGTATCCACCACCTTAGTTTCTCTGCAATTTTGTTTTTAGAGTCAAATGGGCTGAGGTAATGGGAAAGGGGGTCATAAAGTGAAAGAACTATATAAATGAGAAATTAGATTAGGGAATACTGCAAGTGCCGGATATAAGGAAGGAAAATCCATATCAGCGTTACTAATACAATTCTTTAAGAGCATCTTTCTTGGGGATATACAACATAAAAATTAGGAAAAATAACAGAAATAAAATGAACTTTATTGCTTTTTCCATAATCTTCTACAAGAAAAAATAAGGAATACTTGCACAAAATTTCTAAATGATCCAGAAAAATTGATATATGTCTAAAGTTTAATCAAGATTTGATCAGTAGTATTAAAAAAAAAAAGTATACCCTTTAGTTTTAACAAGGAGTCCAATGGAGCCACATCCTCCCTATGTATAAACAATATTTGAAGAAGGCTTTCTCTGTCTCTAATTACGCTTTTGTTTCTTCAGTAAGCATTTGTTTATGACTTCCCACATACTCAACCCAACTGATATTTCACAGAAGATCCAAGGAGAGGAAGGTAACAGTATCCCTCCTCAGGTAGCACCCCCATGTTGAAGAGGCAAATTACAAAGCTACTAGAAAACAAGGATCAACATATGATAATACAAGTGAGAAAGCATAAATAAATGTGGGTGAGAGACAATATAATAAGTGCTCGTGTGTGCTATTACTCAGGCAGACATTTGGAGGAAGTCTACCGGGAGTCTTTTAAGGGAGGAAATCACTAAGTTTGACAAGGAAAGGAGAATCAAGAAAACTGTACATTCTCAGTGAAGATCTGGGCAAATTTACAAAAACAAGCATGATTCACACAGGGCCCTGAGGTCATATGCTCACAGTTGCAGGGCTTCCAGTACAAACTCTAAAAGAAGGGGGGAGAAGATTCAAAAGGGAAAAAAATAAAAACCCACTATTTTATACATATATACATACACACACACACACACATACACACATAGAGAAGTCCCTTCAAAAGCAAGAACAGAAAATAAATCAAGAATCGCGGGAACTGTAGGAAAATAAAGATGAAAGTTCAAATCCAAGAACCAGGAAACAAAAAGAAGAAATGATGCTACAAATTGCCAGGGAGAAAAATACACTGAGAGAAACAGAGCAAACAGCAATTGGAGAGGAAAATTAACAAGTTCGGTCTATAGCAGCAGGAATCCATTGGATAATCAAGGAAAAATGTCCTCTGGAGAGCTAGACAAGCAAGGGGCTTTGTTTTCACTGTTGTCCACCTGTCACTTTGTATAGTAATGAAATTAATGAGCCTGACTCTTCTTTTTCATGACTGGAAAGACTCAAACATCCTGCTCTTCTTCGCTCATGCATAGCAACCACACAGTTCTCCTGTCAGTACAACCAAATTGCTCCAAGTTACAGGGAATTCTAAAAATGTTGTCACTTGCCCCTAGAATAATAAAGTACAGGGGAAGAAATCCTTCCAAAACAGGAGGTAATAAGGCTAGGTGGCATTTGTCTTTGTTTCTTCTAACTGCCGGCCTGAAGTTGTACGCTAATATCCAGAAACAGGAAATCTAACTGCCCGTTTAGCTGATCTTTTTTTTTTTTTTTTTAACATAATTGGATTTAATCACAATATGAAATTGCTTAAAAAAGAAACAGGTAGAGACTCAAATATTGAAATATCCAAAAGTTGCCAACAGGTGCCCTATTCAAGTCTTGGAATCGATTTTTTTTTTCTTGGACATCTCTGCCAAGACAGAAAACAGATTAAAAATGATGTTAACCAGGGGCGCCTGGGTGGCTCAGTTGGTTAAGCGACTGCCTTCGGCTCAGGTCATGATCCTGGAGTCCCGGGATCGAGTCCCACATCGGGCTCCCTGCTCAGCGGGGAGTCTGCTTCTCCCTCTGACTCTCCTCCCTCTCATGCTCTCTGTCTCTCATTCTCTCTCTCTCAAATAAATAAATAAAATCTTTAAAAAAAAAAAAAAATGATGTTAACCAGATTCAAAGCGTCAAAAGAAAACCAAATACCAATTGAATCCAAATCCAAAAGATGTTTATTGTGAAGACTTTTAACACACAAGAAGAAAGTTAGCTTCCACTGGGGAAGAAAAACCTGAGACATACTCCTTTTCAGTTTTGAACGTGGAAATCAGAACTCAAGAGAGACATGCTACAAATTTGATAGGATAAATGGATTTCCCTTTACCCACGAAATTGTGTTGTCCACAGCATGACTGAAAACTGTTACAAACTTCCAAAGCCTTCCGAACTGATGAGCCCGTGAATCGCCTTCGCTTCTGCCAACTTACCTGGCATCCCTTCCTGTTTACCAATGCACTTCTCCCCGCAGCCTGCAGACAGCAAGCTCTCTGGCTGACTGGAGCCTTATCTAAATCCTCTGCAAGTCCTGCTGGGGCTTATCTCTGCCTGAAGACCCAACATCATTTTCCGTGTCAAATTTCAGACATTCCAATATTGTGAAGATATGGATGACTTTGCCTTATCGTTGAAAGCAGACTATTATTAGAGACATTTTGTAAAATTAATTATTTGATTAATACCTGTGCAGATAAAATGGCCTTCAGTCAACAAACTTTTGTTATCAAGACAAATCATTGCATTCAACAAGAAACATCAATAACCTTACTAAGTTATTCAGCAGGGGCTGCGAGTGTGTCCCGTAGCACAGTACCCACCAAAATCACATCAACAGATAGAGGTTCTGGTAAAAATTTCCCAATGTACAGGTTGTGATTTCGTGCTTTTCAAAGCAACATATTTTACTGACAGTTTTTTAATGTACTAACAGTTTTTTTTAAATGATTTTGTGCTTTTTAAAGCACTATATTTTACTGAAGTTTTTAAATATATTAACAGTTTTTTAATGTATTAACAGTTTTTTTAGAGGGGCAGATTTCCCATTTTATTAAGTTTTAAGGTTTTTAAAAAGTAATTCTAAGTAAGTGTTCATTTGATGAGTAAGATTGCTTTGACTACATAATGGAATCAGAGTCAAGCCAAAGACCCCATTTAATTTGACATTTAATATGCTGTCCGGTGTTGTTCACAATTTTCTTCATGTATATTATCATGAAGAATCATGTCACCTCTGCCCAGCTGGACTATAAGCTGTTTAAGTAGATTATTTCAAACTTGTTCATTATTCCTTCAATGTCCTGAGCATTAATGTGTTAAATAGACACTCAGATGGATGAGTGAATGAATGAATGAATGAATGAGCCTCTCTCTTACATTACTGTTTATACAATCCATCTGCCTTAATGAGTAGCTAACTCTACTCAATGGCTTGGATCATTTTTACAACCTATTTACACAGATATATCTTCCAGTTTGCTTTCTGTCAGGAGCAATATTGAAAAAGCTAAACAGAACTATAGAAGAGGAGAATGTGAAATGTGTTAAGAGGGTAATTCTGAAGGCTATTTAGGGAAGGCTACATGTGTTTACTATAAGGAATTGTCTTTTCATTTACTGTGACCAAAAAAGGCCATATAGATTCATAAGTGTCTTGCTGAGAGCTCTGTTTAACAAGGTAGTCTAAAAACCAAAGGAAAGAAGAGAAGGAAGAATTAAGGAAGAAAAGGAGGGAGGGAGGGGAGACAGACAACAGACAAGAGGAGAGGGAGTCAGGAAGGAAGGAAGGGAAGAAAAGAACTCAAGTCCCCAAAATGCTATTTTCACTGTAGCAAGCCAGTTTTGGAGCTTACCTCAAGACTCACCTCTTGCTTGGAGCCTTCATTGAACTCTAGGACCCATTACCTTACCCTTCCCTAACCTGCTGCCTACAGAGCCCACCTACTCTGAATTTTATGCTTAACACTGAACTGTCTATTTCCTTCTAGTTTTTTCCTGGAAGGTATTCTTTGCAAGCTCCTAGAGAGAAGGACCTGCCTTCTCTCTTCCCCCAGCATCCCCAGCATAGTATAAGCACATCACAGATTACCAAGAAAATAAATAAAAGGTCAAATGACCAAATGAAGGATTAAGTTTTTTGTTTGTTTGTTTTAAATTCCCTCATCTTGGTGAATTTTACCCTGATGCTTCTGGGAAACGAGTTTGTAATTTGGAATCCAACGGTCTTTTAGACCGGGACCTGTAATCTCCACAAGGGTACCACACACTCCCAGTTGTATAGAAATTTAAATACACAACACACGCCCTGTGCACACATGCACTTATATTTTCCCATCAAGACACTATAGATTTTGTCGTATTTTAAAAGAGCCATATGATTCAACGGAGGCTTCGAACTCTAGCCTCAAGACTGAGTAAAAAGTTTAATACCCAGAAGCGAAGAATGCATAGTCTTTGAAGCTGTTTCAGTCTATAAGAGAAACTTTTCATTCTGACCTTTGACTGGTTGGTTTATTCTTAAGCCATATTCTGTGTGACTTCATACAGTGTTTTAAATCTCACATTTAATGTGTTGTCTCCAGAGGTGGTTAATGAGAATATTAATCCACATATTTCCAATGCTTTATTTCTATTTGCATTCTGCCATTTAGAAAAAGCCTTCAAATGCAAGGTTTATTTGGCTTGTTGCCAATTCTTGAAAAATTATCCTTGTGTGTTGAAAATTATTCATAAACAGTCTAAAAGTAAAGCTTTGCAGTAGCTTCTTTTTCTCACCGTTTAACAGTAGAATTATTTTCACATTCTATTCTGCGTCTTGCATCAATGCCTGATGATCTAGAGAGACAGATTGTTTGGGGTAAACCTGGAAGTTGGCGAAAAGCTGCAGCAAATGTAAGATTGAAGAAATATGTAAGTTCTTCATAAGATGAATGATATAGACATCAGTGCAGCGATGGGGCACTCAGGACAAAACAGAGATGTGGCAAAGGTAGAAAAGGCTTGAAGTTATTGCTGAATTTCTGTAGTGGCCATAGCAACGGTATTACCTAGATCATCTTGAGGCTCTTGGCTGAAATATCTAGGATTGATGTAAATGCACAAGCTTCTATTTCTCAGAGAGGAAAATGCAGCCCATCTTGTGAAAGAGAAATGGATTTTAGGTTGTTTCTTAATATAATGAATGGTAATGGAACCTGCCAGATAATGCAGAGCTGCCCTTGAAAGTGAAATCGAGGCAGAAATAAAAAAACAGTGAGTTTTGCCCTCGATTTTATCCAAAATCCAATGAGTAAATGCACCAGAAGGTTGCCAGCCTAGGGGACTACAAAAGCTGACTACCCAGGGATGTGG
Organism: Phoca vitulina; assembly: GCF_004348235.1. Lineage (NCBI taxonomy): Eukaryota > Metazoa > Chordata > Mammalia > Carnivora > Phocidae > Phoca > Phoca vitulina. The sequence continues at coordinate 3,524,725 of NW_022589779.1, read as the reverse complement.
CAGGAGAGTCAGAGCTGAGGAAATGCGACTGAGTAGCAGACCGAAGGAAAACATATTGGAGACAAAGCTGTACCTCAGAGACCATTCCACCTTACTTGTACTTGAGCCCAAGAACATGGCTGTGTGGGTTTCTTTCAAGCCACCTAACATTTACTGAGCACTAAGCTGGTAGGACTGAGGCATTTTAGAGAAGGCAAAAAAATTAAAAAAAAAAAAAAAAAAAAGTCTATTCTATTTAGAAGTGAGAGCTTAGAATCAGGAAATCTAGAACCAGGCTCCTCTTGGCCATTGGGCACTTTGTGTAAATTTTATAAAGCTTCTCTCCCCAACTGCTCATTCTGTAGGACTACTCTATCTGATGAGCAGACTTTGGATTTGGGGGGCATAAACGGGACACCCCGGGCTACTCTTCAGGAATAGTAAGATTTTCCCTTTCATAAATGTACCCTCTGCAATACAAGGTGTTCTCAGTGACACTTGGCTCTATTAAAGAGAAGGAAATTCAGAGTGTCTACTTTAAAAAAAAAAAAAGTTTATGAGGGCTCCTTAAGTAAATAATTTTTACAAATTTGCTTAGTGCCAAAGCCCCCCTTGGAGAAAAAAAATATTTTTTAATCTGAGAATAACATTTTTATTGTAAAAAAGAATATTTACTGCTCACTTTCATCAATAAACGTCCCCCTTAGAGCACTAAATTTGTACACGAGTACACATTAAGCCATGGAGATTCTATCTGAAAACACCATATTATCCTCTAAGTACAGAGTTTGGCAAATTTAAGAAATTAACTTTTAAAAAAATAATTAAGACCTACTTTTTAACATGTAGGAAGTAAATAGTAAGCTTCATGATTATACAAACCATGCTTGGCACTATATTACAGCCCTGTAAAAAATGCCAGGCAAATAGATGTTCAATAATAGCTGTTTAAATACTTAATTTTTTAAACTGCTTAACTTATGCCAACTCCTCATGCAAGAATGGCCTCTCTTGATAAGGGGAAATAGTTGTTTGGTTTTTCTCCCCCAACAGAAGACCTGCTAATGCAAATTTACTTCTAAATGGTTCCAAATTATTTTTTTGTGTGTTTTTATCAAATACCAGTATTCAATTCATGAACAGTCTACAAAGAGCTGAGTTTTGAGTTTTTAAGAAGTGAATTTCATGTGTAGGGTTATATTAAAATGCCTTTGATATATTTATACAGATTTGGATTTATTTTTCAATAAGACATCTTTTTATACTAGCCTAAATGACCCAATGTATTCCACTACATAGTCAATATTTCTCACTGGGTGGGAGGGGAAATTTTAGCAAACATACGTAGTACTTTTATTTAAAAATCCCTCAACGTGGACACTTTTGCTGAGCCTTGAGAAATAATATTTAAATGGACTGAAGAAGAGGAATAGCATTTCAAGAAAGAAGGAATATGTTTGAGGAAGACATGGGGATAGAACTGAGCAAAGAGCAACGAGTGACTCTGTCACATGAAAGGTAACCTCCAGCCCACACCTTACAAGTAGAAATAGATGTAAAGGAAGCATAAAACATATGGAAGAAGAAATGGCACGACTTGCCCCTCAATCAGGCTTGGGAGAAAATTTTCCACGTGGTTCCAAGATACAACAAGCAGGCAATCATTGAAGAACTAAGAGGAGTCATAAAGCTGGTTTGGTGAACTGGATTGAGATGACGGATTCATAGGAAACATTCTATAGGCAGTGGGAGATACAGTCCCAACGTATTTAAGAGGGAACAGAATGGATAACTGATGTAAAAGTTTAAGGCGTGGGAAAGAAGGCACTCAACAGTGAGTGAATGTGAAAATGAACAAGGGCCTAAGAACTTGGAATAAGAACTCCATTTAAAGACTCAGGAATGGGAAAGGAAAGAGGAAAAATGTCAGATCCATACAAGATGATGCTGGTAAGGGCAGCAGAAACAACAGCAGAAGGAAATTTCAAAAAGGAATATATGATCAAGATTTTCTCATACCATGGACAATGTTGTTTGTGTTCGGCCACAGGAAAACCACTGGTTGTCTTTGAGGGTGTCTTGGTTACAATGTTAGTGTCATGAGAATGGTTGCAGAAGGGATAGGTCAAAGCTGTGAATGAGAAGATCATAGAAAATATAGAAATAGCCCACACTAATATTCCAATTGTAGAATCATCTATATGCAGAACATCACAAATCTCTTGAGGTCTGATTTCTATCTCTTGAGATTTTGATCGCTGCTATGATGAATTACCACAAATGTAAAACTACACAAATTTACTATTTCCTCATTCTGGAGGTCAGAAGTCCAAAATAGGTTTCATTAAGCTAAACCCAAACTGTCAGAAGAACGGATTCCTTTTTTAATTCCCAATTTTGAGATTAACAAATAACATTGTCTAAATTTAAGATGTACAGTATAATGATTTGATATATGTATATATTATGAAATAATTACAATTGGGCTAGTTAACACAGCCTTCACCTCACATGATTGCATGTGTGTGTTGTAAGAACATTCAAGATCTACTCTCTTAGCAAATTTCATCTATATATACAACACAGTCTTGTTAGCTGTAGTCACCATGCTGTATATTAGATCCCCAGAACTTATTCATCTTATAATTAGAAGTTTGTACTTTGACCAACACCTTCCCATTGATCCCACTCCCCAACCCCTGGTAACCACCATTCTACTCTTCGTTTCCATGAGTTCTCCACTTTTATAGGTTTCACATTTAAATGTGCTCATACAGGACTTGTCTGTATGACTTCCATCACAGACTTTTTTCACTTAACATAGTGCCCTCAAGAGTCATCCATGTTGTCACAAATGGCAGGATTTCCTTATTTTTTATGCCTGAATAATATTCCAATTTTATACATTTATACATTTTCTTCATCCCTTCATCCATTCATGGACACTTAGGTTGTTTCTTTATCTTGGCTATTATGAATAATACTGCAGTGAACATAGGGGTGAATATACTACTGTAAAACAGCAAATTTTTTTTCCCTTGGGTATATACCCAGAATGAGATTACTAGATTATATGGTAGTTCTATTTTTAATTTTTTGCGGAACCTCCATACTCTTTCCATAATGGCTATACGAACTGACACCTTCTTAAAACTGTAGGGGAGAATCCATTTCCTTGCCTTTTCCAGCTTCTAGAGGCACCTACATTCCTTGGCTCATGGTTCCTTCCTCCCTCTTCAAAATCAGCAGCATAGAATCTTCAAATCTCTGATTCTGAAAATCCTGCCTGTCTTTTTCACTTGTAAGGACTCTAGTAATTGCATCAGTTCTATCTGGATGTAACCCAGGATAACCTCCCCATCTCGAGATCCTAAATCACATTTGAGAAGTCCTTTTTCCTGTGTATAGTAACCTATTCATGGGTCCCAGGGGATAGCATGTGGACATTTTGGAGGAATCCGAATTCTGCCTACCACAAAGTCTAAGTTAAAACATCAAAAGCAGTTTAGAATTGACTTTGATTAATTCTTATGCATCAGTTTACCTTTGGGTTAAACAATGTGAGATTAATTTATTAACTTGAAAATGAAAATAACATTTTTAAAGGAAAGCTTTTACACTAATCTATTATTTTCTGCTGAAAGGTCTTTAAGTTAAATGTTAAAATTCTTGTTATAAAATTTCCATTTAATCATAGTTGGGTGACAGTAACAATAAGCTAATAGCTTTCTGCCAATAGCAATATTTTGATGAGCCCATTTTTTATTGAAGCCATACTTTATATTATGGAAATCACTCTTGGCAGCATCTTCTGCTCTTATTTATTTTTACTGTTTTTTTAATACAGAATGTTTTATTAAAAAGGTTTCAAAGCTAAAGATGTTTTCCTTTGTATACATTTAAAATATATATATTTTTTAGCTAATAATGTAAAGATATATTTGAATTTCTCAAACTATTTCATCTATAGTTTTTCCTCTGTATAAAGTTTTTCCTGTATAAAATTGAAGGGGTAATGAACACAACTGCTATAAATATTAAGTGAGCTAATGAATGTAAAAACAGTAGCAGCTGCTTGCCCATATTAAGTAGGTCTTCCATCAATTTTTAGCTTAATAGAAAATATATAATATTTTTTTACTCATATTGAAACATTTCTATAAATACTACTAATGAATAATACTATAGATGGTGTTTCTTACCAAACTTACCAATTCAAGTATTTGGTTGATCTCCACAGAATTTAAGATGAGAATTCAATTCAAATAACTCAAATTAAAAATGGTGGTTTATATTCCAAATATCAGTTCAGTCAGGCTTTCATAGGTAGGGGTACACAAAATGATAACCTTAAGGTTTTTTTAATTCTATCTAAAGGTGCCAGTATATTGTGAGGAAAATTTTGTGAGTTTCCTATATTCAATATAGAATATTCAAAGTTAGAAATTAAGCTATTCAGGAGATCAAACCTAGAATACGGCAGCACTTTAAAAAATAAAAATCACAAAATAAAATTTTCTCAATGGTTATAATTTACCTTCAAGTTGCACTAGTTAAGATTTCCCCCTGTAATACTATGTCCCTATGTTTTTAACTCCTTGTGATTAAATCATGTTGCTGTGCTTTCGCTATTTTCTTTCTGTGAAGTTGTCAAATGATCTCTGTCTTGTCCTGTGTAATTTAAGAGACTTTTATGTAACTCTCTGACAGACTATCACACAAGTCCGACTAGAAGAATAATTTACGAGGTTCAAAATGAAGGGTCATTATTAATACTGTCTGAACTGCAATGAATACGTAGACTCTCTCGTTCATGCGTAGCAGGGTTTTAACTAGATCAGAAGAGGTATAAGGTTTTAAATGAGGTGTTATGAATGATATCACTGGTTACATAAGTTTAATTAACATTTTTAAAAATATGATTGTTTAAGGAGATTAGAGAACGTAAGAAAACATGGTGTTTGGTGTGGACTTATATATTACTTTCCAGTATTTCTTTGGCTGAAAACACAATTTCAGAAGTTGTGCTTTTATATGTCCTTAGGCTAACCTTTATTAGCCAATTGTAAGCTGGAATAACACGCATAGTAAGTGTTCGACACCAAAAGCTAAATGCAGAAGGACAGCAAAGAGTGGGGTTTTCTGAGTTTTGAAGAGAGGTTAATTTTTAAGTGCCTCTGCTTTACCGAAGTAGTCCTGACTTGTGTTCAGCAATCATTGATCCTAATGATGTTTGTGTAGCTAGAAGAAAATAGTACTTTTTCTTACCATTTCAGTGTCCAGTGTCTCTTCTTAATTACAGCAGGCAAATCTAGTTACTTCTTCTGATCAATCTCAATAGTTAAATAAATCCTTTCCGGGCAAAGTGCAATCTTAAATATTTCCACAAGAGCTTTTTTTATAATATAAGCACATGGTATAGGATACACCAAATAAGAAAAGAGAATCACTTTTAGTAGATGGACAACTGTAATAGAAAAATGTTTTTATGTTTATTTATATATGCTCTATTATTTTAAACAGAGCTGATAAATCTGAAGCCTTTTTACTAAAAAATCATCTCTTCCTCTCAATTTCCCCTAGCATATCCCCTGAACTTCCGTGTTTTTTTAAATATGTATTTATTAGTGTACATGTTTATGTCCCAACATATACTCGGAGTGTTCCACATTACCCATAATACTTAGCTGTATGCCTTGAAAATAGATAGCTAACATCGAGTTCCTGCTATGTGCTGGATGCCATTCTAAAAGTTTTTGTGTATTAACTCCCTTAATTTTCAAAGGAGACGAAATAGGTACCACTATCATCTTCACTTTATAGAGAAGGAAACTAACTCAGAACAGTTAAGCAATCTAGCCAGAGTCACACAGCCTGAAAGTGGCCATCCTGAATCAAAGCCTGGTTTCAGATCCACTGAACATAACCATTGCCCTGCCTCTGCAGACCCTGAGCAGGTAAATGTCCTACTTTTAGAGTGGGTGACTTTCAGAGCACCAAGTACTTCTTCCTCACCTTTATTACATTATATGTGTTTTCTCTGGTTATTCAATTGATGTCCGCCCCTCCCATTATACCCAGAACATATCAATAGAACCTCTAGTATTTAACAGATGAGTAATAGCAGCTAATATTTATTAAGCTTTTACCATGTGCCAGGAAATGCATCTTATTTTAATCTTCAGGAAGTCTATGATACCTACCAATTTACCTCCACTTTAGAGATGAGGATACTGAGGCAGAGGGAAATTAGATGACTTGCCCAAGATCACAGAGCTAATAAATGATAGAGCCAGGATTTCAACTCCAAGGCCAAACTCCAGAGCTGTGCTCTGGATGAAGGAAGGAATGGATGAATGGAAACCTAGCTTGGAGGAAGGCATATTTGACATGTGCAGAAGGGTGAAGTAGAAACAGAAACCACCATCCAGGCAGGGGACACACGGGTAACATGACACAGAACGTGTGCCTGGAGCGCTCAATAAATACAAATTAACCAGTGAATACTTTTGTAGCCGATTGGTTAAAAGGTTTGTACATGAAATGTTTATTACTAATGCCTTCTACATCTTTTTTTCTTTCAGTGCCACCATGGGCCTTAATCGCCATAGCCATAGTTGCTGTCCTTTTAGTCCTGACCTGCTGCTTTTGTATCTGTAAGAAATGTTTGTTCAAAAAGAAAAACAAGAAGAAGGGAAAAGAGAAGGGAGGGAAGAATGCCATTAACATGAAAGATGTGAAAGACTTAGGGAAGACCATGAAAGATCAGGTAATGTCTTCATTCTGTATTACTTCTTTGATGATTTTATTAAAAGTTAATAAATGGCTTATTATTTTATACCAGATAAGTATAGAAGTAAACAACTTCTGGACAGATGTCACTGTTGTCAAAAATGCTTTGCAATCCTTTCATTCATTACTCAACGTCCCAAAGTGCAATGAAAACATTTGGTAGGGTTTTCCAGGCTCCTAAGCATCTGACCCAGAAAAGGGCATCGACGACTGGCAGGGCCATCTTGACAGGCCCAGCAGACTGGAATGATGCCTGAGTATTTGGATTACATCTGTTCAGCCAGTCTTAATTGCATTTAGAGTTAGAGAAACAGAATCGAGAGTATCTGAATGTTTTCCCTCTTGGGCAGGGTGCCTTTCTCACATTACCACTGTTCATAATCACTGTTAAATCACTCAGACTTATGGCCGTTTATCACACTAGATGAAAATTACCATTCCTATAGATCCATCCACCTCAATAATAGGCGCTCAGGAAGAGTGAGTTAAACAGTGAGTTAAAAGGGAGAGAATTACGAGCTAGTCCTAAAGAACAGGGCATAATTTTAGGGCAAAATTCTTGTTTGGAAGAATTTTAGGGATAATGAAACCACAACACAGGTTATGGAACCCATCTGGCTGGGTTATCTTCCAGAGTCTCAGTAAGCTATTTGGATGTTCTTTACATCGTGGTTTATTTTTATTAAATTAACTGGATGATTTGGTTCAGAACAAAGTTTACTATTAATAGTTATAATTAAATGCCTCTTCAATTTTTTTTTAATCATTTTCATACTGGATATCTTTAAAGAATATTTAATTCATATTAATAACATAAATGTAGAGCTTTTTCATAGAAAGAACACTTTCAATTATCTTTGTTTCCTTTCAAATAATTCAAAAGTTTTATTTATTCCCAAATAGCAACATACATTGACAGTTTTTTTTTTTTAATTTTTCTAAACGAATTAATTACTATTAATTGAACTCTTGACTAGGTGAATCTTCTTAAGAACAATTTAGTCAAGGAGGGCATTTTTAGCACATTTGCATAGTTTCCTAGTTAACCATCCACTCAGGGCCCCAACTCCACTCCCCAGCTTGAGATTTAAACACTTTTTCTCAAAGATACTGTAATGTCTGTTGACAACAATTTCACAAACGCTCTTCTGCACTCACTCAACTTTTGTTTGGTTTCAGAGCTATAGAATGTATGCAGTGCCTGTCTCACACTCAGATGTGTCCTGAGCTCAGAACAACAAGGTTTACATTCTTCTGAGTTTCTAATCACAGGCACAGAAGTTCGACCATAGGGTCCTAATAAGGCTTTTTCTCTTCGGTTAATTTGTTACAGAAAAACTACAATTTGAAAACAGGTCTTGTTTATTTCAACATTTTCAATAACAAGTAGACCTTGACAGAGATTTCTTTAAACAGTTTATTGGGAGATTAGGTGTAAGAACAATGTGCTAGATGGACGGGGACTGAATAATTTGTATGTGAATTTCAGCTCTATCTAAGCAACCTTTTGAGAACACAGCCCTATCATTTTCGTAACTATAATATAATGCAAATGTGATTTTCCCATATACAAGAATTAACAATTAAAAGCACTACATAATGTTAGATTATAACTACAGCATTTTTTTTCTAGCATAAGAAATTTGTTTTCTTCTTTGTGGAATTTGTTCTGTATGATGTAAGATTGTAATTTACAGTATAGTAGTGGTGTTTATTACCCCTGTAATGACCTGGATAAATGACCAAGATCTCAAAATACTACATACAGAGAATTGATGGCGGTTAATTTTTCAATGATCATCTATTCCTTTGGATGAGAGAGGAAGAGACAATAAGTCAAATAAGGAAATATTGGTAGGAAATCAGTGACAGTTTACAGTGATCTACTATTACAACAAAGTATTTAGGATTTCAACCACTCAAAAAGATCTCATCATTTTAAGTAAATTACTTGTCTATGTAGGATTTTATAGATCTTATTTTAATTTATGAACTATTAAATGTACAAAATGAAATATCATTTGGACAAGCAAAAATAGGCCTTATCGGTAAACAGTTACGTAACAGTAGCTTATGCTACTTTTTAAGGCAGGCAATAGTAGCTAATAATGGGTTCTATTGTTTTATGAAGAGGAAGGATGAAGAAGCAAAATAGAATGTGCAGTTTTAAGAAGTACATCACATGGTGACCATTCAATCATCCAACTTCAGAACAGCCTAAGTTTTGAAATTCAGTAAAATTCTTAACTAATTACATTTTCAGAATATTTTAAACAGTGTATTGATGTGAACATGAGGAAAACAAATATAGTCTATGGCTCTCGTCGAAAAACACAACAGATGTGAGAGGCATTTTAGACATGATTTCTTAAGATACATAGGCTCTAGGCAACCAGGAAGTTTTCACCATTTCAATCTATGTAAGAATGGACAGAAATTCAAATTCCAATGTTCATGGCTAACTGTCTCTATGTTAAAATTTTATAATCAACAGACTTTTAAAACTCCATAATGACAACAAACTCACTAGTAACAGTGTATTTATATAACATAAGATTTATATATAAAGGTTTTGTTTTTGTTTTTAATTCCTGGAAGCTTGAGAACACTGAAAATGCAGAGGGACAATATCAAGTTGCAAAGTGATAGGTCTGGAAAGGTCATTTCTCCATGGTTTTTGCTAATGTGTGTGGATCTTTTAATTTTTATTTCTTCCTTCTATGTCCCCCTTATCTGTGTTATGTCTCATGACTGTTCTGGACCCCCCCCTTGCGGTAGGTCTCCTCTGCTCTTTAGAAACCCCTCGTCAACGCTCCAATACATTTAGTGGCCTGGCAGCTGGGGTTCCACAGCTCAGGGTGTACCATTCTGACACACATCAAGAGGCTGAACTAAATTGATTTTTTTAAATAAATAAATAAAAGAAATCTGTAATAAAAAAATAAAATAAATTGATTTTTTTTTAAGATAAAGGGTTCTCATTTTAAACATTACTAACTGATTAAATAGAACAGTATTAGAAAGCTCAAGTTTTTAAATTGATGGGCACAGAAAGAAAATTCAGTCCCTTGTGCTACCTTTTGTAAGTGTGCCTTATCAAATCCAAACCTGAACAATTTCTCTTAGAAGAGCTTCTCCTTCGGATGGTTGTAAAATGACGCACCTTTTGAATGTCGAAGCAAGCCAGAAGCATGTACACTAAATCTTTGAAATTTAAAACAAGATCTGATGTTCCCAGCACATAGCTTTCGTGACTGCAATTTAGCAAACCATCAAAACTGCTGGGTTTACAAGCATTTTCCTCCGCATTTTGTTGAGGGGTAGTGGGGGTGGGTAGAGGGGTACTGCTCTTGAGATATTATAATAGCTACTGATGTCATAGGTCTGAATTTAATGTGATGGTACAGAAGACATCCTGCTTAAGCTCAGCCTTCAGGACAAGAATAGACTTAATCACTTCGGTGATGAACAGTGGCACTGAGAAATTATCAAAAATTTAGCCCTATTTCATACAGAATAATTGCAGAGATGGTCCTGCACCTTTTATTAGGGCAAAAACCACTTAAGGAAGAAGGAGATTTAATATCTCAGCTATTTCAAATTGCACTGGGCTGAAACATGATATGTAAATTGTCAGTTCTGAAAGAGACTTTTGAAAAAGTATTTTAATCCATGAATTTTTTTTTATAATTATGATAGAGTAACGTGTAGATTTTTCGACAGAAATACGTCCTAAGTAGCTTGCTATTATTTTTAAAAACTTAAAATCTTATAGGGAGACAATTTACCTAAGCTGCAATTTTCTAAGCACATCTATGGGAATGGTAAAGACTAACAGACAGCTAAGGTTTTGAAAGGGCAATGTGATTTCACTGCCTCAGCTCCCCTAATTAAACTCAGTTGTCTTTTCTGGTCACTTTACTAGCATGTTCCCTATAATGACCTATCCCTCGCCCAAGTTAAAAGATTAAATTTTTAAGTAATTAAATTGTTTCCTGCCTTTGGCTATCAGGAAACCAACATTTTACTACTCAGGAAAACATTTCGTATCCCAACTTTCCTACACAGATGTAATAATGGTAATTTTTAATTTTCCAAACTCATTGTAGGCTCCTGAAATTTTTCAAGAAGCACAGAAAGGGAGGCACCTCCAACTACAGCTCAACTCTGTTTATATGCTCTTCCCACCCAAATGAGTTCTATTGATACAATGCCACCAAGTCTCAGGTTTTTTTTAGGATCAAATTGGAGTTAGCGGAGTAGAGCCAAATTGGAAAAGCTTGTCAATTTCAGTGCCATTTTGAAGCACCACAGAGAGTCTCTGTGTAAATGCACGAGTGAACAGTAAAGCTTTCTCTCAGCAGAGAAGAAAGACCACACACTCTGGAAGGTGGGAAGAGGCTGGGTGATGGAGCTGTAGTCTGATGCCTCTTGCATTTCTGAGATCTGGTTATACTTCTGCATTTGACTACAAGAATTCTCAGATTTAACCTGCTGACAAGAGTTAAAATTCCTTTACTTTGTCACAGATATAAAGCAGTCTCCCACTCTGCCTTATCTTGACTTCTGTGAGATTCTACAGTCCAGTCACACACACACACACACACACACACACACACACACACACACGAAAGGCAATGAAAATGCCATAACCAAAAACTAGGGAAGAAGAGTTGCAATATACATAACAGAAAAGTTGAGACCACTAAAACACAAAGAGTCTCTAGAAATCAGTAAGAGCCAAACAAAACAATAGAACACTCAGCAAAGGATATACACCAGCAGTTCCCAGACAAATAAATACAATTGGTTACCATGATTTTCAAATGTTTCCATCTCACTAGCAATCAGGGAAATGTAATTTTATCATTTTTAATTTTGAATAACTACATATAGCTTTTAAAATTATTTTTCCTAATTCTCTAAAGCAATAACAATGCATATCCCTAGAAACAAAGCTTACCTAATATTTATAATCTTTATAACCTTTGATTTTCTTTCAGCAAAGTTGTTGTACTTCATGGGAAAATACATTATTTATTTTTATTTTCAAAAGAGAGGAGCATTTGAATGTATTTTGTGGAATGATGAGCTTTCTAGTATTTCATTTTACATTACACTTAAGTTTTAGATTATAAAGACTATTCAGTTGGTCCAAACTGAGAGTTCAGAACCACGATTTTTGTTCACCGATGCAAAATAAACGTTAATGCTGATTTCAGTTTGACAAAATTGCAAACGTAACTGCTTTTATTTTTTTTTTTAATCTCAAATAGATCCATAAATCAATTTAATTCAGCCTAGCTTTCTGTGGAGCTGTTACAAAAATAAAATGTTAAATTTCAACTGGAAGTGGGGTAGATTTTCCTCTAAACATGCATTTGCTGGTGGCATGTTTTTTCCACTTTTTCCATAACCATTATAAATGTATATGTGAAACATAGGAAATTAAAATTCTTTGAGAATCACTTATTCAGCTATCTTTCTTATAGGAAACAAGGCAAGAAAAGGCCACTCATTTCATATAAGTTCTCCACTGCATGTAACAATGATGTTTTACATGATGCTGAGCTTAGATCTCTTTAAACTACATGAATGTGAAATCTGGCCTGGTTAATAGCATGTTTGTCATACTTCTGAAAGAAGCAGTTTTACCAAAGCCAAACATGAATCCAAGTCGACATTTTGTCTGCAACAACTTTACATTTTTCGCTTGCAATATTCTGAGGGGCTTTTCCATCGCTTTCATGTTGCTTGCTGATTGGGGAAGAAAATTCCGTGCACAAGTGGAATTTTAAAAATATATAAGCAGCAAATGTGACTGTGTGTCAGACAAATGAATTTCCAGCATCTTAGTGCTTGCTTCTAACAGCTTGGAAGTATAACCACAGGCCCAGGTTGATATGGGTTTCAACGAATTCACCTGAATTCACATATACTTCATTTCCCTACTCCTAGGCTCTAAAGGACGATGACGCTGAAACAGGATTGACTGATGGGGAAGAAAAAGAAGAACCCAAAGAAGAGGAGAAATTGGGGAAACTTCAATATTCACTGGATTATGATTTCCAGAATAACCAGGTCTGAGAGGGGTGGGAAATGACTTCTAATTCCATTACGTTTTCTGAAATTACCAAGTAGAAATTGAAGCAAGATACTTCTTAAAACATTTCGTTTGCTGAGAAGGGAAAATGCAATTATCAAAGCTATTGATGAAATCATTTCTAAGTACAGGCAGTCCCCTACTTGCTAATTTAACTTCTGGTAATTAGAATTCACAGTATTCAACCGATTACATCTACTTATGGCACTTACTGCAGGCAGGCAGAATACAAATGAACTTGCAGATAGTCGTTCTGATTCTGACAGCTCCCAGCCACAGTCTCACTCCTACCGGCCCATCAGCCTGAGCTACAACAATATCCCTTGGAATTCATGGAATTCGATCCCAACAGGGCAAGGAACTACTGAGGTAAACCACCATTCAACCAAAGCTTTAAAACAAAATCTAACTGTTTGATAAGGAATCAAAGATGAAAAACTGACTGCCTTCCATGAATTTCAAAGGCAGAAATGCCTTCTGTAATACCATGATACTAGGTAAAATTCCTAGCACCAATGAGTTAACCGTTCTAGGAAAGGAGAAAGACCAGCAACTTGATTTCTAGTGCCTGTGACTACTGCCCAACAGGTGTTAAGGAACTGAAGGCAGTGACAAAATAATCACTCCTGCTTCAACTTCTCAAAAAGCTGTGAAGTGCCACCTAGATGGATGATAATTTAAGCTACCTTTTATTAACCGCATTAAAGGTAGCTCAAAGAAAAATGTTAAAAAATCTCTACATTAAAAAAAAAAAAAACCCTTCTAGGACCCACGAAATTGACCATGTCCCTTTACCTTCTGACTTGTTAAATGAAAACGCTAGATAAGAATTAGTGGAGGGGCGCCTGGGTGGCTCATTCAGTTGAGTGTCTGACTCTTGATTTTGGCTCAGGTCATGCTCTCAGAGTCCTGGGATCTGCCAGCATGGGGCTCAGTGCTCCACAGCGGGAGTCTGCTTGAGGATTCTCTCTCTCCTGCCTCTCTGCCCCTCCCCCCCACCCACGCTCATGTGCACGCTCTCTCTCTCTCAAATAGATAAAAACTTTAAATAAATTTTTAAAAAAAAGAATTAGTAGAATCAGCTGAATAAGAGATCGAGCTCTTAAGAATCTTTAGGACAATGTCCTTGTCTGACAAAGGGAATTTTAACTGTTTTGCTTCACTTATCTTTTTGGATGAGGAAGAAGTGATACTTGTTAATACATTTACTACTAATGCAGCTTGTGTTATTTCACTGATGTTGAAATAACGATGTTGATGAGAAATGAACATTAAAAAAAAAAAAAACACCAAAGCTCAGCTCTGACAACCAAAGTCCAAAGTCAGTAAGACTGGGAGAGTTCTATGTAGTTGCAAGAATTCTGGGTGGTATTTAGAAATCAACAATTTAAATAATGTCTTAACTTTCTGAATTTCTAGACGGTTCCTCATGAAAAATGTATTGATATGCTCTATCATACTAAAAAAATTTATTTGATCAGCTTCATTACAGCCCTGGCTAGTTATTTCATAACACATTCTAGAAAGCTGCATTTTGGTTACAGATACAAGTTTATAGGTATGGATTTATACACATTTAAAAATATACCACTTATAGTTAATTAAATAGGACATTTGAGATCATTTCTATCCCAGCTACCAAAATTTGACAATCAGGAGTTGATCAAGAGCAAAACTTCCTAATATTTACATATTCTGATGAAAATGAAGGTCAACACTAACATGTAACATTTTTTCCAGAAACTTAACGTGACTTTATATATGTATCCAGTATTATTTTACTAATTTATTCTACTTTCATATTATCCAGTAGAAATCTAGTGGTATCTCATCCTCGTTAGTCATAATTTTGAAACTTCTAAGTTAACTGGAGTATTTTAAGTATTATTTATAAAGCATCTTTAAGAAAATTGCACTGATTTTTTTTTTACTCAGATATAATGAGTGCTTTTACTGTTCCCCTTCTAGCAAACATCAAATTTTTACAAAGGTATTTTATTCTGAGGATCTAGAAGATTCTACCTGATGAAATATTTTTTAATTAGTATGCATCAATTTTTTCCAAGTGTTTTCAGCTAATCTGATTTATAAAATGGTTCCTATGAGTCATGAAAAGATAAAGTCTGAGGAATTTTATTTATTAAGCTGTAATCAAATATACATGTTTGCTTACCAAAACTAAAAGTCAACCCTAAAATGCTCTAAATGAGCTTTCATGGCAGAGGGAAATGTGATACTTGTCTCTCAAGCAGAAGGGGAGAAGGCGGGGTTAGAAGTAATTCCACCCCTTATCAACAAAATATCCAAAAATCTTTAAACTATAAGTTATCTAGGTTTAAGGAGTTTAGGTTATAGCACTAGTGCATTCCCTGCCCAAAAGAACACTCATTTCAAAAAGTGAGAAGGAGAAAATAGAAACTTGCTTATTCACATTGCTATCTACAGGCAAATTCCAAATACCAGTGGCAAAGCAAGAGACAAACTGTTTGCTTTACTACTCGTGTCTTTATAATCTGATGTCTATTTTAGCTATTCTTTGACCATCCGTATTTTATATACCTACAATCCAGCACTCTTATTCCTACTGTTGTTATGATGATGTCACTAACATATTGAGCATTAAAATGGAAACAACAGTCATTCAGAGTATTGGTCCTGGTTAAAAATTGAGCCAACTAGCCAAAGCGCTCTTACAAACATGGTAGGTCAGTTTTACAAAAAATGAATGTGACTTTTTTTTTTTTTTTTTAAAGAAAGTGAATTGCATTTCCACTCTATTTGGCTAAAAAGGCACAGGCTCAAATTTTTAGGCCTGATGTGAAAAGCTATAATGTAACCACATTTACTGACAAGTATGTCTTAAATAACCTTGAGTAAGAGTCTACTTTTGTTTCCCATGGGAATATAAGCCAGTCTGTTGATACAAAATGTCTGATGACAGAGCATCTGGAAGAGTCCACTCACACCTTTTATTTTCTTACCAAAAATAACAATGCCAGCCTACACTCACATTCATAAGTAAGACAGGAATGTATCACTGAGAAAACAGACATGGAGAAATCTCTGCATTTGAAAAAGAAAAATCAGAAACTTAGTCACTTAGCATTAAAAACCATATCTGTAATTTTACATTCATTTATGTGAAACCGAAATTATACTTCTTTGACTCCATGTCCTAGATTTAATTTCAGAATAAATAATAACTTTACTGTAAGTTAAAATAAAAAGTAGGCATCATACAAATACAGGTCAAATATGATAGAAACTTGCTTATCTTATTTTTATCACAAAATATTACCCAATTTCTAAGAAATTTCTATTTTGCTGGTTTGAAGCTTTGAGTTCAGAATAAAAATTTCCTACATTATAATCACAGACTTGTTATTGTTTAACAATTTATTTCCACTTACAAATCACGCCCTGGAAAGAAAAATAATGCACAAGGGCTTTTAGCAACTGGAAAGTTATTTGATTGCAACCCTTTTGCAAATATGACTTCCATATTTAACTGTAATCAGCAACCTTTTAAAAAGCCTCTTTTGTGCTGAAAACCAGGCTTCCTAGAGCCTGCATCTGTCATAATTAGGTTTCTGAAGTCTATATGGCTTGCTTCATTTGCCTTCTGTGTTTAGATTGATAAGAGAAATAGTTTATTAAAAGCAAAGAGGAAGAGAGAGAGAGAAATCACAATATGCAACATCGCGAACAAGTCAATCTTCTCCAAAATGTCCACCAATGCTTATGTTTGCTGTATTCTGTCTCTCATTTCAGCTGCTGGTAGGGATTATCCAGGCTGCTGAGCTGCCCGCCTTAGACATGGGGGGCACATCGGATCCCTATGTGAAAGTGTTTCTGCTACCTGATAAAAAGAAGAAATTTGAGACAAAAGTCCACCGAAAGACCCTTAATCCTGTCTTCAATGAGCAATTTACTTTCAAGGTATTTTTTTTTTTTTGTACTTACTAATAACTTTTCCTCTGTGGTTTTCAAGACCAATCTCATCCTGACACATACATAGACGTGCACATGGCCCCTTGTTCAGAGGCTCACAGATGAGTTTGTTCAGAATATTCAAAATTCTTAACTTCAGTCCAGTGAGGATTCTGTACTGCATTTAGATGTGGTCAAAGTGGGATTCGGCTCAGCCATTTCAGAATAGAATATAGCCTGGAAGATGACGGGGCTGTCATTTCACATCTACAAAGGAAGGTCAGCTATCGGTGAGCCAATAGACTTGAACGTGTCCCCCTCTCTAAAATAAAGCCCAAGGAAGAATGAAATTATTCTTTTTCTAAGTCTCAAAGTTCCTGAAAATAAACCACAATCTCAGAACCGAGTAAGCTGTGTTCCACTGTTTAAATGGTACAAATTGGTTTTATTCTCATTGCAAAATTCTGTGTATACAGGGGCAATCTGAGCACACAGAAACCATTCTTAACCTATCAATAAAAAAGGATAGGAACCCCTTGTTTTTGCACATTTCTAGCATTTTCCCTCAACTGTCATCTTTTCCCTAGTGTTCTTCATCTTGTTGAGACACCTCAGGTGACAATCACCAAGAAAGATTCTGGCCATAAGATAATAACTGGACAGGAAAACGTGCTCTGCGGGCCTCGGGCATCTCTGCATACACAAGTTCCGTAGCTCTTGTCTTGAAGTCATGCATAAAAACAGTGCTTTGGTAGCTATCTTTAATATATGAAAAAAAATTTTTAATTCATTACTTAAAATAATACATTTCTGAAAAATGAAAGGTCTGTAAATACGCCAGCAGGCAGATTCAGAATCCCTCCTCTATCAGCCAGCCTTTGCGAAAGCATGTGCCTCAAGTTGGCAAATACTGGGTATGAAATAAACGGATGAAACCAAGGGCATGAGTCATTTTCTCAAGCCCTGTTTCCAATTTCGTAAAAGAGCAGTGTCTTTCTCTTCACTCTGAAATTTGAGGTTTTAAGACAAAAAAAATCCCCAATGTCTTGTCAGTAATCTTTTCTAAAAAACTACACTTTTCTATACCCAGAGAGTTCATTTAGAGTAGCAATAAAAACATTCTGAAACTACTCCACTTACGAAGAACTAATCACTACAGCCAAAACACCACAAAACAAAATGAAAATAAAACTAATAAAATATTGCAAATGGTAATCACAGTCATACTATTTGACTATGTTTTAACCTCAATTTAGGTCAGCGTTTTCTAACCATGATTTAGTAAGCAGATTCTTAAATTTGTTGATTTACTAAAGGGGGCTTTCTGGTTTGAGTTATTCATGTTAATTTAAAAAAAATGTATTCCTAAAATCTGATGAAGAATTTCTGTGGCCTCATGAAGTTTAATTATTGAAATTTTTAAATTGCCTATAAAATTTTATCAGGTTCCATTTTATTTCAAGAATGTTGATCAAACCATAAATCAACCCAAAGTGTAATATATTTTGATACACTTAAGAACCATGCTGCTGTTTCCAGAGAATTAGTTAATTTCGCCAGTAGACCGTGTAGATTACGCGTCTTGAAATGCCAATAGGCAAGATGATAGAACAGAAGCACAACAGTTTAAAGAGGACAAGCTTTAAAACAGAGTTCAAATCCACTTGACATGAACTTGACATCCCCAACCTAAGTGTTGCTTCTTTTCCTCAAAACAAATTCCCACCTGAAGGAGCTACTAATCATTCAAATACTATAGAAGTGCCTACTGTGTCAGCACTCTGCTAAATGCCTCAAACAGCCCTGGGAAGTGGGCCCTACTATTATCACTATTTGGTAGATGAAAAGTGTGTAGTTGGTTCACTTGCCCCAGGCCCTTCAGCCGGAAAGTGGGAAAACCCAGGCCCGGGCCTGCCAAACCCCAAGCCCAGGTTTTCTGACTAAAGTTATTTCAATAGAATCACCAAAAAAAAAAAAAAAAAATCCGGAGTAATTTCAGAAATAAGATGAAATTTCTCAGAGTTTATCCCTACTCTAAAATTCATCTCTTCCTTTGAAATTCAATTTTGGGAAGGGTTTATTTTTTTCTTCTAAAATGAAAAAGGTATTGTTCCTCCTTTTTAATCAAAGTATTTTAATCAGATTCCCAATAGATGACAAGTAAGTGACAAAAAAACTTTTGAAAAACTAGAATTTCTTATACAGTTATAGTCAAATATGCTTCCTTCCCCCTCAATATATAGAGTTCACTGAGAAATGTTTGAGGGAGCAAAGACAACCATTTGCACCGATAAATAAAAATTGATCAAAACTTCAATACAGGTCTAAACAATTTCTTAATTAGGCATTTCTACCCAATTACTGAAGCGTAGCTTACTTAGATTGCACTACTTTCCCTGAATATTAAAAATGTCACTAATAAAAATCCCAACCCATAGCATCTGTCCCAGATCTATCTGAACAGCTGGAGAATTCGTCAGTTCTGGGCCTTTTGCCACGACTCATCCTAAAAAGTGTCATACCTAAGAAGGAACTTCAAGATCTATATTATAATGCATCTCTGATATTTAAGACATCAATTTTATAGTCAGTTCCTGTCAATCAGTAAATTATTTTAGGGAGTAGGTGAGGCAACTTGTGAATTTCGTTTCAATCCTTTCTGACTCCTAGCATATCTTTTTATAAATCACTGCTCCATTCAACTGTGCCATCCAAATGGCTTGAAAGAGTTAATAGAACTTTTGAAACAAGTTTTCTACCCCAAATAAGCTGAAAATATAACTGATAACAATAACAAAATATTCTACAAGTAAAACTTACACAGTCAAGCGCAATTCGCTTGGTTTATTCTTCTATCAAACAAATTCCCACCTGATCATTCTAATCATTCAAATGATAAATATTTAAGTGCCTACTGCATGCCGACACTGCTAAATCTTAAAGTGTTTATAGCATGACTAATAGTAAGTCTCATTATCAGTAATACTAATTGCTTCTAAAACTTTAGGATAAAGTGATAAGATGACTATGGTTAAGTCTCTATTTTCTCCCAATTTGAGCCTCAAGCAGTTATTCAAATGATTCCTTTTTTTTTAAAAGCACAATTATCCTCATTTTGTTTCTGCAACTAAATATTAAAATTAAACACTATAACCAAGTCATCCATTTTAAGCATTTTTGTGACCAGATTTTTATCCTCATCTCTTTATTTAGGTGCCCTACTCAGAATTGGGTGGCAAGACCCTGGTGATGGCCGTGTATGATTTTGATCGTTTCTCCAAGCATGACATCATTGGGGAATTTAAAGTCCCCATGAACACAGTGGATTTCGGTCATGTAACTGAGGAGTGGCGTGATCTGCAAAGTGCTGAGAAGGAAGAGGTAAGGAAAATAGTAGCATTTCTAATATGACAAGCTGTACTCACCAGTTGCTACTCACATAAGAACCTATTGAGAGACGCTCTCTACACAGGATGATGTGGGCCTCCAGCTGCTGACAGCTGGGAAAATAGGGTTAAGGGATTGATTGCATCACCCCATTAAAAAGGATACAGTTCTTCTGGGCTTATTTGAAAGAAAAGAGAAAGATCTGTGCCCGCCGTGTCTATAGATAATTTCCGGGACACACACACACACACACATGCCCACTATCTGCTTCTAAAAAGCTTACAAAATGCCAGACACGCACACATCTACTTCTTTAAAGTGAAAAATCATCTTATTCTTTGTATCTTTCCACAATCATTTCATGTTTTCTACATAGGTTATGTAGCTATTAAACAGAAATAAAATAGCACTTTTCCCTTGATTATGTCTGCATATCACAGACCATTCATTGTTTCCCCTACAGATATCAGAGCATGATGGGTGGAACATCAAATATAATTCACAAAGGCTGATATTAAATCCATTTTTTAAATGACTCACATTTTTATAGTACTCTTGTTGTTTTTTCCCCAGTTTTCATAGTTCAGCCCAGGATTTTTCTGTGATTTAAAAAGGGAAGTTCAATATCTTTAGTGCATTTAAACTAGATAATAATCAATTCGATTTGATTATGCTAGGCCTGCCTAGTGTTTTTTTGTGCAAATGTCTCAATAGGCCAATATCAGAAAGGCAAACAACTCTAGCTTCCCTGAATTCCTAAAGCAGCTCTTTTCTCCAGCCATTTTTGGGGTCCTGACAATCCCTTGGTTGATTATAAGCCCAAGAGATTGTCAACAGCCTCCTTCAGTGAGGCTCCATAGAACAGTGTCAAGTGTGATCACGTCGGGGCCACCAGGGAGATCAAAGAGAGGCCCAAGCCCTCAGAGAAATTCAACCAAGCCCATCACCTGGGAGTCCTCTCAACCCAAGATTTTCTGTGACCAATGTAACTAAGTGAGGTTTTAGAACAGGTTTGTTGATTGCTGTACTGAAATCGAATCTTATTAGTCCTCCAAAATTATTATGTAGTTGTAAAAAAGGAATAAAAGGTATTTGAGTTGAGCTCTGCTTTCCTTTTGGAAAGAAAGATATATAACTTAACCAAATATGTTAGTCGAAATTAGATTCGTGGATACTGAAATCAATTTAGCCCCACTGTGGATATCATTCAAAACCCACCCAAGGATAATATTGAGTTGGTAAATTTTGTTATTTTTATAAATAGTTCTTCTCTTTGAGTGAACTAGTATCAATATTAAATCCAAGATCTGTTTGAAAAGAATCACTTGATCATAACGTTTCTATTGAAGAAAGTAATGAGCTATTTCATTGAATTATTTTATTTGACTGAAATATTTTACTTTGTATGTTCCTTGCAGTTGGGGTGCAAAGTGGGACCGTAACAAATATTCATTAATGGCAAGGTTCTTATTAGTTGACTGGTTAATGGTTAGCTTGTTGGTTGAGAATCAAAATATGACCCACTCATGCTTCACAATGGCTACCTGTCCAGAGTTCATACTCCCCACCTTCACCTGATAACTATCAAGCAGTATGGTATTCCAAGATCACACTGGGTTTCTGAAAAGTTGGCAAATATTTTTGCCTGTGTTAAGAAAATGTTTCAGAAAAAAAAAGAAAGAAAAGAAAAAAAAGAAAAAAGAAAGAAAGAGAAAGAAAGGAAGGAAGGAAGGAAGGAAGGAAGGAAGGAAGGAAGGAAGGGAGGGAGGGAGGGAGGGAGGGATGGAGGAAGGAAGGAAGGAAGAAAGAAAATGTAAAAGCCATCAAGCAGTTTTCCTCTTTCAAAAATTCTTTGAATACGGGCAGAGTTTGAGACTTGACAGTAAGCTGACAGGCTTGACTCTAGAATCTAAAAGAGTAGATAGACTGCCCAAAAAGAATCACATTTTTCTTCTCACTCTCTTACTTGCCCTCTTTCTCTCTCTTCTATTTCTTCCTTTCTTCTTCCATGTCTTCTCTCCCTATCTAAGAAAAAATATGTGGATATTTACTATATATTGCTACATTTCCGGAACTGTGTAGGTACTAAACAAAGTGAAACAGGTAGACACTGCTCCTGCTTTCATGGTATATGGTGTGGTCTCCTTTTCCTTCCTCACGCCAATCTTTGCTTTGCTTATTGTCAGTGACCCTGGTTTCTGGAAATAGTCCTGTCTGGAAGATCAAACACTCCTGCGTTTCAATTCTGACAAGTCCATTTACCAGCTCAGAGAACTTGGACATGTCACTTAAGCTCTCTAAAATTCAGTCTGTTGATCTAGAAAGTGGTTGACCATTATCTACCCCTTGTCTTACAGATTAAGTAGGAGAGAGTATAAAGTGCCCAGTATAGCCTGGTATGTGTAAGTGTCCAATAAGCAAGAGATCTCCCATTCTTTCTTCTTGGCCAATCTTTTTTGTGTTCTTTCACTTTGTTTTTACCTCCCTATTCACCCTGGCCTTTTCCCTCTATCCAAATCTACTTCTCTCTTTTTCTCACCACCATTGTATTTACCGAATGTCTCTGTAAGTTTTTAATGGTAAATAATTCTACAACTACATTTTTAAACTCTTGAGCCTTTCCTCTTTGATATCAACTTAGGAATAGTAATTTTTGGTTTGAAGTTGAGTGACTATTTCCTTTTATCATGATATAGGAAGCCTCATAAAACAGATGTCTGGTTTATGAACTATCTCTGCATGACTAGAACCAGATATAAAGTTCCTCATAATAAATGAAGTAAGATTCCAATCACGTTCTTATACCTGAATAAGTACTTATTCTCACTGATATATGCTCTATTTTTTTTCATGCTACTGTCCATTAACCACAGAAAATTATAGCTGTGTGAATAAATTGTAGTCTCAGATTGACTTTGGTTCTCACAAATTTAAAGATATTGTTTTTTCCATTTTACATCAACATTCTGTTCATGATTTTCATTTTCTTTTATCTAACAGTATTAAGTGTTGTTTTAAATATAATGAGTGAGGGGCGCCTCAGTGGCTCAGTTGTTTAAGCGACTGCCTTTGGCTCAGGTCATGATCCTGGAGTCCCGGGATCGAGTTCCGCATCGGGCTCCCTGCTCGGCAGGGAGTCTGCTTCTCCCTCCGACCCTCCCCCTCTCATGTGCTCTCTCTCTCTCTCTCTCTCTCATTCTCTTTCAAATAAATAAATAAAATCTTTAAAAAAAGAAAGATAATGAGTGAAATGGGGAAGGAATTCAAGAAACAGCTTTGGAATCTAGAAACTGAACCATTCATCACAGTAGTCTGGTTCAGGTTGACACTTGGATTTAAGCAGGTTAAATCCAACCCACTGAGATCCAACCCTGTGATTTTGGCTTTGTTGCCAGAAAGTAAAAAATTATAAAAGTCATAAGATGATGAAGCAATTATGTAAGTTAAAAAATTGTTATTTTAGTGATCAACTAAATGTGCAAGCAATTTAGGGGGGAAAAAATGGAAGTAGCCTTATCTGGAAGTGACCAAGCACATGTTGAAAATGTAAAGGTGTTTGAAAGAGATAAGCTATGCCAGGAAGAGCCCTAACAAGCACACGGCTCCCACTGTTAGATTCCAGCCCCTAGGAAAAGCATCTCTGACCAGGTTTCTATTCTGACTTGATAAATTTCCATGACACAGTCAAAGCCACCTTACTGGTTTAAGTTCACTCAAGTTCTCTCTCCTTCCACCTCCCAACAGATGAAGATGGAATTTGACTTTACAGACCACTAGACCTTTTTCTTCCTTTTGTTTCTTTAAAACAGAAATGTACATCCTCTGAGTGGAGACACAGTAACATAAAGCTTTTCCTTATTTTCCCTTTTTTAGTATAGGGCCTCAAAAATCATCCTTTTACAAAAGGTTTTTAATCACCCATTTGCAAAAGATTTCTACTGTGTATAAGCTCAGGCTATGTTTTTGAGATTTTCTTTTTAATCATTCAAAAAATATTGATGCCGCCCACAGGTCAACCCTGAACCCAGCCTTCCTACTTTTACAATAGTCCATTAAAGTGATACATCTACTTAATTACTTCAAATGTTACAATCAATGGCTATAATTCCATTTTTCTTTTTAAATTTTATTTATGATTTTAGAAATTGTCTCAGTTCTGCACCCCAGCATCAGATATATTTTTAAAGCACTTAGATCCTTATTTTTTTAGCATTTTATCCCTAATTTTTTAAATGTATTTTTAGCATTTTGTCCCTTATTTATTTTTAACCTCTACTACTACTTATCTCTAAAGACAGCATAAGAAATAGATACTACCAGAAAACAACTGAGCTTTTTTTTATTTTTGAGCATATCTGTCTTATGACTTTACCAGTGCTGGGGTTTTTTTTCCCTCCATTAGAGAATAAGTCTATCACCTCTGGTTTGTGTAGAATTCGTTAAAGAGTAATTTTTAAATGAGATTCTGTAATCCAGTGCAAATGGAAAAAAATTGATTGCTGAATTAAAGCTAGTTGGGACATAATTTAATTAGTATCCAAGCAGAAGGGAAGAGAAACTACTTTAGTGTCTTAATAGAAAATCAATTTTGCAACAAAATTTCACATTTTTAAGCCTAATTAGAAAAACATTTACTTCACAGAAAAGCATTTGGACAATACATATTCAGTCAAATGGCAAAAGTTATTCAGCCTCCAATGGTCAATTACTTGATATTTCTTTGGAATGGGTTAAAGTCATTATTCCTTGTGACATCTTTTATTTCCAAAGATCATAAAAGAACTGATGTTATTTCTAAGTATACTTAGCAGTCAGAGGATAACTCATACCATTTGAGAATCTCTGCACAACAAATCAATGCCCTGAATGGAAATCCTCACAAAAGGTTAACTGGTGGAATTTTAAACATGGATGCCAAAAATAACCTTCCTTGTCATTCACAAGCTATCACATTAGAGAAATCCAACAAAGACACTTATTTTGATCCATAACATTACAGAAAGTTATATTTATTTGTATTTGTTTCCTTGTTCATTGCCTATCTTTCCCCCCAAGACTATAAGCTCCATCCCAGCAGTGGCCATACCTATTGTTCCCCACTATGAAGCCAAGTTTGAGCACAGAGGCAAGCACACAGTAGGTGTGCAGAAATATTTTTGCTTGAAGGAACGGGGGAAGATGTTTATTATACTGTGAAATATTTCAAAATTCCCTTTTTAAAGTCCATATCAGAGCGCCTGGGTGGCTCAGTTGGTTTAAGCGACTGCCTTCGGCTCAGGTCATGATCCCGGGGTCCTGGGATGGAGTCCCACATCGGGCTCCCCCTGCTCTGCGGGGAGTCTGCTTCTACCTCTGCATCTGCCTGCCACTCCCCCTGCTTGTGCGCTCGCTAGCGCTCTCTGTCAAATAAATAAATAATCTTTAAAAACCTTTAAAAAAAAACAAATGAAGTCATATTAATAATAGTAATTCTGTTCTTGTTTTAGAAATGAAGTCTAGAGTATTCTGAAAGCCTATCAACAAAATATCCTAGCATTAAACAATGAAAATGGTTTAATACCTTTTTGGGTATTTTGGTCTGTTTTTTTTTTTTTTTTTCCAAGATTTTATTTATTTATTTGAGAGAAAGAGAGAGAGCACGCACATGAGCAGGGGGAGGGGAAGGGACAGAGAATCTCAAGCAGACTGGGGGTCCAATGTGGGGCTCTATCTCATGACCCAGGAGATCATGAACTGAGCCAAAACCAAGAGTCAGATGCTTAACTGACTGAGCCACCCAGGCACCCCGTCTGTTTCTTTTAATTAAAAGAGAGGGATGATTAGCAAAATCACTGTTACTGCTTTTGTTGATGGTCATAAAAATGATGGTAAGTTGTTAAGGTTTATTCAGTATGTTGTTCTTCTCTGTAACGTTCTTGTCACCCTGTTTCCATAATGCACAGAGAGCTTGTGGTTTAGCTTAGTTTAACTTTATTTAAAGTTAAAGTTAAAGCTATAATGTAAGTCTCCACTTGCAACATGGAAATTTACCCAGAAGGAAGTGGAAAAGAATCAGCTCCAAGGAGAATTCAAAGAATGTGAACAAATATCTAAATTTATCATAGAGTATTTATTGCTAGTCAGATTTATAACATAGATATGATACAATGGTATTGAGTTGTCTTATATTAAGACCATGATGTATTTTAGTGCATTTAGTATATATGTGTTCATTTGATGGGACTTGGAACATAATTCCCTTTCAACTATTACAGAAGTAGAGTTGCCTTTGATTTTTTGGTATGTTTTTTGGCCATCACTATGGTTTACTTGATTTTGAGTCTTTGGTCAGAATTTCAATCACCAATTATAAATGTATCATTGTACATAATAAGTATTGTCTGCTCCATGATGTGGTTTCTAAGAACATCAAAGGAAAAAGCAAATAACTTGAAATATCCTTCTAGTGTGTAGTATAACTTCATTGCCTTTCTAGTTAAGAAGACTTTTCATGCACAAATGGATGAAACCAAATCCTCACGTCACTGTTTCTAAATGAAAATTTAATATCATTTTATTTTTCATTGTGAATTCTCTAGAAAAGTGATCTAAATTTAGACTTTAAAGAATTAAATTGGGGGAGACAGACTCTGGGTATTTTCAAAATACCCTTTGATGACTTTCCATTGTCATCCTTTAACCTGCTGCATTACCCTCCCCCCTTCACAGCTCTCACCGCCCAGAGGCCTGTGTTCCCAGCCCTGCTCTCGTTTCCAAAATTCACCTTCATTAAAACTTACTTTAAATTCTCCACCTAAGCTATAAACACAAATAATAACAGCTACCCTTCACTGAGAGTCTACTGTGGGCCAACAAAAATAATTTTCACAACACTCTTCTAAATTGGATTATATCTGTTTTACAAAATGAAGGGATAAGACCTGAAGCCCAGGAAATTCCGAATCATTTGTCCAAGTTCAGACAACCCATGCCAGAGCCAAAATTCAAACACAGGTCTAAAGCCCACACTGGTTTCTACTTAACCACACCGTCTTCATTAGACGATCTTTTTCAGTCTTTTCAGCCCCTAAAATATAGCTGTAAATTCAATTTAAATGCACCAACAAAAAACCAACTGATGGGAACTAGTTTTTCTCAGCTTTGACTTATTTTTTCAGCATCTTCACATTTGGTCAGTTTGCTTTGACAACTTACAACTGGTGAAAGTCTACGTATATATTTTCCCTCTCAAATATTATAATATATTGCAAATGCATGTAACATAGCAAAAAGAAAAAAACAACAACTCTGGCATTTTGTTTCTTCTTAATACTTCATAAATACTCAGCATGAATTCCTGCCCAAGATACAAAGCCTTCAAATGCAAAGGCACAAACGTGTTATTATTCACTCATGAGTGCCGATGAACTTAATGAAGGCAGAGGAATTTCTCTTTCATTTAAAAAAAAAATAAGTAGAATATAAATTCCCATCCATTCATTTAAAATATATTAAATATCTGTGAATTTAGTATATAAAAGTATATCATAAAGTATATGAAGTATACAAAACAGAAAATTAAGACTCACATATGGGAAGTGGCAATAATGGTAACAAAACTTTACAATCCAAAACAACCAAAGCTTCCAGAAGAGCAGAGTAAGAAGTGTAAATTCAAATGTACTGTATGTTTTAAGAAGAAAAGGTATGGGGGTGCCTGGGTGGCTCAGTCATTAAGCGTCTGCCTTCGGCTCAGGTCATGGTCCCAGGGTCCCGGGATCGAGTCCCACATCAGGCTCTCTGCTCAGCGGGAAGCCTGCTTCTCCCTCTCCCACTCCCCCAGCTTGTGTTCCCTCTCTCGCTGTGTCTCTCTCTGTCAAATGAATAAATAAAATCTTTAAAAAAAAAAAAAAAGAAGAAGAAGAAGAAGAAAAGGTATGGACAGGGAGGCTCCACTGAAGACTTGAAAAAGGTGAACCAGTCTTTAAAACAGAGAATTTGAATAGGCAGAAAGAAATAGAGAATGCCTCCCAGAAGCGAAAAAAAAAATCAGCACAAGCAAGTTTACAGAGTGGAGACCGCCAATAACAGGCCCAGCCCAGAGTGGAGTGAAAGCTTGAACAGATACCCTGCGATTGGGATAAAGGAGACTGAATGAAGTGGTGTAGTGACAGTTTGTCCCTTAATTATCAGATGGATGAATCTAGACTCAGGTCACCAAGTGAACCTTGTTCGTCCCAAGGACAAGAGCTGGACGAGAAAGGCCAGACCCACATCTACACTAAACACTCTACTAACTGCTTCTGTCACATTATTTCATGTACTTCTCGGGGCAGTCCTGTGGGGTAACTCTTCTTATCTCTATTCCACATATTAGAAAACATAATTTGCCCAGTGCCACCCAGAAAACAAGCAACAGAGCACAAATTTAGACCCACGTCTGCCTGAATCACAAGCCCATTTTTCTCTCTCCTCTGCCATATAGCCACTCGGTTGACTGAAGCTCAGTGAGTACAAGGATGCTGTCTCATTCACCTTATCTCCAGAGTCTATCACTGTGCCTGGAACACCTACAGTGCTTAAATATTTCCAAGTGAATTGAACAAATTAGAATGAAATGAGAATTTTATCAAACATACATCCTGAGTTATACCACCTTCAGGGAAGTGATCTTTGAAAGATGCCCAGTTATCCCAAGATACTGTTTATATGGTACCCCAAAATCTTTTAAATTCTATTTCCTCTCTCCAGAAGCCTTTCTCAGTGTACAGTACATTCTTTTCTCCTCAATATTGGCTTCTTTTTGTCTTCCCAAGGTACATTTTATTGAAATGGCCACAAACTATTTAGGGTCAAGTGCGAGTTGATGATCAAATGGAGAAAAATAGTTTTAGTTACTGCAGTAAAATAAGAGGATGGATGTTCTTGTAAGATTTGTCTTCTGACTCCAACCAAAATGTTTTGAGCAGTTCGTGTGGTCTCTCACATGGGTCACTACGGGAAAAATTATTAGGAGATACAAGTTCTGATACATATAATTCTAAGGAATCTGTTGTTATAGAAACTGATGTAGGGGTTAGTTTTTCTTTATAAGAGTTTTCAATTGAATTTTGAATAAAGCAGAGCAGAGTGGTTTAGAAGCATGGATTTTTGAATATAGATTTGTAGAGCAGCAAATGAAGAGTGGGAGTTGAAATGGTTACAAACAGAAAACAAAAGAACAAGAAAAATGACATAGGTAAGAGCAGTCTTGCCTACATCAGGTTTATTATTGAAATAGTGAAGAGGTTTTTGAGTGGGAAGCAACGTGATCGATGCGGGAGAATGTCTAACCCTGTTGTCCCCTCCATCTTCCCCACATTTGGATCTTTTACAATGTAATCCTTTCTGCGGAGTTCATCATATGTTTTGGAACATTTTTTTTTATTATCTTGTTTGTGAATTCTTCAAATTAAATGTTTTTACCTTCTGTCTTACTCCTACCTCACTCTGAGCAGGCCAAATGTTTGTATTGTGAAATCTGTAATCCATTACAATGTGTTACTCTGCGAGGAGATGAAATGTCAGCAATTGAGTTGTACTATGTGTACTACAGAAAAAAGGAGAATGAGAACTCGCTGAAAAACACCAGCTTAAATAATTAAAAGATCAAAGAGAAGGAGCACCCACACCCACACTTACTTGTTTTAAACAAGGCTGTAAGGTTTTTTTTATGAATTTTATGAACAAGAGTCTTTAAATTATTGAGTTACATTTATTCATTTATTCTTTTATTTATTCAACATGTATGTATTAAGTCCCTTTTCTGAGCCAGAGACCATTCTAGTTTTCAGGAATACAACAGTGACGAAGACAGACCCATTAAGCTTAGTCAGTTATACTTTTATGGTGACACAGCACTGTAGGGGAGATTAAAGCTCTAGCCCTGGACTCAACCTACATGGACCCAACCATGATTCCACTTGCTATTGGGCTTGTTACTTAACCCTTCTGTAAAATGGCTTATTACCCACCTACATAAGCAAAGATACACTCTAAGTGAGATCATTCACATGAAGCACTTAGAACAATTCTTGGCACCTAATAAACTGAGTAAATGTTATTCTTATTGCTGGGAACACAGACGAGTGCCCTTCTTTCCTTGCCAGGGGAAAAACCATCACTCTGACCACTAGACCTGTAGCTTTCATTTGTGAAGAGACTTGGACAGACTCAGGGTTCAGAGGGCATTGTCATGCACAGTTTTGATCGAAAGGAGGTGTCTGAGCTTAGACCCCCCCCCCCCGAGAGACTGTGGGGCATGAAAAGAGGTCCTAAATGACAACGCAGGGTAAGGCAATTCAACTCCTAAGCATATACCCAAGAAAAAGGGAGGCACATGTCCACACCAAAAAAAAAAAAGAAAAAAAAACTGTAGGAGAATGTTCATAGCAGTATTTTTTTAACTGCCAAAATGCAGAAAGAACTCAAATTTCCATCAGCTGGTAAATAATTCAACAACAGAGTATTATTCAGCCACACACACAAAAAGGAATGCAGCACTGACAAATGCTACAACAGGGATGAACCGGAATAGGCAAATCCACACACAGAAAGCAGACTGATGGCTGCCAAAGGCTGGGAGTTGGAGGTGGGAGGGGAGGAATGAAGACCGCTAATGGGTATGGGTTTCTTTGTGGGGTAATGAAAAATATTCTAAAATTAGGGAGTGGTGATGGTTACACAATTCTGCAGATACCAAAATCCACCGAATTAGACACTATAAGAGGGTGAATTTTATGTTAGGTGAATTTTATCTCAGGAAAGCAGTTTTTTCAAAAGTGTTTCAAGCACTGAAACCCTAAATATGGAAGCATGATGTTTGATGTTGATCCAGAGCCCCCACGTGAAACCGCACTCAGGGATGCTGGGAGTTCTTTCTGATATTGTTTGAAAAGTGCAGAGAGGTTTCCTCAAAATATTCTAGTTTCCCTTTGAACCATAGCATTTGTCTCCAAGATCATGCTCCTCACCACACGGCTCTTGAGATAAGGTCAACACTAAGACCCCACGGGTTGGAAAGAACGCAGGCCGAGGCCCAGGCCATGTGGTTAGCCAGCGAGAACTCAGGATTCCAACACTGGTGTTTCTGATTCCAAAGCCATTTTCTACTGGTCTGTACCCCTTGAGGTAGGAAGTTTTAGCCTTAATTCTCCTGACATATAAACATTGTTTGAAATATGAAGACTAATCCTTTTACAGTCTGTCTTTACACCATAGCTTCTCAGATTCCCCAAGTCATTTAGTTGCTCTTTTCTGGACTTTTTCTAGCAACATTATGCCTTTTTTGAGGTAGAAACTGATACATAATAAAATGCACTCCTATGAAATGTACATTTCAATGTGTCTTCGCAGTTTTGTTGGGCGGTAAAACCACCACTCCAGGCAAGCTGCAGAATGTTTCTTACCCCCAAAAAAGTCCCACATGCCTCTTTGTCATCAATCCCCAGCCCCTAGAAGTAATCTGTTCTGCTTTTTCTCACCATGGATTAGTTTGCCTGTTCTTGAACTACATATAAATGGAATCATGCTAGTTGGGGTCTAGCTTCTTTTGCTCCAGATGCTTCTGAGATCCTTCATACAGTCTCTCCTTATAACTTAGTGTTCTGTTGTATGAATAGACCACATTTATCCACTTTTGTGTTGATGGACTTTGGGGTTGTTTCCAATTTTGAATTATGATGAACAAAGCTGTTGTAAATGTACTTGTCCAGCTTTCTGTGGAGGTGTAGGTCTCCTGCTTTTTTAAGCTAAAGTGACCAGAAGCCCAGGTAATAGTCTCTATAGGAATGCACTGTGATATTTACTATCTGGGATTCAATAGTATTTTCTTCTCATTTTAAGGGGCCTCCCTGGTGATGCTCAGCTCACTTTCATCTTTGACCCTGGCAGTGTATTATCTGTGCTGTACCGCGCAGTTGGCACCTAGGCCTGTTCTCCAAGTGTGACTGCTTAGCCACCTAATGCTCGTACGTGGAGAGATACCTTGTTTACCTGTTCTGTTGACTGTGCATGTGGAGTGTGAGCTCCTTAGAAGGAAAGTATTTCATAATTTGCACATCATAGGAGTTAGCTCTCAGGAGAAAGCATGGCATGGGTTAAGTGAGGATGTAACTCAGTGTCCAAATCCCATAAACTTTCTGAGCCTCATTTTTTTATATGAAAAATGTAAAATAGATTATGTACATTGGCATTTGAAAATTTTTTGCCCCCAATGGTGTGTAGTAAATATACAGAGTTAGCAACCATTAAAACAACCTAATTTTAGGATATTTCCATCACCCCAAAAAGAAACTTCATGCCCATTTGCAATCACACCCATTCCTATCCCTTGGCCCAAGGCCACTGTTAATCTACTTCCTGTCTCTATGGATTTGCCTAGAGATTCTAGACTTTGCATATCTGTATAGTCCTGTAATATATGGCCTTAAAAAGTCTAATGTCAGGAAGCCTGGGTAGTTCAGTCGGTTAAGCATCTGACTTTTGATTTCGGCTCAGGTCATGATCTCAGGGTTGTGAGATCAAGGCCCCCCCCCCCCCCCCCCGGGAAGCTCCATGCTGGGCATGGAGTCTACTTAAGATCCTCTATTTCCCTCTCCTTCTGCCCCTCCCTGCCCCAAACCCCCTCCCCCCCACCCTCACCTTGTGTTCACTCGCACACTCGCTCTCAAAAAAAAAAAAAAAATCTAATGCCAAATAAATTCCTAAAATAAATAGATATATTGAGTAATGAATCACTGTTTTGTGGGGGCAAAAGTCCATTGTTTACAATACTGTTTAATAGTTTCAGGAGTAGTTTTCGTCTTACTGTGGGGCCGGTGACAGGCAGTCTCAGGATCTCTGGGCCACTCCTGTCCCCCCTTTCCAGATTTCAGGTGCCTTCGGGCAAAGTGGAATGGCACCTGAGCTTTTGGAAAAGCTGATGGAAGAATTCTGTCGGTCTCCTTCAAACAGAACAATCCTGGCACTTGCTGTCTGACAGCTTTATCTCCTCTCTTCCCTGTTCATTGTCTCTTCACAGGAGGAACTCAGGGGACAAACAAACCATTTAGCTTACTTTTTTGTTCCACTTTTTTTTTTTAATTTTTTTATTGTTATGTTAATCCCCATACATTACATCATTAGTTTCAGATATAGTGTTCCATGATTCATTGTTTG
Source organism: Phoca vitulina (assembly GCF_004348235.1). Taxonomy (NCBI): domain Eukaryota; kingdom Metazoa; phylum Chordata; class Mammalia; order Carnivora; family Phocidae; genus Phoca; species Phoca vitulina. Next base: position 3,491,358 of record NW_022589779.1, on the reverse strand, counting down.
TGCATAACACCCGGTGCTCCATGCAGAACGTGCCCTCCTCAATACCCATCACCAGGCTAACCCATCCTCCCAACCCCCTCCCCTCTAGAACCCTCAGTTTGTTCCACTTTTAATGTCCCTCGAGTCGCTAATGATGTGCAATTTTCTCCTGAGATGGCCCGGGATGAATGTCAGAGTGCTCACTGGCATGTCTTTCTGCTGGGCTCCAGGATAGGGCAAACTTTTGGCTTGGAAAACAGGAGAGCCTGGGCCACCAGGAGAACCCAGAGCCCAACAAATCCAGCCATGAGCAAACCATCTACATATACCTTTAAAATGCTTAGAGGGCAGTGTTCTTAGAAGTGATGACTTTCATCCTAGAATGAGCCCCTGCTTTCAACATCCTTTCTGACGATAACTTCTAAATCAGTATCTCTTTTCATGTGGAACACAGTTTACGTTCAAGGACAATTTTCTGGACTTCAGGGAACACCAGAGTGTAGGGATGAGCATTTGGGAGTGAAACACAAGCCCCACGGACAATGCTATTAAAAAAGGAAGACTTTTTTTTTTTTTTTTTTTGGAAAATACTTCTAGCCAAGTCTTCTCATTCTCTAAGTTTCAAACACTTTGGAATGTTGCAAGAGGTTGTGTTTACCAAAAGTTAACCAACTGCCCTTCAGTTTAAAATGTTATTTCTACATAAATAAATCAATATTCTGACAAGGTACTCCCCTGAAGTTTTGCTTTCTGCTAGTGTTTAAGGAGAGAAGGGGGGGAAATTTCTGGAACCAGCACGTCAGGAATAGTCTGTTCTTAATTGTATCTCAGTGTCAAAAAGTGAGATTAGAATTTAAAATAGGTCAAGAGTCTGGAGTTTTAGGTTTTGATTTTAGAACACGTTTTTCAACAGCTTAAGTCAAAGAGGGAATGCAGACAGCCTTTGAAATACTTGCCTAATATAAAATCAACATCAATGTTTAACTTAGATTCTGAGGAGAGACGCGCACGCTCTGTTTGAGGTCACTGACTTTCTAAGTACTATCATACTGATATTTTGTTTATATTGAGGCCATGTTTGAAAATTACATGAGGGTTCTGGAACCTGCATGTCACAGTAGCCTTGCCTAATTTGGGGGGGGGGGAAGTCATTCATGTTTCTATTTGGTACACTGTATTTGCAAAGCTCTGTTACCTGGAAAAATCAGGTAGAGCAAAACTTACCATATTTAAATTCACATCTCGAGTGTTTATATGAGCCAGGCACTGTGCTAAGTATGGAAGCTCATTTACTCCTCACAGCAACACTATGGGTAGGTATGATTATTATCCCAAATTCATAGACAAAGAAGCCGAAACTCAGAGAAGTTAGAAATCACACCTGGTCCTACAGCTAATGGGATGGCTGAAACTCAGATTTTTGTCTGACTCCCAAAACTCATCCTTTATGCTAGACAGCCTCTGAGAATGAGGTTCTAGAGCCCTGTGCTAGGGATATTTTAATCTGCAAACCATGAACACACTGCACACGCCCTACAGTTTGTCTCCCTGACTCTGTTCTCCCAGCTCCCAGGCCACTACCCCGCTGTGTGTGGGAAGCTACAGCTGCCTGCCTGGGTTCGACACCCCTTATTCCCAAGTCTCTGAACTGCTCCCAAACTTTCTGGGTCAGTCTCTGTGGCAGAGATAAATCTGGGGAAGACCCCACAGAAGAGCCCCAGGTTTCTGCTCCCAAGTCTCTCCATCCCATCCTCTGATGTGTTCCATTCCGTCATGCTGCAAGTTCCTGGAAACAGGAAATCATTGCTTCCATGCCTTTCTTTTGCTGCCTTTCCTTACGGCAGGAATGAGGATGAACAGGGAGCAGGATGGCCTACCTTGCAATCATACATAAAACACTAAAGATTAAGGAAACATTTTAATGTTCTCCAAACAATGTTTAGATACACTTGAATGTAAGAATTTTTTTTTTTTTTTGCGCTAAACAAGATACCTTTGTATGCTTAGAGTTCCCTAGGCCCCTGTGATTCACAAAGCAATCTTTAGAAGAAGCTCCTTATTAACACCCTATGAGGAAAATCACATATCGAGCTCTGCAGAATTATACAATTTTTGGTCATTGCTAAAATCATTTTTAAAGAGCCATCTGCCAAACATGGATGATTCCCCTATAAAATAATACAATTTGAAATATGGCACTGACTATCCTTCTAGATTTCCATTTCAAAACTAACTCTTATGAGAAAAAGAGAAAGGACAGAAAAAGCATGAGCTACGTCTCACAAAACCAGATGATTACTAAATGCATGCCATCCCGTTCCCAATTTATTCTTTCTTCAAATCCAAATGTTTCCTATTTTGAAGAAGACATTGTAGCATTCCCACCTAGAGGTTTTCATGCCATCTTTATAGGAGTTACTTTAACCAGTTTCACATACAACTTAGCCAAATTTTTAAATACTATTTATGTCAGGTCTGAATTTTAGTGGGATGACCAGCCTATATGAAATGAGCAGTTGCTGGTATCGTTTTCAATCACAACTTTCAAAGCCCTGTCCCAGGTGCTGCCAGGGCAGGACACCAGATCGAGCGCTCTCTGTATCAGGTGATTTCTGGAGACCTTGATTCTCGCCACCCCCACACCCCCAAACCCAGCCTCTTCCACCTGCTAGCTTGCACTCCCTCTTCAGAAATTCCCTAATTTTGGCATTCCAATTGCTCACCAGTTTCCTTGGGAGGAAAAATAACTTACAAATTCAATTTAAATGTGAAATAAGTGAGTACATTAGCTCCGTGAAATCTCACAAACTGTGTGATAGTTAGCTAAGTTTGCAAATGAAGAAACTGAGGCTCACCGAGGCTAAGACACTGGTCCAAAAATCACATAATGAGGAAGGAGTGACCACATTAAAATCAATGGTTTGACTTGCTCCAAAGTCCACATTAATTATTATTTCTTCTGCTTTTAAATTCTTTTAGAACAAGGACTTCACATCAAATTCCTAGCACTGGGAGTTAGGAATGATTAGAGGAATATATAAGGGACGCTGGTAATGAACTCACAGACATGCAGCACATGACTCTGGTGGTCTTTTCTCTTTTAAAAATGGATTGAGGGGTTGGCTGGGTGGCTCAGTCAGCTAAGCATCCAACTTTTGATTTTGGCTCAGGTCCTGATCTCAAGGTTGTGCAATTGAGTCCCACATGGAGGTCCATGCTCAGCGTGGAGTCTGCTGGAGATTCTCCCTCTCCCTTTGCCCCTCCACCTGTTCGCTCTTGCTCCCAACTCATGCACGCTCTAAAATAAATCTTTAAAAAAAATGGATTGAGGTTTTTCCTGAAGAAGCAATCAGTATCAGAATGGTGCCTCTTTAAATTACATGCGAGTTTGAGTTCCTGTTCTTCCACTCCCGGTGTGGTAAATAAAAGGAAATTGTTTATCTCAGTCACTGTTACTCCAAATACAACAGGACTAATCCTGAAGATAGAAAAGAGCTGAGATGTAGCTAAATATTTAACAAGGCTGATTTAGTTCAGAGCTGCTGTTTGGGGCATTTGGCTTGAGTCTGAGAGAAGTAATTACACCAGGATGTGTCGTACAAGTAAGTCATCAGGGGATGATTTCATGGCAAAACCCAGTACACAATCTCAAGGATCAAACCTCCTTTCAGATCCTCATGTTCTACACCTAATGAATTCAATGCCTTGGGCTAGAACATAAGTAACTGGGAGCAAAAAGCAGCTCATCATTGTAATTTCTACAGGAAGACAATGCTTGGGACATGGAGTGATCTCTGAGTGGAGCACAGAGCCACTTGCCCAGCCATTAGTTAGAGTGCCAGGGCACCAAGTGGGAAGCAGAGGCTGGGAGCAGGTGGGGGAAGAGTGCGGAGCACTGTCTGTCTCCAGCCCAGGTGCTGACCGGCCATCTCTTCTGCACCACCCCGTCCAGTCCTGCCAACATTCTCTAAGAAAAGGCTTCAGGCTGCCACCTCTCTGGATAAAATTGTATGCACCTGATTCAGAATTGAGCATGGAAATGGTCCGTATCCTCAATGCTAGCTCTGACAAACCTCAACCAAGATTGTGTAAACATTAAGCTCCACTCTCTCAAAGAGTTTAAGACCTAAGTTATTCAAACGCATTCTGAGACTGTGACAATCAAGGACTAATCTATCCCCAAATAGAAACTGCTACTGACATCTTCTATGCCTCATCCTTCCAATTAAAAAGCTCTGAGATTACTTTCTTACTTAAAAGGTTGTGTCCGTTTGGATGATCTTTCCTGGCCCATATATTTCAACATGCATTAATTCACATTTGTCCCCCAAAATGTAGATCATTAAGCAAGTGAGGAGTTTAAGATTTATATGATCTCAGTTCTTCTGAGTGTCGCAGTGACTATTATGAATATTGCCTCACATTTGCAGGACACCTCCATATGTGCTGGAGGCCACTGGACTCAGCCCTGTGCTTCTGAACCCAATTCTGCCCTCCCTCACGTCTCAGGGCTGTGGCCTCTGTGGTAGTCACCAATCAGATTTGGGCTCTCATAAAAGAACCAGAATCTCTTTCTCAGAGAGTGAGGGAACTGAGTAATTCGTGTCCATTTCAAATATCCATTTGAGGCAGCTCAGAATGACCTTCTGAAGACACTGAAGTCCAAATACAAAGAAAGGCATTCAAATGGCACATGGAAACCAAAAAGGACCCTCCCGACAGTGCTCAGTGTTGAAACAGATTATCTAAAAGAGCCTAGCTCTCTGGAGGGTTTTTAAAAATAAGAATTGGGACATGGGTCTGTAGTCCTGCTCCAAGGTAAGGGAATAGACAGGGCGATCTCTCTCATGGGATCTAGAAGTCTGGTGATTCACCAAAGAGGGTGTTTAAAAAGCAAAGTCATGAGAGAAACAGAACTATGGCATCAATCTAAATCAAGGCTTACATGGACTTTTTTTTTTTAAAACTTCTAATTCCTCCCTGCATTTTCATAAGCCCTATCCCAGTAGGACATACCCTCTATGATTACTTTGACAAACAATAGTTTTGGTACTTAGGTTTTCAGTCTCTTTCAAAGTAAAGAATTTTTGACAGTGAAAAATAGCCGAAACTGATTCCCAAAGCTCTGGACCACAGTGATAGATTTGAGGAGTTGATTTAGCAAAGTGGGTTTCCATACATCAGCCCCTGGCTGTCTTTTGGGCCACTGCCCATGGGCAGCACAGTCTCCGTGGAAAGTTAGACAAATGCAATAAAAACAGGAGTCATGTCATGTTGACTTTCCTACCAGGTACCTTGTAAAGAAAGGTACCAGGTAAAAGTATTTTTTTTATTTTTTATGTTTAATGAGGGTTCTTGCAACAAAAAGAAAATTCTGTCCAGAGATGGGAAATTTCACATTGTAAAGAGTTCTTGCAAACAGAAGCACTAACAAGCTGAGCCTCCGGCCATCATATCTAAACTAGGAAGATAGTCATATTCGTGGATGCCAACCTACTCTAACTTATTTAAACATAGCAAAATGCACTCAGCATTCAACAGTAAGAAAATGGTTACGTACACTACCACTTAGTGGAATAGTAGACAGCCATTAGACATAATTACATTAAAAAATGCTTTCGTATGTTAGGCAGAAAAAGCAAAATATAGAATTTATATATATGCCTTAGTCGTGTGTCTTTTTAATATTTGCATACGGACAGAGATAATTTGGGGATCTCTGAAAGTGAGAGTATTGTCTTAGGATGCCAAAGATATTTTTGTTCCCATTTTTAACATACATATATAAATATAAATGCACACACGCAACACACTTGACATGACAAGTGACCATGCTTTCAAAATTCAATCTAGTATATTCTGATTTCAGAACAGGCGTTTAAGTGCTCTACCATGAGTTGTAAGAAAATGGGGATCAACTCACCTAATCCCTCCTACATTCCCTTCTCTGCTCCGAATACCTTGATACCAGCTGCAATACAGACACATGAATGGGTTTCCATTTTAGCTTATGTTCAGCTGATGAGTTTCTTTCCCTTGTCCCAAATTAGTTTGCCCCAGAAATTTTCCCACAAATTATTCCAAAAAAGCATTCAGTATTTGCCCTTATGAAATTAGGAAACGGGAAGGTCAAAACAGATCAACATTTAAAATACGACCTAGAGGACCCCTGCAGGACTGCAGAGCTCAAGCTCCACAGAAGCATCACTTATGTCCTATATCACACAAAGTAAGAAATCTGGAAAGGGCTAAGAAAAGCTGTGTGGCTGAAATAAAATCTTGACCAGCAAAGAGAAGTTTTGGTGGTGAATCTTGCCCCACCCCACAGAGGAATGGGGCAAAATAACAAAATGAAGGCTTACCCCTTGGGTCAAAGCAGCAGCAAATATATTGTTAAAAGGCTTTCAACGCCTTTGAGATACCATCACAGAATCATATTGACCTAAAAGACTTCCCTTAAGCGTGGATTTTAAAACACTTGCATTTTAAATGCCAGCTAAGTTCTGGGGTGCCTGGGTGGCTTAGTCTTTAAGCATCTGCCTTCAGCTCAGGTCATGATCCCAGGGTCCTGGGATCGAGCCCCACATGGGGCACCCTGCCCCATGGGAAGTCTGCTTCTCCCTCCCCCACTCCCCCTGCTTGTGTTCCCTTTCTCACTGTGTCTCTCTCTGTCAAATAAATAAATAAAATCTTTTTAAAAATCTTAAAAAAAAAAAAATGCCAGCTAAGTTCTATGATAAGTAGCCATCAAATCTGTCCTGCCTTCTCCTGGCCACCACAGGAAGCTCTTTGGTGGTTGGCAGGTTCCCCCCCACCACCACCATATACCCTGCCAATGGCAACCTAGTAACCTCCTTTGGACGTTCTGCTATAACATCTGAATCCCGCTTAAGTGTCAGGGGGAGTGAGGGACCTGAGAGAAGCCAAACTATTCACTCATTTCTCGAAGACTTTAACCTTCTGATAGCTTAGGAGATTGGGCTTCCCAGCTGTCCTACCAGAAGCTCAGGAAGGGAGACGTCCCAGGATTTACTATGTCACTTTCTAAATCACAGTTTCAAAGTGTAACATAGAACACCCCCTTGGTGGGGAAAAGCTGTGTGGTGGATGAAAAGAAAAACAGCTTATCATCTCATTCTTGGTGGATGTGGTAAACAGACCATCAGATACTGAACAGGAAAAATACTGTTATGCACCTAATTTCATACCAAAAAAAAAAAAAAAAGAATAGAACTTATTTTTGAGCTTGCTATTACCTTTTCAATGCCAAGTTCAGGTCTATTTGTAAATGCCAGCTTTGAGTAATTGAAAAACATCTATAAAATCATTTCCATGAAACCTACAGTTTATGAAAAGCAGAGAAAATATGGCCCATTTTGTGTAAGGCTTATGGTGTCCTCTTTTCCTTCTGATTTAGTGTGGCTGCAGAAGACTCATACAGTAAGAAGGGTCTTCATACTCAGGTAGATCTGGGTCCAAAGTGCCCCTGCCATTCATGAACTGTGCCAACAGAAGTCAGCTAGCCTCTCATGCTCTTAATTTCCTTATGCATCAGATGGAGAATACAAAACCTCATCACAATGTCAATTATACCTCAATTAAAAAAAAAAAAAAACCTCATCACAGGCCATTATAATAAGATGCAGTAACGTGAGAACACCCAGAACTAGTAAGCATGAAATGAAGACTAGCTCCCTTTTCTCCTTTTCCTTCATTTACAGTCTTGGGCAATTATAATTTACACAATAACTATTTGTGTTAAATTGCCTACTTCCTCTTTAAACTACAAAGATGCTATTTATTGATAAAGGGAAAAAATACATAAAGCTTAAATCACGTGCCATTAAACATTTCCTGACAGTGTAGTCCAACAAAATGGGACAGAGCTCTTCTTGCCATTCACAGAGAGTTAATTTTCATGTAATTATTGAAAAACTCAACTACTTGGACTTTTTACAAGGCCGATCACATTATGTTTCCTCTGCATGCTCTACGTTGGGCTCTTCAGTCTGAGAGGCCTGTGACAAGCTATAGTTAATAAGTTTTCCATGGTGTCAAAAGTAATAATATTAACGCGCCGTTGTGAGTTAAATTAATTTTGTTTTGTGCACTGGCCTGCATAAACATGAGTGACATTTCGAAATATGATCAGGCAGGAACTGAGGAAGAGCCAAGTGGCAAGGCAGAATGAGACACTCTCACTGGCGTGGGACAGCCAGCTGCATGCATTTGGGGACACAGGAAGAGAGGCGCACGATATTATTAAAGCAAACATGGAGCGGGGGGTTGCTTTAGTTCATTTTGTCCCTTAAAAAAAAAAAAAAATCCTGGAGAGAGATTTTGTCTTTAGAGAAACTAGAGAGATGTTTGACATCCTGGCTCTCTATTCGGAAATGAAAGAGCATCTCTTGGCTAATCTCTGATTTCAAGTGTCTTCAACGCACAGATTTTTTTTCTTTGCCTGCAAGAGGCAGCTGATTGGTAATAGCTTTTAAATGGATGAGCGTCAAGTGGCTTTTTAAAGTCCTAATGGTTGTGTTTATTTCAGAGACTTCTTCAGATTCCCCACCACCACCACCACCACATACCCTGCCAGCGGCAACGATAAATATGCCGTCTGTACACAGTTAAGAGATACTGCTGAATCTAGAAAGAAAATATGTTACGATGACTCGGGGATCAGATGACTGAAGTGGCTGGTGTAATATCTTGTCTTTTTCCATTTGAGCTGTAGTATTTCAAATGTTGCAACCACAAATCAAATTATGAGGAAAATGAAGATTTCCCGATTAAAGTGGTTATTATAAGTAGGAGCTTTATAATCATTTGTACAAAATAATACATGTTAAAAAAAAAAAAGGAAGAAGAAAAAGATAGCAGGAAGGGAAGAATGAAGGGGGGGAAATTGGAGGGGGAGATGAACCATGAGAGACAATGGACTCTGAGAAACAAACTGAGGGTTCTAGAGGGGAGGGGGGCAGGGGGATGGGTTAGCCTGGTGATGGGTATTAAAGAGGGCACGTTCTGCATGGAGCACTGGGTGTTACATGCAAATAATGAATCATGGAACACTACATCAAAAACTAATGATGTAATGTATGGTCACTAACATAATAATAATAAAAAAGAATCTTATAATCATTTGTACACTACATAGAACTCTATTACATGTTACATAGAATGTTCTATGGATACAACTATGGAATAGTTTGAGGCTGTGTACCTCCTCAGACCCCAAGCTTGACAATTTAGGCTATTATCCTATTATAATAAGCCTCTACATTTCTTTCACGTATCTGTTAGCACTTTTTTTTCTGTCTGTTCAGAAGTACTATTGATAAGCCACCCAATTTTTAAACTTTTATATACAAGTTCCTCTGTCTCTAAAAAAAAAAAAAAAATAGAGTGTGGGTGAAGGGGAGAGGGAAAGAGAGAATCTTAAGCAGGCTCCACCCCCAGGGCAGAGCCTCATGCAGGGCTTGATCTCTAGACACTGAGATCATGACCTGAGCCAAAATCAAGATCAGACACTTAACTGACTGAGCCACCCAGGCGCCTCTAAAAGTTTCTCTATTTTAATAAAATTAAGAGCACTCTATTCTGGGCTGTACATATTGTTTGATAACCGCAGCCATCCCACATAATAGGAAAATATCACTACCATCATTTTACAAAGGAAACGTGAAGGGACTCCCCAAAGTCATATGACTATTAAGTTACAGAGGCTGTATGTTAGCTCAGGTCAGTCTAACTCCAAAGCGTATGCTCCAGGTGACACATTCCACAAAGACCCCTGCCTTGTTTCTTCCCAGCCATCAATCCATTATATGTACTAATTGCCTAAATAAGTGACTACATGTTTTATACCTTCTACCCTTATCTCAAATGAAATCACATCAGTAAAGGAAATGGCTCCTTTGTGGAAGACTTTTTTTCATTAACCTGATGGTGTAATTCAGCAAACACACATCTATCGATCATTCCATGCTGAACCCCGGTGTTATAGAGATGAATTAGACCTTGTTTCTCCCCTCAAGGAGTTCATAGGTGATGAGGAAGGGACGTTGCTGTCTGGAAGTGGAAAGTTCAAATTCACTGTGAAAGTGAATTTGAAGTGGGTTATAAAGGATGACTGGGATTTCAACAAGTTGAGAATAAGGACTTTCAAGCAGAGGATGCTGGGTGAGCATTTGGACTATTCCGAGAACAAGATGCCTTGATCTGGCTAGGATCTAGTACATGTGAGAGGAAAATAATGGGGAAATGGGGTGGTGAGCCAGAAAAATAAGTAAGGGTAATATTTTAGGGCCTTGAAAGTGGGAGTTAACATTTTATTCTCACAGTTGGGAATCAGAAGGATATTAAAGCTGCCAGTGGCTGGATCACTTGTGTGGTTTAGAAAACTAATTCTTTGGCAATACAAAGATTAACTGGGGTCTCTGGCCTCCATTTAGGAGATTGTTGCAGAGTGTATAAAACCATATGGCAGTGAAGAAAACTCAAATTTGAAAACGTTTTTAAGAAATGTATTTACAGGGACACCTGGGTGGCTCAATCGGTTAAGTGATCAACTTTTGATTTTGGCTCAGGTCATGATCTCAGGGTGGTGGGATTAAGCGCTGTTCATCGGGCCCCATACTCAGCATGGAGTCTGCTTGTACCTTTCCCTCTGCTCCTACCCCTGCTCATTCTCTCTCAAATAGATAAATAAAAGTTTTAAAAATATACTTACAGAACTTTGTTATCAACTAGACAGGTGGAGGCAGAGAACCATTGAAAATGATTCTAATTGTAGCTTGGTTGACTGAGAAGTGAAGAAACAGGGCAATAAATGAAATTACAAAAAGAGATGCATTAATTTTAAGGAAAAACAGTAAGTTCTATTTTGGACACATTGATTAAAACAGTTCATTTCTATTTAAGATATTTACACTATTTTCCCCCACCAATAACTTGCTTAATTTAAATGCTTTATATATAGTACCTAAGGTTTCCAAAATAGTGCTATCCCCATAATCAACTAACATTGCTTAATTTTATTTTCTACTGTGTCCTTACCAGTCTATTTGTGAGGAATTCAGAAAAATTAAGCTTACTGTAGTCAAAAGCCATATACTTATTCTAGAAAGAAAAGAAAAATTCCATAGGAAAAAAATGTCCTTAAGAACAGGAAACGGCCTTCATTCTTGCAGTCTAGGCTGGTATATCTACAGGCTTCCTCATGAGTTTCCCGATTGCCATTTCTACTCTTCCCAGCTCAGCAGCCAGGTATAATAAACCACTACAACCTCCTGCTCCTTACTGTGCTGATCCAAGCTCAGGACCCCTGAAGAGTCCAGTGGGAGGCACAATCCAACCCATGTTCTACCCAAGGGTAGGAATCAATGGACTTCAACTTTGATAGACACACTATGTGAGAAGATCCTGTGCCTCCCTGCAGAAGCAGAACCTAGGGAAGGGTCCAAGTGTGGGGAGATACACATCTTTGCATAGGCCTCTTTCCAGGCCCCCTTCCTGACTGTCCATGTGCTCTTCTATGTATCCAAGAACAGTCTAGTAAGAGAGCTGACTAGAGGGCTGTGTCTATATAAACATTCACATGGCATTATCCGTCCATCCATTAATACAACAAAAATATGAGTATCTGTTATGTGCCAGGCACTACACAGGGCACTAGGCAAGTAGGCAGCCCACAAAGATGGATCAAATATCATTTTTAAAAATCCTTAATTGTTTATGGATAGAAATGGTACTGAGAAGAATAAAATAACTAGCAGGCATTATGCATTTCCCATGCTCTAGGCACCGCTCTAAGCACTTTACCTATCTCATCTCATTGAATCCTCTCAACAACTAGCTGAGATCAGTACCATCATTATCCCCATTGCATACAGTCGGAAACAGAAGCTCTAGGAAATGAAACCATCTGCCGAAGGTCACTAGCTCATCAGTGGCAAACCAGGGTTTAAACCTAGGTCTGACTCAAGATTTCAGCTCTAACCTCTACTACTTGCAGTCCAACAGGGGCTTCAGTCACACAATCCATTGACCTTTGGCCACAGGAGAACCGAGAAGATAGCCCTTATCACTTGTTTAGAAAGGGGCTTGCTTTTATATTTTTCTAATTCACTGCTTAAAATAATCCCTTTCTTGCATCTATCCCCTTTTTTCAGAAAGCCTATCCTTTCATTTTTTTTCTTCTTTGACCTCACTAAATCCCAATGAGGAAAGGGGAAAGCATTTTATTATCCCTTCCGAATCAAGGCAGTGTAATACATCTCCTTTTAGTCAGTGTATTTAGCTCAGGCAACCTCAGTAACGTAAAGGGAAATTGGGGAGCTTGTGTTTGGACATGCTTCTGCTCCTCTGAGGAACACTTTCATCTCAACAGTCTGCAGATAGCGGTGCAAGACCTTGAGACGGTCATTCAGGAATTGTAGTCTGCAGATTCCTGCGCATTCTGGAAGACATGAAAGCAATTACAAATTGCTTAACAGACGATGCATAATATTAGAGAGGAAGAATCAGGCTGTGAACACTTACACCGGGGAAATCCTGCCGTGTGATTTTTTTTTTTTTCCAGTTCAACACCTTATACTAACAGTATCTTACTGGCATAGAGTTTAATACTATTGAATAATGATCCTCTATAAAAGGAAAATTAAAATTTCAGAAGTTTCATCACACAGAAGAACGAACATGGACTTTGGTGCTTAATAGACCTGTGTTCTGGGTTCTAAAAACCATGTTCCCTTAAGACAGTTACTTCACATGGCTGAACCTCAATTTGTTCACTCACCAGAGAGAATGATAATCTGTATTTCATGGTGGCATGGGAAGATCTGAAATCCATAAATAAGCGTTTGTAATTAAAAACATTTATTGAGCACCTACTATGTGTCAGGTTCTGTTGTAGGAACTGCACATATAGTAAATCCTTAATCCTCACAACAGTCCTTTGATTTAGTGTTTTTTTTTTAATCCTCATTCCCATTTTATTGGTGAGGATACAAAGTCCCACAAAAGTTAAGAATATTCCCAGATCATACAGCTAGTAAGTGAGAAGCCAAGATTTGAACTCAGCGGTCTAATTGAAGTCTTAACTATAGCCGTAAATGTCTCCAAAAGTTTTGTGAGCTTAACATCTTTTAGGGATACAGACTTAGGCTCCAGTCCATTTTCCTTTCCTGATATACCTTAATTTTAAGAATAGGAAACTTTCTCAAAGGCCCCCAGGAAAAACTGCCCCAATTTATTTCTGTAAACTGTTCCATTTTAAATTTTACCCTCACACACAGTTTTGTTTTTTAAGTTTCTATTTTAATTCCAATTTTTTAACATACAAGGTTACCCTAGTTTCAGATACACAAAATAGGGATTCAACACTTCCATACATCACCCAGTGCTCATCATGACAAGTGCCCTCCTTAATCCCCATCACCTATTTCACCCATCTCCCCACACACCTCCCCTCTGGTGACAATCAGTTTATTCTCTATAGTCTGTTTCCTGGTTTGTCTCCCTCTCTCCTTTTTCCTCCCTTTGCTCATTTGTTTTCTTAAATTCCACATATGAGTGAAATCATATGGTATTTGTCTTTTTCTTTTTTTTTTTTTTAAAGATTTTTTATTTATTTGAGAGAGAGAATGAGAGAGAGCAAGCATATGAGAGGGGGGAGGGTCAGAGGGAGAAGCAGACTCCCTGCGAGCAGGGAGCCCGATGCGGGACTCGATCCAGGGACTCCAGGATCATGACCTGAGCCGAAGGCAGTCGCTTAACCAACTGAGCCACCCAGGCGCCCGGTATTTGTCTTTTTCTGACTTATTTTGCTTAACATTATATTCTCTAGCTCCAATCCATGTTGTTGCAAATAGCAAGATTTTATTTTTTTATGACTAATATTTCATTGTATATATATATCACACACCTTTATCCATTGATCAATTGATGGACACTTAGAGTATTCTTAATTTATAATAGAAACACCTTCCTTCAGAAAGTTTTCCCACCTAACTGTACCATTCTCACCTATAAGCAACATCAGTGGTTCATTTCTCTACCTTTAATTATTCTGGATAAATTTTGAATTAACTGTTTTATAATATTATACATTCTCTACTTGTTTGTGTGATTTTCCCCATAGGCTTAAAACTACAAGATTCTTCTATTGTAACTTCTCACAAAAGTAGCCATATGTATCTATGGTTCACCTTCTCCAGCCAAATGCTTTCAAATATTCAAGGACTCAGACTACCTAAAGGCTTTTTACAGATAACACATTTTTTAATTTAAGTATAATTGTTATATTAACTTCAGGTGTACAATGTAATGATTCAACAATTCTATACATTTCTCAGTACTCATCACAATAAGTATACTCTTAATCCCCTTGATCTATTTTACCTATCCCCCTACCCACTTTCCCTCTGGCAACCAGTAATTTGTTCACTGCGTTTTAGTATTTTTGTCTTTTTCTTTATTCATTTCTCAAATTCCACATATGAGTGAAATCATATGGTATTTGTCTTTCTCTGATTGACTTACTTCACTTAACATTATGCCCTCTAGGTCCATCCATGTTGCAAATGGCAAGATGCTTTTTTATGGCTGAGTAGTAGTCCATCACACTCACACTCACACACACACACACACACACACACACACACCCCACATCTTTATCCATTCATCTGTGGATGGGCATTTGCCTGCTTCTGTGTCTTGTCTATTTTTAATAATGCTGCAATAGCATAGGGGTACATATATCTTTTCGAATTAGTGTTTTCATTTTCTTTGACTAAATACCCAGTAGTGGAATTACTAGATCATATGATAATTCTACTTTTTTGTTTCTTCAAAACTTGTGTGATTTCTTAATTTTTTTTTTTTTTGCCAAGAATTAATTTTCATTTCAAACCAATGGAAATAAGGATTACCTCAGGCTGATAATTTGTCCCTTTGCAGAATGTATTGAACAATGGTTATTACTTTTCTGAGGTAGATTTCATGGAAATCTACAAAATATTTTAAGATACAGTGTTGGTAAACATGCTTTTACATGATTTCACATTTGAAAAAGTGCTTTTAAAAAAATTAACATTGATTTCCATTAATAGGATATCACATAATAGATAAAAACCACAGATAAAAACAAAATCCTAATAAAATGATAAAAGTCATCTGGTGAAATTGACCAGAAATGTATGGGTCAGTTTTCTTGTTTATGTTTCCTACAAACTTAAGAAACTTTCTTTCATAAAAGTATCATGCTCAAAAAGATGAAAGCCAGAATGCCATTGCAAATAAGGAGGAAAATCATCATAGTTTAAAATGCCTTGAGTTAACAATTGCATAACATATGTCTTAAAAAATTCTTTTAGTAATCATTGCTCACAAAAATCTGCGATGTATTTTACATAACTAAAAAAATCTCTCACATCTCAGCAGGGTCACTCCAACGTTCAGTCTGAAATACATGCAAAATGAAGCAAATAAGATGTACCTATCTGCTCTGTCTGAAGAGAGTGGCTGCCATTCAAATTCATAACATACTCCCTTGCAGATAAAGTGTATTTTTGCACTGTGTGATTTAGTGGCATCCAAGGGACCACTGAATTCTCTAATGATGTTCTGATTCTTAACAATGAACACCAAAGAACTTTCCCCTAGGCAAACCAGATGGAAACTAAATTGTTTCTGCCAAATGAACAATTTGTGAAATCTTGGCAAATTGAATTCCAAATATACTTAGAGATGATCTTGACTTCCTCTGTAACTGCCACAACATGCAATGAATTTAAGGCCTACATGAGAAAGACACTAATGAGCTGTGCAACCTTTAAGCAGAAATGATTGAGAACAGAAGATCACCACTGAAGAGATAGAAGTCAAAAACTCTGGGGGGAAAAGTAATATGCAGATGAGACAGCTTCACTAAGAAACCACGAGATTAATGGAGATGTCGGTCAAGGATGTTCATTTATCGCCTTTGAATTGTTCACTTTAACCTGTTTTCTGAAAGAAGTCACTAAAATTAAGTAAACTTCACATTGCTTCAAGTCAGTTAGATATAGTCAAGATGAAAAAGTTCAAATTCCTAGTCTATATGTCTATATACACTGCTCCACAGAATCTCATCTATATCCAAAAACTGAAGGGAATATGTATGAGAAAGATTGTTTCTATTACCCACAATCTGATTAGACGGTTTTTACAGTGACCCTATGAAACTACCAAGTAGGCGCTACATGCTTGTAGCACAAAAACTTCATCTCAAGTAAAGGGTTTCTTGAAATTCCCATGGCATTCCATCTATAGAGGGTTATTACTCCCCTGGAAAGGACTAAAATGGCCATAGTCATAATTGACTTTTATACCTATTCAGAAATTCAAATATTCCACCTCAGCTATTTATGTCTTCAAGAAATGGAGGGCTCTTTTGCATCTTTACAAGATCCAGCTCCTTGATGTCTAAAAAAAGATAATAATGAAGCAAAGAAGTAGGGGAAACTTTAAAAATGTTATTCTACTGTTATTAAACTAGCAAGAAAAATAATGTTAATAACTTTCATTTACAGATTACTACTTCAAAGCTCTTTTATATCTTTGATTTCATTTTATCCTTACCATTCATCAAAGGTAGTTGAGTTATTATATATAAATCTAGTTATAATTTCTCTTCAAACATCAAACTAGAGAAATTCCCGAAGTTACTCATGTACCATTTTTAAAGCCTACTCAGTCTTCCCAAATTGCGATTGTTTTCTCTTTGTCTTTTCTACATTCTTACTCTGTCAAGTTATTTTCCCAATGATCTTTATCCATTGTCTTTGGCATACCTACTCTATCAGAAAGCTTGATCAACCCCAAAATCCTACTTCTATTTTTTGCTTTTAATAAGAAATCCAAATGATATCTTAATGTTAAAGAAAATTTATCAGCCAGGGGCTATACATAGCTTCTCCCCCACCCACCCACCCCCACCCCCCGCATCACTAGGGCATATAACAGAGCCTTTCATCTTTCCCCCTCCCAGGCTTGACCAACTAATTCCAAACTTTGCCTACTATAGCACAAAAACTAAGAATTGTGGGGCATCTGGGTGGCTCAGTCGGTTAAGCGGCTGCCTTCGGCTCAGGTCATGATCCTGGGGTCTTGGGATCAAGCCCCACATCCAGCTCCCTGCTCAGCGGAGAGCCTGCTTCTCCCTCTCCATCTGCCTGCCACTCTGCCTACTTGTGCGTGCTCTCTCTCTAATAAATAAATAAAATCTTTAAAAAAAAAAAAAACTAAGAATTGCTATTTTTCTCTGTCCTATGCCCTTCCTACAGTAAGACACTCTCTTGATCTGAACCTTTATGTGACCTTTAGCCATATGGCAGACACCGTGTTAGTCAAAACTGACTAAAACACTGGACTTATTTAATGAAAGAGGCAGAGAGGTAAACAGACATGTAGAGTAGAATATTACAAGTGCTATACTGAGAGTTTGGAAATTGTCATGGAAGCACAAAGATGGAAGAAGGGCCAAACTCTTAGTCAGGGAAAGACTCATAAAGAGGTAACAGTTGAGAAATAAGTAGGAATCCAGTAGAAAAGCAAAAGGAGGAAAGTTATACCAGGCAAAGGAAGCAGCATGTTCAAAGACCGAGGGCACAGTAGAACATGGGGCGATCAGGAACATTCAAGTATAGTTCTTGTTCTATTTCTTGCAAACCCAAATGAAATCGCCTTCAGGTAGTAATGTCTCTTCCGTATAGTGTGCATCTCCTTTGATACTGCTTTGGACAACACTTTTATAATTTTCCTTTTTATGGCCATGGCCTTTATCTTCTCCTCTGGCATGATCTGCATAGATGTCCTTTGTATTTTCAAACATCTTTTCAAGTGAGACCACCGTTTCCAAGAGTCTGTCTAAAGGGTGGCTGTGTTTCACCTGGATTCTTGCATTTCTGCTATCTTAATTCTCTTTCCTCTTAAAGACTCCGAGAGCCAGGCGCACCCACAAAGCTGGTCTTTTCCAGCTTTTGTCTTTCCCACTACACATTCACACCCATGTCTAACCCATGTTTTCCCTTTACAAGAATCCATTCCTCCACTCTAGGTGGTATTCTTCCCCCATTAATGAGTATCAATCCCCCCCCCAAAACCAATCCCTTCTGGAATGTTATCTTCCCTCTTGCTTTATTATAAAATTGATAGTATTTTCCTTTCAGTCAATAAATAGTTTCCTACATCTCCTCAAGAAGTACCCAACAGCAACTTTTAGGGGCCACCTACCCAAAAACACACACCTTCCCTTCTTGCTAAACTCCCCATGCTACCTTTGTTTTTGTTTTTTTTTTTTTCATGCTACCTTAAGTTCTTATCTACGACTTTTTATCCTCAGGTTATTTTTTTCTCATATGATTTGTTGACACACATGTAAAGGACATCTCTAGCTGTTCCAACCACCACCAGAATGCATCTCTGTTCTGGATTAAAAGCAACTTAGAAGCTAGGTACCCATGTTCTTCTCAATGGCTTTCTATTTCATACTTTCCTATTTTCCCTGTCCTAATGCCATCTCCCTGCTGTCTTTAATGGAACTTCAACATACCATAGAATTTTGTTTTCCCCAGTGAGATTGCTGTAACCAATATCTCCTGTTTCAATCCTGAAGAGAACCAACAGCCTCAGCTTTAGCTTGCTCAGGGAAATCACCACAGTGCTTTGTGCTTTTCCTTCTGACACAGTCTGCAAAATATATCCATCTTCTCTGTCATCTGAGGTTCAAATCAAATTCTTTATTTCTGTGGATTTGAATTACTGCAAATATGTCTCCTGGGTTCTTCCCAGTTGAACTAATAATTAAGGTCCCACCTCCATAGTCCCTCACCAGGTGGCAGGTCTCATCCCTTATGAAGTGAGTCCACACAAAAAACTTTTAAAATCCTCCCACTGCTTTTCTCACCATTCCCCAGTTGATTTTCCTTATCGTCTCTCTTCCTTCTGCCTTCTTTCTAATAGAAGATGAAATAATAAACTTTTTTTATTCTCTTCCTCAATTTTTTTCTGCTTTTTATTCCTTTCTCTATTTTTTCCCACTGCCTTGCCACCCCAACCCCAATTCACCAGCTTTTCTTCCCCATCTTCTCTTTTCTTCAAGGCTCCCATTTGCTATGGATAGACCCACGACCAGGGGAAGTCAGAGGGGTGAAGCTGGGCTGGCGCCTCTTATCTCCCTAACCTTGCTTTTAAGTAGCTTTTCTCTGGTCACCAGCTTCTGTGTGACTCGCCTGTCTATACCACGCTCTTTTTATCACCTTCCTTATGGTTCTTTCCTTGATTTTGTATTCCCCCTGGGGCTCACATGTAGATCTTATGTAATCTCAAAGATAGAGCAAGTGCTCCTTACCTAGTTCAACAGCAAGGGAAGAATTTGCTTAAAGCGCCCCCTAGAGCTGTCTAGTGGCACAGCTTGGGTCTGCTCAGCATTCACCATCTCGTCTTTTTACCCAGCCCTTTATGAGGAGGAAAAGGAAAACTTCCTGGGCCAATGATGTTTCCCAACTGTGTGGCACTACCCTTCCCTCCAGACTTCCTCTTGGTCACCATCATCCTGGAACTAAAAAGGGAGAAGTATTCTTTGGATAAAAATAGCACCCTGGCTACTGAGCTTTCTCTCTCAAGACCCTATTACCCCATAGTATCCTTTCAAGTTAGTTAGGATGCAAAAGTAAACATAACTACAAGTGACAAAAGGTCAGGATACAAAGTCTTTGCAGTTGTTGAGTAGGATTAGTAAAAATTTAATGCTGCTTTATCAGTATAAGCCTAGGTAGAAATCATCCAAATGCCTATCTCTGCCACAAGAGAAAACACTCTTCTCAGGGTGAAAAGTGTCTAACCATGCCTTCCAATGATTACTTGGCATTGTTTTTTGGTGGAGTTTTTTTTTTTTTTTTTTAATGAATGTTCCAGGATCAATGGCCCGCCTTCTACATAATATTTCCTTACAATGTTTCCTTTTAAGTAAGGAGGTCATTTTGCATTTTTATTCAGAAATATGTTGCCCATATTTCAAAATTACTTGCTATCTACATTTCACTGTAGATGATTAAAATATTTATTTGAACTATGGAAACCAGTGTTAAGAGTCCACTTTACCCCAGAACCTCAAAGTCACATTTGGACAAGAAAATAGAATATTAAAAATTGGGCCTGGCCCAGAAAAATCAAGGACATGTAATTAACATAGGGAGAACATTAATGGGACAAGGCAACTTGGTAAAGGTTTGTCTTTGGATACCTTCCCAACTGTTTTCCATTATCTCCTTTCTTCACATGTCCTCATACAATTGGTCATTTACCTGGATTCCCACTTATGCCTCTTCTAAGTAAAGCAGCATCCCAAATTATAGACATAATCAAGATCATCCCCATTTTTGCCCATTTCCACACAGATAAATCTTTCCATACCCCAAGAAACTATCCACTAAAGTTTAATACCATGATGGATTGTCATATCATCCACTAGGGGGCAAAATGGTATTTCTTATCATTTTAAAGGACTCCTAGAGATCTAAAGCTTTAGCAAAAGGGTATGAATGGTGGTATTTCAAGCATCACAGCATATTACAGCATGAAAAATCTTTTAACAAGAACATTCTGGGACTCACTTTCCATTCTATATTCTATTCATATTCCCCTACCCTCCATACATAAAATTAACCACAACAAATACCTCTACCTTCTCTATAGTGGTTCTTCCTAAAACACATTTCTATAATGGCACCTACCATTTTACATTGAACTTCTGTTTTATGCCTATTCTTCCTGGCCAAGAATAAGTCTCTTAAGGGCAAGAACAAGTTTTAGTCAGCCTTTTTTTCCATTACCTTGCACCATGACTGACATACTGAAAATATAAGGTAAGTGTTCGGAAAACTGAATTAAGTACAAGACTAAGTGTTGCTCATTTTCAGCAAACCACAGAAAGTGGAATGGATTACTAATCCTACTTCTAAGTGGATTCTGACAAACAGCTAGTAGTCTCTGACAGACTGAAGCATTTGGTAAACATATATTCATTCTTTGGCTCAATAAATATGTACTAACCATCTTCCATGGGCCAAGCGTTATGCATATAGATAAAAGGACACTATGCAAAGATGCTCAAATTCATGGGAGTGAGGTACAATGCAATAATCATACAAATACATGATTGCTGTCCATGATTACAGTTAACTGTATGTGATTATAATACAGGACTATTATAATCAATATTTCAAAGAAGAGTATTGGAGGACTACTAAGGAATATATAAGAGCCCTATTTAGTCTGGCGAGTCAGGGAGGGCTTCTCTAAATAAATACTGAAGTGAGGTCTGACAGATGAGTAAAAGTTAACTAAACAAAAGGGAGAACAAGAGGACAGAATGTGTCAAGAAAAGGAACAGTTTATGTGATGGTTCTGAGTATACAGTTAACATGACATATTTGATCCTATGAAGACGACTGATGTGACTGGACCACAGAGGGGGCAAGGGCCAGGAGAGGAGGCTGAGGAGTAAGCAGGAGCCAGAACCCATATTATAACTTATGGTAAAAATGTGGGTCTTTATCCCTAGAGAAACAGGATACCTACCTGAGGACTTTGAGATTTGTTACTTAAAAGGTAATTCTGCCTACTGTATTTCAGGAGTAAATTTAAGGAGACCAACTAAGACTTCTAGAATAATCTAGATGACCAATTATTGGATTAGAGTGGCAAATATTCTAATATTGGAATATGAGATTTATTGGGTAAGGATGAAAACAAGTGAACCCACTTGAGAAATTTCTAAAAGATAAAATCTGAACTCTAAAGTAGTTAGTGGTCAATGGTAATGCCCAGTTTTCTGGCTTGAGCAACTAGTTGGAGGCTGATAGCCATTACTGAAATAGAGTGAACCAGGTTTGTGAAACTAGGTCATGAATTCAGTTTTTGGAATTTGAGTCAAAGATGTGTGTGAAATATTCTAATGTAGAAATGACAAGTAGGCAGTTGGATATAGGAGTCTGGAGCTCAAAGTAAAGTGAAGATACAAACTTGGCACGTGGCAATCACTTCTACATTGTTATTAAAGCTATTGACAGGCATAGTACATGCATATTCCTTTCATTACACTTCACTTTACTGAGCTTTTTACAAATTGAATGTTTGTGAAACAAGTCTATCGCTGCCATCTTTCCAACAGCATTTGCTCACTTCGTGTCTCTGTCACATTCTGGTTAATTCTTGCAATATTTCAAACTTTTTCATTTTATTTGTGATGGCGCTCTATGATCAGTGATTACAATTTGCTGAACTCTCAGGTGATGGATAACATTTTTTAGGAAGAATTAAGGTACATACATTTTTTAGACATAATGCTATTGCACACTTACTAGACTGCAGTATAGTATAAACTTCTATATGCACTGGAAACCAAAAAAATTCATTTGGCTCACTTGGCTGTGATACTTGCTTTATTGCGGCAGTCTGCAACCAGACGCACAAGACCTCCAGGTACGCCTCTATTAGCTTATGAAGAAAACAAACGGTTAGGATTACAGCTTGAGAAAGACCAAGACCAAGATTGAGTGGCCAGAGAGGCAGATAAACAAATCAAGAAAGCATTGTATCACAGAATCCAAGGAAGAGAGGGATGTCAACAGATTCTGCTGAGACTTCAGGTTAAAAAAAATATGTGTGGCTTACTAAGATGAAGGTCATCTGAAACCTTAGCGGCAGCCATTTCAATAAAATGTAGAGCAAAACCAGTGGAGCATGAATAAATAGAGACAGTGACTGTCACTGATTCGCTCAAGACGTTTGGCTCAGAAAAGGAACGGAGGGATGTGACACTATCTAGAGAAGAGGGTGGTTGAAATAGGAGTTTCATTAAAATATAGTAGTGTTTGCTATTATATGCACCAGGCACTCATAACTTTACTATATTTGTTTTGCCCATTGGTTTTTGTATGCTTTATTGTGTCCCAGTGTCTGTGTAGATGTCCAATAAATATCTGTTGAATGAACAAATGGTAAATGCCCACATCTTCGTCTACTGCTCTTTTCACTCTTCTGTAGTGTACTTTGCTGTTACTTATTTTTAATAGGCATTTTGACTTTCTACTTTCATCATTCTTATTTTGATCATGTCCGAATACCTATGTCTCTGTTACATCTAATAGGACTACAGTGTAAGGTGTATCTCCTATTGACAATAAATATATTAAGAGGAAGTTTTGAAGATCTAAATCATAAAGCAGATATCCATCTTTAATTGTATGAATTTTACATTTGTAGAAGAGTAACTTGAGGGGCGCCTGGGTGGCTCAGTCGTTAAGCCACTGCCTTCGGCTCAGGTCATGTTCCCAGGGTTCTAGGATCAAGCCCCGCATCGGGCTCCCTGCTCAGCGGGAAGCCTGCTTCTCCCTCTCCCACTCCCCCTGCTTGTGTTCTCTCGCTCTCTCACTCTCCCTCCCTCTCCCTCCCTCTCCCTCCCTGTCAAATAAATAAAATCTTTAAAAAAAAAAAAAAAGAGTAACTTGGTTTAAGTGGTTGCAGGACTTTGCAGGTGCATCTTTGTGTCTAGAACGTCTTTAAGCCTCTTCTTCACACGGTTCACACTGACTCTTCCTGTTGACCTTCGTATCTCAGCTCAGGCACTGTACCCCAAGACATTTACTTATTACCACCCCCATACATACTAGCTCTGACTGAAAGGGGAGAGCTAGACAACTTGTTTTAAAGCTAGATTTGCATGGCAAGCACATTAATTTTATAAAGAATGTGCATTTGGGGTGGCCAGAGAAATTGATGATGATGATCAGGGGTAAAAATCTCCAATTAAAGTCTTCCCCTCCTTAGTCCTGTCACTAGAGCCTGGACAGTTCCACCCTTCTCCTCTTTGCTCCCGTGGCATTGGCGCCCTCTCTATGGGACAGTTGTACGGTTGCACTGTATTATTCTTCTGCATCTGAATCTGTCACTCCACTACTTTCAGAACTTTGTAAAGTCCTCTTACTCATCTTAAGTATCCGTGGAGCCTGGACTAGAAGAGTCTTATGGTAGAACCTATTTTTTTTAAATAAGAAATGAATAATTAAATGAATCCAGAGTTAATAAGCTATATAGTATCCTCATAAAGTATTCAAAGACATAAAATACTGTCTCATTCACCTGAGCAATTTACTATGTATTTGTACATTAGGCCAGATTCAGTCTTTTTAGTCTCAATACATTCACGGCATCACTTCATACTGTGACCATCTGGACAATTAGATGTAAATACTGATTTGGCAGATAGTTTAGTGGTATGAGTATAGTTGTGGGAATAAAATGAATTTGAAAGCTACTACCACCCAAAGGATAGATTTAAAGCTACTCTTATTAAAATGAGAAACTTGACATTATCCCTTTCATAACTGGAAAATGTCCTAGTATTTTTATAAATGAAGAATAGGCAAATCATCTGGATTTTCATTTTGAGATTTTTGGACTGCCATTTTTTATTTGTCAACCTTTAAATAGACTCCCAACCTCAGAGAAAAACCCTCTCCTTGGAGAAACTATCACCAATTTGACACATGGAAAAAATCTTAGGATTAACATAAATAGAATATGTCCTTGTAAAATGTCACAGCATTAAGTCAATTCAGGTACCTTTTTAAAACTCATTCAAAAGTACAGCATTTCCAACAAGCTTGTGAACTTAGCTCCATTTGCAAAGGTCACAAAAATGAACCCCTCTTTTCACACATAAAATGATGGATGGTAGAAGCCATCAAATAAATATTCATTTTAAATCAAGCTTTTTATTTATCCATTGGAGGTGACCTCTGTTCTAATATCTATATGTAATGCTTTTCAAAAAGGAAAGGCATTGCTGTAGTTGTCTATTAAATCATTAATTTGTGTCTACTCTATTCAGTGGCTGCTTCAAAAAAATAACAGCATTATCAAGCTGCTCAGAACAAAGGTTCTTTCTGATTGTCAGCTCCATATTCTAAAAGAGCAGGTTAATTTCTCTGAATCTCACAGTTGGAACTTTCTTACGCTAACTGGCAGTTTCCACCTAGTGATCAAGGCAATTGACTAAAATAAATTATACATAAAGCTGAAATTCCTAATAGTAATAAGGCCCCTTCATGAGATAATCACACCAGCAAAAGCACTCATCTGTCAGCTGCAACTCTATAGGTTTTTGAAATTATCTTATAAAAACTACATTTTCAGAAATGTTTTCATTTCTAGTTTTCTGAAAGGGCTGACATGGCCACGTCTATGGCACTAGGCACAAAGAAGGAGCTCCAAATATATTCATTAGTTGACTCATTGATTAAACTGGATATACCGTTCATAAAGTACTAGTGTCCATGCTGTTCACAAAGCAAACAGTTGGTGAGGCACTCATTTCAAAACAATCAACAGTTATTTATACTACTTAAGAAGGCACATAATAAGGGCTTATAAAGTACAATCCCTCCTCCTCTGGAGTTTAGGATGACGGAAACTCACATATGAAATAAATAGAGGTGAAAAAAAAAATCATCGCTAGGCACTGTGCTGATGGCTATAAAGCAATCACTAGCAGAAATATACATGAGCTAGAATAGTAAGGGGGTACTTCGTTAAAGATATAAACTTGGACTAAGGCTTACAGGTCGGGGTAATTTTATTAGGTAGAAAGGACTAAAGACATTTGCAGATGGATTTCCTGACTATGCAAAAATTTGGTGGTGAAAAGGAAGAGAACTCATAGAAATATAGTAATTGCTTTGATGAACTGCCTCCCATACACACTAATCTTGTACCATCTTTATGAACAAGGTATTTATTCCACTGGCTGCCTAGAGTGTTGATGGCTGATGGCCCATAACTGGGATCCTCCTTCTCAGCATCACCCTCAGCAGAAGAGAACCCTGGTCCAAGACGTGGGGACAGCCCACATCCAATGACTGGTACATTCAGGAGCATAAAAATTTCACCCCTTTTAAGAATTCAGAACCTATATGAAGAGCTCTCCAGGCTCCAAAGCTCCCCATAGGATTGGCTGAGGCCTGTGATAAGACTACATCACAGCCCAACTTTTCTGCCTGTGCAGTTCTGCTCCCTGCACTCTCCCATAGGTGCTGATCCAAAGGACACACAATAAACCTCCTGCTGCAAATCTCTGAGTTGGGTTCCTGGAGACCTTGACCTGTAACAATAGAGGATAACATGGGGACCAATCTGACTGTATTTGATAGAAGGCAATCTACATTTATTCATTCAAGAGGCATATATGGACCCTGACACTGTGCCAGCCACTATTCTAGGGCTTAGAACCCAGCAATGGGAAAAACATTTCTCTTCTCTTATAGACCTGATATTCTAGTGGGGAAAACCTAAACAAACTTAACAGAATTTTAAGTAATATGTGCTAGAATGAAAAAGAAACAGGGCAAAGGGACAGGTAGTGTATGTTTAGGAGCAGACAGGACTTTAGATAGGATGACCATATAAAAACTCTGAAGAAGTGACATATGAGAAGAAAGCTAAAAACATAATTTAAAAAATGTTCTATATCCTGGTTTTGTTAGTAATTAATGACTGCATGCATTTTCTGAAACCCATTGAACCATATGCTTAGGGTGAATTTTGTTGTATGTAATTTCTAACTCAACAAAACGTTCTCAAAAATTTTTTTTAAAAATTACTAATGGGACAATCTATCATAGTATCTGGGGGAAGAATATTGCAGACAAAAGGAACAGCCAAGGCAAAGGCCCTGGGGTAGAAATGTGCCTGGCATGTCTTGAAAAGAGAAACATCAGGAGCACAGTAGTAGGTAAGGGGTCAGACCACATAAGTTTTTTTGTTTAAAGAATACAGATCATTCTAAGTCAAATGGGAAGACGTGGAAGGGCTTTAAGTAGGACTGTCTCATGATCAGATTTCCATTTTTAAAAAGACCCCTCTGCCTGGTACGTGAGAAAGAGTCTAAAAAGGAGCAAGAGTGGAAGCAGAGAGGCTATTAGGAGGTCACTGCAGAGGTCTAGGTCAACAATGAGAACTTGGGCTTAAGGTCATGAATCATTACAGTTTGCCCGGGACTGAGGTTTCTCAGGGCATACAGGACATTTAGGGCTAAAACCAATAGTCTTTTGCAGATCAGCAGGGTTGGTCTCCCTACCCGTACTAGAGTAAAGGCCTTTAAGTAGGGAGGTGAGGTCAGATTCAAAATATATTCTGAAGGTTGAACAGATAGTAAAGTAGAAGAAGCCTATTTAGATAGGGCAGAGACAAAGTACAGAGCTTCTTCAAAGTCAGGAAAATGGGTTTAGACTTTCAAAGATTAGCCTGGCTTTAGTATACAGTCTACACTGGACTTTGGAGAGACTATGATTCATGAGATCTTTCATCAGACTGCTGCAGGAAAAAGATGACAGAAGTGTTTAGAGCTTGATCTCAAACAGAATGAAGGCAGAAGGGATGGCAGTGGTGATAGTGATGGTGACAGTGGCAAATATCGCAGTAGAGTTGGAGGTCATATTGGAGGGAGAAGAGAGGAGGGTAGAGGTCATGTTGATAAGGACAGGGGAAAATTAAGTAAAATTTTAAAATTTAAAAAAAATTTGAGAGACATTGACAAAGAAAGAAATGTCAAGATTTGTGGGCTGAAGGACTAAAGGAAAACAGAAGGAACATTGGTCACTGGAAACTGATTACTTAGTGACCCTGACTGAAAGGGAGGTCAGAAAGAACAGGCAAGGGGAAGATTTGGTGATAAACATCCATTTAGTTAGACAGTATGAATGTAAAGTGAGAGTGGAATATCTAAGTGGGTGGTCAGTTGGAGTATTAGTTTGTCATTCTAGATGGTAGTCTGAGAGTAAAGAAAACTCATTATTTTGAGTCAAAGGACCTTGCAGAGGTCTACACTGAGATGCTATGTAACTATATGTAACCTCTGAGTCTCAAACTCTTCATGTGTAAAAGGAGCAAAAATAGTACCTACTTCACAGGGCTGTTGTAGGGAAAACAAGATGGAACTGTCAAGGAGAAGTAAGGAGCTGAGATATAGATTGGAGGATCATCTTTCTATGTAAGTTTTCCAAGAACCACTTCTGTTTCCCAGCACCATAACCCCACTAAAGAAAGCTTATTTTTTCTTAATGTAGAAAATCTTGGTTTCTCCAACTTTAAAGTGATATATAAAAATGCTTGGCATGTGAAAATTATGAAATAAGAGATTGATGTGAAACTGTCCATAAAACTCTCATACAATTCCAATTCTTCTGTGTAAGTGACAAGAGATAGAGTAAAACCTTTGTACACGAGAACAAGACTCCAGGAACAAGAGCACATCTCCATCCAATCATAGAAGTTCAGTAAAGATTTCATAGAGGAAAAGAAACTACTTGTTGTCCCACAACTCATACTAATATGAACCCCTCAATCTAAGATCCTGAAGTAAGAACACACTTACGAAGTAAGCCTCAGACCTAAGCCTTGTTTCAGCTGTGGCCAAATAGAACCCATCTTCAGGAGGGGTCAGCAGAAGCACCAGGCAGGTACTTCTGAGGATGGCTTCACAGCCTCCCCATGATGCATATCCTAGCTCTTCTTTGCTTCACATGAACTTCAGGTTCCCACCTCATCCACCACATACGAAAAACACATTGCAATCCTATTTGGAAATGTCCTAAATCTAATCAAGAGTCAAACCAGCATGTAACAGAAGTTGTCCCAATTCTGAAATTTTGTTTTAGAAAATTACTAAAGCTATTTTTTAAAGAATTAGAAAAAGCATATACTTATACCTCAGATAGTGACAACTCAAAAAATATAACTAAGATAAAGGTTCATATGAATTGGATATTTGCCTTCTTCTAGAGAATGAGTTTCTATCTGCTTGGTGCCATAAAGAACACAAATTCCAGAATAGTGACTAGCTTTCAAATGGCTTACAGATACAGAAGTAATAAGATTTTCAAACACTGTAACTTCAGTTGATTAGTATAAAAAGACATGCTTAATTTGGCTATCAGTTATAATTTAATAAGCATATGAAATTTTATACATTCAAGTTCCTAAATTAAGGAGTTAAATATAAATGTAAATCTGAAAGTGGTCTTAATAAGCACTCTTCCAGGGCGCCTGGGTGGCTCAGTTGGTTAAGCAACTGCCTTCGGCTCAGGTCATGATCCTGGAGTCCCAGGATTGAGTCCCGCATCGGGCTCCCTGCTCAGCAGGGAGTCTGCTTCTCCCTCTGACCCTCCTCCCTCTCATGCTCTCTGTCTCTCATTCTCTCTCTCTCAAATAAATAAATAAAATCTTTAAAAAAAAAAAAAAATAAGCACTCTTCCATATTTTTCTTTCTCCTAAAACATCCATTTTGATTCACCCTCCCCCCCCCCAACTCATTCTTCCTCCATCCCATAGCTTTATAATTACAGGTAACTTCACATATTTCTCCTACCTGAGGCATTATAGGTTCAAACTCTATAACTGTACCCTTCTGAAGCTAGAGATTATGCAAAATCTCAAAAATTCCCTATATATCACAGGATTGAATAATAAAAAAGTATTAGAAGAAAGTTGTGATGTTTCTTTAAAACAACTGAGATGCCCTAAATTGTAGATTTAGATAGTGGGCTATTGAGAGGGGCCATTTAAAAGAGAACAGTCATATCTAAAATGCCTAACTAGAACAGTTAGAGTAACCTGGTTCTGCAACAAACTGAGTTCCCCAGGGAGGGTATTGTGGCAAAAAGACAGAATCCTGCAAAAAGAACCCTCCTCCCAGTGAATATTCTTGAACTGCAATTTTGTTCACTTACATTTATAAGGTTCAGATGAATTTGTCCATACTTTCATTAATTTCTATGATCTTGATTCCCATTCTGTATTTTCAAAGACTATGAAAAGGAATGTATTCTACTAGATTCTCCTCATGTGCAAATTCATAGGGAGTAAGTAGGCACTTTGGGTGAATTGAGCACATTAGAAGTAACTGTTATCTACACTAAAGGAAGGGAGATAGGACCTAGATAGTTTAAGATAGGGATATTATCCAAATTTTTCATTTATTTACTTTGTGAGAATGTATGGAAAGTGATAAATCAGCCAAGGACCGGTCTTCAAGGAGTCATGTTGGAAAATGGAGACATGTGCACAATAAAACAAAAATAGGAGTCTTTAGTGACATAAGAGATATATGGGTAAGATGCTAGGAAGACTCAAGGAATCAAAGAACTGGGGGTTATAAACATGTATGGTGATGTTTTCAATAAAGCATTACTTAAGCAGAAAATCTGGACCTCTCCCTCTCCCCCCACCAGCACACACACACAGAATGATTACTTCTCACCTATAGATAAATCAAAACAAGTAGACACCCATTTTTTTAAAAAAAGATTTATTTGAGAGAGAATGGGCACGCGCATATGTGGGGTGGCGGAGGGGCAGAAGTGGGGGGAGAGAGTGCCAAGCAGACTCCCCACTGAGCTTGGAGCCCTGCAGGGGGCTGGACCTCATGACCCTGAGATCACAACCTGAGCCAAAACCAAGAGTCAGACACTTAACCAACAGCACCATCCAGGTGCCCCATACTGTTTCCTTTATAGATGGCTAGAACCAGTACCCAGTAAAAGGAATTGTATTTTCTTAAATTGTTCAATTACATCTAGGCGATTATCTCCACACTGGAGACTCAGGCTGATTTAACACATACATGAAGTTATAGATAAGGCCAAATACAGTTCTAATAAGAACATAACATGAGAAGGCCTTCTGTACCTTATTCTTACCTTGAGCCTATCTGCAGAAGTCTGACACAACCATCATCTTTGGAATCAGAATTCACTTTGGGGGGTGAGGGGAGAGCATGTCCTAAGAAATAAACCCTAATTTGCCATATCCCTAATTCCCTGTATCAGAAAGCCATCTAGATACCGCCAGGCTCCCGCCCACTCTCATGCTTATGTGAATTCAAATTCTCATGTTAAACAATACCATGGTTCTTAATTAGTTATCCTAAAAATTAAGACGCTTAAGGTATGAGAACCCATAGTTCTTTCTGAAAAAAAGTCAAAGCTCTCTATACCATCATTTTAAACTCTGAATGAAATGTTCAGAAATGCCAGAGATACAGGATTGGTCAATGTTCCTTGGGCCTGAAACGGGAAACCCATGAAACAACGGGAGGGGCTAGGACATGTGCTGTATTACTGTATATTTCCATTTTCCAACCTACTGCTTAGATTTGTACAAATATTAGAATAAGGGGGAAAAGTTGGATCTCACTTGAGTAAAACTGAAATGGCAAAAACTTCTTGTTGCCTTTCGGCTACTAGGAATTCAGAATTTCTCATTAACAATTCAGTCCGGGGCACCCGGCCCGCTCAGCTGGTAGAGCATGCGACTCTTGATCTCAGGGTTGTGAGTTCAAGCCCCACGTTGGGTGTAGAGCTTACTTAAATGTAAATAAAAATAAAAGAGCTGAGTCTTAAAAAACTCTTTAAAAAAATTCAGTCTAATGCAAATACAAGTCCTTCTCCCAAAAATCTAAATATGAAGTATTATACATAATCTTATTTGAAATGTAAAAAGCAAAAATTTAGGTAGGTTGATTCTACTAAAGGAGTGTTAGGCTCTTTTCAAAGCTATTTGATAAAGTTATGAAATTTTGCCAAGAACGTTGCAGTGCTATTCAGAGTAGAGTTTCTAAAAAAGTCATCTCGATCTCATTTCCTGAACTGTTGAATTATGGATATATTTTGATTAATGACAAAGTATAGATGAGCTATTTAAAACCGAAATGGGTTACAATCACTCTTCATACCTCAGTCAATGAAAGACCACTGGGTAAACGCCAATGAACCTAAGAGCTTTCACATTCTAATTGTCCTAATCGTCTTCCTGAGGAATTTGCAATGTATGTGTACAAACTATATTCACCTTTATTCGGAAAGTTACTTATAGTCTCTTATTGGTCTTCACAGCAAGAGAAATTGGGTGATATTTGCTTCTCCCTTCGCTACGTACCGACTGCCGGCAAGCTGACTGTTGTCATTCTGGAGGCAAAGAACCTGAAGAAGATGGACGTGGGTGGCTTATCTGGTAAGACTGTGATGTTTACTGGGTTTTTTAAAATGCTGTTTCATCGTGGATACCAAATGCATCACACACATGCTGTGACTCTGCATTCCTTATTGATCACAGCTTCCTTCCCAACACAGTGCTCCAGAAGCCGGAAGCGGTCTCAGAATCCATCCCAACACAGTGCTCCAGAAGCCGCTCTCAATTTATTGGAATTGGCATAAAAGAGGAAATCTATTTTCCTGTTTCATACCCAGAGTAGAAATCATTAGTTCTACAGCACTGAAAGCTGAATTTTTTTTTCTTTTGCTTCTCTTGTAAAAGGCAATGCCTATGACCATTTTGAGTTTTTTGTGGGTTTTTTTTTTTTTTTACCAAAATTTACCCATGACATGAAAATAGTGTTTTCACTAAACTTCTTTATTAGATATTTAACAGTTTTTAGTAATACTGTTAAATTAAAGGTGAGGCATTTCAAATATAAGTAAACAAAATCTATTTGAGGGTGAATCACCAAAGTAATGCATTTATATCTACAGTTTATGTTGGGGATGAAGGAGACTTTTAGATTTTAAGTTCTATATAACCCAAACTTAGTTGTTTGTTTTTTTTTAAAGTATACTCTTGCTCAAAAACAAAGTCAACTGAAGGATTTTCACAATTGAATACGATTTTTTTTTTAATTTTCTGTTCTGTATAATTATATTTTCAATTTTATAGTAAATTATTAAAGCATGAGAAATTTTCTTTATATGCCACAATGTCATCATAAATAAACTATAGTTGTCATTGTTTGTGGCTGTGGAATTAGAACCAACATTACTGGCTATTCAGTGCTTTCTCTAATAAAAATATTGCAGACTTCAAAAAGGTCATTCTAATGCAGCATGGTCATTTTATATTCTAAAGCCTAACAGCTCAAAAATGCTAAAGCTGAGTTTCCACTTACTGAACTACTAATTTGTCAACCAAATTCTCCTGGTATTTAAGTTTATTTCTCTTTATAAATAAGTTGCCTGGGGAAGCTGCACTAATTCATGTCACAAAAACCCCATTTAAAAGCTTACTGCTTTCATTGCTTAAAGGATGATAGAGCAAATTTAAAACAGTGAGCAGTTTCTTCTAATGAAATCTAATGAGCATAAGATGCAAAATACGTGTGTGTATATATACACTGCATTTCTGTATTTTAACCAAACTGACCTGCACATATATACATACACATATACCTTTTTTGATTCTGTCCACTGACAAGGCCTAGAAACAAAGATTGAGCCAGTGGCCTGAGCATCCCCAGCAAGAGATATGGCTTGAAAACACAGTTTCTCACTAAAAGAACCTGGTACTTATTGGAGAAATGGTAGGTCCCAGGTAAGGCACAGCAAGTACATAAGCCTAGAACATCTCATCTAACCAGAAAGAAAGGAAGCTACCAAAAAATACAAAGGTCATGTCAGAAGACCTGGAAGCCACCCCAAAGACACTCTCACTGGCCAAAGATGTGATCCTTTGAGCATTGGTAAACTAATAAATGTAGGGTATTCAAACCTAAGACAAAAGAGCATTTAATGTACGGAGAAATTCTCAGCTTTAAGAACAGTTCACTCCCAGATACTACCTAGTATCCTGAGGTAAGACTTCAGACACCTTTGACCTTTCTTTCCTTCGGTTCAATGGCCATGGTGTCTTTCTATCCTGCCTCACACGCGCCTCTCCCAACTCCCATGCCAACCGTCACCTTATCACCTATATCCAGAACTCCCCTAATCTTCCCTCCAATTCATTGTGTTCCCTTTAACAGAGTTCCAGAGGCAGCTTCACCGTGAAGCCAATAAAACTTCAGGGTCCCTCATTTGTTCTGTCTTCTTCCAAGGTCCTAGAAATGAGTTCCCATGATCACTGATATTTCAGCCACAATTTGTCAGTCACAGTCTGGGTCTCCATCTTCACCGCCATCATCCATCTCTTCTTGTTCAGCAGCACCCGAGTGGCTACAGGCACTTCTGAGATTTAGTTAAGGGAAGCTGGGTCTGGCAGAATATATTTATGTAGCTTGTAATCACTTCCATGTGTAATTAGGTTATTGGTGGCTACCGGGAGAAGGAGGGGCTGCTGGGAAGACTCCTACCACCCACTGCTCTAACTCAGCATTGTTACATAAAAGGGGCAAGGCCAGAGGTCATTTCTACTTTAGCATTCATCTTTTTCTATGTATTTTTTTCTTCTTTATGTTCTTTTTTTCAAATGTCAAACTACATTTGCTAAAATGGCTAGTTAATTGAATCAAAGTGGGCTGTTTCACCAGGGTCTAAAATTATATTAGCTTCAGGATCCACACACCTTGGGTCTACCCCTACCTACATTTGAATTACCTGGAATGATTGTTTAATTACTAAATATTAAATAAGGAGATTTCAAGACTCCTAATCTCAAGGGCTCCATCTGCCTGTGAAATTATGTCAATCCCTCAGGTCTACATAACATAGATCCCTCCGGACTATGTCCCACTGCATTTCTGTATTTTAACCAAATTGACCTGCACACAGCTCTTCAAACAGACTATGTAATTTGCTGCCTCCATTTTTTGCTTAAATCATTTCCTTCACCTGGAATTCTTCCTTCCAACAATGCCCAGCTAAATGCTATCCATTATTCAGGCCAAGCTTAAGTCTTATTTTCTCCATCTGTTGAACAAATATATAGTGTTTCCCTACTTTGTATTAGGCATTGTTCTTAGATGAGATTTACATCAGTGGTCAAAAGAGCCAAAAGGCCCTGCCCTTGTATAGCTTGCATTTTAATTTAGGGAGACAGGGAACCAATAAATAAGCACATAATATGCCAATAGGTGGTAAGTGCTATAAGTGTCTTAAGTGGGGTTGTCAGAGAAAGCCTGATAAGTAGGTAACATTTGAGCCATAACCTGGAAGAGATGAGGAAATGAGCCATCGGGTGTCTGGGGGAAAGAACATTTTGGGTGGAGGGACTTTATGAAGTCTTTTCTGATCCATCCCCGATAGGATACATCTTTCCCTTTTTTAAATGCCAACAGCAGTCTGTTTACACCCTTCAAACATGACGCTTCTCTCTCACTAGACTGTGCTCTGTATTTCTATCTCCCACGATGCCCTGACTGGTAGCACTGAACATAGCTGCTGAATGAATAATGAATTATTTACAAAGGAACTATGGCCTGGAAAAACAAGTTTTGCATTTCAAATTTGTTTAACCTACTTACCATTAAAATAACTTTAAACACTTGGATGGTGTATCTCAAAGTAATTTGACCTATGTCCGAGGAGACCAAAATTATATAATGAGATCATCCCAGGTAATTCAAATGTTTAACTACATTTGCTGGAAATGGCTAGTTAATTGGGTTAATTGGAACCAAAGTGGGTTGTTTCACTAGGGTTTGAATCCCACTCTACCACTACTGGCAATTTAACACTGGACAAGTTATTTAGCTTTCTGAGCCATAGTTGCATTATTTATGAAGTGGGAGTAATAAGAGGATTTTTTTAAATAAAGGCGCTGTGAAAAATAAAGCATAGGATCTGGCACACCTAAGTGCTCACTAAATATTCTTATAATTATTTGTTACTTCATGAAATCTTGGGCTAAATATGGAAAATGTGAAAGCAACAAATGAACAGTTTAACCAATTCTTGATTGAATGGGAAAAAAGAAAGGTTTGTTTTATAGGATTGGCTGGTCAGTTAAGGCAAAAATGAGATCAGTAGACCTATGTTTTACACAGACCAAAGAGTGAATTAAGACAAGGTATTGAATTAAACAAGAAATATTGAAAAAAGTGGAAAAAACTTTAATTTTTCTTACTACTCTACTGCAGGGTTTCTTTTCTACTGTGTAAATTGCATCAAGATTTTGCCTCTATCATCTACCCATATAGCAAATCATACCAATTCCAACCTTTCTTATAAGGACAGACTTGACTGGACCATTCACATGTCTACAGTGGAAGAAAGTAGAAGCTTTTAAATTTCATTTAGGTTGAAACTTTTCAACTTAAATCTGAAAGGAAAAATTTTAACTCTTAAGTCATTATAACATATTTATAGAAGACTTTCTAGTTTAGAAATCCTTTTCTAACTTGGTTTTTTCATGTGGTTCTCATGATAGACCTGTGAGGTAATTTCTGAACATAATACTCTCAGAAAATTGAAACTTAGAGGCATCAGATAACGTACATAAGTCATCTTGCTCCATGCTGACACAAAGAAGGTGTTCAATACTGGCAATTGCTTTTGACATTACTGACATTCAAAGTCAATAGCTTGTAGATGGTAGAGCTGGGACTAAAGCCCAGACTCGAATTCCCAATGCAGAATGTCTCAAAGACCATTCCATTTCCCTCTTTCCCTGCGGCTGGCACATAGTCCTTCTGAAATTTTTCCAAGTGGTTTGTACAGCCAGGAACCATGGCAAATAGACAAGAGTAAGAAGTTTGTCCATCCTGCCTCTTTAATATGGGTTGTAGTCACCTCAATTGTGAAGAAAACAACAAAAGCACATCAAGCATGCCAACAAGAAGGTGTTGGGAAAATATAGATGCAGGACTGACATCATAAACACCTATTCCAGTAGTCTCCTGAAAGTCAAGGAGCTAGAGAGGTGGCCATGAGATGGGATCAGGTCAGACGTCCTGAGGGATGGCTGGAGGAAATGTAGTTGAAAGTGTTCTACCTCATCATCTCTCTCCTTTTCACTTTCTACCCCAGGCCCCACCCCTAGTCTTCTTCCTGGTGACCCCCAGTCCTGTCTAATCACTATGGAATGTACACTGTGCAAAGCAAAGGGTAGGGCTGTGGGACCACTCCCTCCCCCTCCCTCAAGCATCTATGTCCCTCAAGAAAAAGGGCACTGAAATTCACAAATTGCAGCAATATTTAAGGGAGAGGAGGAAGAAAGGGGACTTGTGGTGGTAGAGGAGTCACCATCCCTATGCAGCGGACTGCCAGGATGTGGTTGAGCCAACTGAGACCTAAGCCCATTAAGATTTACCTTGCCTACCCCACCCAACCCTCCATACATACATACACACATACATACATATATATATACACAGTTAAGATACAATTTTTAAATTGTTCATAGGTATGTCTTCTCATTTCTCCTGTTCTAGAAATAGAATTTGGAAAATAGAGCCAATTTAAATATTTGAAGTCACCTAGGAAAAAGCAACTCACCAAACCTCAGTGAAACACTGGACTCCACACAGAAACCACGAATGAGCAGGGGCAGAGCATTCTTTCAGGTACAGGTAGTAGGTAGATAGAATAACACATCACATAAAAATAGGGCAGCCTACCTACATGAGAATCACGCCATTGTACATGTTAAAATTTAAGATTTCAGGGACTACCTTAGACCAAGCTATAACTGAATATAAAGGGGGTGGGAACCTAGAAATTGTATTTTAAAAGTCGCCCATGTTATTCTTATGCATCTTAAATTTAAAAACAGTACTTTATAGAAAGTATATAGAGTGTTAGCTGAAGCCCGGGAGGAAATCATATTGCAATATACAAATGTATTAAATCAGCATGTTGCATACCTTAAACTTAAACAATGTTATAAGTCAACTATATCACAAGAAAAAAAAATGTAAAAAGAACTCTACTTAGAAGCTTAAATGTTACATCATAATTTTAGCTGAGGTCCAGGTCAGCCTAATTCTAAGTTAGAATTTTTTTCTGGTCAGTGATGTAGAATACATCCTTTGCCTTATATAATGGCATTTCCTTAAATAAGAAGTTCTATTTATTTTGTCAACCCAGTATCTTCTTTCTTGAGAAGTAACTTGTCCACATGTCTAAATTATGTCTTCTGCAGTCTCTCCTACTGAAAGACAAAAGCAGTAGATTGTTCCTTTATACATTCATGACCACCACTCTTATCTGTCCTTCCATCGGTGCTGAAAGCATGACAAAGAAAACCACTCTGAACTCAAGTGATTGGAGCTAAAAGCTACTAGGTTGGGAGCTGAGCCAACAAATAAAGTGGCAAAAACTTATTTGAGCCGATTAGATAAGGATATACAAATTAATTGGCCATGATATCAGGGTCAAGCAATAATATGCAAATAAACTAGCATCTTGAGCTAACAGGACAGGAATATGCATAATAAGTTGACTGTGATGTCAGAAGTCTTCATCATAATTTTAGGCTTGACTGTTTCACTATAAAACTCCGTGACGCTTCAAAATGCTTAGTTATAATATTGATAAAATAATCTAAATCCCTAATATGTGAACAAATTGATCTAAAAAGAAAAAAGAATAACATCTTTAAATTGGATCATCTTAGAAATTGAGTTATTAAAAAGGGTTATACCAAAGCTTAATGCAAGTTGAGACCCAGGCATAGTTACCACAGAATGGACAGAGATGCTATGTCTGAAGGATTAACAGTGGTTTTGATGAAATGAGGATAGCAGATGTGGAGTGTGGGCTAGATCTGAAATCAAGAAATGAGTGATAGGCTGAAATTTATTAGTTCAGAACAGTTAACACAAAAATGTCTAAATAAGTCCTTTAGCCCCAGGAACATCTCCAATCATTCAACAAATACCATTTCAATACCCACTCTGTGCCAAGCAATATGCCCATCCTTGGATACACAAGTAAAATAACAGGAGACACTTGCAAAACATAATGTGAGCTGGACACTGTTCTAAACACTTTATATATCTTAACTGATTGAATCCCAATTACAACACTAGGAGGTGGATACTATTTTTAATGTTACTTTATTGATGGAACTGGAGAGGTAAGTAACTTTCCCAAGGTCACAGAATTAATTTTTGGCAGAGTTAGGATGTCAACTCAAGCAGTCTTCAGACTCCATTAATAAAACATGACTTCTAAGTTATTATCCTGTCTCACCAGGTTCAACCTGGACAACAGATGGATGACTACATGCTACACTTTGAGGGATGGCCAAAAATCCTACCCAATCCCATAACTCCTTGAAACCCAAACTAAAATTCCATCATGGAAACCACTAATATAAATTAGTTGGTTGACTATTTAATTAGTTTTTGGTTACCTGGACAGCAAAGACAGGATCAATGAGTCCCTAAGATTGGACAACAAATATTAATAGATTTCTGGGCTGAAAAGACAATCTCCATTTCTTTCTTGTGTACGGATTGGTATGTTATTTTAGTGATTGAGTCTTTGCACACTAAAGAAGATGAAATACAAAACAGTGTAGTTTCAACTATGTCACTGGTAGAGGTGTAGGGATGTTACTAAGACA
Source organism: Phoca vitulina (assembly GCF_004348235.1). NCBI lineage: Eukaryota > Metazoa > Chordata > Mammalia > Carnivora > Phocidae > Phoca > Phoca vitulina. The sequence goes on along the minus strand of NW_022589779.1, from coordinate 3,452,004 downwards.
TTATGGAAGAAAGTCTAAGGGATTTGAGTGCCTATTAGGTAGTAGAGAAAGACTAAAAAATTTTGCCTACTACTCAGTTTTATCAAGGGTTGATTCTGAAAGACAGTGTGTAATATTACTGGGAGAACGGGGCAATATGATCTTATAATATAAAAGCTTACTACCCCTTGTCAAGTGCTGTGGAGCTCTGGAAGTCAAAAATCACTTTTAAATAACTGAAGAAATTAGAACTGCAATTGACAACTTACCAGGAAAATAGAGCTCAGCTGAAAAATGTTAACAAGAAGAATCCACAGATGGAGAAGTGGAAATAGTAAGTTCCAAAGAGGTTTGTACCAAGACATTTTTACCAGTCACATTGAAACTCTCGATTTTAGCGGTGCCTGGGTGGCTCAGTCGTTAAGCGTCTGCCTTCGGCTCAGGTCATGATCCCAGGGTCCTGGGATCGAGCCCCACATCGGGCTCCCTGCTCCGCGGGAAGCCTGCTTCTCCCTCTCCCACTCCCTCTGCTTGTGTTCCCTCTCTCGCTGTGTCTCTCTATGGCAAGTAAATAAAATCTTTTAAAAAAAGAAAGAAAGAAACTCAATTTTGAAGGTAACAGAAATGTTTCCAGTCATTGAAATCCAAGCTCTGAGGAAAAATGAAAAGATCTTGCTAAGCAGAGTAAGCCAAAATATGGTAAATGAGCTTCAGTATGGGCAAGTTTAGAAATACAGTAAAAGAAAAAAAATAATAAATAAAATTAGAAAATAATAGGATCAATAATAAAACAAGAAAAAGTCACATAGAACCATCTACTGAAGACATTCACCAGGTACACGGTTACAACCAAACAGGCTGGGTATTGTCATGGAATTATTACAAATACAAGAGGGGAAAAAGTGCCCTTTGTCCCAGACTAAAGTTCATCCATGTGTGGAATAGGCGTAGTTATGGCCGCCCACCTCAGGAAAAATATGGATGGTGTTAGGTGATCAACTGCCAGAGGAAGTAGCTAAAACACGGATGAATGGGCTGTGTGTGAGGACAGGCTTAGAGGATTGAGACTTTGTAGTCTGGGAAAGGAAAGCTGAGCAGACATATGATTAAAGTCTGAAAGTCATGACAGGTAGAGCTAAGGTAATAATACCTACCTGTTATCATATCCCGCAATACTAGAATTAGCAAGTGACCTTGATGTTTGAAAGAGAATACATAAAAGGAGGGCCATTCAGAATGACCTCATTTTCTACTCAAAAATTCTTTGTCAAATTTTCTTTGCAGTTGGGTAGTAAAAACTTGTTACTCTAGGAGATGGACCAGGTTGAGATAAATGTATAAACCTGTTTTGAGTTACAGGCTTAAAAGGGGTCATCTCTAAATCTTTATTTTGTGTTGTCTTATAGGACCCCATGCCTCTCCATGGTAACCATCAGAAAAAAGATCCCCACAGCTGCATATCTCAGTAATCCAACACAAAACGACTACATTTGCATCCTTGAATTGACCATTCTATCCTCTGCTCTCCATTCACTGTACAAGAAAGGAATAGGGAAGGTTAGATTTTCAATAGGTAATTGTGTTGCCAAGATTAAAGCCCCAAAATATTCCTGTTTTTTAAACTACATTTGTGAGCCTCAAGAGATTTGATTATCCATATCTGATAGATGTTTTTGAATAAGGCTATTAAAAATATATAGCAAATATCTATGCCATTTTTTCATGTAATAGGAATAGTTAAAAAATAAAATCAGAGTAAACCAAAATCTAATTGTTGAAATTATCTCAGCTATCATTTTCACATTTTTCTTCCTTCATTCCCTCACCCTCTTCAGTAGTTAAAAACAATGAAACAGACTATCTCCTGGGGATAAAGGAAGAGTGACCCAGAAATGTACACATCACTATAGTTATTTCTCAATGACAGTCATAAAGACATTTTCCAGTGAAGAAGACAAAAATGGTCCACTAGTCACATCTTTTGCCCAACATGAACAGATAAGACAATGATTCATCATCTTACTTATTCACTGCTTTGTAGACTAACTCCTTACAAAAGGAGTCAAGAGACCATAACCGCTCGTTGCCTTTTTGAATTGCTAGTGACTTAACTTTGGTTATACATCATTCTTAGTGATCCCTGGAAAACTAGGAGGCTTCTTATAATTTTTTTCTTCTATAAATAAATGATTTTAAGTGTTTATTTAGGAAATTAAGTTTCTAACTTGAAAATATGAATTATTTAATAGCCTCAGTAACTGCTTTTACCCAAAACTAAAGCAACTCAGTTGACTGACATAAACACATAGATTTCAAACTGACTTCAGCCAAGAACATGACAGCCTAATTGTCCCCCGTGAACCAAAAAGATCTGAATGTATATTTAGTGACAATATATTTGCAGAATACATATACACAGGGAACTGAGATTTCATAGTTATCTACCAATATTATAGCGGCCACTTGTTCATAATAACTTTCATATCCTAATTAAGGAAACAAACGCTTTCACAAGTAGTACCATAACAGTATTTCCCTAGATTTTTAGTTTTAAAATTATAGAAAAGCTTAAGAGGCGTGCCTTGGTGGCTCAGTTGGTTCAGCATCTGCCTTCGGCTCAGGTCCTCATCCCGGGGTCTGGGGATCAAGTCCCAGGTCAGGCTCCTTGTTCAGCAGAGAGCCTGCTTCTCCCTCTCTCTGCCCCTCCCCCTGCTCACGCTCTCTCTCTAGCTCTCATAACTAACTAACTAACTAACTAACTAAATAAATAAATAAATAAATAAATAAATAAATAAGAAAATCTTAGGAAGTTAAAATAACCCATAATCCTACCACTTCAATATGTGAGGTAAAGGACCAAACTAGTCCTTCTAATCCCTTCCCATTCAAAGATAGTTAATTGCTTCAAGGAAACAACTTGAAATTTCTTATCCAGATTTCCTTTTCTGCTTTATATAAATTACACTCACATAAATATATGTGCATTTTACAAAAATGGGATATCAAACATTCTGTAATATTTTTTCACCTAACAATATAGAACAGAGATCCTTCGGGATCAGTATGTAGAAATGTACTTTGCATCCCTTTGTTGGATAGATCATGATATACTTGGTAATCCCCTTATAATATGAGGAAAATTACTTAACTTCAAAGGACTTGAAGAACTTTAAAATAAAGAGAAGAATAATGTGCTCCTGGATAAGGAATATAATATAGCAATGATATCAATTCCTCCCAAGTTAATATCAAATGCCATAAATGAAGGTAAGACAAGTAACAACTTTCTTTTTGCAAAAAAGCAGATAAGGCATCAATATCCCTGTAATACAGAAAAGGTCCTACATATCAACAACAGGGGAGAAAATGGGAGAAATTTCCTTTTTAAATGTTCCTGAAATTTTCTTGCTGCTACTTCTACTACTACTGGCTCTTTTGCCAAAAGCTAAAATATTACGTTTTTATCCAGTCTCATCATGCCTCTAAATAAGAAAGGATTTTAAAGTAAGATGTAATTACCTTCAGTTCAAAACCTAAAATGTGTTGCTTAAAAAGACAACCTCGACTGATTGCAAAGAGTACAAAAAATAAGTCAGGTCATTAGCTCATAGATTTTCAGATTTTCATCAGCTATCTTTGCAGGAGTTTGAATCCATTACAACACTCAATCCAGCAGCATTATTTTGATACCAACTTGAAAGTATCTGAGTCACCAGAAGTGAAAGTAAAAGTGTATACCTTTACAAAAGTCAAAACCAACATTTAAGAGAATTTCTCAATTTCTACACTTTATAAAACTACTTAAACATTTGAAAGCTGCGTATATTAAAAGTTGCAATTTAAAGCACATATTTAGAAAATACTCTTTAATACTCTTGAATTTTATAGTACCTTCTTTGCATGCCGTTGAAAACATTATAAATGAAACTAGCCTAAAGAGCTTATTTTATTACAGTGAAGCTTTCATTTACTATAATTAGAAATCTATTTTAATCTTAACTGAAAGTTGCATTCGTGTTTTATGTAAGAATTTCACTAAAATGTTTAAAAAAAGAGTTTAGTGGCAGAGATTTCAAAAGAGGCAGTGAATGCTTATGAATTATGCAAGTCTGAACTTTCATTTTAATAACTTCATTAAAATATAAAAACCTTAAAAGCCTCCCAACAGGAATTTAACTTTATAAAAATGCTTTATACGTGCCCTGACCTTGCCAAAAGACATGCCTAAGGCATGATTTAACTGGTATTACAGGGCAAAGCCTAATAATAAATACCTATCTGAAAATGCCGGCATCAGTCCTTGCATGCTTGGCCTCCGGTGGAGTTGCAAGTCAGCCATCAACTGACCCTCCCCTGTGAGACAGCAGGACACAGCAGAAAGGGAACGACAACTAACACTGGAAAACCTGGATCTGCAGCCCTTAACCTTTCTGATCCTGTCCATCTATATACAATTGGGGTATCAAGGACAGCAATGCTGTTGCCTAAGCAAATGAAGTAATGTCAGGGGCAAACGAAGCTGACAGCGCTCTATCAATGTTGATTACTTCTAAGCAAAAGACAGTTCTGGGTTATCTATTTTTCTCACCATATCCTGGCTCCTAGAAAATATGTTCCTGTATGGCTAATAGAAATGCTCCATGTTTCTAAGGATGCGTCTCCATCATTTGGATGGCAGGCATCTACTTAGACTAAATTATCCTAGGAGCACATCCTAAGGCTAACCAGCAAACTCTACTTCTCCTTTCTGTTATTTGGCCATAAGACCCAGCTTATTTTATAAGAAATAAGACCAATAGTATATTTCTCAAGTAGTGTATTTCTACCAACTTCAACTCCTTAAGTTGTTTCTTCGAATTTTCTAAGAAACCAGAGTTGTCTTCCAAATGGTTCTTTATAACAGGCCGGAGACAAACACAGCTAATTGGGTCAACAAATAGGAATGAAGACAAAGAATAGAGCCTTAGTCATCCTAATTATCAAGTTAATGCCTGGTTGCTGGACAAACTCTTCCTCTTTCTAAAATGAAACACCATAAGACATAACCCACTGTTGCTATGTTACTTTGACTAGAAGTGGCAGGACCTGGTTGCAAAGCAACCCCCGCTGGTCTTTCCAAATGATGATGCCCCAGCTAATGAATACCTACTTTGATACAATAGAAGTCCATGTTCATTGCCCACTGTTGCTTAATTGAATGGTCAAGATTCCAACTTTCTCTTACCCTATAAATTCTCAAATCTTCACAAATCATACCAACACCAAAAACAAGAGAAGTAACCATGTGAACTCCCATATCCTTGCACTCTGTTGACTCTCTTCAGCTTGTTTTCCTCCAGCTGAAATTTCCTTTTCTGTATAAAATAAACCCCGAGACTGTGCCCAACCCAGCATTTTTAAAAAAATGGAAAAAACGCCGGTTGGATTATGCCTCTACTCCACATTCTTCACCTTAAATCAAAGGAATTGCTCCAATTGCTAATACAAAAAGCAGCTCATTTAAAATACCTACAAAGAACCAGGTGAGAAATGCAAAAAAAAAAAAAAAAACTATTGTGTTTTAGTCCCACAGCAGAGAGGATTCCTCTATACCACTCTGGCTTGTTATATAAATAATTGTTATGTTTGCCCACATCAGTCATGTCAAACTGTGCCTCTCTCAAACAACCAGCCAGCCTGACCCAAGGTTAGTTAAACCAATTGCTTAGGAAACATTTTCTGTGAAGCTATGAACCTGAAGACTATCTATATTCCAGATTCCAGAGATACAATTTTCAGAGCTTCACAGGATGCTAAGGCAGATATAAATACAAAACTACGAGATACATTCCAGCCTGATCCTCGAATTGAGAAAACTTCACAAACATATTGTAATCAGAGCTACCTTTTTTTTTTTAAATAAAGGTATCTTTAGTTATCCTGCAATAGGATTCAACAAAACAGAATTCAAGTATTATGTAAATGTAGCTCAAAGCTAAAGAGAAAAATACTATCCTTAAGCCAAATTCTATCTATATATCAAATATATATCTTTTAAATTCGTTTTGCCCACACACAATTATAGTATAGAGCTTGATCCTTATAACTGCCACTTGAATTTTTTTTTTTACTCTAAATTAGTTTAGCCATCTATCATGTTGTAAGAGGAACTAGTCATTAAAGCTACTAGAATGTGGTATTTGCTTGTAAGCAAGCTAGAGGAATAGGATTTTTTTTTTTTTTTTTTTTTTATCTCGAGTGGGTCAATGATTAGCCAAAAGACACGTCTTTTTACTTCTGTCCCAGCACTATGGTACGGGCGGTTCTCACCACTGCCTAACTTCCTAGTTAAATTTCAAAGTGATTTCATCTGAAATGTGAAACACCAGTGAAATCTTATTACCAACTCAGATTATTAATTTCAAAGAGGAGACTCCAGCAACAGAGCTTCAATACCCGACCCTGAGAAGTCTGGAATATTGCATTCATTTCTGGAAACACACTTAGGAGGATAGACATTGGCCTTCTGGAGCAAATCCGGAGAGAAATCTGGGTTGTGCAGAGGGCAGATATAGTCTCAGCTGAGGGACCGTTCGAGGAACTGGAGCTGTTAGGCTGCAAAAGAGAAAACTTAGAGGACACGATAACTGCCTGCAAACATGTCAGAGAAGAATTGAATTTACTCTTGTTAACTACAAAGATCTGAACTGGGATCAATGGGAATAAGCAGTGGAGGTCCATACTGAGTTCTTTCAATTTCAGTACCTAAGCAAAGGCTAGAGGCGACCCTAGCAGAAATACTGGGTTGGGATGTGCCCTACTTGGCCCCACAGGTTATACGGCTAACCTGAGAAATCCCTGCAATCTCCCAAGACAGTCTCATTCTAGGTGAGAACTGAAGCTCCAAAAGATCACGCCCAGCTTGAAGCTAGTATGACTACAGGGGAGAATACAAAGACAAATTCATCCCCCAAGAGCCATTATTTTATTTTTATTCCTTTAAAAAAATAAGGATGAAAGACTACTACTGATGACGATGATAAATAGCGATAATCTAGTCAACACTTTTGTCTTGTTTAAGCCTAATCACAATCCCATGAGGCCAATATTATCCCCATATGCAAATGAGAAAACTAAGCCTTGGACAAGTGAGGTGACTTGCTCAAGGTCACAGAGTGAATAAATGACAGGTCTCCGCTCCTCACTCCAGCTGTGTCTGTTACCTAAGCCTGTCTGCTTACCCACTATATTCCACTGTCTAGACTGTGCACGCTGTAATTTCAATTGACTGTAATCCCCAAACCAGAGAAACCTCAACCTTAGAAGATAATACATGCTTTTAAGCTGCAAAATGATCATCAGTTGACTCACAATTAATACCCTCTATAGATTATTTTGACAAAGTAACAATATCCAACTGTGCCTGCAAATGCCAACACAAAAAATCCTTGTGACTTCACAGATCAACAGCAAATGCCCTAATGAGAAAACAAACAAACCAACCAACCCACCCAACTGTTCTGTATTCATTTTTTCCTGGTGTTTCTTATTTCTGCTGAAAAATAACGCCTAGAAGGAGTCACTGTTCTTTTCAACAACTTAAAAAAAAAAAAAAAAAAAAAAAGGTTAGCGTTTACCCATTTACATAATACAAAAAAGACCAGCCGGGAAACAGTGAGCTATGGATTCCCAGTGGGAAGACAATCATATGCAGCCAGTGAGTTCCTGGGCAGTTTTAATTTACTTTTAATCATTTCAGAAGTTGTGCCTCAAAGGTATGCGCTAAAAAGCTTCACAGCATGTTGCTTTTTTTTTTTTCTTTGCCTTTCCTTTTTCTGTTCGGCAAAAAGTAGCAAACAAACAAACAAACCTGTGTAGAACCAATTTAAGTATTTGCTTCTCCAGGAAACTTCCCCAGAATGAGAATAACAAAGATGAGGCTAGGCTATCTTTGCACTATCCACATATTTTACTTGATCACTGACTTGTCTTTATTATATGCTAGAAATGCCTTTTCTCATTCATGAGGCTGGGTTCCTTCATGATCATGGTTGCCAGGCACCCTATTTATTCCTTTTTCTGTGTTCCTGTGGCACGCTAACGTTATCCCTTGTCGTGATTTATCACACACCATAGGTATCCTGTGGCTCTTTCTCTATGAATTCCTTTTGCTAGAGATCTGATCGTTCGTTTTTGGAGGACCATCATCTAGCATTGCCTAACACACAGTAGGCCCCCATAAGGGTTGAAATTAAACGAAAATGCAAACTTTTCATGTTATTCCCCATGTTGGGCTTATCATATGAACTGAATTGAAGTGAACTGAGTTGAATTAGAACAAATCAAATTGAATACATTAAGACATTAGTATGTTACAGTAAAGTTATCCAGATTATATTTATAGGCAAATTGATTAGCACAACAGAGCTATGGTGTTGTGTGATTCTAATGACTGCTCATGCTAGTATTACCTATTATGTTACCACAGAAAGGGCAATAATCTTTGGGCATAATAGTGTGGTTAGTTCTTTAAAATGAAGCGTAGGGGTACCTGGCTGGCTCAGTCAGTGGAGTGTGCGACTCTTGATCTTGGGGTTGTGAGTTAGAGCCCTATGTTGGGTGTAGAGATTACTTAAAAGTAAAATCTTTAAAAAATAAAAAAATAAAATTAAAATATAATGAAGCTTAAAATAGATCTACCCTAAAATAGATCATTTTTACCTCAAGTCATGACTGACACAGAGCTCACTCTAGAAGTCGGGCAGATGCCAGCTCTGTCATAGTCTTATTTTTCACTTGTGTGAAATAAATTTACATTATCAAGTTTTCAAGCCACAGTTGTTGTTTTCCAGGAATCACTTTAAGCAACATGCTCATTTCATGAGGAATTAGTTTGGTTACAATTAAATAATACAAAGCATAAGTCAGTATAATTTGGTTCATAAACTGCAGTATATAGCAAAACAAAGCAAATAAACCAGTGAGAGTCCCTCAGGTACCTCAACCTCCACTGTGATGCTCCCATGCCTCCTTCAGGAACCCTTGAGTCCTGAGGGTGAGTCATGCTCAAACAAGGGCAGCACTGGGGTTCTGTACCTCAAATCTTAGTAAATCTCTAAGTCTTTATTCTTTTTCCTCTAAAAAGAAGTAGAAATTCTAATATTTTCTTCCCCATGAGGAGCATCTAACTCCATACTGGAGACCACAAAAGGCTAAAGTTTTCTAGTTTAAAAATCAAAAATCTGCCAGTCATCCTACATTTGCCTTTCTTTGTCATACCTCAGACAGAAAATTATGTTTTTTCATTTTTTTTTAAGATTTTATTTATTTGACAGTGGGAGAGGGAGAAGCAGACTTCCGCTGAGCAGGGAGCCCAATGCTGGGCTTAATCCCAGGACCCTGGGATCATGACCTGCGCCCAAGGCAGATGCTTAACCAACTAAGCCACCCAGGTGCCCCCATGCTGTTTCAATTTTTGTTCTTTTAAAAATATATATATTCATTAACCCAGAAGAACGGCACATTGTAGTTTACCAATGTGATGTATAATTTTTATGTAAAAATGGTATGTTCCAATAAATGACACATCTTTCATAAATTTCAGAGATAACACCACAATTTAAAAACACACATGTAAAGAGATACTAAAGCCAGATTAGTCATGTCTCACAGTGTTACACAAAGAATAGGAATGGCTGGATGTTTAGCCTGTAAAAGGGAAGACTGTGTGGGTAGCAGAAGAGCTATTCGTAAGTACCTGAAGAGCTGTCTTAGGGACAAAAGTATGAAGGCATGTGTTCACCAAGTATGTATTCAATGCCCACCAGCTGAGTATCATAGCTGGAAATACAAAGATGAATAAAATGGGACGCCTGCCTTCAAGGAGCTCAGAGCCCAGTCAGGGAGCTACTTCGAAAGAAATATTGTATGTGATTTAGTAGGAGTCCCCAGATTTTTTCTGTAGAGGACCAGAGAGTAAATATTTTAGGCTTTGAGGCCTCAAGATCTCATGCCTTGAATTCTGCCCTTATAACATGAAAACAGCCATAGACAATATGTAAAGAATAAATGCAGCTGTGTTCTAATAAAACTTTATTTGTGGACACTGACATTTGAATTTCATATAGTTTCACATCTCATGGATTATTCTTTTGATTTTTCCCCCCTGACCTTTAAAAATCTGAAAACCTTATCGCATGCCCACATAAACATGCAGCAGCCAGATTTTGTCTGCGAGCAGTAATCTGCTGAGCCCTGATAAAGATTAACAGGAATTTACTGGAGCTCAGAGGAAGGGTAGATAGCCCCAACTGGGGGTATCATGGAGGCTTCGCGGAGAAAGACCTGGGTGAAGGGTTATGCAAGAGGACGGACCCACAGGCCCGGACCCTATAAGCAAAGGCACAGCTGTGTGAAACAGACTGGGGAATGCAGAGGAACCACAAGCAAGGCTGTTACAGCAAAATCTGGCAAGCAAGGAGGTCACAGAGACGGGCAGGGCCAGAGCAAGGAACTGAACTTTATGCTCTGCACGTGCTAAGCAACCACTGAGAGCTTTAAGCAGTGAACGCTCATTGGAATCGTTGGGGGGTGCGGGGGGGAGCGGCGACGCTCATGCTCCAGAACTGCAATTCTAGCCCCGCCTGTGGAGTCAGTCCGACTTGGGCAAGGATCCCAGTTCTGCCATTCATCAGGCATACGACCTCAAACCAGTTTCTTATCTTCTCTAGATTTCAGTCCCCTCATCTGAAAGCCAAAGACAGTCCCTACCTTAGCATTTGTTATTCTCTATTACTGCATTTTGCTTCCCTTATCACACACAGTGTCACACCGGTAACGTAACCACACTGGCGGGAACCAAGCATCCCCAACGGACATCAAGTGCCTCACAAGCTGCTGACAGAGCAGGCACTCAAAGGTAGTTAAGGAAGAAACGAAAAACATAAACCCAACATTCCCCTGCTTTATTATTCTATCAGTGTCCATACTTGCTTCTCATTTTGCAAAGATAAATACGTTGCAGCATTTATTTAAAACTTGGATCAAGAGCATTGAGAGAAAAATGATCTCTATAAAACTATCTTATCCATAGTAAGTTTATTTTCCTGAGAGAGTTATAATTACATTACATTTTGGTACATGGCTACCCCCCTCCCCTTCTTCCAGTGATGCATTTCCCTCAAGAAATTTTCTTTCTCTAAATAGGCAATTTCTGGTTATACAGCACTAAACTTGAAGTAAAACAAAATCTTTCTAATGCAAAATTCATCAGGCTAACTTTAGAACAAACTCAGACATAGGATGACAAGTGGCCCGTTTCATGAACGATCCACAAATGACTATTCTTTCCTGTGTAAATTGCCAAAAAACCTTCATATATTACTATCCAGTATCATATTGCATTATAAACTGTACATATATGAATTATCTAATCACAAGATTTCTAGGATTCTTCTTCCAGGACAAACCAGAAGGCAACAGAATCCATGTTGATTTTTAGCTCAAATTGCTTCTTACTGTTCATTAAATCATTACAATAAATGCCTAGAGAGCACCTATGTGTGATGCACTCTTAAATCTTTCCTTTTAGAGAGATTCATGTAACATGTTTTTTACCTTCTAAGTAGTTTAACTCTTACCCATTTTCCATATTGTGTGTAGGGGTAATAATGTCCTACATAGAGAAAGACTATCAATTCTAAGGATAGGATAAAATAGAAAAATTCAGAGGACTACTTAAATCATACGAATTTTAAGAAGCAAAAATTGTAGGACTATTTAAATAATAAGAATTTTAAGTACTAGCTTCAATATCGGTCATCCTTCTAGTTTCCAAGAAATCATACCTGCATCCTGAAATCTAACCTCATTTATATATTATAGAATTGCTTTTGAAAATTCAGATGTTAGCTATATTGCCATTGTTGTATAAACAACTTAGTTCCTGTTCTCCCCTTGAGTCCTACAATCCTTTAAGACTGATTATAAATTGAGAATATCCAGGATGCCAAAATGACATACAATTTACTCAACATACCAAATCTGTTATTTAGAAAAGCCCTGTCATTTTCTAAGGAGTGCTTATAATTACATTCCAACACATATTTTGTCATCACTCCAGTCTCAAAATTAAATAGGAGATAGTGTACATGAGAAAATGGTTTAATTATATTTCTGAAAAAGTTCTTTCCAAGTAAACTCTGTCCAAATGGGATGAGATCCCCTGGGATTTTTTAAATTTTAATTTGCAATTACTAATTTGTTCACCCAAATAAGAGGGGATATATACATTCATTACCACAAATATATAGTATATGAATATCTTTGTATTGTGTAAGTATTCAAATATGTTTATTATGTATGTATTCTAGATATGTATTCTGGAATTATTTTATACAAGATCCTAAGGACAGGAAATATATCAGTATATATAAAATTCAGAGACTTAACATTCAGAAGGCACAAAGTACACAAAAATAGCTGTTGAATCAATTAAGAATAATTTTAATTTAATGTTTGTTGCCCTTTCCCTTTTCTTTCTTGATATACATATTTGCTCATCAACTCAAGAGGTATAGCACATCTGCTATGTACTAGGCAGTTCTGGAGGCTAAGGATAGAGCAGTGAATAAAATAAGCAGTCCTCCTTCATGAGGCTGATATTCTGGAGAGGGAGAAAAACACTAAACAAGATAAGTGAGTAAAATATAGAGTGTGTTAGATAATAAGTGTTTAGGAGAAAAATGAAGCAGAGAACATTTATGAAAAGTGGTCAGATTCTGGATATATTTTGAAGAACCAATAGGATTTGCTTCTGACAATGAAAGAGAGCAGGGGAGCCAAAATGTGGGTGCACCAGTTTTGGCCTGAGCAATGGCAAGAACAGAGTTGCTAAACACTGGTTTGGGGAAATCTGCAATATGCCAGGTTTGGGGAGAATGGACAATATGGGCTACCTTTGGAACATGTTTAATTTATGACACCAATTAGAAAAACAAATGGAAATACCTAGTATGTAGTTAACCAAGATTAAAACTTATTTTTTTAAGATTTGAGAGAGAGGGATGGGAGGGGTTGGGGGGAGGCAGAGAGAATCTCAAGCAGACTCCACACTGAGCCAATCTGGGGCTTGATGTCACGCCCCTGAGATCATACCTTGAGCCAAAACCAGAAGTTGGATGCTCAACCGACTGAGCTACCCAGCTGCCCCAAAGTTTATTTAACTTTTTAACCTAACACAGAAAATCACTTTTTTTCTTCATCTAAACCATGATGAATTATTCCTAGGTGTTTATCAAGTACATTTGAAGGCTATTGGCTAGGGTATCTTTCTCACTTATATTTTTTCTCCCCTCACTTATACTTCATGTTATTTAATTCTTAACTATATACAACACAGGACATAAACCATGGAATTTACCCTCATCCTCACTTTTAATCCTCACCCTAGATTTGTATTCCTTCTTTATGCTACACACCATACTAAAAATACTTGTCTCCTCAGATTATCAAACTCAAATTTCCTCCCTTACAAATCTTTCCCTAACTAGGAGTGCTTAAGGCTTAATTCCTCTACAAAATCCTTTCAACCCAACCTCAGTTTACTGATACCTGCCTTTCTCCAGGACAGGTCTAGAAACCTTCAGAAATACCACAAGTATGACATAGTTTGGAGAATCTTCTGTTATAGAATCTGACACATAAATACAAATTCTTAACACTCCCAAGAAAATGGTCTATTGGAAACCATTGCTTTGGTTCTTCCTACTCAAGCTGATTACATAACTTATTTACAGAGTACAACTTACAGAAATGAATTTGTAAAGAAAATATTTTTTTTAATCTGTCGATGAAGGGAGCCTGGGTGGCTCAGTTAGTTATGCATCCAATTCTTGATTTCAGCTCAGGTCATGATCTCAGGGTTGTGGGATTGGGCCCCCATTGGGCTCCATGATTAGCAGGGATTCTGCTTGGGATTCTCTCTCCCTCTCCCTTCACCCCTCCCTCTGCTTGCTCGTTCTCTCTCTCAAATACATAAATAAATCTTTAAAAAAAAAAAAAAACAATTGATGAGGTTTAGTGGTCTCATAGACTTCTACACTAAAAGCTAGTCTGATTAATAGCAATCCTTCTCAAATCTTCCCCAAAACAAAACTAAACCAAAACAAACAAAAAGGAGGGAAAACTCCCAAACTCATTTAACAAGTCAGCACCACCCTACGACCAAAACTAGAAAATGACACTGGTAGAAAAGAAAAAAGGCCAATATCCCTGATGAATAAAGATGTAAAAGTTCTTAATAAAATACTAGCAAACGAATTCACCAGCACATTAAAAGGATCAATCACCATGATCAAGTGGGATTTATCTCTGGGATTCAAGGGTGGTTCAACATGCCGTTTGCTACATCACGTTAATAGAAAGAAAATCATATGATCATCTCAATAGACACAGAAAAAGCATTTGACAAAATTCAACATTCGTTCATGACAAAAACACATTAGACATAGAAGGAACAGGTCTCAACATAATAAAATCCATAATTCAAGGCCACAGCTAACATCATATTCAATAGCAAAAGGATAAAAGCCTTTCCTCTAAGATCAGAAACAAGACAAGTGTGCCCACTCTTACCACTCTTATTCAACATAGTATTGGAAGTCCTAGCTAGAATGATCAAACAAGAAGAAAATAAAAGTTATCAGAATTGGAAAGGAAATAAAATTGTATTTGTAGAGGACATGATTTCATATATAGAAAATCCTAAAGATTCAACCAAAAAACTATTAGATCTAATTAATGAATTCAATACTGCCTTCCTTCCTTCCTTCTTTTCTTTCTTTCAAGATTTTATTTGTCAGAGAGAGAGCGAGCGAGTGCGAGATTGAGACTGAACAAGCAGGGGGAATGTCAGGCAGAGGGAAAAGCAGGCTCCCAGCTGAGCAGGGAAACCCAATGCAGGGCTTGATCCCAGGACCCTGGGATCATACCTGAGCTGAAGGCAGGTGTTTAACCAACTGAGCCAACCAGGTGTCCCAGTTAGTAGGTTTATTCTTAAGTACTTTGTTTTTGATGGTATTATAAGTGGAATTGATTTTTTTTCCCCAGAAAATTTATGGTTAGTATATAGAAATGCTACTGATTTTTGTATGTTAATTTTGTATTCTGCAACCTGATTGAATTCATTAATTCAAGGGAGGAAGGCAGGCAGGCAGGCAGGCAGGCAGGCAGGAAGGGAGGATAAACCTAACTAAGGAGGTGAAAGATCTCTACTCTGAAAACTACAAGACATTGATGAAGGAAACCAAAGAGGACAAATAAATGGAAAGTCATCCCATGCTCATGGATTGGGAGAATATTGTTAAAATTTCAATACTACAAAGAGCCATCCACAGATTTGATGAAATCTCAATCAAAACTCCAATGGCATTTTTTAAAAGAAGTAGAATAAAACACTCAAAATTTATATGGAACCACAAAAGACCCCTAATAGCTAAAGAAATTTAGAGGGGAAAAAAAAGGAGAAGGCATCACTCTACCTGATTTCAAGCAATACTATAAAGCTATAGTCATCAAACAGTATGGTACTGGCACAAAAACAGACAAATAGACCAATGGAACAGAATCAAGAGCCTGGAAATAAACTGAAGTATGTAAGGTCAACTTATATTTGACAAGGGAACCAAAAATACCTTATGGAGAAAAGATAGTTTCCAACAAATGGTGCTGGGATAATTGGATATTCGCATGTAAAAGAATGAAACTGGACCCATGTCTTATACCACTTGCAAAAGTAATTCAAAATAGATTAAAGTCTTAAGCATAAGACCTGAAATCATGAAACTCCTAGAATGAAACATAGAGATAAATCTCCCTGACATGGGTCTTGATAATGATTTTTTGGATAGAACACCTAAAGCACAACCAACAAAATCAAAAACAAGTGATCTACATCAAACTAAAAAGTTTCTATACAGCAAAAGAAACCATCAATGAAGTAAAAAGAATCTACAGAATGAAAAAAAATATTTGCAAACCATGTATCTAATAAAGTGTTAATAACCAAAACACATGAAGAACTCATACAACTATCAAAAAAACAACCCAAATTTTTAAAAAGTAGGCAAAGAATCTGAATAGATATTTCTCCAAAGACAACATACACAAGGCCAACAGGTACATGAAAAGATGCTGAACATTAGTCATTAGGGAAATGGGAACGAAAATCACAATGAGGTATCACCTCATGATTTTTAGAATGGCCATCATCAAAAAGAGATAACATGTGCTGATACAGATGTGGAAAAAGGGGAACACTTGTGCACTATTGGTGGAATTGTAAATCATCACTATCCCATACTGTGGAAAACAGTATGGAGGATCCTCAAAACCTTAAAAATAGAACTACTATATGATCTAACAATTCTACTTCTGGAAATACATCCAAAGGAAATGAAAACACTAACTCAAAAAGATATTTGCACCCCTATGTTCATAGCTGCATTATTTACGATAACCAAGACATGGAAACAACCTAAGTGTCCATGTATGGATGAATTGTTAAAGTTGTAAAATAGATACACACACATGCATACACACACACTAGAATATTATACAGCCATAAAAAGTGAGGAAATCTTTATTTTATTATGTTAGTCACCATACATTACATCATAAGTTTTTTTTTTTTTTAACGATTTTATTTATTTATTTGACAGAGAGAGACACAGCGAGAGAGGGAATACAAGCAGGGGGAGTGGGAGAGGGAGAAGCAGGCTGCCTGCTGAGCAGGGAGCCCGATGCGGGGCTCGATCCCAGGACCTGGAATCATGACCTGAGCCGAAGGCAGACGCTTAACGACTGAGCCACCCAGGCGCCCCACATCATAAGTTTTTGATATAGTGTTCCATAATTCATTGTTTGCGTATAATGCCCAGTGCTCCATGCAACACGTGCCCTCCTTAATACCCATCACTGGGCTAACCCATTGCCCCACTCCCCTCCCCTCTAAAACCCTCAGTTTGTTTCTCAGAGTCCATAGTCTTTCATGGTTCATCCTCCCCTCCGATTTCCCACCTTCATTTTTCCCTTCCTACTATTTTTTTTTTAACATATAATGTATTATTTGTTTCAGAGGTACAGGTCTGTGATTCATCAGTCTTACACAGTTCACAGCACTCACCATAGTACATACCCTCCCCAATTTCCATCCCCCAGCCACCCCATCCCTCCCACCCCCCACCACTCCAGCAACCCTCAGTTTGTTTCCTGAGATTAAAAGTCTCTAATGGATTGTCTCCCTCTCTGGTTTCATCTTTTTTCATTTTTCCTCCCTTCCCCTATGATCCTCTGTCTTGTTTCTCAAATTCCTCATATCAGTGAGATCATATGATACTTGTCTTTCTCTGACTGACTTATTTCGCTTAGCATAATACCCTCTAGTTCCATCCACATCGTTGCAAATGGCAAGATTTCGGGGGTTTTTTTGATGGCTGCCTAATATTCCATGTATTACATCTTCTTTATCCATTCATCTGTCGATGGACATCTTGGCTCTTTCCATAGCTATTGTGGACATTGCTGCTATAAACATTGGGGTGCACATACCCCTTCAGATCACTACATTTGTATCTTTGGGCTAAATACCCAGTAGTGCAATTACTGGGTCGTAGGTAGCTCTATTTTCAACTTTTTGAGGAACCTCCATACTGTTTTCCAGAGTGGCTGCACCAGCTTGCATTCCCACCAACAGTGTAGGAGGGTTCCCCTTTCTCGGCATCCTCGCCAACATCTGTCATTTCCTGACTTGTTAATTTTAGCCATTCTGACTGGTGTGAGGTGGTATCTCATTGAGGTTTTGATTTGTATTTCCCTGATGCCGAGTGATGTTGAACAAAAAGTGAGGAAATCTTACCATTTGCAACAACATAGATGGGCCCTGAAGGCATTATGCTAAGTGAAATAAGTCAGACAGAGAAACCAGTATTACCTCACTTCTACATAGAATTTTAAAACAACAACCACAACAATAACAAAATCATAGGGAAAAAAAGATCAGGCTTGTTACCAGGGGTTGGGGAACGAGAGGAGGGTGGTTAAATGGTACAGACTTCCAGTTATAAAGTATTAGTGATGTCATACACAATATGATGACTGTTAGCAAACACTGCTATATGATATATAAGAAAGGTGAGAGTAAATTCTAATAGTTCTCATGACAAGAACATTTTCTTCCTTTTTTCTTTTGTCTATAGGAAGAGATCTATGTTAGCTGAATCTATTGTAGTAATCATTTCGCAATATATGTAAATCAAACCATCCTGCCGCATGCTTTAAACTTATACAGTGTTAGGTCTCTTACTTCTCAAGAAAACTGGGGGTTTGGGGGAAGGTAAGTCTCAGTCCTAATTTGTCAGTGATTTTCACACCATTCTAATCTAAGAACCACTTGTGAAGGTCAAAAGCACAATTTACTAACCCCAGTGGCTATAAAAACAAACAAAACATGACTCACAGTTGGGCAAATGCCTTTAATGAGATGCTAACATTAAATCATGAACTCATGCTAAGAACAAAAGTATAAATATTGGAATCCAGATCAGCAGTGATTAACCTGAAGAACATGCTGGAATGCCCACACACTGATCCAAACTAAATTCCTCATTTGGGGAATTACTAAATATAACTAAAAATGGTTAGTAGATGAATTTACTGCCCAAAATGGGAAAGCTCTTACATCATCAATTACTTGCATACAGACCCTAGGAGATTTGTGAAAATCAGGACAGTGACTTCTTAACTCAATACAAAAATGAGTATGTTTGTCATACGCAATGGTGAGAAACTGAGAGCTTTTCCTGAGGTCAAGAACAAGACAAAGATGTCCATTCTTACCACTTTTAGTCAACATGGTATTAGAGGTCCTAGTCACAACAGTTAGACAACAAAGAAATAATAAAAGGCACCCAAATTGGTAAGGAAGAAGTAAACTCTCACTCTATGCAGATGACATGATACTATACGTATAAAATCCTAAAGAAGCCACCAAAACACTACTAAGATCTGATAAATACGGTAAAGTTACAGGATACAAAAATCAAAGTACAGAAATCTGCTGTATTCCTCTACACCAATAAGGAGGCAGCAGAGAGTGAAATTAAGAAAACAATCCCATTTACAACTGCACCAAAAACAGTAAAATATCTAGGAATAAACTGAACCAAGGAGGTGAAAGACCTGTATTCTGAAAACTATAAAACACTGATGAAAGAAATTCAAGATAACATGAAGAAATGAAAAGACGTTCCATGCTCACAGATTGAAAGAAAAAATACTGTTAAAATATCTATACTATGCAAAGCAATCTACAGATTTAATGCAATCCCTAATAAAATACCAACAGCATTTTTTACAGAACTAGAACAAACAATCCTAAAATTTGTATGGAACCACAAAAGACCTCGAATAACCAAAGCAATCTTGAAAAACTAAACTGGAGGTATCACAATTCCAGATAAGTTATATTATAAAGCTGTACTAATTAAGACAGTATGGTACTGGCATAAAAATGGATGCATAGGTCAATGGAATAGAATAGAAAACCCAGGAATAAATCCACAATAATATGTTGAATTAATCACCGACAAAGGAGGAAAGAATATACAATGGGAAAAAGGCAGTCTCTTCAACAAATGGTGCTGGGACAACTGAACAGCAACAGGCAAAAGGATGAAACTGGACCACTTTCTTTCACCATACACAAAAATAAACTCCAAATGGATTAAACCCCTAAATATAAGACCTGAAACCATAAAAATCCTTGAAGAGAGCACAGGCAATAATCTCTTGGACATCGGCCATAGCAATATTTTTCTAGATACATCTCCTGAGGCAAAGGAAATAAAAGCAAAAACAAACTATTGGGACTTCATCAAAATAAAAAGCCTCTGCACAGTGAAGGAGACAATCCACAAAACTAAAAGGCAACCCACAGAATGGGAAAAGATATTTGCAACTAACCTACCTGATAAAGGATTAATATCCAAAACATATAAAGAACGGATACAACTCAATACCCCAAAACAAATAATCCAGTTAAAAAATGGACAGAAGACATGAACAGAGATTTCTCCAGAGAAGACGTACAGATGGCCAGCAGACACATGAAAAGATACTCAACATCACTTATCATCAGGAAAATGCAAATCGAAACCATAATAAGATATCACCTCACATCTGGCAGAATGACTAAAAAAAAAAAAAAAAAATCAACAACCCAAGAAACAACAGGTATTGGTGAAGATATGGACAAAAAGGAATCCTAGTGCATTGTTGGTGGGAATGCAAACTGGTGCAGCCACTGTGGAAAACTGTATGAAGTTCCCTCAAAAAATTTAAAAGAGAACTACCCTATGACCCAAGAATCACACTACTGGGTATTTACCAAAAAAAAATACAAAAACACTAATCCAAAGAGATACATGCACCGCTGTGTTTATTGCAGCATTATTTACAATAGTCAAACTATGGAAACAGCCCAAGTGTCTATCGATAGATGACTGGATAAAGAAGTGCATACAATGAAATATTAAAAAAGGAATGAAATCTTGCCCTTTGCAACAACATGGATACAGCTAGAGAGTATAGTGCTAAGTGAAATAAGTTAGTCAGAGAAAGACAAATGCCATATAATCTCATTCATATGTGGAATTTAAGAATCACAACAAACTAGCAAAGGGAAAAAGAGAGAGAAACAAAGAAATAGACTCTTAACTAGAGAGAACAAATGGATGGTTACCAGAGGGGAGGTGAGTGGGGAGTTGGGGAAAATAGGGAATGTGGATTAAAGAGTACACTTACCATGATGAAAAAAATAAAATGAAAAAAAAAGTAGACTGGGGATTAAAAAATAATAATTAGAGACTCAAGAGTGCACCATTTTGTGACCCTGCCAGGAAGCATAAACCAAAATGTGTATAGAAGATATTATAACGCTTGCCTTTCTATTTCTGAATTTACATTGTTGGACTTGGAATACTATTTTCTCTCCAATTTTTACATGTAACTTCTTCAAACTCAAATCCCAAAATTAATGCAAAAGATGTATTAATTAAGGCATAAGATTAAAAAAATGAGTATGTTTGAAAACAGGGTTTGTGAAAAGTGTGTTTCTTTTCGAAATGGGAGATCAGGGATCCGTTACCTTCCACCTCCCTACAGGCTAATTTCCTCCAGAGAAAAGAAATGCATTTAATTCTAATGTTCCTGGAATGGTTCTGACAACTTTCCTCATTTTCAGTTCTGAGATTATGGTTTAGTAAATGGACCTCAGACCCAATAAACATGTCAACAGAGAATTTTTTAGCAAGTTAACCAAAATGCAGGCAAGAGAATGGGATATGCTTGAAATAACAAGTCACTTATTTAACTAGGTTAGGAAGACCACCAGGAAATGAAATTCTGTTGTTTTTTTAAAACCTCAGTTGAAAAGATGTCTCGGTAATGACATGTACATTTTCAAGGAATAAAGGAAATTGGCCTTTTGAAGGCTACCAAAAGGTGTCAGCTGTAGATACTGTTCCAAGGAGTCTTTTGAGGACCCTGAAAATACATAAGGGTCTTGCTAATCATCTTAAAATTTCAAAGAGCAGTCTAAACTACACAATAATACGCTAATCCACACAGAGCTTCCTGGTGTTTTATGGAAAGTCTCAGTTAGCCCAAGTGTTTGGATTGGTTGAAATCTTTATTTCCAAGCGTGGTAGCAAACCCCTGGACATCTGGGATTTCAAACAAGCCTCTCTGCTGTGTCTTTCGTCTCTCAATACAGTAATCATAGATGTTTGTGTACTGAGACATCAACTGATAGAACCAGAACCTTGACAAGCAGGTTTGCTAATACGAAGATTATCCAAAACAATAAAAATAACAATAACCGTACTGAGGGTTTACTCCTCTGCCATTCACTGTGCTTACTAGTTTACATGCAGTATGACATCTTCCAGTCACAACAAAGCTGAGACAGCTAGTATTTACCCCATCGGAAAGCTAGGGAAACAAGACTGAGGAAGTTAAAGGTCTTGCCAAGTTCTCACCAGAGTGTAAATGAGTGAACCAATCATCTAAACCAGGCCTTCTAAGTCAGAACAGGTTTTCTGATTTGTGAGTCTAAACCCCCTTTCCAGAAACAATTTGACATCTTTGGAAAACTTTTAGAATTGACCAATTTTACCTAAGAAGATTCCCTTTACTATTAAGATGAAAATTTTAACTCTCATCTTGGCCTGTCTTTCAACACTCCTTCAACTCCCCCTAAAAAAGAAGGTATAACAGCACCTCTCATTTAGATCTTTTGAGAAAATATTAACAGCAGGAACTAATTAGCATACCCTGAAGACAGGGCTAGGAGTTCAGAGAAACACTTTGTCAAAGATACAATGTGAAATGTGTTCCTAGAGCATATTTATTCACATTTATACCTTATTCAGTCAGCCAATCAGCAAATACCTATCACTCCTCTCTGTGCAGGGGATCAATCAAGTGCTTTCCTCAAAGTGAAGACAGCTTGTTTCGCAGAACTGGAAAAAACTTTCCTTGCAATCCCCCCCAATGGAACTTCGCAAAAGAGGTTCTCCCCTTAACCCCACCATCTCCTAGAAATACCTAACTTGCAACTTCTTCCTTCTTAAAACCCCAAATTTCCTGGTCCTGCTTAAGCATTCCCATATGTAGAATCCCCAAGTTAGGTAGAGAAATGTACTGTGTGTTCCAGAGTGCCAAACCCACAAAAGATTTCACCAACGTGTAATCATACCACGTCGTCTAAAAGAGCAGAACTAACAGCTATCTTATTCAGACCTTACCATGCACTGGCACAGTGCTAAATATTTGACAATCTTTGCCTCATTTTATTTCTGGGATAATTCTAGGAATATATGCTATCATTACCAACATTTTGCAGCCAAGATAACTATGGCTTAAAGAACTAAGGAATCTAAAGTCCATGACCTTAGCTACTGCACCGTACTTTTTAGTTCTTGAAAAATTGAAGATTAATGGCCTATATTAAGCTACAATACTGTGATTCTGAATTCTGATTTCTACTTTAAAAGACACAGTGTCGATTTTTTTTTTTTTTACAGCATTAGAGATGCATTTCTTTTGTTCTCCCCAAAGGAACTTATCCCTTTGTTCAAAGGTAAAACTGTCTACCTAAACTTTGTAAAACCCTGTAGTTGAGACTGTCTCAAGTTCCCGTCGAATCAGATAATTCCAAAAGATCTCCTCGAAGAACATAAGTGGACCAGCATGGTTACAAAGTACAAAGCAACAAAAGCCAAGGTCCAGGCAGCAGCTCTGCATGGAAATGCAGGAGCATCTCTACGTACTTACTTCCCATCTTAGCACAAAGTGTGGCGAGGGGCTTGAAGAATTTGAATTCTGAATTTCTGTCAGAATAACATCTGCCAAGAACAAGTCCTGAATGTACTACTTGTCCCCCTAGAGAAAAATGAGGAGCTTATCATGCAGGTCTTTATCAAGATAATACCTACCCCTGTTGTCAGGCTAAAGCTTTAGCTACTCCTGGATGAAATGACACGTTGGCTGTGTGCAGGTTAGGGAGCGTGGTTGAGCTACAAATTACTTGGAAGCAAGCTGATGTTAAGTTGCCATGGCAAAGAAAACGCAGACAATGAAAAGCTCTTACACTAGTATTTTCCATGTCTTGTTAGGATAGGATTGTCCAGCTGAGAGGTGCCTTTTTTTTTTTCATACTTCTGACATGAACAGATAAAATAACAACATTAATTACAGAGTATTATAATGATTTCTGGCTTCACCTCAGAGGTGCATATATCTGACTAGGTAATTACCTCTGACAGATAGGTTTTTACATGAGAATCAAGGACAAGGAGCCTATTTTATTGCTTGCTGATGAGACCACAGAGGGTAAGGGTCACAAGGCAGGCTTAGAAGACCATTTTTCATCAATGTGTTGAGTTGTCAAAGTACCCACCCCCTTGGCTAAAGAAATGTTTTATAGGAAATGACCCAGTGGCCCTCAGTCACAGGAACTGGTTACTTCAGGGACGTGACTGAGTGGTAACAGATGGTTCTCAGGTTGAAGTGGAAGGCATTTCGTGAAAATAAGATACCTTTGACCACAGCGCTCTGAAGATTACTCCTCGTACAAGAAAGAACACTGAACTCTTTATGACACTTACGGTCCCTGAAACGTTCTTCTCCCCCTGCTAATTCAGGCTCACATTTCTATACAATTCTGGACAATGTTCAGAAGGCCCTCTCACCTCGGGAACTCTTCAGAAGTACAAGAACACGTGCTTTGCTCCTTTTCACATTCTCCGGAGAAACTCCTTCTCTGACACCCTAATGGACTTAGCCAGGAAAAAAAGGGTCGGGGGGGGACGGGTGATTCTCTCCCCTTGTTATTTACTCAAACTAAGAATCTATAAAAGGATAAAAAACCCAGAAAATTAGAGAAATCAGAGAAGAAGGTAGAAGAATCCTAAATAAAGTTTTCCTCCAAAATTGAGGATGTACGCATTGCTACTCCCCTGGAAATGATCCAGCTTAATAAAGTGATACGGTTTCAGCACTTTTCCCCTTAGCCCTAATGTGAGTATAGAGATTCAGAGGAGAAAAGTAGATTTGAGTCTATGACAATGATTTGTACTCCAAACACCAAATAGAGATTCCTGGGGTTTGATGAAATGCCCATGTCACAGTGCAGTCCCCTTTTTTAATTACTAACCTAATTCAGATATTGCAGAAATGCAAGCCTTTCTAGACTACTCTTAAAATTTAAGACTTTTCTCTCAGGTATTCTGTGGTATTTGGTACTACATATAATATAGGGTCACTTGCCCTCTTCTATGAATTCTCTAAGGGAAATTTATCCACACTTAACACAACTGTTGAAACATTTATTCCTAGCCTGATAGAGGCCTTAATATGCTTTGTAGGACAGACCTATTTCCATTTTCTAACTCTATTTTTATCCTGAGCAATAGAGTACAATAGCAAAATAAATTCATATGGTACAGACGGCTATTCAAGCTACCTTTATTTTTTAAGTGTTTTTCCTAAAAAAGCAAAACAAAAAAAATCCTTCTGCTTTTCTAACTATCCTTTGTGAACATTTTGCTGTTGTCCATTGCAGAATTGACAGAGTTAGACAAAACACACAGAGGAATGATCAGAATTTAATTAGTTTTACTTGTTGTTGCAACAGCTTTCAAATTCTTTCATCTTATGAAGGAGTGAATCCCTAAGATTACAGATACATGAAAATAAAACTGAACCACAGAGGAATTTTTACATTGTACTTCTCAGTTCTTAGTCATGTAAAGCAACAACGCCTTTCTAAAAGACACCAATCCCTCTTTATCTTCATTATTTTGATGAGTTATCAAGATGAATTCACCTGTAGAACACTCTAAAAATGAAATTGTGATAAATGGCCCCCAGAATATAACCTCTCCTGGATCATACCTATCATTTGGAAGTTCTCTGGTGAAACTAGAATCATATCAAATATATTTGTGTCCTAGTTATTCAACCAGAGTATTTACCCTCCTCTGAAGAATATTGAGGGTATGCTGAGAGGGGATCATTTTAACCTAGGAGATTTTTCAGAAATTGAGTTTTAGTAGAAACAAATTCTCCATATGCATCACGTTTTCATATTTCACAGAGGGCTGAATTATACCAGCAACACAGTAAGTGAAGAAAAGTTCCCAGCTTTGAAAATACCCAGCAGATTTGAAGTATTTATCCTAATCACCTCTTAAACATAGGCTCATTGCAATTGCTAATATGCAAAGTTTGTGTAAAAGTCTTTATAGCACATATTTCATAAAGTATAAACCAAATTTCCTATGATTAGATTTGTACACCAGAAATCCCTAGACAGCCTTTTCCAGGTCTACCTCTTTAATTCATGGGTATTAAAGACAAGACCAGCCGAACAGTTTTGTATTAAACAGAAACATATCATCTAACAGGGATCTGTAACCAGAGTGGTCATATCTGGAATAGGTAGAAAAAATGTTTAATATCCAGTTAAGCATCGGCATGTAAAATTGGCGCTCACTGACAAAATGTTTAAGTGGCTTTACATTGCCTGACCACATGGGTTAGAGACCAAAATGCTATGGCACAGAGAGGAAGGACTATTTTGACAAACATTTCTGGCAGTCTCTCCTGGGAGATCGGGAGCACCACCACATACTCAGAGCAAGGACGACATTTAACAGTTGAACATTTCAGGTTTTTGAATAGAAGCATATCAGCAAACAAAAATGAAAGTTGATTCAGTATTGTTGGCAGATGTGAGAAAACATCATCCCTTATTATAGGATAGGTTTAATTGGCTTTCTTCTGAATTACAGACATTGTGTTCCTAATCAGTTTATACATAGGTGTTTAATACCCAGATCTTTGAGTTATTGATTGTTTACTCTTTTCTGGTAATGGTTAGTCCCACCAAGCAATTTATAATAAACAGCTGATAGGGACGGGAGGAGTATTGGGTTTCACTGTGGAACAAGCAGATATCAAGAATTTTTCCCCCAAACTCTATAGAGACAAGGACTATATAATCAGTTATTGGAAATGAATTCTCAGGATTGTGTATTTTCTTTTTCTATTCATGGGTGCTCAATCAAGGTTTATGTATATTCATTGATTTTTCAAGTTTGATTAACTTTAAAAAACATAACTTGAATCTTTATGCTCATCCCCCCAAGACATCACCCACACAATTAAAGTCATGATACCCAAATTATCGATGTCAGGGTGCCAGGATTTACAATTCAAAATGGCGTCAGGGCAAAATTATAAGCCACACTACATATGCAGGATATTATGTGCTTTAGGATAAATTGGTGTATTGGGCCAAAGTTATCAATTTGAGGGGCACAGTCAACCGTAGGTACAAATTTGGTTACCTGTTTCTTAATTCAGGAAAATATGTTGTTATATAAGCATAGTACCTGAAGGAAATAAAGACATGAATAGAATGTGCTTCTGGTGTCTCAGGTGAGAAAATACATGGTGATTCATAGCTCTCCAAAGATTGCTTCTTTTCCAGCTTTTGTCACTTAGCTGGATAAAGTGGTCTATCATTAAGTGAACAAGCTAGAAAAATTCTGCAGCCAAAAGGAAAACAAACTTTGTTATGGAAACTCAGGCTAGCTAAAGATGAAGATGGTGCAGATGAAGGTCATTGCTATGGTCTCTGATCTCGTTCTTGTGCTGTCAGAACTACTTTAAATCAACACTGCATATCCTGGGCCCTGAATTAACCTGTGAGAGTTGTCCAGTCCCTCGCCCTACTCTTAGATAAAATTGCTTTAAACCACTCCCAAAGAAAGGTACAACATCCCTCTGCAGAAATTATTTGATTCTTAACATTTAAAATATGTATTATTTTATATAGAGTATCTATTTAGAAAGGATACACCTCCAACCAAAAAAGTTCACAAATATAAGATTCCTTTGGAAATAGCCACACTTTTCACCAAACAAGTCTTTGGATTTTTTTTTCTTCCCATTTTCTCCAATTGTTTTCTACTGCATAGACTATCTTCCAGGACCATTGTGCTTTTATTTAAAATGTTAATAACTACCTTGCATGCCTGGAATTCTCTAGTGTTTAGGTCTTTAAATATCTTTTACAACCATCATCTCTAATCTCATAATGATTTACAAAAATTCTCAGGGCCGTTTCCCAAAGTTCGTCATTTCCGGGCATCCCCGCCTGCCTGGGTCTGCGGGTGCCCTTGCCACCTCCCCACAGTGGCCTCGGCTTCCCTCCCTTCCGCTGCCGTCCTGTACTCATCCTGTGTTTCCACAGCTCTGCGCGCATCTCACCCTTCCCACTTGCTCTCACGACTTTGACTTTACACACGTCAAAGACGTTCTACCAGAACAATAACTATCGCAGCATTTTTGAAGTCATTCTGAACACATTTGACAAAGAAGCCTGCCCAGTCACCTGCCTGCAGGGGATCAAGGAAATGAGCGTGAGATCAGAGACACGCGTATTACTCCAAATCACCATCACCATTAATATCTTAACCTGTCTCCAGCTCATCTCAATTTGTCTTCATTTTCAGCACTTCCTCTTACCCACCTTATCATCTTTGAATATTTTATGTCACTGATATCCTTCAGAGAAAGATTTGACATACTGTACACTTTTGCTTGAAGAGATCGCTGCAATCCCACCATAATGAGAACCATAACCATGGGCAAGTCACATAACTTGTCCAGACGTCAGGCTCTTGAATGAAAAAATTAAACTATTTGACATTTGAGGCCTTTTCATTTTTAAATCAATGATTCTATTACTCTTTCATTTACTAAGGTTTAGAAAGCTGGTCTGTCGAAGTCACTGTAAAGAATAAAAATTATAGTCAAATAGCTTCATATATATATAAGCTCACATATGAAGCTATTTAAATGTCAACTGCACAGACATTTTTGTAATAGCTCTAGCCAGTTATAGTCACAACTTCTTATTCTATTATTCTTTCTATGTGCATTTGATTAAGGATGATGCCCAAAATTCTCTTTTCATATGCATTCTATTGGGGATGCCAATTAAGATTTAGCTTATTTTAAAAGTTATTTATAATGTCAATACATTTTTTTAAAGATTTTATTTATTTATTTGACAGAGAGAGAGAGCGAGGGCAAGAACACAAGCAGGGGGAGTGCAAGAGGGAGAAGCAGGCTTCCCACCGAGCAGGGAGCCCAATGTGGGGCTCGATCCCAGTACCCTGGGATCATGACTTGAGCCGAAGGCAGACGCTTAATGACTGAGCCACCCAGGCGCCCCTATAATGTCAATACATTCTTAAGAAAAGCCCAAGTAATAGTTGCTAGGAGAGAGGCTACAATGTCTATTAAATGGTCTTGGAAATTTCTACAATATCTAATTTTGTATAGATCCAGACTATTCATGCTTGGCATACAAATAACTGGTGGGAATTAGAATGGTTTGACCAATACAGGAGATTAAGTGGACACATTTTAACTCTTTTCTTACAAAGTAGTTTTTTATTATAAGATCATATAATCATATTATCAATGTATCAATTAGGTGACCTAGTCAATCCAAAATCTTTGACATCTCATGAAGGTCATTAAGTTCTCATAAACAAAGTCACGTGGCTACATTAAAATAAAAGAGCCTCTACGTCTTGTGCGCATTTTCTTCTACCTATTGTACAAATACTTGAAAATGTACGCATATAGCTCTAAGGGGCTATAGATCAAACCGGGTCAGAAAATATCTACAGAGCGCTTGTCATAATTTTCCAGTTCCTCGGACCCCATCTTTTACCACTACTGCCTTTTCCAGTATCCTTTTTCTCTTTAACATACACACACACACACACACACACACACACACACATGCATGCACACGGAGTTTGTCTTACTTCTTTCAAAAACAAAAACACAAACACAACACTACTGGTTCCAGAGAAAGAATTATAGGCTTAAAACAGTATAAATTTTATAGTGGTGGAAATTTCTAAGAAGAGTTCCCATGTTCTATTCACAGGAAAATTTATGGAAGAAACCAGTACTTTAAATCCCAATTTCCAGGACTAAATGTGTTGTGAAAAATATCATTCAAGGACATGATATACACATACATGATTTCAGCCCTCTTTTACTAAGCCTGTGACACACCTAAATCTTGCCATTTAACAAACTCCAACAGAACTCATCCTTGAATGCCATTAAGGATATATATTCACAATGCCAGAAACCTGCCTATCCCATAATGTTCAGAAAAACATGCTCAGTAAGGAGATTTATCCCATTTGCCATTACTCTCCAGGACTCTATCTACTTGCAACAGAAATGTAATCACATTATTCCCATTCACATTAACTAACCCTGACAAAAAATAAAAGTGTGGAAATACCAGTTCGCTGACTCAAGGCACACTCTCAATAGCCTAGGGACTATCTTACTAATCATGTCTTTTAGCAACACAAATGTCAACCATAGTTTTTATATAACGACGGTGAATCTATAGCACATTGTAAAACTTCCAGTATGAGCTGTCTATACTTTCCCCTGTATCCTATCTTTGATAGGCCTCGTAAGCCCTAAATTATAAGGCAGCCAGTGAGAGCTAAAAACATCTTTAGTTAACTGGAGTAACTTAAGATCCTGCATTTGCTAAGTGCTTGATATGAGTCAGGACACACATGCTATGTGTCCCACGGAGAACAGCCCACCTAATCCGCGCAGTAAGCCTGGAGGTAGGTACTGTAATTTTCATCTTGCAGAGGAGGAAACTGAAACTTTAAGAGCTTATGTAACTGTCCATGATTTCAGAGGCGGAGCTGGAACTCAGGTTTGTCTGGCTCCTGAATCACTGATCTATACTGCGCCCTAGCAGCCTATTGATATTCAGGCTTCCTCTGCTAGCTCACATAGAATGCTCCACCCCATCGTAGCTGAAAGTATCCTAGAATACTTAGCTCCATGTCCAAGTTCTTTAGTTGAATTCAAAGTCTTTAATGTGCTTCATTCCAGCCACCCAGGGCAAATTATGTTGTTAGGAGCACAGCAATAGTCGTTACTTTCAAGATCAGTCATGGACACTGGGCCCAATGGTTATACAATTGTTTTCTATCAGCAGAGTGCATCAAAACCTCCTGGATTACTTGGCTGAAATGTAGGTGCTCAGACCCACCACAGTGATTCTGATTGAGTATCTCTTGGACAGGGACCCAGGTATCTGCCGATTACTAACTCCCTGTTATTCTGACGCAAAGTTCTGAAGAATCACCCTTTGAGAAACACGAGCTCAAAGATACGCAACAAAACACAAAAGGTTAAAGGGATATATTTAAACAAACCGTAAAAGCAGCTTTCAAAATTCCTTTCCAGGTCTGAAATGTATGCATCTGGGGAGGCCAGAATCCTATTGCTTAAGATTTTTGAAACGCTCCCACCGCCAGGAATGAAAAAACCTAATTTAATAAAGAATGACACAGTCCATAGGTCATTAACTCCAAAGCATGTATTAAGAAGATGGCCAAGAGTTAAAGTGGCCTATTTTCACTGTTTTCTGAATGTGGCAAAGATGCTGCCAAGAACAAAGACAAGATGATGCTATCCTTTGTAATCACTGTAATACAATCTTTAGTTGATCCCCCAACAGTTATGGTAGGCAGAATTACACATGATTACACCCCTTAGGAAACTGAAAGAAAAATAAGATTTTTATTTAGGATGGCAGATTTGTTGTGATCAGAAACCAAGGAATTTTAAAATACCAAGGAGTTCAAACCTGCATATGAGGTTTGAGAGACATGGGTAGAATACTTAGGGTCATGACTGACAATGAGGTCATCAATATACAGTAATTTTGTAAGCTACATGGAAAACATCAATCTGTTGTTGATAGCTCTCCAATCTCTATACATTTTAAACTTATATTCCAAATATGCTATATCCACACCAAATGAACAGCACGTATCACCACAGAAATAACGTTCTCTGAAGGATGAGTTGGTATCAGATACAGTAGACAGGACAACCTATTAATCATTGTTTCTCCAAAGGAGGAACAGTTTAGATATTGTTTTGAGAGAGTGTCTCCATGGCCATCACATTTTCAATCTTTAAAATGTATGTTTGAAGTATCTAGGCAAGTTTCCATGGAAATATACTTTAGACAACTTTAAAACATACTAATAATCACCAACCGTTTTCTAAGAAATGTTTATTTTCTAGTGTACCTACAAAACCACATCAACTTTTTGCCACTGTGAAAAACTGCATGTAATACGAGAAACAAGTAATGAGTAGACAGCTTTACTATAAATTGTAACCTCAGCTATTCAAAGAGTATATAAGAACACAGCAAATAGAGATTACTGACATGTAAGTGATAACAGGAAATGATTTGACACAGCAAATGATAACAGGAAGATGGATACTTCTTTACTCCCCACTTGTAATATACAATTTGAGTACAAAGGACAAAGTACAGAAAGAGTATCAAGAGGTAAACCAATTTAAGTCAATGCAAAGTTTAAGACAAATTACATATATATTATGCACATAGAGAGGATTCAGTTTAGTCCAGAATGATTTGGTACAGTTAAAGAAATCTGAGATCTAGTCTAACCATGTCTGGATAGACAATCCTGAAAGTATTTTTGACTTCTGTCAGCCTCCCTCCATCTTCCCCACCTCATCCTGCTCGGATTTCCCCTGCTCTTGGAAAAAGAGCAAAGACTCCCAATATTTACCCCTCCCCCGAACCCTAACATCTCTATGCTGTTCCATTCTGGGAAAGTGAGGTCCAGAAACAACTGCATTTCAATGTATATACCTTGTTTCTGACTAACTTGAAAGCTATAGCAGGGACTGAATGGAAGAGATAATACATTACTTGGCTGCAATCTGCTCTGATGCTTTAGCATCTGGTCACATGTATTATTTAAAATCAGACAAATACATAAACTGTTCACGTAGCCCACATAGCTGGGTGATAAGTACCTGGTAAATGCTAGAGGTATATAGCTAGGTATTAATTTGAATTGCAATAGACCAGCAGATAGGAATTTAATTTAGGATATCACTGAAGCAGTTGTCAAAATGGAAATAATATTGCTTTTACTGGAAAGGAAAAATTGAAAATAGTGAAAATGCAGCTAGAAAAAAATTACAGGAAGAAGCTCAAACAGTGTGTCAGGTTTAAGCTGTGCAGGCAATTGATAAACAATGATAACGATAGATTGCTATACAGTATATGAGACAGTCTGCAGGAGGATTCCGTATCCAAATGTGAACCCATTTAAACTCATAAAGATCAATACCAACCAGAAGTTGACGACACATGACCTACCCTTTTTTCTCATGTCTCATCTTAGAAGATGACACATTTCAAAATTCATACTTTTAAGGATGCCTGACTATTGAGATAGGAACGGATCTATTTGGCTTATTTCATGTTAAAGAAAATTTGTTTCAGCCCACATCAATAACCTGAAATACCTAGCTAGAATTCATCAAAAAAGATTTCCACAGCATCATTTCAAAAAACAGATGATGGGTTTTCCCTCTTGCCATTCCAATGCTAAAACATCTGGACCATAAATTTAATCTTACCAATGGCATATCTACACTCTAGTTGTTTGCTAGTCATTAGTATTTAATCATTAAATGGATTAGCCTGCTTACATAAAATTACTTCCACAATTACCAATAAAATTAAGGTTAAATAGATGAATCTCATGAGAATCCCAATGTTTGAAAATTTTTTATACACCATACACACAATTTTGTATCATTTTTTAATGCCAAGTGATTTTTAAAGGACCTGATACATAGTAGGCATTAAGCACATTTTCTTTCCTTTACTCTCATTTGACAAAAGGTAGAGAGGAAGAAGACTGGTTATAGAAGAGACATCAATCAATCATGTCTGCACTACCAAAAAATCTTCTGAATGATTTCATTGTAGATTAATTAGTGAAATGGAGAGCTCAACATTTATAGACCTTACTATTAATCTTTAATTAATGAAGATATTTCTTCTCCCAGTCTATGTAAAGTATATACTTTACTCAAAGAGTATAATGAAAGGAGAAAATGTACAGGAATATCAAGGGGAAGAAAAACAAGTTGATGTGTATCATATCAAAAGTGAATTTCTAGTGAACAATGTCTTCAGACCACACTCAGTACAGGGAAAAAAAAAAAAAAGGTATCCAGATTTTCCAAAATTAATCCTTGTAATAAAGTAAAGGAGACTTATTCTTATAGTCCATGAGACAATCATGACTTTGTTTTATTATGGCTGCAAAATACTCAGTAATACTTTGCACATTAGTTACTCTACCTAGACACATAATTTTTAATTGCTTAATGCTCAGATATGAAGTTATCTATAACCACCTCTAAACCAAATGTTTTAATACTTTAGAAATTGAGGTATTTATTATGTTGACCATTTTATAGGCTTCAAAGAGTATGTGAACAGATTTCTAGGCAACAGTAAGGGAAGGCTAATTATCATCTGAGATCATCCCCACCACAGGATGATTGGCTGAGGTGGTTCCGCCTAAACTGATACCTTGTATTTTACCTGAATACATGCTAGGAGAATATATGATAATTTTGTAGCATGTTTAAATATTAAAATATTGAAATATTAAATGGGATATTAGTCCAGTCTTTCTCAGTCCTCTTAGTACATCAAAGTCACCCTAGGAGATTTTTAAAATACAGATGCCCAGGCTCTATCTCAAGAGAGAGGGTTGAAGATCACAGGAAACAATGATTTTTTTTTTTTTATGTTTCCCAGGGAATACTAATCTAGCACAAAACTAGGTTAAATGAAGTAATTCTTTTTCTGATTAAGAATAAAAGAAGTAGAGTTCAAAGAACGAAAGTTTTATTAGATACCCAGGCTAAGGGGCACAATCGCAGTCTACATGGAGAAAAGGTTCTCAAGACGACCGACACACAGAATCATACAGAGGATGAATGAGAGGGTGGACTCAGCTCTGGAGAACAAAGACGCTTGAAAACCTGGAAGGAAGGGTTCCAAGAACAAGAAAAGTGAGTGCCAGGTCCTGAGATGGGCGAAACTTTGTAGTTTGAGAAATACCTAGAAGGCTGGTGTGGCCAGATCTCGGTGCAGTACCGGGCAAGGACAGGGCATTAGGTCTGAGAGGCAGGCAGGAGCCAGCTCTTGTAGGGGCATCAAGGCATGAAAAGGACTTTGCTTGTATTCCAGTTGTACTGGAAAGCTAGCCATAAAAGGTTTTTAAATAAGATGACAACAACGAGATCTGCCAGCACTTTGGAATGTTGTTATGGTTGCTGTGTAAAAGATGGTCGGGGGGGGTTCAAAATGGAGGCAGGATCCCCACTGCAACAAGATGGTGGGGGCTTGGTACAGGGAGGATTCTAACTGCTCCTCTAAGTGTCAGAAAGAGCAAGTTCTCATCGTTATCATCATTTTAGGTTAAAGACTCCATACTACAAGTCTTAAAAAGGGGGGGGGGTGGATATGGGATTCATAGAAAGAACAATCCTGATAGATTTTTCCTAAGGCTAGGGGATGTTCTAATCCCAACAGTTTCTAATCTAGGAAAAGTTTACATCACGTTTTCTACAATCAACTTTAAATTCTGTTTTGCTATGTAAAATTGAAATCTCTGGTTTCCTATTTCTTAGAACATTCTGAATTTAGTTTTGTAACTGAATGAGGTTATATTATGTTCACGTTACCAACATTAGATTCTGAATTGTTGTTTTGAGCTAGAAGTTGGCCTTCTAAATGAATTAATTTCTAAAGACAAAATATCTTGTTACTACCAGTAATATTCCATTTGTTCTTTATTACACTTCAGACAGAGTGATCAGTAAGCAAGGTCAGTCTGATCCACAGAACAGGAGAACAGTGGGGTACGAGGGCCCCTTACTACAACATAGCTGAGCTCCTCTGAACTACCAGGGAAATCTGTTCAAACACCATGGAGGGAATTTCACACTTTAGGTCAATAGAATATGAAGGCCTATGC
This sequence comes from Phoca vitulina, assembly GCF_004348235.1. NCBI lineage: Eukaryota > Metazoa > Chordata > Mammalia > Carnivora > Phocidae > Phoca > Phoca vitulina. The sequence goes on along the minus strand of NW_022589779.1, from coordinate 3,416,452 downwards.
TAAGTTCATATCAATTGCTAACTTGTATTTAATAATTTATTTGGCTTTTACCCACATTTCTTTTTATTATGTTCAATTAGCCAACATACAGTACATCATTAGTTTTTGATGTTGTGTTCAACGATTCATTAGTTGCGTATAATACCCAGTGCTCATCACAACATGTGCACTTAATACCCATCACCCAGCTACCCCATCCCCCTGAAATTTATTTGGCTTTTAAGCAAGTATCATCTTTAAAAAAAAATCTTTTGAATTATTATGTTGAATTCTTAACTTATCCTGGCTTTGCATGATCAGCCAACTGTATTTTCCTGCGTTTACTTTTGGCACATGTGTCTTAATGTGCCCATTATGGTGGAAAATATGCAATAGCAAATCCGTAAATGTCTGCTGATCAAAACAAACATTTATAGAATATGATCCCTGTACTCCAGAAGCAAAAAAAAAATACAATAGACTTTAAAATATGATTAATGTTAACTTATATAAATCAACATATATAAAATGTTGTCAACAGTAGATACATTGCAGATACATATCAAACATTTGCAGACAGGACTTATTAAGGAGGAAAGTTTTCTGGGAGAACTCATTACTATTTTAAAAAAGAAAAGATGTGGTGTATGGAATGGCATGTTTTAGAAACGAAGGACTTTTAAGAGAAGGGAGAACTTGGTATTAGGAGCCAGAAACAATTTTTTTCTGTTCAACAGTGATTTAACAATATTTTTTCACAGCTTTTCTAGCTGTTCCCTCCCCCAACTTCTACTTGCCATCACTCCCCAGCTCAAGATGATACAAATAACCCATACCATGAAAATAAATCATGTAATTTGAATTTCCACCTAGTCAGTGTTGGCAACATTAAAACACAGTCCAGTACTGTTGTACCTGGTCACCTTTGAAGTTCTGCAATCTTAGAATCCTATTATTTCAAAGCTATTTCTTTTCTGAGGGGGTCGGGATAGAGGAGGAAGGAGAAGGAATACTGAACTTTTCCTTGGTCTTTCCAAGTTTTTAAAGGATTATTGATATTGTTATTTTTAAGTGCAGATGGTTATAGGACCTTGTAACAAGCCATCTGTGGTCATTTGAATAATTTTTCCCCTCTTGAAATTTCCATCATTGTCATCAGCAGATAATGTCAAAGAAAATGATGTTGTGATCAAAGATAAAATCAAAAATCAGATGTGATGTTCCTGTTATTTAGAAATTATATTTAATTTTCTCTAGAAGTCAATTAAACTATTCAAATACATGGCCAAGAAGGAAAAAAAACCTGCACTGGCTTTCTTTACATTAGGAACGTTGACAAGTCGACATTATTACATTTATCTCATCTTCCAGAACATATCAGGGGAGAAAGTAAATTAAGTCTTATCATGATGATTGCTGATGGGTTTTTTTTTTTAACGCTTTTTTTTCCCCCATATATAAATGAGGAAAGAGATTAAAATCCTCATGCAGTAGATATTACAGAGTAAAGAAGCGGCTCTCAAACTTGGGCATGCTTCAGAATCATCTGGAGGTCTGGGTCAAAGGCAGATTACTGGCCCCACTCAAGGAGGATCTGGGGTGGTACTCAAGAATTTGTATTTCTCACCAGTCCCTGGGGGGCTGCTGATGTTGATGGTATTAAGAACCACTGCAATTAAGGATGCTTTCCCATCTCCTACTTTTCCTGAGGAATAGAATATAAGACAATCCGTTATATCCACAAGAACAACATCTTTTAGCTAAGCTTCCATAGATCTTTAACCACAAATATTATAGATCTTTCATATACAGCTCTGCTGGACAAACCAAATAGACTTAAATAAAAGCAAAGAGTTTATCTGAGCATCCTTCTCCCTAGAGCCAAGAGGACTAGAACATACCTAGTTCCACTTTTTCTCCTATTCTTGGATCTCTACTTTTCCTCCAGATACCTGATTTGTACCCTCTGCATGGAGTCCAAGCTCCCCACTCTCACACCTCTATGCCGAACTTAGCCAGTATTTTTACATAGTATGACTACATAGAAACAAGTGGGCACAGGGACAGAAGGCCGATTAGAGCCACAATTTTCCCATCAAAATGAAGATGATACCTACTTCTCTTGGCTATTGTTGATAAATGAGAGGACAGGTATATGGAATCAAGCATAATGCCCAGCACATGGGAGGCCTGTTCTCCTGACCATAGAGCCAATTTCCTTTCCATCCTCCTAGAACTTCCAGCCTCCCCATGTCATTTTATTAATCTCCCTGCCAACTGCACTTTGTGACACTCCCCCATCCCCTGAATATCCTAAAGTGCACCAGGTAGAAAGTAGAAGAAAGAAGATGCCAGGCAGAGTTGAAGAAAAAAAAAAACCAGAGGACAGATAGATGGTTGCTTGCAAGAAAGCAAAGCACCAGCAATCAGAGCTATAGAATTTTCTGGGCTTTTTAATCACCTCTGGCTCAGCAGGTTTAGTTACAGGTAACCAGGCCATCTGACAGAATTCAACAGATGCAACCACACAATGCTTGGTAGTAAGCTTTGGATCAAGGGTGCAGTGCTGAAAGGCAGGCGTTAGCTTTGTTCACCTTTTCTAACTCGTTGTTTCTGTGTTGCCATATCCATAGGACATGCTAGCTAGTCCTTTGGTTTCCATGAAGTCCACGCAGAACCAAACCTCTAATCCAAAAGTGGCACAAATATCGGTCTTATACTTTCATTCACCCTTTTAGACACTAGAACAATAATGGATGGATTCAAGTAATCAGCCCAGCAAGTCTGAGAAGCGCTATCGTAGCAGTTAGGGACACGGCATCTGGGTGCCAGTTCTAATAAACAATGTGACCTTGAATAAACCTCTTCAGGGTCTTGGTGTCTCTAACCTCATCTGTCAGACATGATGCCAGCTGGCTAATCCACTTCTCATTAGCATATAGAATCTATCAAAATGCTTCAAAAAGTACAAATGTCAACAAGGGCAAATTTAATACTGGTGGTTAAGTTGAAGTAACTATATTAACTAGAATCAAGTCAATTGTCAGCTTTCACATATATACCATATTATCAAGAATGTGCCAGAATATTCCCATAATGCTTTCACTTAGCACGCATGAAGCTAGTAATATAAACCCCCCTCATGATACAGCCTTTGAAAAAAATCCATTGCCACTTCTTCCATTTTGGAATAAATGTCTTTTCTGAGTGCTTTTCCTGGCTAGCAGATTTGTGTCAAGAATTTATTTTTCAATTTGTTTCACTTATCCATAGGAGATAACCACTTGGAAAAAATACTAACAATGAAGTCTCAAACCTTTTAGGAAAAAGGATTAAGAAGTGAGAGGGTCCCCGGGGTTTATACTCCCAGCACTGGTGTATGTATACTCACGACACTGTTTGCCCAGTAAGAGCCTCAGCATTTTCGGAAGTGTAGAGCCCTCCACAGAACCTTCTGACACTAGAGCTGACCCTCCAGCTTGAGTCAATCTCCATTCCAGCCCTCAAAAGCTCCGACAAGAATTTCTCCCGAGAACAGTCACCATAACCGGGGTACTAGCCCCCTCGTGCTGGCAGCGGAGGCCTCTCTCGAGCTGCCCTACCACACTCGGCCGCTAGGTGCTGCCGTCTAAACACGCGTGGTTTTGCAGTGCGCGCACGGGTTCAAGGTTTCAAGCTCCGGCGGATAAAATCTGGGTTTCGAGTTTGATAAAGTCTTTTTTACACAGATTATCTAAGATTGATCCATTCTGAAGGCTCTAATTTCTGTTCTTCAAGCTAATTTAAAGCAGGGCAGCCCGAGAAATACCCCTCTTAGACGGGCAGCCGGAGAAGCAGATTTTCACAGGTGTTGTGTGCTGCAAACCTAAATGGCCCCCTACGTTCAATCACATCAATGCCAGAGGCAGAAGAAAACCCGCAACAAAGGATGAAAGGAGAGCGAGCTCAGGAAAGCTCATGGCTCCCCAAGAGCTGTTTTGATGTAGAAATCTCTGTGAAAGCTCATTAAGTCCTCAGTGTGTGAGGCAGGACTTAGGGAAAAGTCAAAATGAAGATAATAAGACACCATATCCACCCATCCTGACATAGCTGTAAAGCATTCGGGCTACGCCAAAGAAATTTCACGTGACCCCCCAGCATATGAAGGGCCTAAGTTAGCTCTAGTTAGACCCCAGTCCAGATGAACAGTTACATACCTGGGAGGCAGTTACCTTTAACACTGACCACAAACAAAACTAGTTAAAAAGCAACTCCAAGCAAGAGGGTCCCCACAATGGAAAGCCAGGTAGGTCCTCTTCATGAGCAAAAAGCAGTCGCCATATACCATGAATATCCAACTCATCAGAATAAATCATAATAAAAGACATTAAATGAGGGCTGCATACAAGAAAGGCCAATAAGATTCTTTCTCCCCAGTACTTTCCACTCATTGGAAACCATTCCTAAGAAAAGGTTTCTCCTCAGGCTTCGACCAGAAACTGAATGGAGTGAAACCTTGCATTAGGGTCCTCCAGAGAAACAGAACCAATAGGACGTGTATGTGTGTTAAAAAAATAAAAAATAAAATAAAATAGAAAGACTTTAAGCCAATGACTCACGAAATTGTAGGAGGCTGGCAGGGTAGGCGGAGAGGCCGGAGGCCCCGGAGACACTGATGTGGCCGCTCACGGCCCGAGGCAGTCTGGGAACGACATTTCTAGTTTTTTCTAATAAGGCCTTCAGTTGGACTCAGCCCTCCTCATTTTAACTTAATTACCTATTGAAGACCCTGTCTCCAAATACAGTCATATTCTGGGGTCCTGGCCCCTAGGATTTCAACACACGAACTGGGGAGACGCGATCCAGCCTATCACAGACGTGAATGGGTGTCGCAACGAGAAAGTGACAGATAAGGAGAGGTTGGTAAAAACCTGTGCCTCTTGGAGCAGTGATTCTCAAAGTGTGGTTCCAGGCCCAGCAACATCAACAACACCTGGGAAATCGTTAGCAAAGCAAATTCTCAGACACCACCCCCCCACCCAAGATCTGCTGCACCTGTGAGGAGGGCGCAGCAATTTCTTTTTAAATTTTTAATACCAAAGTACAATTCATATACAATGTGATATTAGTCTCAGTCTACAACATAGTGATTTGATAATTCTATACATTACTCAGTGTTCACTAAGTGTAGTTACCACCTGTCACCATAAAACATGATTACAATATTATTTATGTTCCCTATGCTTTACTTTTCATCCCCATGACCTATTTATTTTATATTATTTATAATTTTATAATAACCCTTAATCCCCATCATCTATTTCACCCATCTTCCCCCCTTCTCTGACAACCACCCACCAGTTTGTTCTCTGTATTGATGAGTCTGTTTCATGTCTTGTTTGTTTTATTTTCTAGATTCCACATATAAGTGAAATCACATACTATTTGTCTTTCTCTGTCAGATTTATTTCACTTAGCATAATGCCCTAATAATACCTAGAGGTTCATCCATGTTGTCACAAATGGCAAGATCTCATTCCTTTTTTTAGCTGAATATTCCACTGTGTATATACATACCACATTCTATTCATCTATGGATGGACACTTGGGCGGCTTCCATATCTGAGGTATGGTAAATAATGCTATAATAAACATAGGGGCACATATATCTTTTCAAGTTAGTGTTTTCATTTTCTTTGGGTAAATAAATACCTAGTAGTAGAATTATTGGATCATATGGTATTTCTATTTTTCGTTTTCTGAGGAACCTCTATACGGTCTTCCACAGTGGCTGCACCAATTTACATTCCCACCAACAGTGTGTGAGGGTTCCTTTTCTCCACATCCTCACCCACACTTGTTATTTCTTGTCTTTTTGATACTAGCCATTCGGACCGTCTCACTGTGGTTTTCATTTGCATTTCCCTGATGATTAGTGATGTTGAGCATCTTCTCAGTATCTGTTGGCCATTTGTATGTCTTCTTTGGAAAAATGTCTAGTCAGGTCCTCTGCTCATTTTTTAATCAGATTATTTGCTTTCTCGATGCTGAGTCTTGTAAGTTCTTTATATATTTTGGATATTAACCCCTGATTGGATATATCATTTGCAAATGTATTCTCCCATTCAGTAGGTTGCTTTTCCATTTGTTATGGTTTCCTTTTCTGTGCAAAAGCTATTTATTTTGGTGTAGTCCCAATAGGTCTCCTGAGACAAGGGAAACAAAAGCAAATGTAAACTATTGGAACTACACCAAAATAAAAAAAAGAAAAACTTTTGCACAGCAATTTGTTTTTAATAAGCCCTTCAGCAATTCCAACAAAGGCCACAGTTTGAGAACAACTTAGAAGTTGCTTGATTACAAGAACAATCTCACCTAAGAAATTTTCCAACAGGGACGCCTGGGTGGCTCAGGCAGTTAAGCGTCTGCCTTCAGCTCAGGTCATGATCCCAGGGTCCTGGGACGAGTCCCACATCGGGGCTCCTTGCTCAGCAGGGAGCCTGCTTCTCCCTCTCCTTCTGCCTGCCACTCCCCCTGCTTGTGCTCTCTCTCTCTCTGACAAATAAATAAAAATCTTAAAAAAAAAAAAAGAAATTTTCCAACAAACGTGGAAGTATATATTATTTGATCTGTGTAGTTTCTTTAAATATATTAGGCTGAGTCATACTTTATAAAAGGGCCTCAGAATCCATTTTACTCTTATAAATTGGAACTAGAGCTCCAAGGATAGGCACAGTAACAACACTGCAGAGGAACTTGGCCTCTGAATACAGATTTCACAGGGTAAAAGCAAAACTGTGGGTAACCAATAAAGCTTATTTATCAAATACCAGAGCAGTCTAATTGCTGTCTGTCTGGTTGGACACCTCAATTACATCATGCAAGTCCCATGAATGGGAGATTAAATTACAGTGGTTGGACTTAGTAAAATTCATTCTACTCTTTTTAAAAATTAAAAAAAAAAAAAAGAAAACACAAACAGAAATAGAATTGTTAAGAAGTCATGTTTGAGCAAGTATCAAATTTACACTGTGCTACACCTGGCCCTGAAACACATTCTAGACCCTCACAACATTAGCCTTTGCCAATGCACTGGCCAATAAACCTCTGGCCGTGCCTGTCTATAGCATTAGTAGTAGAATCTATAGCATTAGGAACAAAAAGATTGAATCTATAGCATTAGGAACAAAAAGATTGAATTCCCCTGTGAGTTATTTTCAAGCCTCAGTGGATAGTCAGATCTACAAGCAAGGATACACAATGCCATTTATCTGAGAAGCCGGCCTCATCTGAGACATACGTGCTATGTGGTGGCCAGGTACATGCCACTCAAGGTAGAGCTTATGTCCAGTAAGCTTTCCTGCCTGTCTAGCATAGTTCTCAGAATATAAGATGCTGGATCCCATTGCACAGTACAACTAGATTCAACACTCGTAATTTTTTTTTTTTTTTTTTTTTAAGTAGGCTCCACACTCAACATGGGGCTTGAACTCATGAGCCCAAGATTAAGAGTCTTATGCTCTACTGACCGAGCCAGCCAGGAGCCCCGAAACTCATTAGTCTTTATGTGGCAAGAATTTCCCAGGTCTTCAGAAAAAAATATTATTTGTGGAACCTAAATTTTTATATTGGCTATCAAGGAAAGGATTGTCAAGTGGCCCTTTCGATTGGACTAAGATCTACATATACCCTCTTTGTGACATTCTGTCATAGAACGACAGCTATGAGCTGAATATATTTGGGCAGGACCTATGTGAGCAAGCTTAAGGACTACCAGCGAGTTGCAGTATTTAACTGTGTCCACATAGAATAGAGAACATTTTCACACTGAGCAATTCTATCAGCAGGTCATTGATCGAGAAGTTGATGTTTGTCTGAATAAGGGCAGTTTTATTGCTGGAAGCTAGTGTTCTAGACAAATAGGTACTGTAATCTGTATTCTTTTTTTACTCCTCTATGACTCACTCTTCTCTGGGTTTATCACTAGAACTCTCCCTGGGGTGGTTCATTACCTGTGACTAATCATATTGTGTGGGCCTCTCCCATTAGTAATAAGTGAAATTAACTTAAATTTAGCATCAAGAACTATCTTGAAAGGAAAATAGGTTCATAAAAGTAGCCTCTTCTGGTTTGAGAAGAGGCCATCCCACAAATATGGTAAGGACCTTGATGATGTGAGAGGTAGTAGAATGTCACCAGTCATGACTATTTAGCACCAGGTGGTAGTATAACCACTTCTGTCCCACTTCCCCTCTCACAGCCCAGTTACCTAGCTGCCTCCCATTAGTTGGGAAGCCATGCGAGAGAGAAAAGATTGAATCCTGGAACGGTTATGCCCATTTGCTGTTCCATTGGGATGGCTCTGATTCTCACATTCTCAGAAGTGCAAATACTAAGTTCTGAGAAGATCCAGAGTCCTTTTTGTGGACCACTGCCATCTCAGTTCTTGGCCTCGGCTTGTAGATGGGGTGTATCGATACCCAGTCTGTGCTTCTGAGGTACATCCAAACTCCTTTGATGCCTCCTCCTGGAATCAGAAGAGGATCAGATTCTCTATGTTCTTTCACTTGTCTTGTACGTGGCCCACGCAGAGATTTCAGTTACAGAGTAGACGTGTTTGTCCTTCACCCAGTATACTCAGAGTAGGCATACATTGCTGCTTCTTTTCCTCCACCTTTGGCCACATCTCCACCTCACGGAGACTTTTTTGTCCCAGCTACCTCCTCCTACAAACAATAATCTTCACTCCTTTAATCCTGTTCATATGGCCTTCCAACACTGGCCACTACCAAAAGACATTGCTTCCAGAACAGGTTGAATGGGGAACCTCCTGTGCATGGGCGATATTCCTGACTCACCTGGAGGCAGTTTGGCCTGGGTTTTACACTTGAATTTTAAGCAAATGTATGTAAGGGCAGTTCCGGGAGAGCCACTCTGAACAGGAGATGGCAGTAGAAGCTAAGGTATTTGGGCACTCTGGTCCCAGTCCTTCGGAGGAAGGGCATTTCCTGTCTGCTAACTGTCATTTCTGGGAATAGTTTTGTCTCTCCAAAGCCAGGGTGGCTAAATACTGAGCCCAAAGTCCCAGACCTTGTGGAGTCCCACAACTATCAGAGAACTAAAAATTGCTCAAATTGAAGACCTTATAACCAAATGAACAAGGTGGGAAGTTATTGTTAAGTCTCACTTCAAAGGAAAGGAGGAGCCCTCCAGAAAGCACAGACACTCCTACTTAGGTAGGCATTAGTGAGATACTTGGAAAAAGCAAGGATTTGAGATCCAGTGCACATTCTTACTGAGACTTTGAGCAAGTTATTTAACAGAGGTGACTTAGCTCGTGCCCACATGCAGATTAAAAGGGTAAGGAAGTTTTCCTCACAAATTTCATAAAGGACCAAATAATAGCCAGGAAAACTTTGTAAACTATGACATGCAATAAACATACAAGGAAGGCATTTCTGTTGGTTTGTCCCTGTGGGTTTTTTGCTTCGGTTTGGTTTGGTTTTTTGGTTGTGTGTGTGTGGTGTTTGTTTGTTTGTTTGGTTTTTGGTCCAGGTAATATGTGCAGAAGCAGTTTGACCATGGGATCTACTATTTCTCTGTTATTTATGAATCCCCAGAGAGTTACGGCACACAAATTACTTTGTAACAGCTCTAAATCCTTTGCTTCATCCTGAGTCTACAATTATGCTCTCACCCAGGCTCCTGTCATCTGCTGTCTTGATTTATGAAAGCTTCTGTTCTCTGATCTCCTCATTTCTTACCTCTGCCTCCTTTAAAACTTACAAAATGTGCCTGCAAGGTCAAATTTCTCATCATTACAGCATCACATCCTCAGGTATCCTCATTACGGTCTTAATAAAGCAGGCAGTTAGTTCCACAATAGTCTGTTTAATCCACTAGATAATTGCTCAGCCTTTACTATATAATCCCCATCCTATCCCTTGCCAGGATTCCAGAACCACTGTGCTGTGGTTTGAAACATCGATTAGTTTGTCACATGTATTAATTAAAAATTTATTTCTAGTCAAGTATATGAGGAATCGAGTGCTGCATAGAAGTAAGAAAAATATAACTAATGTTAACCAATTTTACTTGGAGTGAAAGTAATATGACAGAAAGTTTTCTGGTAACTTCCATACACTTACAGACTTCGCAAAAGTTGGGAAAAAAAATTAAAATTTAAAGTATTACAGAAACAGTTTAAGTATTATGGTAGAAGATTTATGAAGCATGGAACCACATGAAATTTTTCATGTAGTTAATAAGACAGAGATATATTATTTCATTTTGCTCCACTTGTGACCCAGAGTGAATTATATCCACAGTAAAATTAGACCCAACTGGGCCCTGGCACCTGAATGGCCAAGAGGTATACAAATTTCAGCACAGCTTTATTAGCAAGTGGGATATAACAAGACCATACTCTAAAGCCAGTCCTCAGTTTTATTATTTATTTTGCTGCCTTGATCATTTTTCTGCACTCATTTGGCTTGAAGGCACAGACATTCCCTGTTGATTATCTCTACTTGGCAGTGGGTTTCTGCTACACATTTTGATTCCTAATATGGTAGCAGCAGAGGGTTTTGTATGAGTTCCAGCGAGTTTCTCTGGGCTTGTGGAATGCAGTGAGGAAAGAAGCCTACAGAGATGAAAACATGAACATTTGCATTGACAAAAAAAAAATAAAATAAAGAAAGGATAAAGGGATGTTTCTCTGAAGAAATTTGTTCTCCTTTTTAAAAAAAAAAAACTCTGGCCACTTTCTAATAATGTCTTACAGTTAGGGAATTAGAGGAATTAATGTGCTTTTTAATTGCTTGTATTTTTTATGACCATTTCGAGTCATTTAAAAATGTCTGAAGGTTTCTACAGAAACAACACTAACAAAATTAGCTTTTCATCATCATCAAAGTTTAAATCCTTGAAGCACACTACCCTGTAAGTTAGCCATATAATGATGAAATCCGAGAAAGTAAGCGTCATGTCCCCAAAAGAGAGTAAGAGATAATGTCTATTCAGGGTACAAATTATATTATTCCTCTTAATTTTTGTAGCAATATGAACTAATTCTAAAGAGTCCGTGTATTGGTCTCAGAATTTAATACAGTTTTTCTTTCAAAGTCATAAGTTAGTTCACAGAAATATTCATTTGGTAAAAATTCTTTAAACAATACATCCCAGATGATGAATTCTCCTTCAATAACAGGCTCATTTTCCCTAAATGTACTTATTGATTAAAGGGCTCTGTACTTTAATAAGCCACATTTGCACTGGTGTTAAAACGCCATTATTTCCATCATCATTAACATCCATTCAATGTTTAACTTTCATATAATTAAGAATTACATTTGGAAGCGATTGGCTATATCAACATTTGAGGTTCTGTCTATAAAGACTTATCTGCTACATCTATAAAAAAATCACTAAAGAGAGACTCATCTTGAAATCCAAGAAATTCAACAAGCCCAGTATAGATACATTTGAAAATATGTTTTTTATAATGTTCCAAATATTTTCTTTTTCTGGACAACTAATCCTAAGAATCCCTTCAGTAGAAGGTTCTGATCAGTTAGCAACAAGCATAAACACAATGTGTTTAGAGAGAAGGAAAAAAGGGAAAATAAGGGTAAACCCCTGCTCTTGAGTCAAAGTTCTTTAAGTCCCACACAGAATTTCCACTTGCATCTCAATGGTCAGAATGTAGTCTTGACCACTTTACTTGCAAGGGAAGCTGGGAAATGTAGTCTTTTAATCTGGGTAGCAAAGTGTCCAGTGACAAATTGTGGTGCTAAAACCAAAGAAGTGGACATTAGAGTAGGCAACACAAATTCTCCATCATAGTCAGGTTCACAGGTTCCTTAACTTGCTCTCATTGTCAGGATCATACAATGACTTAGCTTCCCCATCCATATTCATATTTACTTATTTAAATTAGAAGTAGTGTTTTTGTTTCACTGATTTAATTGTGTATAAATTATAGAAAAATTTAAAATGCAAGTAGAAAAAAATTTAAACAATCTTAAAATTCACCACCCAGATATAACTTGGATTAATTTTTTGGTATATAGTTGCATTAAATCATAATGTCTATCTTTATGCACATATGTGTATCTACTCATTTTCTATAATAAAGTTGGAATATACAAAACACACTAATTTTTAACCTGCTTTTGTGATGACACAATATTGTGAACATCTTTCTGCATCAAACTTTTCAGCATTGCTTTAAAAGGCTAAAGATCACTGCATTATATGATCATACCATAATTGATTAAACCAATGTCCAACTGATGAACACTTCAGTCGTTTCAAGTTTCACTGTATTATAAAACATACTGCAATTAACATCTTTGTTGCTAAATCTTTGCTCTACCTTACTTAGAAGGTAGACTTTCTGATCAAGGAATATACACATCTTGAAGCTTTGACATGCCAAACTCCCCTCCAGAAAAATTGTTAACATTTTACATTGTTACTCTCCCATCTAAGTATATGACAATCCTTTGACCAACAATGTGCTTTATAGAATTTTAAGTCTTTGCCCAATTTGATAGACCAAAACATGGAGTCCTGTTTTTATTTATATTTCTTTGATTACTATTAAAGTTGAATATTTACCCCGGCCTTAGATTTAGCCTTCTTTATTATCATGAAAATATAAGGCAGGAGAGAAAGAGGTTCAATTGGTTCAAATTTGTAACTACTAACTTCAGACTGAAAAGAACAAGTCCCTGGTTGTTAGATAAGTCATGTATGCTAACTCATGAATAGCAACATAGAAGAACAGTTACCCTTCCATTGCACTGGGCGCTCAATGAAGATGCCACCTGACCACTTCAAGTCAGTTACCCCAATTTGTTCCTCCACTGTTTAAGAAAGAAACCACCATGATCTTGGTTCAACTTGTGTTAAGTTTGAAGGACAGTGCTTCCTATGTCATTTATCAGTTTTCTCCTATCCCAGTTATTCCTTTGAGTTGACTGTCAAGCTGGTGTTGCCGCAGAGTGGCAAGTAGAAATATTCAGAGGGGTTCAATTTGAATTCAGGTAGTCAGTGAACCACAAACTCTGTCTGCTCAGCTGCTTTCAAACCAGATAGATATCTCCAGTCTAACTTTGTAACTGAGCTGAAAACAACTTTGTGCCTTTAAATATCTGATGATGTGTCACATTTTACTACATCTGAGGCCAGGGTGATGTAAAATAAGTAGCCAGATCATAACATGCCAGGCAAACAGCTGTTTGTGTCATTTCCTGATGTTGCTGAGTAGAGAACTTCAATGTCTTAGGCACATGCTCTCTGTGAGTGGGTTGTATAAATTACTCTGGAGTAGTTTACCTCTGTAGCTTTTTGATCCTTTTTGATCCTTTCCTTGGACCCAAAAGCCAATTAGTAAAGTAAGAGTTAATATAAGAGAAGTTTGAACACTGTAGGATAAATCCCACTTAGCCCATAAAGACAAACTTCAGATTAAGTGCATGCCTAAATACTAAGGTACAAATCAAAATAGGAGGAATAAAAATAAATTTCATCCTATACCAGCAAAACCAAAAATTAAACACTGAACCACAACTATCTCTTTTTCTCTATAAACCTAACAATTATTTTCCATATAGGTAAGGAAGGCAAATATGTATTTTTGTTTACCATTTAGGCTGTCCTTGTGCACTAATGGAGCGCATTCCAATGAAACTTCAATGGGCAATAACATGGAACACTACAAGCCCATAGGACTGTAAAACACCATTGGGGTTTGCCCTTCCTCCACCGTCTTCCCAGAGTCTCTTTTTTTCCCCTCTATAGGAGAAGCTATTTAGTTAGAGTCAAGCATCATTAAATCAAAACACAAAGGAAGGAGAAATGAATATGGGTTAGTACCACTTTGCATGCCATTGAGCCATAGCTGGTATAAAGTATTATTGTGGTATGAAAATGCATTGTGTATTCCAGGAGGACAAATAACTTGGTAAACCTGGAGTATGGGTGTGTACCAGGAAGTGGCCCCAGATCAGGATTCTGAGTGTGTGTGTGTGTGTGTGTGTGTGTGTTAGCAGGGTGCAGTCACATATAAAAACTCACTCTTCGCGCTCAGAAGTTGCGACTTTGTCCTGAAGTAGGAATCTCCCGGAGGAATTGCAGCTACTCATCTACTATCCAGGAATGTCCCATTATATGCAATTTGACACACTCTGTGTGACCTTCTCCCCTTTCCCACACAAAGAAGCCCTATACCTGCAGTCTTGGTAGAAAAGTAAAACCTTGATTCTTAATCAGCAGATCTGCAGGGTAACAAAGGGAACATTATGATGAGAGCAGCTGTAATCAAGCAGAAGACCTCTTGTGCCATCCACTGCCTGGAGAAAAGAGGAATACGATCAATATGAACAAAGGGCAGATAGGCACCAACGCCAAAGCAATGAATTTCTTGTAATAGGCGTGGAAAGAAGGCAGAGACCCAGGAAGGCCACAAGAATCACAGAAGGCTTCTCGGAGGATGTGATGTTTGCTATCCCAGCCAGACTTGAGCCATAACCTTCAGGGTCCTGAAAGATCAAGTGGCAGTAGGACTCCAGAGAACCATGTCTTCCCTGGGGATATAATGACAGGCAAAACAGACAAGTATCTCGTCTCACGGACCACCATAGAAAACACAAGGGCCTCTGTTCTCTTTGCAGGCCTTGTTAGGGTGCCTGCACCAAAAACACTCCAACGACTGTCCCTTTTCAATGGCCTTTATCTCCATTTTATTCACTTATTTACGTAGACTTGTTTAAAGTTTATTTTTGAAATTATAAAATATGTGTCGAGGACAAAGACCAGACGTGTATCATCTCTTTTCCCGCTCCCATCCAACCCTTCCAACCAGAGATATGCACTGTTTCAAGTATATCCTTCCAGAAATGTTTCATGCCTATATATGCATAGATCCTATATTATGTATAAATACTATACCGTTTTACTTTCCTATGTAGCTATGCTATAATGATAGCTCTAGAATGTTGATATAGGAGGGACCTGATAGGGGCAATCTTTAGAAAAGGGTCTTGAAGCTCTACTGTAACACACTTAATATATCAGAATATCAACCATCTATATCAAAGAAAGGAGGGTGCTGAAAAATAGGGAACACGAAAGCCCCACCAAACAATCCTTAGGAATCTTTGTATAAGTGCACACAAATAGGTGCCTACCATTCCCTCTTGGGAATGGACCATCATTTTTTAATCATTCCCCAGTAGTAGATACATAGATTATATGTAGGGTTTTGGTCTTCATAAACAACATTACTTTGAACCTCTTTGGATACTTAGGCAAGGGAACCTATGCAAAAATGCCTCAAAGTAGAATCCCTGAGTGGAAGAGTGATAAAATGTTGCCAAACTGTTCTCCCAAGACATTGTTCCAGTGTACAGTCAGTGGGAGAGACAACGTGTATAATCTAGGATTTCCTGGTAGAACTGCCCAGTTATGCTGCCACAGAACTCGTTCTGCAAGCTTAAGACTCAAGATCAAATTACCTATTTGGAGCTAGGATCCCAGTCATGCATGCAAGTTCAGCTCTCTCTGAGCTTTTGACGTCCCCAAAGCAGTTTGCTTTAGTAGCTCAGCTAAGCTGTGGAGTAGCATATCCCATCTATGTTAAGAAGCATTTTTGTTTTAGCTTTCTGGAGCGTAAATAGCTATGAGAGGGTCTCCATCGCAAACCTAGGGAAAATTCTATTGAGAATGCAAACTAATCAGAGAGAGGGAGCCGTGAAGGCCAAATGTGAGACTCTGCTGTCCGGAAAACAGATTGAAAGAAACAAGGCAGAGAGATGAGTTCAGGAAATTGAATAATGAACTGTGTGACAATCACGTGACCATTCTGATCTCCTGAAAGAAAAAGCACCTTAGATAATTGCTTGAACCTCCCCCACCCCAACCCCCAGTGGGGGATGGCAGCAAGGCTGAATGGCTATAACGAAAAGTTTAGCTCTTCTGCTGTTTTCTCATGTTCAAATGCTTCTCTGAGACATAGGACTTCATCTCCATTACCATTTTGATGTTTATATGTGCGTGTGCGTGTGCGTGTGCATGTGTGTGTGTGTGTGTATCCTCTTCTAAATAGAGTTTGGGTTAATATTCATGCTAATATTCATCTCTGGTAAAATAACATGATCATTATATTTTCAAAAATATAAAAAATACAACATAAAAAATGACAGCGTTGATAATTTGATTTCAGGTTTTGTCAAATACCTTTTAAAAATGCAGTTAATATACTAAGCCTTCTCATACACAATTTATGTTATTGATTAAAATCTAAAGGTGGAACGAAAAAGCCCAATTTTTTTTTGCTAAGAGAATGAGTAAAATATAATCAGCCATGTTAATATTTCAAACAGCAAAGTACTGGAAATTTATCTCTGCTCTTAAAGAAAAGTTTGGGACTAATAAATTCTTTTATACATGTACTATTGATGAAGAAATGGGGAATAAAAGGTTCAGTATACTCTAGGAAATAATTACACCTTCAGTGAGATACGAAAAGAATAGCTCCTCTGTTAATCAGTAAGAAACCCCCTGTAGTCATGAAGGGTACAAATATAACAAAAATCCTACCTAATATGTGCATATATGTGGGTGTGTATTCTTTCTGTTCTTCACATTTCCTACGAGATTATACAACAGTAATATGTTTTACCTTAATCTAAACTGTGTAGTTTATATCAGTTGTCGGTCATCCAAAAATCTTTGTCGAGTACAATCTGAGACAGCACCGAAACAACAGAGTGACAAACATTTTCGTTTAGTCTTTCCTGCTTCTACAATTTGTCATGGATACCTGTTTTCCTCCGAACCATGTTGTTTTTACATTGTACTTTTATCTGGGATTAGGTATTTGAGCAATTAGGTTTTTTGCTTGTTTGAGTGTTGGTCTTTCTTCTCCCAATGACCTACAATGTATTTCTAAAAGGATTTTCCAAGAAATGAGAACTGTCATGTAGTAGTAAGTCCTGTTGCTCAGCTCTCCTGAAGAGTTCCCTGTCTCCACCTCTGCCCCCTTTCCCGGGGCCAGCCCGGGTTCATGTCTTTACCACTTCTCCAGTGATGGCAACAGTCTCCTAAAGCTGGGTCCCCTGGGCTCTTGCCTTGACCTTCTTCCTTCCATCCTACATACTACTGCCAATGGCATCCTCCTAATGCAAAAATCTCCTGTTTAAACCTTTAATTGGTTTTAATTAGCTTCTCACTGCCTTCATGATGAAATCCAAATTCCTTAGGACGCTCTACAAGCCCCTTCATGACAAGGCCCAGGCCTGCCTCTCCCAATGCCGCTGCTTGTTCCTTATTTATCCTGTGCTCGAGCTGCAGCCGCACCAGACCACTTCACCCCCAGAAGCTTTTGTGAGTATCATCCCTCAGCACCCAACCTGGAGAATCCCTCGTTCTTCCTCTAAAATGCTTCTCCGGCCTTCATGTCCATATGATGCTCTTGGGGATCTGGTTAAAGTGGAGATTCTGCTTCCATCCATCCATAGGTCTAGGATGGGGCCTGAGGTTCTGTTCTGCACCTCTAACAAGCTCCCAGGTAATGCTGAGGCTGCTCAAAACGCACGGTGACAAGCCTTAGAAACATTACCGTGTCAGCCCTCCCTCTATGCAAAACCCCTCCCCTACAAAGCCGATCGGCACAAAACTTCCTCTTTCCTAATTGTATAGCTTGTGTATGGGATGCGCAGAGCACCTTCTACGTCTCACACTCTATTGTAATTCCTTGGTCACGTGTCTGCCCTTCTAACCTCCTGTGGGTCATCTCAGGGCTGGAATGGTGACTACTACTCCTTGTATTCCCAACGTTAACATCGGAGCCCAATGTATGGGCATTTTATAGAAGTATTTTGAATGGGAAACTAGCAAAGAGTTCTAAAACAACGTCTGCATGGCCCCCTGACAAGGTATTTCTAAAGATGTCTTTGCTGGATTGGAAGGTTAAACTACATTCTTAGCTCTCAAACTCATGCATTTTTTTTACGTTACTACCATTGTCTCCAGTGGGATCCGGGGTAGGATGGAGAAGGGGAGGCCTAGGACTACTTGATTCCTGTTCTTCTAGCCAGCATGTAAGTCTAGACTGAGACTTTGAAGATTCCAGACCTGTTAGCACAAAAAATTGATCTTTGTGGCCTTGTCGGTGATGTCTACACCCCCCTCCTCACTTCCCGACTCCTTTACCTCTGCTGCATAGCATAGCCCTGTTTCCAAACACTTGGCCTTGCACAAAAAGAATGAAGGAAAGCCAAGGCATGATGAATAATCTCCAGCAGAGCATCCGGGCAAGAAGTGGCACATCAAAGACGTTTGCAGGTCTGAGTAGAGAGAATTAGTAGAAACCAACAACGGCCCAGTGTTTCTCCCATCATATCACAACACAAACAGAACAGGATGGGCCAGCAGTAACCATTCCAACAGTAGTAAACCAATGGCCACGAAGATAACAATTGCCACACATGGTTCTCAATGCTGAATGTACATTAGAATCACCTGGGAAGAGATAGTGATAAAATGTGAACACCGGGGGAGGGGGGACCCTATATCAACTCATTCAGAATCTCTGGGGGCAAGGCAATAGTTCTTTTAAAACTCTCCAGTGATTATAATGTGAAGCCAGAGTTGACAACTACTAATATGGCTATCACCTCATTGGATGCTTGAAATCCCCTACAGGGGCCTCAAAAGTGAACGTCTAGTCTCACTTTCAGGACCCAACAACTGGCCTCCAAGTCTTATCCATTATAGGGTCACATAAAACCAACCCAGGATGTTTTGCCTTTTTCCTCATGCAGCATGTACTAATGAGTCTATAACAGAGAATTTCTTTATTTTTGCCTACATGTCTCATCACACGGTTTCTATTAAGAAATCAGTACTTGGAGAGAGAATGTGACCCATAGAAAGAAGGAAGTTGAATTCATTTGGAAAAGACAATTCCAAATGCACTTGATACCCTTTCTTAATAAGTCTTAATAATCTACCTTGACTTCCTTCTCCTTCCCCCTACACCCTCCCCTGCAAGTCCATTGGTCAGAGGAGGTCAGGGAGGGTCACACTCACTGGATCTGAAGCTACAATGCAGAATTTTCAAGATAATGGGATTCTAGTGCATTGAAGAGCACAGACTCTAGTATTAGTGATCATCTTGCCAGATGTGGAAGGGTGCTCTACTAGATACATGGAAGGAACTTCATAAATTTTAGTTGAATCTGAATCAGAGCACCTCAGTTTTTTTTAATGAAATATTTCAGACCTTATAAGTATAATATAATGAATATTCATGAGTAAGCATAATATAATGAATACACAAAAGAATCAAAACAATATATATAATCAAAATCTTGTGTGCCCTTCCCTATCATGTTATGTGATTCCCAAGCCTATTTTCATGTTTTATGTTCATCATTCCTATGTTTGCTTTTAGTACATACATTTTGGGTTTCATTTTCAGTTATATAAATGGTATTACACTCTTTATGTGTTTACAAACTTTATATAAATAATATATTATGTATCTTTATGCAACTAGTCTCTCCATATTATATTCTTGAGATGTATCCATGTTGATTAACGTAACCTTGTTACTTTTTAATTGCTGTACAGCATTCCATGGTAGGAATATACCCCAGTTGATGTTTACAGCTTTCTGTTGATGGATATTTGGGTTGTTTCCAATTTCTTGCTGTCATAAACAATGCAACAAGGAGCATTCCTATACATATCTCTTTATGCAAATGTGGAAGAGTATTTCCAGGATACTTACATGAGCATGAGATTGCTGGGATATAGGGAATGCACATCTTCAGCTTTTCTGGACATTCCCTAATAAATACCCCAGGAGAATATGAGTGTTCCTATTGCTCACGTCCTTGTCAACATTAATGTTAATTTAAATATTTAGCCCTTTTTAACAGGTGTATTTTTCCCTAAAAATCCTGCAGAGGGCAGCATATCCCGGCATTACTTCTCAGGACGCATTCCAGTTTATGGGTCCCTTCTTTCTTTACTCCTTGAAATCCCTTGCCCTACTCCTCAACCCACTCTTACCTCAGTCAACCCCCCGGCAGTATTTCACAAGGACAGACAAATGTAACACTATTTGAAAGCTGAAAGCTCCCTCCCGCTTTTGTCTTCATATTGCCGGCACATTTCTGTCTCCTGACAGGATGGGAGGGAGAGACAAGTCAGTCTTGATTTAAAATACTTTTTCCAGGGGTCCCTGGGTGGCTCAGTTGGTTGAACATCCGACCCTTGATTTGGGCTCAGGTCATGATCTCAGGGTCATATGATGGAACCCCCGTACAGGCTCAGCAGGGAATCTATTTCTCTCCCTGTCCCTTTGCCCCTCCCCCTGCTTGCGCACATTCTCTCCCTCCCTCCCCCCCCAAATAAATAAATGAATGTTTAAAAAAATACTTTTTCCAGTTCAAAGTAGCATAAGAGAGGATGTGAGTAGACAACAAAGTCTTCCACCATTCTGAAGCCCTGGTATGTAACCTAATTAGGAGGCATTGCACACAGTCCAAAAGTGTTTATGTAAATTGGAGAAATACGGAGAAGTAGGGGAAGTTATTGTAAAGCAGAGGATACTTTGTTTTTCTTCTGGAATAGAAGATATTTACCCCTTTGCCTTCTTAGTTACACTGTTCCTGGCTCCCTAAGGAAGAAAAACAGTGTTCAGTTTCTCAACACCTCCTCAAATTTCTTTTTTTATTTTTTTAAAGATTTTATTTATTTATTTGACAGAGAAAGACAGCGAGAGCAGGAACACAAGCAGGGGGAGTGGGAGAGGGAGAAGCAGGCCCCCCACTGAGGAGGGAGCCCGATGTGGGACTCGATCCCAGGACCCCAGGACTATGACCTGAGCCAAAGGCAGACACTTAAAAACTGAGCCACCCAGGCGCCCCTTGAATTTCTCTTTTTGTACTGAGTTGAAGTCCTGCCCCAACCAGAGTTCCATGGTGGGAATGCAGCCTTCAAAGGTGCATTCCTTTCAACAAAGCAGATGTGAAATTGAGCTTTGCTGAAGGATTTAAAATGGCTGCTTTAGGAATTTACTGTTAGTTCTTTCAAAGTGGCCCTACAACCACCACTCTGCTAGGAGTACTTTTTCCTTCCTGAAACTAGGTTTTAAGATTTCAATACTTTAAAATGAATGAATGAATGAATGAATGAATGATAAAATTTTATTGCTGTCCTTGAAGCAGAAAGTAGACAAATAAATATGATTTG
Source organism: Phoca vitulina (assembly GCF_004348235.1). Taxonomy (NCBI): domain Eukaryota; kingdom Metazoa; phylum Chordata; class Mammalia; order Carnivora; family Phocidae; genus Phoca; species Phoca vitulina. The sequence goes on along the minus strand of NW_022589779.1, from coordinate 3,395,224 downwards.
CTTTTGGATCGGTTACTTTCTTGAGTTATTAAATCTTTTCCCCTTCCAATATCATAGATCAAAAACTTTCTCCAAATGGAATCTGTCAAATACTCTTTCAGCAAGACTTTTTTATTTTTATTTATTTTTTTAAGTAAGCTCTACATCCAATGTGGGGCCTGAACTCACGACCCCAAGATCAAGAGTCTCCTGCTCTACTAAACCAGCCAAGCAAATGAAAATACATTTCAGTGGAAATGCGGGGGTAAAGCCTGTTTTTTAAAACAAAATCAGGTTTCTGGGCACGTGGGTGGCTCAGTCAGTTAAGCATCAGACTCTCGATTTCAGCTCAGGTCAGGATCTCAGGGTCAAGATTGAGCCCTGCCTCGAGCTTAAGGCGTGGAGCCTGCTTAAGATTCTTTCTCCCTCCCCACCTGCCCACCCCCTGCTCATGCATGCACACATGCGTGCACACACACTCTCTCTCTAAAAAAAAATAAAGAAAATCAGGTTTCTCTAATACAAAATGTCTTAGAGTCATTTATATGCTGATGTGTATTATAAATCTCTAAGGCAAGACTTTTAGAGATTCTGTGTTTCTAAGTGATTTGAGCATAGTTCCCTTTCTCATGAAACACCTGACAGGATTAGAGTTCAAAACACACTTTGGAAACTGCTAAAATAGGTATTCTAAGGTTGGCTACACCCTAATCATTAAGCCCCCAAATCCACAAGACCCATTTATTTGGCATCCTTGACTATAGTTCTTTCATGATAGAATACCTGTCTCGACATGTTGGTTGGTATATGCATTGCTCCTGTTCTGACTGTGACTGTGGACATATTCAAGCCAGCCTAATATTTGCTCCCTTGTCTGCGACATTTTTTCTGCTTCAATGCCTCAAGAATGTCTGTCTTCTTGAATTTCAATTATTCAATTGGGAATATGTTTGTAGTGTTGAGCATTCTGTTATTAATATTTCCCAGAACATGGTATACCATTTCAATCTATAGATATGGTTACTCTTTGTCTCTAGTGAAGTTCCTTTGTATGATATTTGTGAATATGTTTCCTGTTTTGTGTATTGGATCCTCTTCTTCAGGGACATCAGTTTTACTGATGTCAAGTGCTTTGGAACTCAAATCTGTTATCTTCTAATTCTTTCACTCCCCTTTTGTCTATAAGCCTTTCTCCTAGCTCAATAATTTTATTTGCGGCCATGTTTATTTTGTTCCTTGCTATGTCACCTTATTTATTTGCTCTATAATATTGTTTTTGTTCTCAACTTAATTCTGAAACCTTCTTGTTGTTCTATCATCTCATCTTTGAGCTCATATTTTTCTGAGTTCATGTTCTCATTAACTTGATTCATAGTACAAAGCACTTCTGAGGAATTTTGTTTTGTTTTCTGGATTATGTTTTCTTTAAGAGTGGGGGTTTTATCATTCTTTTGCAGGCTATGTTCCTCTCTTTTAAGGGTTGATTGGTTTTGTTTGCTTTTATTTGGGAGTGTTGCCTTAGCATATTTGGATATTTGCCCCTGCCTCCCCCCACCCCATCTTGTTCATACCTGAATAGCTCTATCCAGATCTTCTCTTTGTTCTGATCTGCGGTAGATGACTTCTCCTTGGCTCCATTTTCACGGACTCAAACTTGTTTTCCCCCTGAGCTATGGTTGAGTACATATACAAATACCGCCTATCTTACTGTAGATTGATGGAGGGGGTAAAGAAGGGAAGGGGAAAGCTCTGTGGAAGTTACGTGACATCTGTCTGATGTAGAACTCCTGGGCACTGCTCTCTCCTCTGGGATTTGTAGGTGTTAACCCCTCCCTCTAATCAGGACTCATACCTACCATGAAAGGGGGTTTTCTGGCGGGGGTTCTAATCATTCAACCAATTTTTATTGAGTACCTATTCTCTGTTAGGTACTATTCTAATCAAGACACTGGAAATACAGCTGTGTGAATAAATGAGACAAAAAAAAATACCCTTTCTCATGAGTTTATATTCATTGTGGTGTCTTTACTGGTACAATGTAGTACCAGAAAGAAGCAGCCCACTTCTGCCTAATAGCCATTCCAACCGCTCCTCAGTCAAAAGAGGGGAGAAAAATAAAGAGAGTCATTCACTTCAATTTGGTCTCGATTTGAGGGCAATAGTGAAGTCTTAAGATTCATCAATTCAGCAGTAAAGCTTCAGAGGGCCAGGGAGGAAGTCAGGTTTAGGAGCTGCACTCTGTCACTCCAGAATCTTCTTTCCTTGGCCAGCATTTTGCATGTGTACGTGTAAGTGCTCATGTTTTGTTTGAGTGTCCATAATATTAAGTTGCACTTCTTGCCTTATTTGGTGGCTGATTTCTTACTGGGGAGGAGGAAGCTAGTGTTTCTTGTTGTTGGCATTCACTTTTTTAGTTGTAACAGAGAAGAAGATTATATGAATCTGTTTTCACTCTATTGCCTTCAGCTAAAGGCCTCAACTAGTTCTTTTAACTCTAATTGAATGTCCTACCTATGGTCTGCAAATATAAGCTTGCCATGAATTGCTCCTTAGGAATTAATCAAATAGTTTAACATGCAAACAAAGAAGCATAAAGCTGAAGTGGTTTGCTTGGGTTGTGTGCCAGCTTCTCTTGGCTAAAAAACATTTCAAGGACTTAAACTCCAGACTACTTCTAAGAAGTCAGTTTGTCTTATCCCTGGACACTGAAAAACGGGTTCCCTCATATCTAGGAAAGAAATTCTTCTGAAGAGTTCCTCAATTTCATGATACCTTATGCTCAGGACTGTTTCTGCACAATCCCACAAGAATCCACTCTCTCTCAAATATGTCAAACACCTATTCAGGCAGTGGCAGGTGGAGACAAGATGTGAGAATCAATGCAGGTCCCCAGACTTCTTCCAAGATATGGGCTTCTGGGTCAGCATTAGAAATACCACGCTCCTAGATCTATCTAACTAAAGAAAAACCAAACACTTGTGTCTTTTCTTATGTACAGTAAAAGACTGAGCATTACCTACAAATGCCTCCCAAATAGATGATACTTAATTTAGATTATGACAAGGATATTTGATAAATACTGTACTTATAAAGGAATTTTAATGGCACTAGATTGCATCTTCTTGTGTTACTACCATGCTTCTAATGTAATTTCCCCCATCCAGAATTGTAATCCTTAGCCAGTTGCCTTGAAAGCTGGTTACCGTGGTGATGATTATCAGTATTATGATGACCTATTTAGAGGAATTTCCGCAGTGCCAGAAAACAAATAACCATTGAGAAAGCCTGAGAAATGAATGATGCTCTTTCCCTGAAAGTACCTTTACAGACAATTGCCATAGATGCAGTGTGTGGACATGTGTGTGCACGCGTGCGTGTGTATGTGCGTATGGTGTAGATTTGTTCATAATTAGCATCTGCAAAGGTTTTTGTGAAAGGATGGTTGTCCTTAAGCACTCCAAGAGTAAAAATGGTAGTACGATTCTTCTTCCTACAATCTGAAATGCATGGCCATGGTTGTATTAATTTCTCAGTAGTGTTAACAGAGTTTCCATTTGCACAGTTTCTTTTTCTTGGTCAGCCTGTTTTTTTGAGGATTGTCTAGGGGTGCTGGAGTTTGGCTGACAGGCAGTTGGTGTAGATGGATTTTTACAAACCAGCTGATTGGCCATTAATAGTTCCTAAATAAACTGCGACTATTTGATAGCTATTTTGATTTCCTCACATTTCCTTTATGCCACAAAGTCTACACTGTGACCTCTATTTGGTCTCCCATCTCCCATTTTCCTGTGAAACTTGTGTTTGTGATTGTATGCTGATCTGGGTTTTGAAGTGTTTAAGTTTAAACGTTTCTCATTAATCATTGTGCTGTCCATTGATGCTTCAGTGGTTGTCTTTTTTGGTTTTGTTTTTTAGAGAAATTTTTGGTACTACTTTACACCTGTAAAAATTCCAATGATAAATATTAAACTCTTATTATGATCAAAGAATCAGCAAAAAAAACAAAAGCCAAGCATTACCCAAAACAGGACAAACAGACCTAATTTCCTCCTTCTAACCCACCAAAATTGTTTTCTGTCATTTTCATGCTTGTCCTTAGGTTTTCAAGTGAACTCCTTTATCTACTCTCATCTCTCATTCATTGTAACTTCCTTCAAGGTAATAGCAAGGTGTCCATATTTTCTACCATGTTCTCATATCATTCAGCAAAGTGCTAGCATATAATGAAAATTCAACAAACTTGACTCTTCATGTAATTCACCCTCCAAGAACTTCTAAAACCTCTTCAGCCATGCTTTCCAACTCAGTGTTCATCTGTTCATGTTCACAATGGCCTTCCAGCAAAATTATGTCAGAATCTCTTTCTTTAAAACCATATACAGTGAGTCTGTTTTTCACACAGCATCTTGAGTCAAGGTCAGTTAACTCATTTGGGCTCTATTTTCAATTTCAGTACCACAGACCTCTCCTTATGCCTGAAATCACATTGCTCTGAACTGAGGGCAAATATCAAACTCATATGAGTTACCTCACTAAATTCTTTACACTGGTCTGACTGCCATATTGAAAATGCCATTGTAAGAAAATTTGCTTTCATTTGACTAAATATGTTATATTTATGCTGGATATGTATTTCTCTTTCAACATTTTTGAGAGGAAAACACACTGATCTTTTAATTAATTTCTAGCCCAATCTCAACTTCAAAGAATCTAGCACAACATATCCAAATTGATCTTGCAAAATGTTGACTTCTCTCCATCTAACAGAAGTGTGCAGAAAAGGCATTAATATTGCTTACTGGCATATGGCCTTGGACTCGTATATACCATTTCCTGAAAGAGGCACTGAAAACAGAGGGCTTTTTAACTCATTTAATTCAGAGCCCATAAATGGTAGCTTCTCTTAGAACATAACATCTGCCCTCTTATTCATTTATTCAAGAAGATATTTAACTGTCCCTTTAAAATGGCCTTCAGATTAAATCACAAGTTGTGAGTTGTTTGAAGTATATCCACATCTAGCACTGCTTGGTAAGAATTAACTCTCTTGAAACTAGACTGAGAATCTTAAATCATTGAGAATATTTCCAACAAGATTCAAAGTCAGACCTCTGACTCTGTACAACAGTTCCACTAAATTAATTCACTCTGCATTTGTTGGATGGATTTTTCAAGGCAAATCATGAGCTTTCTTTAGAATATTCCTCTATGTCTAATCTTCACCCCTAGAGAAGACAGTGCTTAGAATTTAGTACTAGCAACCCTTCCCACCCTGAAGCTAAACTGGGAAGAATGAGAACAGAATGTTCTAACCTCATCCATACCACAGGCGGTTATTCAAGGAAAAAAACATATTTCACAGCCTTTTGCTAGATAAATTTGCTTTACAAATAGGGCACAATCTTCTGAAGACTGATGTGGAATAGCTTTTCTCCAAAAAGTTTCCATGGCTTTACTCCCTCTGCTCTAAGAAAACTCATGTCTTTAACTGCTAGCAATCCAATGCAAATCATTTTATTAACTAACTATAATTATTCCAGCTGGTAATTTTTGTCAAGGTCTATTCAGTCTAGAGCAGTACCTGGTAGAGTGTTTCTTATGAGAAACTCAGGGGAAAAGGTTTGGGGTAAATTAGCCGTTTTCACCAAGTCCCATTTACCATCCTTTTAGCGGATTATAGAGATCATTTTTGAGGATTATAAAAGGAGAAGCTGCTTTAAAGTGGAGAGTCAAACTGTTTCCAGAAAAAGGGGTATTAGAGCTGAGCTTCATTAAAGAGGTGTGAAGTAAGGGCATGAAGAGGAAGAGGCCTTCCAGGCATGAAGCCCCAAGAGGGGAGAGCACACTGCATATCCAATGAGCTGAAAGGGCAGGGTGGCTGGAGCAGAAGCAGCATGGGGGAGTATCCTGAGAGATGAAACTGGAGAGGTAGGTATGAAACACATCATTCAGGGTCTAGTACTCTAGTTAAGAAACAGAAACATTTAAATCACAGTATAATTACCGGATTAGAAACAATCTAAGGAGTTATATCATGTTTTAATCATCCCTCCTTGAAAAATGTATATAGTCTAACACTGATAAAGTTTATGAATGTTGAATTAGGATGAATGTTCCAAGCCATAGGACTTCTGTGACAACTAATATTAATTGTGTGATCATGACCCAATTAGACTCAGGTTCTTTAGCTGTAAAGTGGAGATAATATGCCTACCTCTCAGGGTGACCACGAAGAATAAATGAGATAAACTAAAGACAGTAAACAGTACAGTGCCTGCTAAGAGCTATTTAAAAAATGGAAAGAATATGCAGTACAGAACAAACAAACAACAACAAAAAACAGAAGCAGAATCATAAATACAGAGAACAAACTGATGGTTGCCAGAGCAGAGGGGGTTGGGGGATGGGTGAAAGAGCTGAAGGGGATTAAGAGGTACAAGATTTGGGGCACCTGGCTGTCTCAGTTAGTGGAACATATGACTCTTGATCTCAGGATCATGAGTTCAGGTCCGACATTGGGTATAGAGATTACTTAAAAAAAAAAAAAAAAAAAGTACAAGCTTCCAGTTATAAAATAAGTCAGAGGGATAAAAAGTACAGCACAGGGAATATAGTCAATAATATTGTAATAATGTTGTATGGTGACAAATAGTAACTACACTTACTGTGGTGAACATTACATAATATATAGAATTGTCAAATCTTTATATTGTACACCTGAAACTAATATAATATGTGTACCAACTATACTTCAATTTAAAAAAAGAATGTGCAGTGCAGCCCTGCGATGTGGATAAGGGACCCTGCGCTAGAGCCCAGAGTTTAGAGGGCCCCACTCTGGTCCTCCCCTAGCTACACTTCCAAGGGATGAGGAGTCCACAAGAGCAACAGAACTTACTCATCTAGAGGCTGCACCTAACTCTCCATTCTAGACCAGGCTCTGAGTACCTGAGACCCAAAGTTCCCTGTCAAAATGACCCCAAGTTGATTCATGTAAGACTTTTTCCCCAAGTCTGAGCACCTGAAGGCTGGTCATACCCCATAGCTGAAGGGTGGTTAAGAAGCAGGTTTTGGGGACAGGTGGATAGAACTTGGCCATGTGGACTGGGCATCCCCATATGCATATGTGAAATGCACATCAGAGCTGAAGAACAGGGGGACGGGGGAGCCTGGGAGCACAACTCTCCCACACTGCCAGCTTCCAAGGCTGAACTCCCAAGGAGTCTGAGAGTTCTCAATTTAAAGCTGGGTTTCCTGGTCGCTATGAATGTGTATCTGTTAAAATATGAGAATAGAAAACTCATATATATGTGCATATATAACTCTTAACAATTTAGACATACTGTATATGGACTTTCATTTGTAGTCTTAACCTGGGCACTGCAAAATGTGACAGGCAAGCCTAATCCTATAATTTATAAAATCCTGCATATCACACAAAATTCCATTTCATTTAAACCATCTTAAAATGTATGCATTGCCTATTTATGAAAATCACATTAGGTTAACCATGAAATTCCATTATGCACAGAAAGACTGGAAAAGGCCCGAGGAAAAAACAAGTTCAAAGAAAGACAATCCATTTTTGGAGTGTCCATCTCAGTGACCTCTTTCTCACTCTACATAAGCATTAACACTATGCAAATACCATTGTATTTACATTTTATGAAATTGCACATCTATATATGGAGGTGAAAGGATAATAAGGCATGGGAGCTGATGATTTTTTAGTATTAACAAAAGGTCAGTTCTCTCTTTGTGACATGTGTTTGGACTCCTTAACGGTACAGCCTTGAATTCAAACTAAGCATTTCCAACTGAGTGAACGGTATTTGTCCTCTGTGAAGTCCTCTTATAGTCACTGCTGTGCAAATCATTTAGCAAGAAAACATGCACTGTCTTATGTTATCTTTCCTACCACAGATACGTGGGTTGGTTCAAACCTAATTCAGAAATGTCTGTCTTCTCTTCCCAACCCAACTGTATGCTCTTTAAAGAACAAACTGGCTTCTATAGTTTTCTGTATCCCCTCACTCTCTTCCCTAAGAATTGCTCAATAGATATGTATACTTTGCTGATTCATTCAGGCATTTAGCAAATATTTACTGGATCCCTATCATGTGTCGGGCTCTGTGTCAAGCATGGGGACAGGATGGAACAGGACGCTGGTTGGAAGATAAATACCTGGCACATAATAGGCCCTCTGTAAGTGAGTAACTGAATGATTGAATGAATGAATGAATGAGTGGATTCTGTACCCCAGAGCTAAGGAATAATACCAAGAAAAATGGAATAACCACTTAAGTTACCTTAGGCCAAAAGTCTTCAAGGTGGAAGGTGTCAGCCTACAGAGTATCTGTGATTCAAGAAAATGGAAAATTGGGAAAAACAAGACCAGCCCTCCTCTTTGTATATCTGGGCCATCTCTGTAGCAATGTGGTGTGGGCCTCTGAAATCCTGCAAAGACTTAAGCCATTTCACAGCAACCAAATCTTCTATGTAGAGAATTTGGCCGACTCTAACACCCCAACTCTCACTCTTCCCAGATTTAGGGAGGAAGTATTTTAGGTGATGTCAATGTCAAAGACATCGGTGTAAACAACATTATTGTGAGTTTTTACTGAGACTTGAAATACTGATATGTGGTGACTGATTTTAATCACAAATTTGCTTCATAAAAAGCAGTAAAATCACCACAGAATTATATTACTTCATGTCATTTTCCTACACGCAGTGTAATATTGAAGTCATAGCTTATTTTTATTCTCTTTACAATATTGTAAGAAAACCAGATTACCAAGGTAGAAGTGGATCTCTCCTGCAAAGCTCCTTATCTTCTTGACGTGCAGAGCACCAGCTGATCTCAAACAGTGTCACAGCTTTATGAAAGAGACCCATATTTGGCCATCAACAAACCAAAATGAAATCTTGCTCTTGAAGGATAAGCGAAATCAACATTCAAATAAAGAAATTTAATAACAAGCCAACCGGGGTGCTCAGTTTTTTTTTTTTTTTGAAAGGACATGCATTATTCATACTATAAAATCTCAAACCAAAGGTGGGAAGTATGAGTTACCAACAATATTATGATTCTTAAAATCATTATCTCTTTTTCTAAAGGGAAAATGAAAGCTGCTTCATTAATCCTCTCTAGGGCCACAGGCTCAACAATTTCACTTAAACCCAGGAAGGAGGAGAGCAAAAGGAAAGAAACCCTCCTCTGAAAATATTAATGTATTTTCTTTTTCAAGCAGAGAAAGAAGCACTGAGACATTTCCAGCTAAGATGCTTAGGGGCCATTCCCCCTCTCCCTAGGAAAGACACCCAGACACTTGACAAGTTCTAGAAACAGTCAAAATGAAGACTGGGAGAGAGATTCCTTCACTCCATCTGGAAACATTTCCAAATCACTCCCTCAATTATTGTAAGGCAGTCTCAGTCCATAAACTTTCTAATGCTTAGACAGCATAATGTTTAGAAGACACACAGACATTTTAAAGCAAGTATGTGCAAGAAATAGGGAGTTAATGTGAGTAAAATTGATTCTGGCCAAACCAACCTGAGAGCTAAGTGAGCCTGAGGTCACCCCACTGCAGAGCACTAACTCTATTTAGTCATATTATGTGTAAGAGCACCCCTATTCTTACATTGTTTGCATTTTCACCACATGTTGAATTGCCGGGAAACTACCTCTCTGTGGAGAAGGAGTAGCAACCATTTGTCATATTCCATGTGCTTAAAAGTCCTCACACTGTTACCTCACAATGCCACCAATGCTGTCTCATCGAGTACAAATGTCTAATACTACTGTAAAAAAAAAAAAGAAAAAAGACGACGAAGAGGAAGAAATATCTCACTAGTGACCTTTCATCTGGCATAAATAAGAGGCTAAGCCCAAATCTCCAGAAAAGACAAAAAAGTCAAGTCAAATTTACCGTTTGCAATTTTGTTTGCTTTACTGAATCCTTTGACTGTTTTTGGTTATTCAGTTCATACAAACAGTTTATACTTGGTCATTCCACCAAACTCTTTGTAGTCATCCAGAAAGAATCAACCATAATTACTACTGCTCCTGCTCTCATATGTTTGCCCTTCCTGAAAGATTTTCCAAAGTATAGGGAAAACAAGGATGAATTATAGATGAAGAATTTCACCTTAAAAACCAAAGAAAAAGACGAGTTTTGCAAGATGACCGGCTCCTTCTTCTACCAAGTGCGGCGCTCAGACCATCACTCCGCTCTTGCACGTGCCCGGAAACACACCGCCTCAGTGAGAGTATTCCTTGATGTGTCCTCATTCCCCAGTTCTGGGACATACATGCCTACGTTTTTAATCAAGAGGCTGGCAGTCATGTACGATCCATTTGGCAATGTTAGAAATGATTGTTGGAATTCAGTGGCTTCCTCCACCACGACCAAAAATGTTTTCCATTTAATTCACAATAATAGCATTTTGCATTTATGTTTTTGTCTCCTCAAAGCACTTTGCCACCATTAATGAACTAAATCAGCCCTTGCTATTTTATGGTCTGTCTCATTAAAATGAAGTCGATTTCCTCTGTGGCAGTCACTTATCTAATGTTGTTTTCTTCTAGCAAACACTGCACTTAACGAATGTAAATTCATTTTTAAATTGTGTGCTCATACAGAAAATTTTCCCGGAATATATTTTTAATGCTACATCCTTATATAATATTACAGGGAGCATTTTAAACTCTAAGACACATAAGCTTCTCAGTGTAGTCTTCTCTAAGTACTGGCAAATTATTTATGAAAACCCCCTCAAGTAACTGCCACTGATGGAAATTGCTCTGTGGGCCCTATTACTATTTAATTATTTGTATACTATTAAATGATTGGCTTACTGATAAAATAGGCTTACTCAATAAGCGCACAAGAAAAAGCTGCAGTTGGCAAAGAAACTCTGATTCCTAATTCTGTATGGTTTAACTCTGCTGTCTCTGCCATTGCTGGATCACGTGTATAAGGGCCTGATGGCTCATTCCTAGGAATTTGATCTCAAGTGGGAAGGAAGTGTCTTTCTGCAAAGCAGTGCATGCACACTTCCAAGTTTAGACAGAGATAGGATCCTAGAGAAGAGACACTAGGTTGAAAACTCTACAAACATTGGTCGGTTGCCTCCCAACTTCTACTTCCCACTCTTTTGGTAAGAGCCTTCAAATTCCTGTTTGAGGAACCACCAAATTCTTCTATTCTTAGCATTGTGCTTAGAATAGAGTTGAGCCTACCCCAACTCCCAAGATAGGACTCCTGGTCCTCCTGATTGGTTTAGGGATGTATACATGACCCAGGACTAAGCCAACATAGCCCATCACACTCTCTCCACCACAAGGATTAACAGAGTAAACATTTCACCACTGTTAGTTGAGTAAGAGTGAGGTGGGACTTTTCCTGAGAATTCTGATGTAGACTCTCTTTTCCCTTGGGGGGTAGAGTGTGATGATATGAGACTTGTAGCTAGTAGAGTCATTTACATCCTTACAAAAAGAGTCCAGGATGTCTTGGGGAGCCCACCATGTGGAATCTGAGGATAACTCCACAGAAAACAGAGTAGTGATACAGACAAACCTGGGACCTAGCTGGTATTGATGAACCTGTGCTACACAGGGAACAGGCTGAAGTGCTGTAACAAAAAGACTCCAAAAATACAGTGGCTCAAAAAGACAGAATTTTTGTTTGAAATTCTTTATCTTCCACATGGGCACATGTGGGTTAGTGGACAACACTGGTAGGTGGTTTGGCACGGTGGTTCATTTAGGAACCCAGGATCCTCCTATCTTGTGCCGGCCCCCTAGAGGATTGTTTTCACATTACAAGGTAAAAGCTGATTCACTGCCCTCCTATCATATCCATGTCTCAATTGCAAGAAAAAGAAAGAATGGAGGGCATGAAGTGTATATTAAGGCACTGTTTATCAGTTTTAGCTCTGCTGATATTTTGGGCCTGATAATTCTTTACTGGTGAGGGCTGTCCTATGCACTGTAAGATGTTTAACAAAATCCCTGGCCTCTGCCCACTCAATGCCCATTATCACCTCCCCTCCAAATTATGACAATCAAAGATGTCTCCAGACATTGCCAGATGTCTGAGAGATAAAACAGCCCCCAATTGAGGACCGCTGTTTCAGGTTATGGTGGGGAGTTCCCACTCCCCACTTCCATTCACTTCCAATGGCCAGAGGTTAGTCATCTGGCCATACTAAGTTGCAAGACAGACTGGGAGAAATATTTCCAGCTGGGCGAACTGGCGCCCAGGTAAAACTTCAGGAGTTCTATTGCTAAAAAGTAGGGGGAATTGGATTTCAGAGGACAATTAACAATCATTGCCACCCACCCCTACTTCTGGACTTTTCCATCACGTAAGTCAGTAAGTTACCTTTACAATCTACACCGTTTTGAAATGGGTCTTAAGTCACTTGAAATTCAGAACCCTAACTGATACAAGTATTACTTTCCTCGTCCAACACTAGAAGTTGAAATTTGGTGAGCATTATCCAAAGAAAAAAGGATAAAAGGAATAAAGCCCGTAGTTACTCAGAAGCTGGGTACTGGCTCAGAGGGATTGAACAAAACAGCTGAAATGAGGCTATTTCTTATCAAGAGAAGTCTCTAGCTGAAATGGAAAGGCCATGGTCACAAGGGCCCACGGCCACTGTGGTAGTTAGGAAAGAAGACAGTATAATTACACCAAATTGTCCAAAATGAAAACTGCAGGCATGTTGCATTATCCGGCTTTGAACTGCTGCTCTCTCGTTCTCATTGTAAATACAAAAAGCCTTCAGTGGCTCTTTGATATCTCACACAAAAGGATCATTGCTCACAGCCCAGCTGTTTTGCAATTATATTTCCATGAAGTTGGCATAATTTGACATTAGGAGTGCCTAAGGGAAGCAGGGGGTGACAATGTGCCAGGGTGTTAAAGTGGAGTATGGAATAGTAATGGAAGAAGCTCCCGTGTCACAAGTCTCCCCAAAGTTCATCTTGAAGCCAACAGCTCTGAATTCAAGACACATTTTCCCATAGGAATATGGTTTTTATGTCATTCGCTTACCACAAAAGTTCTCCAATACCAGAAAAGAAAGAGATATGTACTTTGCAAAACTACAAAAGAAAATGCTGCAGGGCAAAGAAAGGTCTGTCTGAAGGTTCTGACTGAGAAAATCATCAGTAAAATCTTCAGGGAAGAGGTGACTTTTAAACCAAACTTAAGATGGGAAAAGAAAGAAAGGGCATTTCAGGCTAAAGGACAGTCAGTCCAAAGACATGGCATTTTAAATTCTCTGTGAGGAATAGCGAGTATTGACCATGAGTAGAGCACAGAGTTGTGGAAAATGCTAAGTTAGGATGGGACTGTGAAGGTCATGATAGAGTTTGGATTTTTTTAGTTGGCAAGCCACTAAAGACTTTTAACATGGGAATGGTGTAATCAAATATAGTTTTAACAATTATAGGAATAGTGTAGAATTGAGGGCGAGATCACAAGAGAGATTGGACTTCTGATCTTGAGATGTGACAACAAGTTAGAAAGAGGGAAACAGCCAGAGAGACAATGTGAGGGTAAATTGACAGGATATGGTGGTTAACTATTCATAGGGAGTAGAGAAGAAGGAATCAGAGACAGCCCCAAATTTTCTAACTTTTTGGTCCAGGAGGCTGGAATCCCAGCATAAGAACAGGCTTAAAGAGGAGGTAATGAGCTCAGTAGGTATCTATCTGCAGGATAAGAGAAGCTCTAGATGGTTATGACCTTATAGTACAGCATATAGGCTGCACTTATAAAATTTTCTCATGGTAGAAAGGAGTTGAACAGAAAAATGAAGAAAGGAGGTATAGCTTTCACCTCTCTCCAGCAACCTATAGGTATTACCCCATCCCCAACGACAGCAACAAATCTCAAAGCTGAGGGCTTCCTTTTGCCTATTTCCTCATTTTAAGCAGCATATGGAAAGTAGATGCCCAAGTGTATCAACATTAACTGGCCTCAGTATCTAGAAAGAAAGCTCAATAAATCATAGTTTTGACTCACGCTATCCTAGAGCCTTAGTAAAAAGTTTCCACTTAGAGCTCTCGAGTTTAACTTTTCAGCTCTGTGTAATTTCATCTATTGACTTGAGGAGTAGGGGTAAACTGTACGGGATGCTGAAATTAGTTTCCCATCTCACACCTCAAGACTACCTCATATGGTGGTAATGAAAGAAACTCCCCCTGTCTCTTTCATCTCATACATGATTAAATTCTTCATGAATGAACCAGTTGCTTAGAGTAAGTATGCTTCTTTCCAGAAATAAATCTGGCACTCAGGGCAGCCCGGCTTCCTTCTGCAGCAAGTAGTGCAATGGTGGGCACCGAGTAAGCAAAACTGGGCAAGAGTCTGATACCTAGATGCTGACTTAGATGTCAGCCCTTTCACAAAACTATAATAATAGTTAAGAATTAATAATAATAGGTGCTGGACACATATTTGAAGCATTTTCCACATAGTAACTCAATTTAATCTTCAGAACTCTACGAACTAGGTATCATCATTCTCACCACTTTATGTGGAAGGAAGTAGGACACAAAGAGGTTCAATAACTTGTCCAAGACCACACAGCTAGTAGCAGAGCCAAGATTCCAGTTTGTCTGGCTTCAGAGGTTGTACCTGTAACACTACCCTAAATTGTTTCTCTAACTCATCACAAAGAGCAACAGGTTGTGAGTTGGAAGACCCTGGTTTGAGTTCTTGGGGGAAAAAAAATCAGCCTTTGGGAGCCCTAGTCTCTTCATTGGGTTGGTTGTAAGGGGTAAAGAAGATGATATGATTTCAAAGATATATATAATCTTAAAGTGCTTTACAAATATGAGGGAACATTATTATATTAAACTTTGCAAAGGATCTTACTTTAAAAAATAATTCAAAGCTAACATTTCATTCATTTTCACTAATTTTATCACGGATCCTAAAACATCTGTACCTAACTATTATCTTCTGATTATATGCTCTAAGTTAACCTTTTTTTAATTAAAAAGACTTAAACTTTTTGAAGGTTTTTGCTTTGAAGAACAAAGTAATCACTTTTAGAAGTTTGAAAAAAAACATGAATTTTTCCCAAAAGATCACTTCCCAGACCTATTTAAATTTGAGTCTCATCCTCAAACCTTCCTAGATAAACAACAGAATCTTCTCTTCAACTTGTTATATTAGTTTTCTATCACTGCCATAATAAACTACAACAAACTTCATTTAAAAAAACAACATATGGTTATTATTTTATAATTCTGTAAATTATAGGTCTGACACAGGTCTCACTGGGCTAACAGCAAGGTGTCAGTAGGGTTGCATTCCTTTTTGGAGGCTCCAGGTAAGAATCCATTTCCTTGCCTTTTCCATCTTCTAGAGGCCACCTGCATCCCATGGCTTGTGTCCCCTCCTCTATCTGCAAAGCCAGCAATGTAGTGCACCTCTGACCCTTCTTCTGTTGTCTTTTTGACCACAGCCAGGAAAGGTTCTCTGTTTCTAAGGACTCATGTGATTAGATTGGGCCCTCTTGGATAATCTTCTCATCTCAAGATCCTTAACCTTAATCACATTTGTAAAGTCTGTTATGCCATATAAGGTAAATGTTCCCTGGTTCCAAGGATCGGGATGTGGGCATCTTTTGAAGGAACTATTATTCAGCCTATCATAATGGTGAACTTTAGGAATAAAAAAGCCCCCAGTTTTGTATATTAAAAAGGCTTGTCAACATATAAAAGTTTGAAAGTGATTTCATTACAGTGTCCTGAAAAACCTCTAAGTCATAACAGCTAACATGATAGAAAAGAGATAAAGTTCAGTTAAGCTGATTTCAGATGAAAAGAAAACCTGACAAGCAGTGAATGAAGGGTAGCAATGCCACATGGATAACAAAACCAAATGAAGAGACCTCAAAATCATCCAAAACGAGGTGATAAATTGCACTCATTGTACCTGCAGTTTATTATTGGGAATGAAGAACCTTCCTTCTGATCCCAGTCCATCCTTTTCTAGAACTGCAAGCTTACAGTCACATACTATTAGAGACTAAACAGACATCAGAAAAGAGACTTTCCTTTCTACCAAAGTTAGAAAAGAAAAAAGGCCCTACTCTTTTTTGAAGATAAATTAAAGAAGCAAAGTGTCCCAAGTCCTGCCCACGTTTCAATGGCAATAGGGATGATCTAAATGGTGTTGAAAGAAGGTTTTCAGTATTTAGATGATGAGGAGTTCCATGAGTGCTTGTTTTGGGGGACAGAATGAAGTGATGCAGCCATAGAGATATGAAGTCCCTGAGGACAGCAGCCAGTTTTGTAGCTGGCATATGTTTCCATGCCATTTACATGTTGACAAAAACTTAATGGATATTTGGATGCCACACGTGATGTCCAGCAGTTGTACTCAGGAAAAGCAATAGCAGTATTAGTGAATCTCATTACAGCCTATTTTATCATTTCCATAAAATTATGTCCTATTGTGTAATGACCAGAACTTCTAAGCCACCAAGAAACTCTGAAAAGACAAGGATTTGCTTTGTGGAACAGCCCCTAAAACAGAACAAATTTAATTATAAAGAGTCCTACATTGCAGGAGAGGTGATCCTTATTGTAAAAAATACGTGCATCCTTAAAGCATGGGTGTGACTCATAGTTAGGTGACTCATAGTCTTCCATTTAAAAGACTGACTCAGCCATAGTTAGAGAGAGAGGAGCAAGGTCTGGATTCCAGAAGAAGTTACTAATGAGCTAATCAAGAGATTAGGGCCATCTCCAGAGGGACCAGAATTCAGGAAAAGACTTTGCACAATGAAAGAACCAGAGGACACAGTTAAGCCAATCAAGGTTGAATGACAATGGAGAAGATGGAGAGCAATCCAAGACTTCAGATGGCTGAGCCAAGAAGACCCTCAAATGTGTCTACCTTGAATACATAACCTATCAGGCTTAGACAGTCAAAACTTATCCAGGCACAAAAGGTGATAAAGAATAAGATCTCTAACAACCTATGGAATGTGAGAAAATATTTGCAAACTATATTAGATAAGGGCTAATATCCAAAATATTTAAGGAACTCATACATCTTAATAGCAAAATAATTATCTGATTAAAAATGGACAGAGGATAAATAAACATTTTTCAAGAGAAGACATACAAATGGCCAACAGGTACCTGAAAAGATGCTCAACTTTACTAATCATCAGGGAGATGCAAGTCAAAGCCATAATGAGATATCACCTCACACCTCTTAGAATGGCTATTATCAAAAAGACAAATGATAACAAGCGCTTGCTAGGATGTGGAGAAAAGAGAACCCTCATGCACCATTGGTGGGAATGAAAACTGGTGCAGCCACTATGGAAAACAGCATGAAGGTTCCTTAAAAAATCAAAAATAGAACTACCCTATGATCCAGCAATCCCATTTCTGGGCATACACCTAAGGGAAATGAAATCACTATCTCGAAGAGAGATCTGCATCCCTATATTCATTGCAACATTATTCACAATAGCCAAGATGTGGACACAACCTAGGTGTCTACTGATGGATGAGTGGATAAAGAAGATGTGATATGAATATATATAATATATACAATAAATTTATATAGAAATAAAATAATCTAAATATTACTATTATTCATAGTATTCTAAAACAAAAATGTAATATATATAAATTTAAAATATTATTCAGCCATAAAAAAAGAAGGAAATCCTGCCATTTGCACCAACATGGATGGAGCTTAAGGGCATTATGCTAAGTGAAGTAAGTCAGACAGAGACAGACAAATTCTGCATTACCTCACTTATATGTGGACTCTATTTTTTTTTTTTATTCCAAACTCATAGGGGCGCCACCTAGGTTGCTCAGTTGGTTAAGCATCTGCCTTTGGTTGAGGTCATGATCCAGGGGTCCTGGGATGGACCCCGCATCGGGCTCTCTGCTCAGAAGGGAGTCTGCCTCTCCCTCTCCCTCTGTGCTCTCTCTCACTCTCTCTCAAGTAAGTAAAATAAATATTTAAAAAATAAAAATAAAAAATAAATTCCAAACTCATAGAAAACAGAGAATAGGATGGTGCCAAGCAAGGGGGTGAGGGAAAAGAGGACATGTTGATCAAAGGATACAAACTTATAAGATGACTAAGTTCTGGAGATCTAGTACATAGTATGGTAACTACAGTTGGCAATGCTGTATTGTTTAACTGAAAGTTGCTAAAGAGTAGAGCATAAATGATCTCAACACACACAAAAAAATACTGCAATAATGTGAGATGACAGATGTGTTAACTAAACTTCCTGTGGTGATCACTACACAGTCCGTATGTATATGAAATCATCACGCTGCACACCTAAACTTAAACAGCGTTATGTGTCAATTTTATCTCAGTAAAGTTGAGACATTATAGAATATCTTGGAATCACTGTCAGAATTGGCAGATTCTGCTTACGAAAGTGACAGGTCAGCAGTGACCTCTCTGACTTCACCAGCTACCTCTCTCCCCCTTGCTTTCTTCTTGTTCCACAAACATGCCAAAGGCTGTGCACCTTAGGGCCTTTGTGTGTCCTGTTCCTTCTGGTTGATATAAGCTTCCACCACATCTTAAAATGACTGGCTCCTTCCTGTCATTTGGTTCTTAGCTCAAACCTGGCCTCCTCAATGAGGACTTTGCGGAGCTCCCTTTCTAAATTACCCTGTTCTCCCCAAGGCATTAATCACATCACATCAGAACTTATATCTGAATCTGAAATTATCTTGTTGGGTTTTTAATTTGCTTACTCAAATGGCAGGTGCACAGGAATTTTCTTGTCATTTACTGTGTTAAATGAATAAACATGTAGTCATCGCGCATCTCTTGAGAAAAGCTATACCTTAGTTAGGCTGATAAAGTTTCACCACATGAACATAGGAGGCATAAACATTGGTTTATGGGTATTTAGTATTTGGGTATTCAGTCAGTGCCAAAAAGCAACTGGAAACTTGCCCATCTTTGTAAATATACAAGGGGTTTGGACAGAGGAGCCAGGGAACGTCTTAAGCAAACAAGATCTCTGACCCAAGAATCAGTATTAGTTGTGAAGAGCAAGATGGTTTATGGGTGAAAAAAGCCATTTTCCCTCTTCATTTGCAATTATTTACAGTGATTTAATTGACCAACTATTTAGTTAAGGGAGCTGGTTCCTCATCTCTAGGTCTGGTTGAAAATCTTATGTTGAAAATCTTCATTACAAACCCCTTGAGCGGATGGAGCATTAAAAACAAAAACGAAAACCCCAAGCTACACATATCCAAGTAACGTGGGCTTTGGGACAATGGAAGACGACTGCACTAAGAGTAAGGAGATCCACATTACGAGACCCTAAGTAAATTCCACTTATTCAACAAAAATTGAATAGCGCCAGGCATTTAGTAAATTCAATTAGCGAACACTGCAGGCAAAGTTTCTGTCCTACAGGACTTATGTTCTACTGGCGGATAGGAAGAGGAAGATACAAACAACCTGTTCCGGCCCCACTGGCTGCTCTAGAAAAGGCATCCTCGCGTTGTTCCCGCGTCCGGCTGCTGCCTCGCGCGGCCACCGCGGCAGCCACGGGCTCCGGGAGCATGCGCACCAGCGCGTCCAACTCTCGCGTTGTTTGTAGGGCGCTGCGCGGGATCGCCCGCCTCTCAGTGCCGGACACCTGCTGCGGGATCACCACCTCTACGGAAAGGAGGCGGGGAATGAAAGAGACGCAGCTGCTCATGGGAAAGCTGCGAAGGAGGGAAATGGGAGCCAGCAATGAGGTACATGGGGAAGAGGAAGAGGAAGACGATGGTGAAGAAGAGAGTAGAGATAGGAAGATGAGGCTGAGGCGGCTGCAGGCAAACAGGCAGCTGAAGATGAGGAGAGGGTGATGGTGACGCCAAGAAGCAGAAGACCAGTGAGGATGACTAGACAACAAAAAAGGAAAAGCTAAACTTAAAAAAAAAGGCGGCCATGACCAGTTTACCCTCTACGTCCAGTCTCCGAATCTACACGGGGTCACCAAGGAGAGAGGCCCACCCGCTGGCAGCGCCCCCACAGTGACACGTGCTCCCTCCCACACAACCCAAACCACAACGTGGATTTGCAGCAGGGGGGAAAAGAGAACCAACATATCCAAGGCCCTGCTTTTCTCTTAAAAATACTTAGAACGGAAAATGTGTGTGTAATCTTTATTTACACCGTATGTTCTGTACATATTGTTGGGGTCAGCCATTTTTAATTTTGGATAAACAAGCCAGCCTTCGGGGCATTCTCTGTCCTACTTCTGACTCTACTTGTAGTGTGACCACGTTCGTTACAATCTCAAAGAAAAAATTGTAAAAAAAAAAAAAACCCACACACACACAAACAAAACAATCTTACTCCGAGAATTCCAGTAACATTTTTTGTGTATGCACTTAGCTGTACTATGAACAGCTGGTCTGTATGAGATGGTTAAAGAGGCCAAAGATAAAAGGTTTCTTCTTTTTTTGTTTGTCTGTCTATGAAGTTGCTGCCAGTTTTGGCATGTTTGATGTATGTGTAAACAATGATGTCCAATAATAAACCGGAATTTTATTGTGCTGAAAAAACTACAGACCAGAAAAGGTTGTTATCTAAAAATATGTGGGTTTTAAACTAGATTATCTGTAAAGTTTCTCCAAGCTTTACACATACTAAAAGGGAGGAAAGAAATTTTAGAAGGCTTAGCACTGATTATTTTAGGGGAGTAAAATCATGGATGATTTTTAATTTTTTTCTTTATGTTTATCATTGTTTTCTGACCTTTTTCTATAAAGAATATGCATTACATGTGAACTGGACAAATATTTAAGAAAACAGTAGAGAGATTTTATTGTCAAACCTGGGTGTTGGTTCTTAGTAACCTGAAGGTATGTCATTCATCCATTAGTAGTGAGAACTGTAAATGGGACTTGTCTTACTCCTCCATTGATTTGCTTATCACTTTACCTTTACTTAATGAGGCTTTGGGGAAACTGCTAAGGGAATCCTGCTCCTTTTCTCATTACCTCTATGTGTACTGACTTACTCTCTACCTAGGGATGATCCGGCACGTCCTGCAGAGCTCCCTTTCTAAATCTCCCTCTCTTGATCTCTCTCTCTCTCTCTCTCTCTCTCTCGCCCTCTCCAACCACAACCCACCCCACCATTGCATGCGCAACACACACACATACACACACACACATGCGCGCGCACATGGCCTCTTCTCTCCCTTTAACCTTCAAATCTCAGTTTAAATATTGTTACCTCCACAGAGAGGCCTTACCGAGCAATCTAAGTATAAGAATTCCACTGCTACCTTAGGCTCACCATACCATCCCTGCTATTCTCAATCCTATCTCTATTCTTGCTCTGTTCTTCTAGAGCACTCTTGTCAACTTGTAATTTCATATGTATTTCATTTCTTTACAAGCCTACTGTCTCCTCCCCCCAACAAGTCTGAAGTTCCCTCATGAAAACAGCAATGATCGGTTTTATTCACTGCTGTATCACTAGGGCCTAACTAATATTGATTGAGTAAATGAATAAATGAATGCATGTAATGGCTTCTTTGTCCTTTCTCTGTCAGGAGTTTTATTCCCATGCAGTGGTAAGCTGCAACCAGTACTTTGCCAGCTCAGAAGAGCCAATTGTTAATATTTCAGGGATTTGGTAAGCTAGTTGTTAAACTACTCAGTAGCTTGAAATTAGCCATGCTGAGAGTATTTCTACCATGGACACTGGCAAATGTTACATGTCAAGACTTTTTTTTTCCCCCAAATTGCTGGTTCATTAGCACACAATAGCTCTCATCCCCTAAATCCAGCTATAAATATTGAGATACCATGGCAAAAAACCTGGCCCATAGGTTACTTAAAATCTTTCAGTAAAGAAGGCTTACATTTTTTTAAAAATATTAAATATATGCTATAAAATGATTTCTCTGTTGGGAATACTCGAGTTTTTTAATAAGCTAAATTATAATCTAAAATATGTATCTTTGATCTCCTGAAGTTTTTGTTTCTGTTTTTCAGATCCTTATGTGAAGATCCATCTGATGCAGAATGGCAAGAGGCTGAAGAAGAAAAAGACAACAATTAAAAAGAACACACTTAACCCCTACTATAATGAGTCCTTCAGCTTTGAAGTACCCTTTGAGCAAATCCAGGTAATGCCAAATATAAGTTGGTCTTCCCATTCAATTTTATTTCTTCAGACCAGATAAATGAAAGACATAGACCTTGTAAATTATCAGTGCACATGCCTTCATTAGAGTTGCCATTCTTATTCCCATGCACACTTGATATTCAAGCTACATCAAGAAGGAAATGATGAAATTTACAGCACAAGATGTGCTGACTCATCAGTCAAAAACAGCGGACATTCTGTAGAGCAGAAATAAAGTAGGAAGAAGAAAATCAACAGAACGACTCTGCTAACTCAAAAAGTACCATAAAGATTAAAAGGCCAAGAGAAAATGAATTTTCACTGTTCATTCCCAGCCCACAATGTGGAGTTCTCCTTATCACAGCCTTATGCCAAAAAAAAAAGAGAGAGATAAAAGAAATATTTTGGTTGATGCTAAATATGCAGCATCTTTAATCTTTCATTATTAAAAGGTGATTAACAATAGAAAAATCAGAGTAAATCGTATTTTAATTGTTTAAATTTAGCTTCCTGTTTCTGAGTTGGAATGGATGGATATTTTTGCAAAGATGAAACCTTAATTTGCTAGATAATAATTGTTATGATAGGGAGTATTCTATGAAACGAATCTGTGGATAACATTGTCAAAACAGGATGCTACATGTAGCCACAATAATGGTATATGATCTTAGGATTTAGCAATTTTTAAATAATTTTAGGTTCTCTTACCTTCTATCCATAATGAGAGACTATTGGAACTCAAAGTTCACATCCAATAACTATCGGCTATTTCTTACTAATCTTTAATGGATATTGGATATTAGAGAGTCAGATGCCTTAAAGCAACACTACTTTTACATTTTATTAAATAATTGATATGGGTCTATCTTCTCAGTCCTATAAAAGTTTACCCACAACATGAAGGAGAAGTGAAGGGTAGGCATCAAAACTACACCATGGAAATTTCTAAAGGTCCAGAATATAAAACATCAGGAAATATTCTTTATTTTTACTTTAATCTAGAATCTAATTTAGAGTACAGTATCTTAAGAACAAATCATACCTTTATCCCATGAAGAAAGCTAATATAATAGCTACATTTATTGTATATTTATTATGAGCTTAGGCCCAATTTAAGCACTTTACATACATAATCTCACTGAGTCTTTACAATAACCTTATGAGAGAGTTTATTATCCCAATTTTATATATAAGGAAACCGAGGCTTAGAATCTCCTCACATATAAAATAGGAATAATAGAATCCACATCAAAGAGACTATGCATATAAAAGTCCTTGGAACGGTGAACACTCAGTAAATGGTTCCCATCACCATTATTACTCACACTGTTAATTTTGTCTCTTTTTCAAATTAACATTTTATTAGAAAATAGATCTAACAATAAAATTAAAACAATATATGAAACAGTGCTGTCTACTAGAACTCTCTGTGAGGATGGAAATGTTTTATCATCTGTGTGGTCCAATACAGTAGTCACCAGCCGCAAGTAGGTAATGAGCACCTCAGTCACTAGTGTGATCAAGGAACTTTATTAATTTTAATTTACTTCAATTTATATAGCTACATGTGGCCAGGAGCTACTTACTGTATTGTATAGGGCAGTTCTTTAAAAATCACCAGCAATCCACCATCTTCACATCACTTCATGGGATTTATATAACCTTTCTCGTGCACATTTTCACATGGTAGTAAATTGCACATATTTACTTTCAACAGTTGTTATATAAGTAAATGACATTGCAGAGGACACTGATCCCCTGTCCCCAGTCATCTGTTTACTAGCCTGAACCAGTGGGGTCACTGCTTTGGACCCACTGGCAACCCCCGAAGATATCCAATTTTCTCCAATTTATTTTGCAATATTTGTTCAGTGAACTCTTTTTTGAGTTCTAAGAACTTACTCCTATGGAAACTTAACACCTCCTGGAGTTTTGTTTTTTAATACTGCAAAACAATACAAGGCGGGGTATTGTGATGAAAAATCCTATTGTAAATTTTCTTTGAGCTACAATTCTACACCTATAAAAAAAAAGGAAATGTTCTTTTACAACTATAAATTGCAGCAAATGTAAATATATTAAAAATGAAGAGGGATGCCTGGGTGGCTCGGTTGCTTAAGCCTCTGACTTGAGCTCAGGTCATGATCTCTGGGCTCCTGGGATCAAGTCCCGCATCAGGCTCCCTGCTCAGCAGGGAGTCGGCTTGCTTCTTCCTCTGCCTCTGCCTACCTCCCCTGCCTACCCCACCTGCCACTCGTGGCCATGCACGCCCTCTCTCTCTCAAATAAATAAAATCTTAAAAATAAATGAAGCACATTAAAAACAAGACCTATGCTGGGTTTCTGGGGCAGCGTTTTAGAGTATTCTGTCAGGACAGAGAGAACTTGAGCCCATCATAGATTACGTTAGGTATGGCAATAATGAGCCCATCTTTGACTGCATCCCTCCTCTTTCTCAGCTGCTTGTCAGTTTGTCCTTTTCTTTTTTCTTCCTCTCTTTTCTTTTTAGTTTTCCCCAGGAGACTGCTTTCCTAGTTTTCCTAGAGAAACAATTGAGCATTTTACATACTAAAATAGGGGTCTGGGTTTCCTTTATTCTGAGGTTATAAGATTATCTGCTTTCTGTCTGTCTCTATCCCTGTGAAAAAGATTATGAGCAAAATATGCTGATTTCCAAAAGTACATGTAAATGTTATAACCTCCAAATGTATAAATAAACTACATATGCAGCTGCAAAAATTAATCCAAGGCCTTTAGAAGGATATTGTCTTGAGTACTATTAATCAGTCCATTCCTAGATGAAATAATCAAAACCCACTCCACCCATTCACTCCAACCTCCAAAAACCCCATTTTACCTTTGTGCATAATGTCCCTAATTAACTCCTACCCCCCATTCCCTGCAATATGATTTCATCCTGATGAATTTGCTCAGGAAAAGTTCTGAGAATTTTTCTGAGAACCAAAGTGATTCTGTTCTCTGTTCCAAATACCATCCAGTGGATAGATGATGCCCTTGATAATGGAATCAATCCAAGGCTGCACAAAGGAAGATGGTTTGTTTCCTTTATTGCCAATGTGTTGCATTTTACATTCTAAATTCCACTTTCAAGAGCGGTCATTTTCTCTGCTGTGAAGCTGTCCATGGGTGCCATCTCTTAGCACACTGGTACAATAATGCAGTCCTCAGAGTACAAAGTCCATAAAAGGGCCAGAACTCAGCAGGAGCTTCATTTGGCCCTGGCTTCCATCATTACATTTTCTGTTCCTTTTAACTCTGGCCACCAAATGTTATGCGTTATATTTTATTCTAAAACTCTTCCTTTATCTCTGCACTCAGTTTCTAGATTAGAGCCATCACATATTTTGACTAAGCAAATCCATTACTTAGGAAGCAGAACTAAAATGTGCTTTCAAAAAGTGTGTCTTTCATATCATAATAGCATGGGTTTGCTTTCGCTGATTCAGACAGTTCTAAAAAGTAAGTTATTAAATAAACTCTCACAATGTAATGGAATAACTGAAGTAAATCTTGTGTGGCCTAAAAAGTTATTTCCATTTGAGATCAGCGCTGGATATGCAACAGTTACTCAGCAAATGTTTATTGGGAAAATATATAAATGGGGAAATTATCTTTAGTTATTACTTTTTAAAGATTTTCACTCTATTGTCACATTTAATACTCACAATAATGTGATTATTGTACCCGAATACCAATGCCAGAAATCTTGCTGATGAGACAGTTGAAACAAATGGACTTAGAGGTGGACACAGTTGACAAAGACAGAAGGCATGGTGGAGTATAGCACGGACTGTGAAAACCAACCCACTCATTCCTTACATGACCCCAGGCCGGAGACTTCATGGCATCTTCTTTGTGAAATGGCAGTATTTTTAATAGGATCTATTGTGAGAAGTAACTGAGTAGTTCATGTAAAAGAATTGTGCTAAATACCCGAAAAAATTTAATGTGTATTCAGTATTTTGAAGAAGCTGAAGACGGTGATGACGGTGACGTCGTAATGGCGAAAGGGGGATTGGACTCAGGTTTTCACGTTCAAGTCATTTTCAGTCTTGGCCCGGTGTTTTGAGACTGGTTCTTATTTCCAGTTGCTTAGATCTCAAGGCAGCTTTGTAAGAGGGTGGGGTGATTAATGTTTCTTTTGTGTTCTCTTTCAGAAAGTGCAAGTGGTGGTAACTGTTTTGGACTATGACAAGATTGGCAAGAACGATGCCATCGGCAAAGTCTTTGTGGGCTACAACAGCACCGGGGCGGAGCTGCGACACTGGTCAGACATGCTGGCCAACCCCAGGCGACCCATCGCCCAGTGGCACACCCTCCAGGTAGAGGAGGAAGTTGATGCTATGCTGGCAGTCAAGAAGTAAAGGAAAGAAGCCTTTCTGCGTTTGCCCACATAGTGCTCTTTAGCCAGTATCTGTAAATACCTCAGTAATATGGGTCCTTTCATCTATCCAGCCATGCATTCCTAACACAATTCAGTGGTACTCCAAATCCTGTTTTAATTTGCACAGATTTAAACGTAGAGAGCCCCTAAGTCCTCCATCATGCCACTGCCCTCCAAATCTACTCTTCTTTTAAGCAATATGATGTGTAGATAGAGCATGACTGAAATTATTTATTGTATCACACTGTTGTATATACCAGTATGCTAAAGATTTATTTCTAGTTTGTGTATTTGTATGTTGTAAGCGTTTCCTAATCTGTGTATATCTAGATGTTTTTAATAAGATGTTCTATTTTAAATTATGTAAATTGACTGAGATATAGGAGAGCTGATAATATATTATACGGTAAATATAGTATTATCTGCATTCCAGCAAAAATACCAACTCGTAAGGCACTAGCACAGTCTAGCTGACGTCTTAAAGGACAACTTAAACCTGAGCTTTCTATCGACCATGTGAGAACCAAGATACACTGACACCACATATTTGGTGGGTGAATCCAATTTTGTAGAATTTCTTCACAGGCAAATTAGCATGATCTGAGCAGCATCCAGACTGACCTCCAGGAAGCGTAGCCACAAACCAGAACAGCGTCTGTCTGTACATATCTACAAAGCTAAAACCAGGGCTTCACTCTTACATTTGAGGAAGCAACTGAACAGGAGTCAGTGATTTCATATAACTGCATATAGAGTAACAACATGATGGTGTTCCGTGTGTGGGTGGGTGGGTGGGTGGGTGGGTGGGTTTGGGTGTGTGTATGGGTGCATTTGTTTGGGGATGGGGTGGGTGGGAAGAAGCTGAGGGCAGAAGTCAGCATTTCTGAAATATTGCCTGACTATTTAAAAAGAAAAAAAAAGTAGCTCTCCGTTATCACCTTTATACAAATGTGCATCCTGTGAATTTTGCTCCAGATTTCATACCTATAATAATTCCAAAAGGTTTGCACATTAGACTTTGTAACAAAATATTTTATTATACAAAACCATATTAGAAGGAATGCAGAATATTTTTAACACAGCAATCTGTGCTTATTACACAAAATTACTTTGTGGTAAACAGACAGTATTGTAATCCCATCAAAAGATGAAAAAATAAACAATTAGCCATAGTTCTGAATGCACTTCAATTAAGCCAAAACAGACAGCTAGTGATCTTTTTATATGCTCTTTTTACTTAAATAAGTTTTAATTTGTCCTTTAAAAAAAAAAAAGGTGAAACAATACAAAGAACAAGTTCTAGCAAACTGAAGCAACCTCTTATGTATACTAGATGCTCGAT
Organism: Phoca vitulina; assembly: GCF_004348235.1. Classification (NCBI taxonomy): domain Eukaryota; kingdom Metazoa; phylum Chordata; class Mammalia; order Carnivora; family Phocidae; genus Phoca; species Phoca vitulina. Next base: position 3,367,321 of record NW_022589779.1, on the reverse strand, counting down.
TTAGGAGGAGTTTTTAAATGTTCTCAATGTCATTATGTAGTAAATGGCACTATTATGAAGCTACTAGTCATTCCCTAAGAGTCTTCAAGGACTGCTCTGTGTAACACTGTGACTGCCGTGTGTGCTTAGACACGTAGTTTCCTCAGTGGATAGCACTCAATTTATTCCGTAGTGATGTTGTAACAATACTGCCATTCCCTTCTACTGCACTGCCCAAGGTGTGTGTAGCACAAACAGTTCTCATTACTAAGGACCAATTCAGAACTGAAAAGCTATGCATAGGACAAGAAAGATACATAGAATGGGGTGGAACACACAGCATTTTGTCAAGCACTGTGCAATATTCCATATTTTTTCCCCACTCTGGTAGACGACCACTTTGTGGAAGGGCAGCCTATTAGCTCACGCTGCATCCATGCGCTTCTGTGACCCATTTCAACTCCTAGGCCACAGACAGCAGTGATGCCCTGAGGTGAAAGTTTATCTTCGCGAATACCAAAACAAGATGGAGGAAAACCAAGCATTAGTCTCATGTTCAGATTCTAGGATATCATGCCACGTTTTTTAAAAACTACAGAGAATTCAAAAAGGGCTGATGTGAGGCTTCACACACGAGGTTGGCTGTTTCCTGATAAAACTAGAATTCCTGTCATTCTTCTTTTCTCATCAAAGAAGAGGCAAGCTCTTGGCCTTTCAGCCCAGTCAGGGCAAACTCATCAGGACTGGGACAGACACAAAGGACAAGGGAGTATAAACTCTCTTCTGTGGATGGCCCGTACTTTTTAAAAACATAGATAACAGAAGATGCACAAGTCATGATGTGAGATTGAATATCAGTTTGAACAGAGTCAAATGAGAGTCTTTCCAATTTAAAAGACCAAACCCTACCAAAGAGAGGGAGTCGACTGACTTTTAAAAATTCCTTCAACATCAGAAACTGACATTTAATTTCACTGTATTCAGCTTTAAGTTGTTCACACTGAAACAACACTTTCAGGCAAGCAGGTTCGAGCTGCCGAATACACATTATTTCTCGCATTAAAGTACTACTAATGCATTCTCTTGCAACACTGCCAGACATGGGACTGTCACCATAGAATTAGTTGGGACTATGCCATGTTTCACCAGTCAGTGACCGAACCTGCTTTAAAGACCAAGATTCATCCTTAGATAGGCCACATGTACCTTTCTGACAAAGCTGTGTAAAGTATTAGAAGCTGATGCTCTAGAAAGATCCTAGTTGCCTTTGTGTATATTTACTGCCTGCTTGAGTGTTTCTATGTGTGGGTTTTCTCTGTACCTTGTAGAAATGTTGGGGTGTTCTCTTCTGCCATATGGCTCGTGGCCCGCGAGCCAACTACTTTAGCTGTATTTACCTTCGTTTTTGATGAGGTGGTTTAAATTTTGTTTTACTTTGTGTAGTGACCCCACAGTAGTTTTCTGATTGTTGTTAAAAATGACTTAACATATTCCATGGATATTCAATAAAAATGTTTTATTTCCTGTTGATGCTGCCGCCTTTCAAGTCTTTCCCTTCCTGGACTGCTGGGTCAGAGGCCTGTGGACTTCGGGGGCTACGGGAAGCAGTGGCCACTGAACAAAAGCCTGCGCTGACTGCCGGGCCCTGAGTCGTGCCTGTGCATACAGAACGGTGACTGATGCGGAAGCAACGCCCAGAGAGCACGGGCCACCCTGCCCTGCGCTCCCCGGTCTCCAGGAGTTTCTCGCTTCCTGTCTATCCGCAGTTCAGCCGGTACACATGCAGGCTTTCTGCTCTGCCCACAAGGTGTCCTCCAGGGTTTTTATTCTACGGCCTGAGTCACATAGTGTCTCCAAACTGGGACTGAAAATAAGACTTTTTAAATTCCGTTCTCAGAGGGTAGCATGCTGCATTAAATTCCCTGCCTCCCGCAGTGACTAGGTAAAACAAGTAAACATCTTTCCTCCACTAGACTCGACATTGAGTACCATGTTTTTACTGGAGGCTGGAGAGACAACAGATGATGTAATAAGGCACCCCTGGCCCCAAGGAGCCCACAGGCTCACACAGACACGTGAACACACCATCACAATACATAACGATGGCACCCTGAGTCTCTGGGAACCTTCTCTAGACCAATCACAGTGGACGCCACAGTGTGCCAGCCTGATCCCCCTTCCACACTGAGGCACTCAGCCTGCAGCTGCTAGAAGCCTTGCCTGATGGCAGCTCACAGCTGTGTCCCTCTGCCCTCTACGGAGGAAGCTGCCTAACTAAGGTCAGGCAGCCTCCCCGGCCACATTCCATGGCCCACGCAGGATCTCTCTGAAGCGCTATCTCAGTTTCCAGCCCCAAGGGTTAGTTGAGAAGGCTATTGAAACTGCAATGCCGGTCACCTTCTCCCTCTCCCCAATCCGTTCTCCTCGCTCCTTTCCAGAGGTTTTTCCCAAGAGCATTTCTCCGTAAACCCCCTTCGTCTCAGAATCGGTATCCTGAGGATCCCAGCGTATAACACATTGTTTGGGGGAGCAGATAGCAAGAAAAGTTTAGAGGTTAAGTCCTAAAGGAACTGGTAGGAGTTATCAAGTCAGAGAGCGGGCAAGACCGTGGCAAAATTTATCTCATTATCCAGGCTGGCCACACCATATTCCCTTCAGCCAGCTTTTATTAGGCACTGTCGAATAAGGATAGGGATTGAGCCAAAACTGCTTAGGCAGGCAGGGGAAAGGCCATTTAATTACGTGCACGCTGAGGAAGCAGTTGACAGAGTTCTAAATGTAAGTTGAGAAAAAGAAATTTAAGGCCCACTAAGGTTAGGTGCAAAAACAAAACAAAACAAGAAAAGAAATAGGCATTAAATATATGTGGTTTCCAAGAGTGAGCATTTTGTTTTTCTTAAATAGCTCTCAAAATTTGGTACAAAACTATTTAAAGAATATTTCTTAATTACAAAAAACAAAAACAAAAACAAAAAAAAACCACCTCAACCTTTTATCAATGTCTGTTTTCCCAAAAGGCTTTTAGGTTTGAGATACATACACTTAGGATATGTATTAGGTGTTTTAGAACAACAAAACTATTCCAGGTATTTCAAAGAGGGAATTTAAGAAATTGGCCACATAGAGAGGGCTGAGAAAGCCACATACAGACTGTGGGTTAACCTAGAAGTTAACAGATGCCACCGGTAGTTGTATGCTAGGGTTGCCCTAATAAAATACCACCGACCTGGTGGTCTAAACAACAACAATTTCTTTTCTTACAGTTCTGGAAGTCAGAAGTCCTAGACTGAGGTGTCAGCAGGGTTGGTTTCTTCTGAAGCCTCTCTCTTGGGCTTGTAGATGGTCATCTGGTCCCATTGTCTTCACGTGGTCTTCCTTCTTTTTGTGTCTGGGTCCTAACCTCCCCTTCTTATAAGAACATGAGTCATATTGAATTGGGGTCCACCCTAATGACCTCAGTTTAATTTAACTACCTCTTTAAGAACCCTATCTCTGGGGCGCCTGGGTGGCTCAGTCGTTAAGCGACTGCCTTCGGCTCAGGTCATGATCCCAGGGTCCTGGGATCAAGCCCCGCATCAGGCTCCCTGCTCAGCGGGAAGCCTGCTTCTCCCTCCCACTCCCCCTGCTTGTGTTCCCTCTCTCGCTGTGTCTCTGTCAAATAAATAAATAAAATCTTAAAAAAAAAAAAAAAGAACCCTATCTCCAAATAAAGTCACATTCTGAGGTACTGGGGGTTAGGACTTCAACATATGAATTTGGGGGGGGCAGGGCACAATTCAGTCCATAAACACCAGGATAAGGCTGGGTAAACAAAATGGAGGGGTGCCTGGTGGCTCAGTCGGTTAAGTGCCTGACTTCAGCTCAAGGCATGATCTCGGGGTCCTGGGATCAAGCCCCGAGTCGGGCTCCCTGCTCAGCATGGAGTCTGCTTGGCCCCCTCTGCCCCTGCCTGTCCCCCTGTTTGTGTGCTCTCTCTCTCAAATAAATAAATAAAATCTTAAAACAAAACAAAACAAAATGGAGAAGATAGTGTTACCATACCCCAGAACTCTAAAGGAGGGGCTAGAACCTGGGGGAGGTACCATGGGGCCCCTTCTTTCTGGAACCACCAAAGGGTATCAGGTGCTGGTGCTGGGACCAACAAAGAGGCTTCACACCGGCCATTCTGGGAATGCCACAGATCCTGATCCAGTAGCAGCCCCACTATGGCTAGAGGAAAGCCAACGGAAGCTAGAAGCAAGAAGATTTTTTCTCCTCTCCCCCTACCTTTCCGTTCAACCAGGGCTTCCCACTGGGAAAACTGAATCAGAGTCAGCTGGTAAGGAAGTTTAGGGAATAGTCTGCTGGGTCTTAGAGCCCACCGCCCAAGTACATAGCAGAGGACCGGAAGGTGGGAATGAGGGCGGAGGACAAGCAGGCAAAAGACCAGTACGCTAAATGTCTTAGTCCCTTCACGCTGCTGTAACGACAGTACCGTAGACAGTGGTTTCAGCAACATATATTTATTTCTCACAGTTCTGGAGGATGGGAAGTCCAAGACCAGAGCACCAGCAGATCCAGTGTCTGGTGGGAGGCCATCTTCTTGCCGTGTGTCACCATGAGGTTGCTCTCTGGGGTCTCTTTTATCAGGGCACTAATCTCATTCATGAGGCCTCCACCCTCATGACCTAATCACCTCTTAAAGACCCCACCTCCTACTACAATGGCAATGATGGTTAGGATTTCCACATAAGAGTTCCGGGGGGTGGGGTGGCAGGGGAGACACAAACACTCAGTCCATTACATTAGCTAAACTTTTAGCAGCTGCATAGACTTTCTAAATGCTCTCGTTTCTTCCTTGGAGGATTCAGGGGTTCCTATCTGAGCCACACAAGTCATCCCACCCCTGATGAAACAGATGTATAGGAATCACATTCTTATTCGATTTATGTGGAGAGTTTACTATTATAGATTTGAAAATTCCAACCATGACTGCCGTTATCCCCAGCCTGCAAAACATCTTTATTACCAATGCACAGGACTCTTTGATGTTTAGCAAGTGATTTAAGCTGCACAAAAATTTTTACGGTAAAACAGTCAGTGACTTTGGAATAAGAAGGTAAAAGAGCAGGAAAATAAAGATGAGAAATAGCCTGATCCTAAATGTACAAAGAAATTTTCCAAAGCATACAGAGTAATAATTATGTAGGAGGAACCATCAAGAGGGAGCAGTAATAAAAACACCATGCAAACCTGCTGATGATTTGTGTGATCGAAGTTCCAAGGCTGGCTCCAAGTTCCTTGCATTTTTAAAATCTGCATTTCAGACTTATTGATTTTTTTACCCTCCCCCACCAATACACATCGCTAAAGTTCCCACACTCATCCCTTTTCTTTGACATTAGCCATCCTGCCAGCAAGGCTTTTTCTGCTGTGCAAAATGTACTTGCGGCTGGCCCGCCACACACAGGTTACAAAGCACCTCGTAGCAAACAAGTCACTTCCTTTTCGGCTGTCCACTTTACCTCTGTCACCTTCTTACTGCCTCCTGACTCGGAGTACAGCGAAGTGTTGACATCCTTTATGGGCAGGATTGTTTGAGTCGTCTGTGGAAGGAACCCAATTTAAATTGGATTAAAGAAAAGAGAGAGGGAAAGAAGAAATGGGGAGAGGAAGAGAGAAAGACAGAGACAGAGACCAGGAAAGAATGACTGCATTCGAGAACGGCTTGATCGAGGGCCTCAGACAATGTTACCATCCCCATTCATTCTCCCTCTCCCTCTTTCTCTCTGCCGCTCTCCTCCTCCCACCCCCAACGCTACCATCTCAGCACTGACTTCATTATCGAGTCCAGTGTCACCACGTGGCAGCACAGATGGCCCCGAGCAGCTCCAAGCTCATATTCTTCCAGCCTGGCGTGCTTGCCGAGAGTGCTACTTGCACAATTATATCACCACAGTTCCCAGACCTGATGTACATGCTTGGGTCACATGCCTTCCTTAAAATGATCATGTCGTGCTCACTTTGGCCAAACCTAGGGTATGTCCCCAGCCCTAGAGCCACCATGGCATACGGACAGTTCCTCAAAGGAAAATCGAAGTGCTACTACCAAGAAAGAAAAGTGAACGCTGGGCAGACAAAAACAACAGGCATCTACTCTTTGGCACCCAGTATACCTCCACCCTAAGAGGAGAGACCCTGAAGGCATAAACTCAGGCCACAGCGATAGCCTGGTCATTCTTCCCTGGGACCAAAAACACTATCGCAGGGGCGCCTGGGTGGCTCAGTCAGTTAAGTGTCTGGCAGCGTCAGGAGTTTGGGCCCCGAGTTGGGCTCCATGCTGGGCGTGGAGACTACTTACAAAACAACAACAACAACAACACATCATTATTGGAAAGAAAATTTTAGAAGTATGCAGCATTTTTCAATTATCTGAAAACATCTATTCACCTTGCTATTTATTGTCAGGAAAACCAATCATCTGCTATATTTTTTTTTTAAAGATTTTATTTATTTATTTGACAGAGACAGACACAGTGAGAGAGGGAACACAAGCAGGGGGAGTGGGAGAGGGAGAAGCAGGCCTCCCCCTGAGCAGGGAGCCCGATGCGGGGCTCGATCCCAGGACCCTGGGACCATGACCTGAGCTGAAGACAGATGCTTAACAACTGAGCCACCCAGGCGCCCCTCTGCTATATTTTTTTAAGCAGACTTTTTTTGAAAGCATTGAGACATTAACATGATTTTAGATTCTTGAGTTCATTTTAAAATGTTATAGAAACTGGACAGTAAGAAAGGGAAATAAGAAAAAATCTGGGACACCTGGGTGGCTCAGTCGTTAAGTATCTGACATGGGCTCAGGTCATGATCCCAGGGTCCTGGGATCGAGTCCCACATCAGGCTCCCTCTCCCTCTGCCACGCCGCCCTGCTCTTGCACTCTTTCTCTCTCAAATAAATAAAATCTTTAAAAAAAAAAAAAAAAAAGAAAGAGGAAAAAATCACCCTACACATTCTTGTTTTTACATATAGGTCCATATACATCCACCTTTTAATTTTTTTTTTTTAAATTCATGCGACAGAGAGAGAGAGAGAGAGGGAATATGAGCAGGGGAGAGAGGCAGAGGGAGAGGGAGAAGCAAACTCCTCGCTGAGCCAGGAGCCTGATATGGGGCTCGATCCCAGGACCCTGAGATCATGCCCTGAGCTGAAGGCAGACGCTTAACCATCTGAGCCACCCAGGTGCCCCATACATCCACCTTTTATTTTTTATTTTTTATTTTTTTTCAAGATTTTATTTATTTATTCATTAGAGACAGAGAGAGAGAAGCAGAGGGAGAAGCAGGCTCCCAAGGAGCAGGGAGCCCGACGCGGGACTCGATCCCAGGACCCTGAGATCACGACCTGAGCCGAAGGCAGACGCCTAACCATCTGAGCCACCCAGGCGCCCGACATCCACCTTTTAAATAGTTTTACTCATAGTGTACAATTTAGTATCAATTTCTTTCACTTAATGTGAAAAACAAGCCTTTTTTCATGTTGTCACAGTCTTTACAATTCCTTTTTTTTTTTTTTTTAAGATTTATTTATTTATTTGAGGGGAGGGGAAGGGCAGAAGGAGAGGGAGAGAGAGTCCCAAGCAAACACCCCACTGAGCACTGAGCCCACGCTGGGCTCGATCCCATGACCCCAAGATCATCACCCCAGCCAAAACCAAGAGTCAGATGCTCAACTGACTGAGCCACCCATGTGCCCCTACAACTTCTATTTTTAATGGCCGTCTGACTTTTCTTCAGGCAGATAAACAAAAACTTAATCAACCATTTCCCTAATATCAGATATTTAAGTTGTTACTAAGGAATTTCTTACATAAATAACATTGCAGTGGATACTTTAGTGAGATCTTATTTATTTTTCTATTACTCGATCAATATCTATTATTAAATAGATTTTATCTGTTTATTTTCTTAGGATAAGTCTCCAGAATTTTCCAACTTGGTTTCTTGGCAGCTTCTTCCAAAATACACTGCCATTGGTGTTATGTGTTCCGGTTTTCCCACAGTGTCCCCAACCGTGGGCATTGTGCTTTTAATGTCTGGCAGCTGTAGAGGGTCATGTGCCTAGGTAATGACAGGTCCGGAGCGGGAATAGGAGTCTCTCCATTTGGGGACTGCTGTCCTTGTCACTAGTCCAGGCAGCTTGGTTAAAAAATCCGTGGCATGAGAAAACCATTGGTGGAGAGCCTGAGGAGAGAGGGTGTCAGGAGAGAACCCTACAGAAGAGAATGGCCCAGGAAGACAAGTGTTCAGAGGTGACTCCTTCTTCCCCCTCACCTGCATGTCAAATCCTGTAGTCTGCATCGTGGAGCTTCTTCGCTTGCTCCCTGCTTTCTATTTCCACCATCACGTGCCTCACGCAGACTTGCATCGTATCTCACCTTCAGGGTCAAGGAGCCTCACAAGAACCCTCCCCGTGCCCACCCTCACCTCCTCTGGTTCTTACTGTCAGCTTGACAGTTGGCAGCCTGGGCTCCAGTCCTGGTTCATCCACTTAGCTGAATTACCCAGGACAAGTCCCTAATTTTGCAAATTCAAAATAACAGATATTAAAATCTGGCATTGAATAAGCATTTAATAAATGGTAGTTATTATTTTTTTTAATCTAGTCTGGATTTGGCAAACTTTACCTATAAAGAGACAGATTGTAAATAGTCGGGATTTTGTGGGTAATCTCTTCTCTTTGTCTATCCATCCTTCCTTCCTTTCTTTCCAACCCTTCAAAAATGTAAAAACTCTTTGTAGCTCATGGGCCATACAAAAACAGGCAGCTATATATAATTTGCTGACTAGATTCAAGTTATGTCACTCTTCTTAAAAGCCTCTCGTGTTCCTCTTCCTTACAGATCAATGTTTAAATTCTTCAGTGTCCCCATTCAATGCCGCCCCCTGATATGAACCACCTCCCCCACTGTCCTCCAAGCCCTGCCCCATATGCTAGCCACACAATTCTTTCTAACCCCATCCACGGGTTCTCCCATCTCCGTGCCTTCACTTAGGCTGTCCCCTCCACCTGAAATTCCCTGACAAAGTCCTACAGCTGGGGAGAGAGGGGAAGGAAGGGTGTGGAGAGACTCAGGCAATTTGGGGAAGGAGAAATGCGAAATTTATTTCCAAATGCACTGCACGGTCACTCTCTCTGTGAAGCACAACCTATTGTCAGGCTCAGTTCGCTATTGCTGGATCCTTCTAGCCCACACACAGTTCCTTCTACCCCCAGATGCCTCTCTGACCCTGAGGCAAACAACAATGCTCTTTAAAGTAACAATGTCTGAAAGATTCACCACTTTCCTTGAACACACAGTAGAATTTTTTTTTTTAATTCAGGGGAAAATGAACACATTTCAGATTAAAGCAATGCCTCCTCCAGCAAAGGCGAGATAGTCAGATGATTTATAAATTATCAGAAGGAGTTGGAAGATAGGTGCCTAAATTCTTGTCGGTATCATGATTGCCTCACTTCCTCACGTTGCCCTTAGATATGTGCTGCTGGGCTTCTCACAGCCAGGCCCAGACCCAGGGACTCAAATGAGGCAGGCCTGGGAGAGTAATTTATGGGCTGAGGGATTCATTCACTTCTGCAGTGCCCCCAGCCAGGGGGCTCCCTGCTTGCGACCCCACAGCCAGGGTGAAGCCGTCCGTCTCTTTTGCGTCCCCACCCCTGGAACACACCGTGACCTCAGACGCACCTAGACCTGCTTTTTTATCCTGAAAACATCCTCCTACTTCACCAAGAGTTCTTTTGGCACACGTATACCATTTCTACATATTTATTCAATACTTACTCTGAACTAAATGCTAATTCTTTGGTTGGGAGTCTGTGAGGGGAAATTGAACTGGGATCACATTATGAACTGCAAATGTGCTCCCCCCAAATTCCTATGTTAGAGCCATAGCTCCCAGCACTTGAGAATGTGATTATATTTGGAGATAGGGCCTTGAAAGAGATGGTTAAGTTAAAATGAGCCCCTGTGGGTGGGCCACAATCCAATCTGACTGGTGTTCTTGTTTAATAAAGATTAGGCCGCACAAGGGCACATCAGGTGTGTGTGCACACGGAGGGAAGACAGTGGGCAGACTGCAAGTGGGTGGCCATCTGCAAGCCAAGGAGAGAGTGCCCTCAGAGGAGACCAACTCTGCTGGCACCTTGATCATGGGCTTCTAGTCCCCAGAACTGTGAGAAAATAAATTTCTATTGTTTAAGCCACCCGATCTGTGGTACTGTGGCGTTATGGGAGCCCTGGCCGACTAATATAGGGCCCATCCCCTCGAGAGAACTCAAAATGTTTCAACCCAAGTGAAACCAGCCTTCCCAGCGCCATAGATCAGACCATCCAGCCCTTTCTCTTACTTGAAACAGAATATGCTCTCTCTTTCCAAAGCCTGTCCCAACACAGACCCTTCCCTTCCAGTCCCCCCACCTCAGCAGCCAGGGCAGTATAGCACCCCATTTACCCAGTCTCAGATTGATCACTATTCTATAAAACTCTGGATTATGGACACAGGGAGACGAGGAGGTTTACACAGGGTGTGTGTCTACACTTTGTCTCTAATACATGCTCTATCAGTCAGGGTTCTCCAGAGAAACAGAACCAATAGGATGTGTGTGTATACATAGAGAGAGATTTGTTTTAAGGAAATGGCTCACATGATTGTGGAGACTCAGGAAAGAGTTGCAGTTCAAGTCCAAAGATGGTCTTCGGGCAGAATTCCTTCTTGCTCAGGAGAGGTCAGTCTTTGTTCTGTTAAGGCCTTCAACTGATTGGATGAGGCCCATCCATACTATGGAGGGTAATCGGCTTTACTCAAAGTCCATTTAACGGTTAATCTCATCCAAAAAAAACACCTCCAAAGAAACATCCAGAGTACTGTTTAACCAAATATCTGAGCTCTCTGACCCAGAAAACTGACACATAAAATTAACCATCACAGATGTCTTCCTTGTATTAACTGCTCTGCCCTGTCCTCACCATACCGGTTAGAAGTGCAATGTCCAAAATAATAGTTACTAGCCACGTGGGGCTACTGAGCAATTTGAAATGGGTCTAGTCCAAGTTGATATGTGCTGTACGTGTAAAATACACACCAAGTTTCAAAGACTAAGTATAACAAAAAGAATGTAAGTATCTCATTAATAATTTTTATATTGATTTCATATGGAGATTATCATTTAGGAGGTATATTGAGTACATTCCTTTCCTATGACAGCCATACAAATTATTTCCAACTTATTGGCTTAAAACAACACAAATTTATTATCTTACTTTTCTGTAGTTCAAAAGTCTGACACAGGTCTCATTAGGCTACAGTGATGTTTTGGCAGGGCTGTTTCTTCTGGAGACCAGGTAAGAGTCTTATATATATTTATTTAATATATATATATTTATATATATATCTTATTCTTTCATTTTCCTTAGGTCCTTACCTAAATATCAACTTTCACTCTCTCGATGCCATCACCCTCTATCCCCCTTATACTGCTTTATTTTTCTCCATAAAAAATACCATCTGGCACTAAATACTTTCTGGTTTATGTTTACTGGGTGTTTCTTCTCAAAGAAATGTATCCATAAGGATAAGCCTTTCATTTGCTTTGCTAATTTCTGTATCTCTAGCATCTAAAACAGTGCCTGGCACACACTCAATAAAAATAAAATACTGGACAAGAAATATATATTTGACTCAAAGAATTAGTACTATGTTAGGCTGAATAATTAAGAAAAAGCTAGATAACCATGTATTCAATATTATTTTTTCAGAACTGCAGTGTTTAGTTCTAGCAGATTTTTAGAGGCATCTTTCGAGACTGATCAACCATGTTAGCTAATTTTCAGATGAGAATCTTATCCTTCAAAGAGCTAGTGGTTTCAAATCCTAGTTGCCCTTTTGCCATTCAAAATCATTTTCTCTTACATGGATAATTATTTAAATCTAGGCTTTAGAACTGGCAGAAGAAAAAAATGCAGACAATTGCTGTTACAATAAATGGAAAAGCAGCAAAAATTACCGATATTTTCAGTTCATTTAACCCCTCCCCAATCAACTGCCAAGCAAAACATCCTTCCTGACTGACAGCTTCCATTAGCAAACCAAAGGGCCTGCTTCTCTCAGGTTCCTGTCACACCATCAGTCTCAGAAAGCAAACTAATTGCTTATCATTCATGCAGAATGGGAACGGGGCATTATTTTTTCTTATTACTGTACAACTCTATTTCCCCATTTGCTAATGTTTTTGGAGCTGTTGATTTCAACTTTCAAATTGCATTTTTTTTCAACCCATACAGAAAGCAGCTGTTTGACTTTGACATAAATGTTTCCTTTGGTTTGTTTTTCTAAAATCACATTGCCCTTGATGTTATTATCTCTATGCAACATTGTCATGTTGTAAAGAAACTTGCAAACTACCAACAGTCTTCGTCTTCTTTCCAGAAAACCTTAGGTAATGTCTACATGTTTTCCCAAGTCTTTACCAGTCTTATAACCCTTAAAGACATAAAAAGTATGTTGTTCTGCTAAATCACTTTTTAAATTACCAAAAAATTGGACTAAGAGTATCATAAAGTTGGAAAGAAATATCATAATTCATAAGTTAAGGGCAGTAGTAACTTCTACCCTACCAGATATTAAAAATTTAGTCACCATACTATACAGATAAACCAATGGAATAGAATAAAAAAAGCCCATATAGAGACCAAAACATATATAAGAATTTACTATATGAGGAAGTAGCCATTTCAATACATTTTTAATAGAATGTTTTATGATTGCCCAATCATTTGGAAAACAAAATATTTTTTATCATTAAATACTTTTTAAATTTTTTTTATTTTTTATTTTAATTCCAGTATAGCTAACATACAGTGTTATATTAGTTTTAGGTATACAATATAGTGATTCAACAATTCTATACATTACTCAGCGCTCATCATGGTAAGTATATCTTAATCTCCTTCATCTACTTCACCCATCCCCCACCCACTCCTCCTCTCGTAACCATCAGTTTGTTCTCTATAGTTAAGGGTTTGGTTTTGGGGGTTTCTTGGTCTTTTTTTTCTTTGTTCATTTGTTTTTTTTCTTAAATTCCATATATGAGTGAAATCATACGGTATTTGTCTTTCTCTGACTGTCCTATTTCATTTAGCATTATGCTCTCTAGATCCATCCATGTTGTTGCAAATGGCAAGATTTCATTCTTTTTTAATGGCTGAGTAATATTCCATTGTATATACATACCACATTTTCTTTATCCACTCATCCATTGATGGACACTTGGGCTGCTTCCATATTTTGGCTTTTGTAAATAATGCTGCTCTAAACATAGGGGTGCATATATCCCTTTGAATTAGTGTTTTTGTATTCTTTGGGTAAATACCCAGTAGTGTGATTCCTGGATCGTCAGGTAGTTCTATTTTTAATTTTTTGAGGAACCTCCCCACTGTTTTCCACTAGCTATACCAATTCACACTCCTACCACCAGCACAACAGCTCCTTTTTCTCCACATCTTCGCCATCACTTGTTTCTTGTGTTTTTGTTTCAGCCATTCCGACAGGTGTGAGGTGATACCTCACTGTGGTTTTGATTTGCATTTCCCTGATCATGAGTGATGTTGAGCATCTTTTCATGTGTCTGTTGGCCATCTGGATGTCTTCTTTGGTGGAAGACAAAATATTTAAATCCTACATCAGATAGGAATGCTCTGGCTGCAAATAACAAAATAACAAAAACTAATAGAGACTTCACACATAAGGGCACGGAGTTTCATATAGCGTGAAGTCCAAAGGGAGGCAGTCTCAGGATTGGTTCATTACTTAAAGATGTTTTTAAGTCTTCAGATTCTTTTTATCTTTTCTCTTCAACATCCTCAGTGGGCTGGCTTTTTGTCCTTGGGTTTGTTGCCTCATTATCCAAGATGGCTGTCGTCACTCAAGATACCAAGTGCTCACATACCAAAGTAAAAGTAGGCCAGGCCCTCCTTTAGTGTCTCTCTCCTTTTATCAGGGAGTTAAGTTGTCTTTCTAGAAGCCTCCCAGAATTTTCCTATGTCTCACTGGTTAGACGAGGTCCAGAATCATCCCTTGCTGCAGATACCTCACTGTGGTCGACTTGCATTTCCCTGATGTTAAGCCAATGTCTGACTTTTTCAGTCTGCAGTCGGGAGGTGGGCAAGGGAAAAGGGGGCTGGAAATGGCTACTGGGTAACCAATCAGACTCTCCATAATGCATATCAAATACATGCTTCTGGCCATCATGAGAGTAAATGCCAGTGGCCTAGCTTCCCCCCCGCCCCCGCCCCAATACACAAGTATCAAAGTAGAAAAAATATGTAAAATGACTGTTTTCAGATGTTGGACAACAGAATAAACAGGACTGAGCTCACTGAGAAAGAGAAACAAACAAAATGAACCATATGATCATCCCAGCTTTCTGGAGAAACTTTCAGACTGCAGCAGCAGACAGGTGGGGAGCCCACACAAAGTATGGTGGTCTTACTGAGTTGAGGAAATAGAGATTGAAGCTCGTAGATATTAAGGTAGCTGGAATATGTGGGAGATACCAGAAGAAAGGGAGATGTGCACACAAGGAGCTCCAAAACTCTGCATAGGAGTCCCCTAGAATCTTTGGCCAAATATTAAACTGTGTGTGTGCAAAATGAGATTCCATGAGTCTAAGCCAAAAAGAACTATTGGGATAAGAACAACCACCAGGACACTGTGAGCTGAACAACCAAAGCCTGCATGAGCCTGGGAGAAATTTGAGTTTCAAGCTGTTGGAGTAAAAAGACCTCATTGTACACCCTGGGAATTGGGTGGAGACTCCCAGAAAGGCTATGCTCAAGGTGTGGCTAATGTAGCCCTAGGATAAAGACCACTCCAGACCTGCCCTGACAAAGCTGAAACACAAACCTGGAAAGACTCACACTGAGTCACAAGTACATTAATTGCCTGCTGAGCAAAACTCACTATTAAAGAAGAAAAGAAATCCAGATGCTCAATTATGTAGCATCCACTGCATTTGTATACAAGCAAATATTATTAAAAGATAAATGAAGAAAACATGACCCATAACCATGAGAAATTCAGTCAGTGGGGCACCTGGGTGGCTCAGTTGGTTAAAAATCTGCCTTCAGCTCAGGTCATGATCCGGGGGCCCTGAGAGTTGGGCTCCCTGCTCAGCGGGGAGTCTGCTTCTCCCTCTCCCTCTCCCCTCACCCCCACCCAGCTCCTGCTTTCTCTCTCATAAATAAATGAAATCTTAAAAAAAAAAAAAAA
This sequence comes from Phoca vitulina, assembly GCF_004348235.1. NCBI lineage: Eukaryota > Metazoa > Chordata > Mammalia > Carnivora > Phocidae > Phoca > Phoca vitulina. The sequence continues at coordinate 3,352,039 of NW_022589779.1, read as the reverse complement.
ATCAATCAGTAAAAACAAAACATATGTGATTAAAATATTTGAAGGCAAAATGGAAAATATGAATGTGCTAGAAGAAAATGCAGGAAATTTCCATGCTTTATACTGAAAGTTAGAAAGTACCCATAAAACGATTGCTAAATTTGACTTCCTACAAATTTAAAACAACTGTGAATCAACAACAGAACATTTTGTGAACTGAAGTTAAAAAAAACAAGCAGCAAACTGGAAGGAATGTAGTTGCTTTGAAAAAGGGCTAAAATTATTAATATATAAAGCCTTTCCGAGATTAATAAGAAAAAAAATGATGCAAATTTTTAAAAACCCAATGCTTATAAAAAGATGATGGTTGGGGGTTAAAGAGTACACTCATCATGATGCAAAAAATTAAATTAAATTTTAAAAATACTGATAGTCAATAAACATACGTATTTAGCTTCATTAATAATAAGATAAATGCATGTTAAGTACCAAAAACTTATTTCATGTAATGCATTAGCACACATTAAAAAGTATAATATGCTGTTAACAAGGGCAAAGGGAAACTTTCATATACCACAAACGAGGAGGGAGGTATGGATCCATTCTGAAGGGTAATTTGGCAGCATTTGGTAACAGCTGAAAAACCGTTTATAATGTCCAACCCTGCAATTCTACTTCTAGGAATATAGCCTAAGAAAATAACTAGTTAAGTGCCCACGAAATGTATATGATGATGTTTGCCACAGGGTAGTTTACAGCAAGCCATGGATAGGACAAAACATTTGAGCACTCACAGACTAGCCACGCTGCCAGTGCATATACAAGCTAATGAGACAAAATGCATGTGAAAACTAAATGACCCATCTCACTAAACCCTGTCACAGTTAAGGGTTCCTTGGACCTTAACTGAACATCACACTGTGAGGAGGGAGCCACTGAAAAAGCCCGCCAGCTCTGTGCAGAACCATGAAGGCGAAGAACATGCTGGATAGAAAGGTCTGCTTCAGAACGGCTGAGGTCAGTAGCTGGGCTCCTAGATTGATTTCTGTCACATGAAAGACACTCATGAATCCTCCCAGAAATACTCAAGTAGGAGGACCATTTAGCAAGGGGTTCAAGGAGGCAAAAGCAGATGGAAGCAAGACCCAAGGGATTTGAGTTTTCTGCTTAACATTCACCAAGAAGTGAGAGGTGGGAGGAATGCCCACTTCTCTATTATTGTTTTCCCTATGGAGCCTCATCCCATAAAAAAACCAAACCAAACCAAACCATACTTCCAGTCTACATCCAAAGCTGCTAGAGTTTCATTTCTCTCACTTGGTTTCTAAATTCCTCGTCCATTATTTCTTTGTCTTCACTCTCTGTAGGACATTCCATTGTTCTTACTAATTATATTTTTTTAAAAACACAGATTTCTACTCTTAGCTCTTGAGATAGGGGAATAATGGGTATATTATTTTTCTTTACTTTTTTTTTTTATATATTACTACATCTTGAAATTTAAAAGTTATTGGGGTAAAAAAAACACCCATGTATCTATTAGGAAGCAAAAGTGAAAACCACTCAGAAGCAATCCTGATACACTACTACTTAAATGATCTTCTTATATTTCTATCTTGTACTGAAGTTATTCTTGATATAATACTCATCTCCACTGGACTACATTCTAAATACATGTTCAAAAAAAAAGAACACATTCTCTAAACTGAAACTGTTGAAAGCAGGGACTTTTTCCTTTTATCCATTCTTTTATTCAACAAAAGCAGTGATTAAGTGCTTCAAAGTGCCAGGCACTAGGTTTTGCCCTGAGTTTTTAATCTGAGCAAAAGAGATACAATTTGTTCCAAAAAGAATTTTAGGTGAAGAGATTGTGCTTTTTTTCTTCATATCCAGGGGTCTCACAAATGCCAGGAATGGGGGCACACTGGATAAATGTTGGCTTAACTAATGGTTAACTGCCTTGAGCACCAGGGCCTTTATTTCCACCTCCCCAAACCCCCAAGGTGTTATTTATTCAACCATCTTTTGTCCATTCACTGTTTTAATATTACCTATACATGTGCAGATACCCTGCTTTGCAAGACAGGACAACAAAAACCACACTAAAACCTTTGCAAACAAGAAGTGTGGATGGTGGGAGGGGGCAGAGTAGACGGATCATAGATCTGTCTTTGCTTCAGTAAGAGTTGTTATCGCGCTGTTTATGACCCCTGTAGGAGCTTAATACATAGAGATCTTTGATGAGAGCTAATGAAGGGGTATATCCTATTAAAAAATAACACAGAACAAGATAGAAATGGCTGGTTCTTTAAGAAAAAAAAAAAAACAGACCTGTGTGTGGGTGTGTGTGTGTGGGTGTGTGTGTGGGTATGTGAAGGTGGGGAGAATTCCAATGATTTTGCTATTGCTCAAAATATTTTCGGAATTCCTTTTGGTAACAGTATTCATAAAAATATCCTAAGGAGAGGTTTAACAAAGGTTTTTGGATATAGCTGAGATAGGAAGAATTTCTTTTGGTCAATCACAAGATAAAATTCTACTCAACATTTCTCAAATTGGGATCCCTTTTATACTAGTCTTAAAAATAAACCAACAGAAGAATTCTGTGGCCAAAAAAGTTTAGAAGTTATGTCAACCTATTCTCCCCCTTGGAGATTTACAAAGTGTATTTCTATTATATTATCAGCTCTTGCTGAGTAACTATGGATTCCCGAACTAACTTGACTCAGAAGTCTTTTTATTTTATTTTTATTTCTTTTAAACTTTTATTTATTGGGGAACCTGGGTGGCTCAGATGGTTAAGTGTCTGCCTTCAGCTCTGGTCATGATCTCCAGGTCCTGGGATCAAGACCCACGTCTGGCTCCCAGCTCAGCGGGGAATCTGTGCTTCTTCTCCCTCTGCCTCTCCCCCTGTTTGTGCTCTCTCTGTCTCTCTGTCTCTGTCTCTCTCAAATGAATAAATAAAATCTTTTTAAAATTTATTTATTTATTTGAGAGAGAGAGAATGAGAGCACAAGTGGGAGGGGCAGAGGGAGAAGGAGAGAGAATCCCAAGCAGACTCCCAGCTGAGCGCAAAGCCCCATGCGGGGCTTGATCCCAGGACCCTGAGATCATGACCTGAGCCAAAACCAGGAGTCTGCTGCTTAACTGACCGCACCACCCAGGCACCCCTTAAAAGTCTTTTTAAAAAAAAATGCCTATTAATATCTCCTAGAATGCACATTGGACAATCTATTATTGAGATATAATTGACATATAACAAGAAAATCTTTTTTTTAAAGTAACACTTATCTTCTTGTGTAATTTAAAATTTTTTTTCTAAAAACACTTGGACAGGGGTGTGTGGCTGGCTCAGTCAGTAGAGCATGCACTCTTGATCTCGGGGCTGTGAGTTCGAGCCCTGCATTGGATGTAGAGATTATCTAAAAATAAAATCTTTTTTAAAATAAAAAAAAATAAAAACACTTAGACATATGATTTTAGAAAAATATACCTATTTTTAAAATCAGTTACTATAGCAAACATGGCAAGTTGTATTTCTCATATCCATTTTCCCCTTCTGCCTTTAAAAAACAAATCTTTTCTGTTAAATGTGGCAATGTGGGGGTGCCTGGGTGGCTCAGTTGTTAAGCGTCTGCCTTCGGCTCGGGTCATAATCCCAGGATCCTGGGATCAAGTCCCACGTCGTGCTCCCTGCTAAGCAGGGAGTCTGCTTCTCCCTCTACCCTTCCCCCTTGCTCATGATCTCTCTCGCTCTCTCTCTCTCAGATAAATAAATAATTTTTTTTAAAATGTGGCAATGTGCTCAACTGAAAAACACTCACCTAATCTACATCCCTCTGTGGCCTTGTGACCAAGCTCTAGCAAATGAGATCGAGGCGGAACTAATTAGGTTCGGTTTCTGGGGAAGCCATTGAAGAGGGATGCTGCTGGTGTGCCTGTGAGACCTTTGGCCTCTGTCCCTTTATCCTGGCTGGGACACAAGCCTGACACCTGAGGTGCAGCAGCATCTCTAACCAGGGAACTGAAAGCTGCACTCTCAGAAAAGCAGAGAGTCGAGGGGCCTGGGTGACTCACTGATGGCACTACTGGGCTGCCCTGGGCTCCAGGACTATGTTAGTTTCAGAAAAATTAACTTCTTTCTTGTTTAAGCCATTGTCTCTCACGTTTTCTTTTAATTTCCTTTGTTTTAACATTCTCCACTGAGAATCACATTTATGATCACATTTCACATTATTTTTATCTCGCAAAAAGTTGATTGTGTCTCAGACTTAGAATGTTTGTACTTTCATCATAATTCACCGCAAACCCTTCTTAACATTAGGTATAGTATATAGGAACCAATAAAAGTGTATGTATTTATAACTATTGCAAGCTCTACAACAATGCAAACCTCTGTAGGTCAGCACTGAGACATGAATAGCCTAGTAGTTTCTGGGCCACCTGGCTGGCTCAGTAGGTAGAGCATGTGACTACTGATCTTGGAGTCCTGAGTTCAAGCCCTATATTGGGCATAGAGCCTACTTGGGAGAAGAAGAAAGAAAAAATATATATATACAAGTAGTTTGTTAAGATTTTTCTAAACCTGGAGGCGCCTGGGTGGCTCAGTCGGTTAAGCGTCTGCCTTCGGCTTAGGCCATAATCCCAGGGTCCTGGGATCAAGCCCCACGTCGGGCTCCCTGCTCTGCGGGAAGCCTGCTTCTCCTTCCCACTCCCCCTGCTTGTGCTCTCTCTCTCAAAGAAATAAATAAAATCTTTAAAAAAAAAAAAAAAAAGATTTTTCTAAACCTGAATATTCATCAAAGAATCTAAAACCATTAGTTCAATTTTGTAGCAATCACCTCTTATCAATTCTTTTTGTAAATATAGTTATATTAATAATTTAAGTAAATGAAAATAAATTCTGTGGTGAGAATTTTATTTCATCCTTTGTGAAAACTATAAATGTCCTTACATATTAATGTCCTGCGTTGGGGTGCCAGGATCCAGATTCGTATCTTTAACTTCTACTTTGTTGTCTTCACATGGGAGAAAATCTGATTCCACCCCAGTTCCCAGCACAACTGGACTTGGGAATGCTGGGAAATGGGTAGTGCTAAAATATGTGAGAAAATGAAGGGGATATAAATTGCTGAGTATTATCATCATCTTGATGGCGATGTCTTTTTCTCTTCTTTAGACACAGATTTAGTGACTGGGAAGAAAGATAAAATTGAACTCTGTAAGTCTAGGCAAGAATGGAAGGGCAATAACCCAAACCACTCTTGAAGTTCTATTGAAGATGAGCTGCTTTGCCGTTATTGCAAATTGCCCTGCAATTTTTAAAGGTAACTATAAAGACTTGAAGTTTTTATCTGTGGGAGAGTGATGGGACAGAAGCCAGCCTTATTTAGGAAGTTTCACCTGATCAAAAAAAAGTCAAGGAAATCAAGCTCAATTCTGGAAATTTCCATGCATATTAGTTCTTCATAACTACAAATGGAATTCTATCAAGTGCTGAAGCTGTCACTTAAGGACCTTCTAAATTACTTGCCATAACAATAGAGATATCAAAAAGGAATGATATTTAGTATGTGGTAAGAGTTACTTGAAATAAACTACAAAGAAGATGCCTCTCAGCTTTGCGTACGTAAAGAATCTCCATTAGATAAGGAATTAATTAATCCAAAAGAGATCCTGAACAATTGTTACATTTAACAAACTTCACTGAGGGCCTAAGATCGTTAGCACTGAGATTCACACCAAGGATACAAAAAGCATTTACATGGCAAAACTTTGTAAGCTTTAAAAGTTGACAACTGAATAGTAAACATAAGACATATGTAAAAGCAAAATAAATAATATACATAGATTAAATATGCTACACCCAAGTGACACAGCCAAATGGACTACAGGAATTCAGGGAAATAAATAGAGTGCCATGGTTAAGTGCTTTGTAAACAGGCAGAATGCGCTTGTATCCCTTTCTATCACCCTCCACCTATGTGACTCTAGGCATGTTAAGTAAACTGCCTATGCCTCAGTTTCCTCATCTGTAAAATGGGTTTAATAATTTTAACTAATGTACAAAGTTGTTTTAAGAATTAAATATAATGTATGTAAAACCCTTGGTATGGAGTCTGGCAAGATTAAGTACCCAATAAATATCACCCATCATAATTAATTATTGGAGGAATGATAACTGAAGACTGGGTCCATAGCTGAGGTGAAGTCTTTCCAAAAATGTTATGAAGGATCCAATTTAAACAGAGGACAGAGGAGAGAGAATAACTCAAAGCAGGGACCAACATGAGTAAATACAGGGAAACAGGCATGCACAGGGCATGCTATGGACTCGATGAATTTGAACGCAGCTAAGCAATAGTTCTTAACTTTTAAAATTAAATAAAGAAGCAAAGGACATGAGCAGCAAATTCACAAATTACAAAATAATTAGTAAATACACACAGGAACATAGTCCTATTAGGAATCAAAAAATGCAAACTAAAACACAATGAAAGGGAAATTGACACAAGATGGTGGATTAAGCCCACAAATCTAATTACTCTCTTAACCCCAACCCCCAAAATGACAGGAATGATACAAAGAAAACAGAACAAAGTGCCATCAGCAGACGAAAAATGTGAAATTCTAGAACTATAAAAATCACACACACTGGATTAATGGAGGAAACCCAAAAGAGTCTGGAAAAGAAAAAAAACAAAAGAAGACTGCTGCCGTGATGCTAGCCATTCTGGAAGTTATCCAAGTTCACAGGTAATTAAAACATGAAGGAGTTGGGATAATCAATGGGGGGATTATTGGGTAGCTGCTGTAACAGATACATCCTGAAACCTCACTGGTTTGACACAATAGAAGTTGATTTCCTTTACTCACATCACATGCCATGGGCAGCAGGGATGGGCATGGGAGTTTCTGGGAAGGGGGCTGCTACATTCTGTCTTTCAGACTGATGGAAGTCCTACTATCTTCAAACTACAGCTTCAGTATTTCCCCAGGATAAGAAAGAAGATGGATGTAGTCACACCCCTAGACAGGAGTTAAGTGGGGTGCCTGTCCTGAATCATGCCCCTCAAGGATCCCTGTGCTTTGGAGCATCTTCCTTGAAATTTTCTCAGTTTGGTGCCTGGAACTGCTTGGAGACAGTCATCCACGAGGGGTACTTCAAGTCTGGACCTTATACAATGTGGGTCATGCTCACCAAAAGTCCCTTTTCCAAGTTCCCTCCATTGACTGGGGAATGGCAGGGGCTACGTGAATATTTTTCTCTCCTTTTCTCCTCTTTCTCTGGGAGCCCAATTACATGTGGCTTGATTGCTTGATATTGTCCCATAGATCATAATGCGTTTTTTCAAGCTTCTTGCTCTTTATGCTTACTTTTGGATGGTTTCTATTACTGTCTTGAAGCACATTGATCTTGTCTTCTCTGGTGCTTAATCTGCTCTCAATCCCACCTGGTCTCTTCTTCATTTCAGATATGGTATTTTTTCATCTTTAAAAGTTCCTTTTGGTATCTATATCTTCCATTTCTCTTTTCAACATGCTCATATTTTCTTCTACCTTCTTAAACATATGGAATATATTTATAATAGGTGCTTCAATATTATTTTCTGCTAGTTCCATCATCTCAAGTTTATTGTATTCCTCTGAATAAGGTTGAATATTTTTTTTTGGCATACAAAGAAGTTATGGTGTCAGTTGAATGTTTTCAAGACCTGCTATTTTTTAGGGGTGCCTGGGTGGCTCAGTTGGTTAAGCGTCCCACTCTTGATTTCAGCTCAGGTCCTGATCTCAGGGTCCTGGGATCGAGCCCTCTGTCGGGCTCCCCATTCAGCGGGGGATCTATCTGATTGTCTCCCTCTCCTCTGCCCCTCCCCCCGCTCATGCACTCTCTCTGTCTCTCTAATAAATAAATAAATCTTTTTTTTTTAAAGAATTATTTAAAATTTTATATTTATTTTTTCAGTAGGCTCCATGCTGGGCATGGAGCCCAATGCGGGGTTTGAGCTGACGACCCTGAGATCAAGACTGGAGCTAAGATCAAGAGTTGGACACTTCACTGACTGAGCCACCCAGGCACCTCAAAGACTTACTTTTAAGCTTTGTTAGGGTAGGTCCAGAGCAGTCATTGGTAAGGGCTAATTTAGTTCCAGTACTAAGACAATATTCCTTGGAGGTTTCTACACAATGTTGTATAAAATGAGGTCTTTCCACTATGGCTGGTAAAAACATAAACTATTCCCAGCCTTATTCGAGTTCTAATAATTTTTCTACCTTCTTTCTGATGGTTGCTCTTCTGGTCTCAGAGTTTTCCTCTCACAGAAGCACAGATAAGTACTCAGCCAAAATCCCAGGAGGATCCCTCTGCAGCTTACTTGCTTCCTCTCCCCTTCTGCCTCTGTCACTCCTTCCCCCTTCTCCCCACAGCTACATTCTCTGGGGAACTCTGACCTACAAGTTGTTGATATCTCGGCCTCCGCAAACTCAGTCTCTGTCTCCACAACTAACTGAGACAACCTGGTTCTGTTTGGGTTTCCCCTCCTCATGCTGTGGCCTGGAAATTGGCTCTAGGCAGTGAGCTGGTGCAGTCAGAGAGCCCACCTTGTTTGTTTGCCTTCTCTCGGGAGTGTAGCTCTTGCTACTTCTTCTCCAATGTCTGAAAACTGCTGTTCCATGTATCTTGTCCAGATTTTTTAGTTAAAGTGGTATCTCCTTCATTCCTTCTGGTACAGAAACCTCTCAATGTAACTCTAATTTACATTTCTCTGATGCTAAGTTCTTGATCAAAGGACATGTACATTTCAAAATTATGAGACATACTACTTGCTCTCTCAAAAAAGATGTTAAAAATTTATAGTCCATCAAGAGTTCTGGAGAGTGCCTATTTTCCTGCATTGGTGCCAATACTAATGATTGCCAATCTTAAAACATTGGATATGGATAGACAATAATCAGAATAGGAAACACAGATGCCTTTAAACATACGAAAATATGCTTAATCCTGGGTAAATATAGAAACCCAAAGCACAAAATTAGGGGGGGGAAGAATTTAGTAAAAATAGAGACCATGCAAAAGGAGAAAACATCAAATAATATGTTATTAATTGGAGAAGATATTGCATTCATGAAACAAAAACAGGATGCTGGTTTTTAAAACAGATTTTCAGAGAACAAAAAAATGCTCTCTTAAGTTAAAGATGTGATCACAAAAGTTAACAAGAACATAGAAGGATTGAGGAAATTTCCCATATGTGATACACTCACACATAAAAAAGACAAAGATCTGGGAAATAAGAGAAAAAGGATTAAAAAAAATATGAAACCAGATCCAGGAAACCCAGTGCTTGAGTAGTACAGGCTCCAGAAACAGAAACAAAGAGGAGGAAATTATCAACAAAATGATAGAGAGACATTCCCCCAAACTGAGATGCTGGATTGAAAGGATCCACTGAGTGTTCAGTACAAGTGGATGAAAATAAACCTAGATGATTATTGTGAAATTTCAAAACGCTGAACCAAAGAAAAGATTCGGTAAGTTTTGAGAGGGGAGGTGGAGGAAGAGGAGCAGGGGAAGAAGAGGAGGAAGAGAGGAAGAAGTCCATGTAACTGGATATCTCAGGAGCTATACTAAAGGCTAGAAGACAATGGAGAAATGACTTCAAATGATATCAAACCTAGAGTTCAATCCTCAACCAAGCTATCAAACAAGTGTGAAAGTGGAATATAGGCATTTTCAGACATTCATGATCTCAAAAAAATAAAAAATCAATCTCCCACTAACCCATTAGTAAGCAAAACTGATTAATGTGTTCCATCAAAATGAGGAAGTAAGTCAAGAAAGAGAAAAACATGGGACTTAGGAAGACAGGAGATACAATACAAAAGGGAATCAAATGGAATCTCTAGGGGGAAAGTGAAGGAAGAGCCCAAGATGGCAGTTACATAAAAAATATTTAGAGCAATCAGAACAGTGTTACTCAAAAGATTGACACACTAAGGACTACCATTAGCAAGATCCTCTTGCCTTTTTGCCAACCTTATAATCTGAGGACTGAATGCCAAATAAAGCCTGGCCCAGTTTCTCACATGCACTTGGCTTATGTGAACCATGCGCTAATGCCTTTCTTTTCCACTCCACATTCTGACTCTTGAATCAGTTGAGAATATTCATTTCTTTCTAGAGAAATGTTTTGCTTTGATCTATTCCTGAAAGTTTGAGGTAGGCCATAGTAAGCTTAAAATGGAAAATACAATGCGGTCTCTTCCTTTCATCCTATTCCTACTGGACATCCATTACCAGGCCCGTCTATACTTTCACCAGATGCCCCAACTGTGCTAAGTCCTGCTTCCCAAGAGTCACCTCCTAACTGTGCATCCTGACTTCCCCAAAAGGGGCTCTTAAGATTTTTCAGGAAAGCTGAAGCCAGGTTATGACCCAGTGACGCTGCAAGTTATGTTTTCTGTTTCATTTAAGAGTGGCCATATTGCCTTTTCCTTACACAGGTAGGCTTGTGCTTGCTACTCAGTTTTTCCAGGTATTGTTGAAGGATACATGCATGGGTGATTAAACCATGCATTGTTTGACGGATACATGCATGGGTGATTAAACCATGCATTGTTTGAAGGATACATGCATGGGTGATAAAGCTATAAACAGAAATACCATAATGAATATAAAACGAGCAAAACAGTTCCTCTAGAAGGGTGAAAAGGAGGCACCTAGAGCTGTTTCTAAAGTGTTGGTAATGCTTTGATCTAGTTAGTGTATTTACAACTTTTCATTTTATAATTATTCTTTAAAATACACATATGCACTTTGTACACTCTTCTATGTGTGTGATACACTTCACAATAAAAAGAAAACATGTTGCAACATAATAATGTTCATAACTGGAAAAGTAGGCCATACAAGTGAATGCATGCTATGATTACAACTATGTGCATTATATGACCAGGGGGGAAAGAATGGAAAGCAGTTATACCCAATGAGAGCAGTAAATTATGGTTGAAAGATCATGTGTGATCTTCTCAAAAACCCAGCAGTTTTCAAATGATTTCAAATGCATTATCCCATTTAATCCTCACCATTCTGCAAGGCAAAGATTTTCACAATCCTCATATTACAAAGGGAGAAGCAGAACTTACATAGTTTAACAAACTTGCCCATAATCTCACCATCAAGGAACAGTGTATCTGGGACTCAAACCTCCATTGCCATATAACCTCTCTATGCCACTCATTTCTCTCGCCTTGATCAGGTAACAACCTCACAAAGCCTCAGCATCCTCATCTTTAAAGTAATAATGATGCTGATGGGGCTTTATTACAAGAGTTGTCAGGATTAAATCAAGTATGTAAAGCACTTACATACAACCTAGCACATTGAAGTACTTGATAACTATTACACATCAGTAATAGTAATGTTAATATTAAGGATTAATTAGATAGTTGAGTTCAGTACTACTTAACCAGGCATTAGGCAAAGAAGAATGCATATGAGTTCACTGTCCAGCAGAAACAGACAATTAAACAAATTAAGAACCTATGGAAATGATGGAGGTATAGGTATACATGTGATGCTATGGGAACAGGGGAGCAGCACTTGGATTGGGCCTGGCCAGGGGAAGGCAGCTGGGGAAAGCTTCCCTGGGAAAATGTTACAACTCTGAGATGTACAGTTGAATTGGAAAGGAGTCTATGTCCAAGCTATGCCCTCAACCCTCATCAGAGAAAGGAAAAACGATACTGGAGCTGAGGTAAGGATATTACTGTTCCAGAATTTAATATTACATACTAAAATGGTCTACAGTTGGGCGCCTGCGTGGCTCAGTCAGTTGAGTGTCTGACTCATAATTCCAGCTCAGGTCATGATCTCATGAGTCATGGGATCGAGCCCCGTGTCAGGCTCTGTGCTCAGCAGGGAGTCGCTGGAAATTCTCTCCCACTGCCCCCCCACACCCAGCTCACACGTGCTTGCTCTGTCTCTCTCATAAATGAATAAATCTTTAAAAAAGAAAAAAATTAAATTAAATGATCTACAGTGACTATCATATCAAAGGAATAAAGACAAAGCGTCCCTGGTTTTAACAATTAAAAGATAAGTAGTTTCAGAAAAACTTGAGTATGTACCAGGAATTACACAATACCAAAGTACTGTTCATTTTATTAGAAGTGATATGGTGGTTATACTTTTTTAATGTCTTTCTGTTAGAGATGTAGAGCTCATTCTCCAAAGTTAACTTACACAAATGGCCTGCAATGGGAATGGGATGGGAATGGGGATGATGATTATAAAAGAAAGTGTAAGAAATAAATCACCAGAATTCAATGAGAATAATCTTATCTCTACTTTTATATATATTTGGCATTTTCCATGATAAAAATTTCAAACAAAAAAAGTCACTAGTGACCTCGAAGGAAGCCATTTCAGATAAATGTTGTGGGGAGAAGACAGATGGCAAAGGGTCAGAGAGTACATGGGTGATGAGACATGAAGACAATGAGTACAACCTGACTCAAGAATTTTGGCCATAGTTCAGTGGAGGATCAGGTTGAGAAAATGAAGAAAAAGATAAATACACAGATATACACAGAACTAAACATGGTTTGGCTATAAGGGAAATCTAAACACACTTGTAGGTCTAAAGGAAAAAGCCGGTGGAGGGAGAAAGATTGAAAAGTAGAAGAGAGGGGCGCCTGGGTGGCTCAGTCGTTAAGCGTCTGCCTTCGGCTCAGGTCATGGTCCCAGGGTCCTGGGATCGAGCCCCACATCGGGCTCCCTGCTCTGCGGGAAGCCTGCTTCTCCCTCTCCCACTCCCCCTGCTTGTGTTCCCACTCTCGCTGTGTCTCTCTCTGTCAAATGAATAAATAAAATCTTTAAAAAAAAAAAAAAAGAAAAGAAAAAAGAAAAGTAGAAGAGAAGAGACAGTAGATTAAAATCCCAGATAGCAGGCATGGGTCCTAAGAAGAGAGATGATTCAGGCACCAGTAAGAGAGCAGCAAAAGAAACTGCTTTCAAACCCATGTCAGATGGGGAAAATGCCAGCCTGGGCCCCACCTGTTTCAGAAAGACAGCACCCATCACCACTATGGCCTGTGTGGAGCTTCTGAGGCAAGGCCTGACACAGACGGGCATAGGCTACCAACAAAAAGGAGGAAAAAAGGAGTGAAGAAACATATGGATTGCAGGGAGACAGCTACTCAGAGTGAAAAATCTGATCCTGAAAAGAATCTGATAGCAGGGTGAATCGTATCATTCAGCCACAGGCCTGCTCCACCACTCAGTCCCATCAGATTCCAGCTAACAGCCTACACGCAGTCTCAGGTCTCTAGTTCAGGAAAGATAGGATGCCTGGCCCAGGTGGGAGTTAGCAATCTACGGGTTCATATGGGCTCAGCCTGAGGTAAAGGTTAAGGGGTGGAAGGGAGCTGTGTCCATTTCCCAGAAGTTCCAAGACCCAGATTCAACAGGCCCTGAATCTCAACGGTCAGTCCAAACCTGGGCCAACATTTTTGGTTTGAAATGGCAGCAGGCTGCTTAAATGGCGACTCACTAACAGAACCCATGTTATTATCCGACATTAAATTTAATGATGCAGGAATTTTGGCTCACCATTTCTCTATAACTCAATTTCCTTAAATTGGCCCATGGTGGGAGAAAATTATTCCAAAATAATTACCATAAGAAAAAAAATTATTTCAATGAGATGAATAATTCCTTTCCTCCATGCAAACCAAAGAAATATTTCCCACCTTTTCCCCTATATCCATCCAAAATGTATCTGACTCAGCAGTCCTTTGAGAGCCAACAATAACTTCCAATTGTTTAGGAACTAGAATTCTACCAGAACAAATCATTTTCTTAACAATGCCAGCTGAGGAACTGCAAACTATTTGTTGCACTGTTTAGTTGCTTTAACAGGGCATCGTTAACATTCCCTCTTCCATTCACTACTTGAGATGCAAAGCCAGGGAAATGGTCCACTAGGTGTGAGTACAGATACTCTAATTAGCAACATTGTAACCAGGGTTTCTGCCCACTGATATGCTAAATCATGTGAACTGCATGAATAGTGAAATAAGAGTGGCAAGTCTTTCGGATCTGCCTTCTGAGCTGAATCCACATTCTATTTCTAATTAGAGCTACAAAGATTTCCTATATAAAATTTCACATTTCTAACTCTGCATCCATCTGTTACTGACTCCTCCTTGGAGCCACCTCACCTACAGTCCTCACAGCAATAATCACTCCTGTGTGTGTGTTTTTTTTCTTCCTGGGACAAAATCCATTTGACCTCACCAGGAATTCTCAGTTACAATACCTGGAGAAAAGAGTTATTCTCAGAGAACAGCTTGCCCCGTGCCGGGCTTCATTTGTCTTTCCCCATGGGTCATTTATCACAGGGAGGTGGCCTGTTGAGGTAAATCCTAATTGAAAGCCCAATGGGCAACCTGGATGCCAGTGCTGAGCAAAGGGAATTATTTTGCACCCTGCATACAGGTGCACTGGCACAGAGCCAGGTAAAGTCCCACCAGCCGGCAACAGCACATGCCCTATCACTGTCTCTGGAGAAAGACTCTTCTAATTCTTGGAGAAGAATAATCATACAGTTCTGCAATTTACATATGCAATCTGAGATTTCCACCCTGCTAACGGCTTTGGCTTCTATAGCAGCTTGAACTACCTGAATAAATTTAGGTGTGTTTCTGCTTCCATCTTCTTATCTTTCCTCCACCCCCCTGGACTTGCCTTTATATGCAGAATCCATTTATAAATACCTCAGGGTCACTCGTTCAGCAGACACAAATGCGTGGTATGCACCAGGCACAGTGGTGGGCATATTGAAATCCCTAGAGGAAGACAGAATTTTGATTTTGAAAGAGAATTCCACATCACAGTGATACAAACCTTGGTTGTTGATTCCCAACATTTAGAGTGAATCTATGCATAAAATTTGTAATCCTTAAACAAGGTACAGAGCAGGATGTGATGGTGGCAAAAGTGACGAAGTAACAACACAAATGACAAATGCTGGGAAGTGGAAAGGAGGGAATACTGCTGAGGGGCAGGGTTGGGGAATCAAGAGATACTTTCTAGGGTCTACGGAAGAATAAATAAAAGTATAAACATTAAGTCTACCGAGGTGATTGTCACCTCCCCACTCATCTCCTGCTTCCCTCTGCCTTTTGCTTATTTGCAGAGCCCAGATTGTATTCATCTGTCCACACTATCCTTTGGAATCATGTGCTGAGGAACGACTGGGGTAACTCACGATTCATCTAAATGGTGGTAACTCTGCACTCCTTGTCACTCCTTATTAGTGGGAATGTGGCTGGCTCTAGCCAGAGACATGAGGAGAAATCTGCACTGGCCTTCTGGGAGAGATAGAAAGGAAGAAATAGCCTCTCATGTTCTTTGAGACATCATCTGAATTAATTAACCTTAGAGCTGTTCTGCTATCTTGGAACATCTTATTGTGGGAAAATACATTTTTCTTACTGCTTGAATATTTGGAATTGATTTTTTTTCTTACTAGAAGTGAAATCAGCCTAACATACAATAACTCATTGAGGAATTTAAAATGATGGTTTAACTGAACTGGGTGGAAGGGGGAAAAGAAGGAAGGAGGAAATATAAGTGAAGTAAATTCCCATGTATAATAGCAGAATCAAGGTCAACATATTTTATGTAGGATTATATATAAATTTTTTTAAAGAAAAGAAAAGTAAGCAGTGTAAGCCTTCTATTTAGAGAGATGGAGGGAGTCATCAGAAGAAACAAGTTAAAAATGGGACTGGAGCTGAGGAGGGGAGGGATAAGGAAATGTTCCTTTTCATTCTAAGTGCTTTTGCACTATTTTATTTTGAAACTATGTGCATGTGTTATTTTTGATAAAAGCTTTAAAATTTACATAAAGAAGAAAATGAATTCAAAACTAGAAATTAATTTCCTCTTCTGGAGCCACTAGAGAGAAAAATAAAATTCTTTTTCAGAGACAAATCAGCAAGTTAACAGAAGCACTTTTCACCCAGGAAGAATTCCTGGGCCCCAATGCTTTTCCTCGTGGATCAGTGCCGGAGTGTTCCCTTTGTGCAGATGTGGATTAGGCTTTTGGCAGGGAAAGGGTTTGAAATAGGAGGAGATAAGGGAGCTTGGAGGGCCAAGAAAGAGAAAAATCCCCCAGCTGTAGTGCAACCAGTTTTCCTCTCCCTCCAAATGATGCAAATGACACAGACTCTCAGATTCCAGTGTGTTAAAATAGGTAGCAGTTATAGGAGTTGGATAACTAAGCATGCTGAATTTCTCCCACTGAAGGAAGGCACCAATTTTCTTCAAGCTGATTTCACTCTCAAAAGTACAAGAGAAAATTGCCTTGGTTATCTTGACAGTCTCCTCAGGGATGTGAACAAAGATCACACTTCATCTCCTACACCCTTTTGACACCGTTGACTAAAAGGTACTAATGACCTAACTTGAGCCACCAGCATAGTTTTAAATCAGCTAAAGACATTCCTCTTCAACAAATCCCAAAGCTTCCAAAGCTGCAATTTTGTTCCCAGGGGATCAGAGTTACTGATACAAGTTCTAGGAAGAAGACAATCCTATAACTTCCTGAGTCCAGAAAACACTGTTTACTTCTCCAACCTTATTCACTTCATGTCCCATTGAACTCCTGGTCAATTAGGCTGTTTCTTTTAAGCTGTTTTTCAGTAATGCAAGCCATACATATAGGTTTAAAGTCAGCTAAAATAAATCCTGACTTGAATCTAGTAAAGTTTTCTAAAAATGAACCTATTACAATATCAATATGCATTGACCTAGACATGCATATTTCTAGGAACATATCCTACAGAAATAAAACATACACAGAGGTGCCTGGCTGGCTCAATCCAGTCCAACTCTTGATCTCAGGGCCCCATGCTGGGTGTGGAGAAATAGAAAAAAAGAAAAGAAAGAAAGAAAGAAAACATACGAGATTGTATACTGCAGCATCATTTGTTATGGCAAAATAAAATAAAATAAGATTTTAAAAACCCCTAAGAGTCAAACAGCAGGAGATCGAACAAATAATGACATCCATACTGCAGAGTATTATAAAGTTATTAAAAAATAAAAACTAGATAGCACTTTGTGAATTTTCATAGAAAAATGTCCATGTTACATGAAAAAAGCAAGTTGCAGAAATACGTGTACAATATAATTCCATTTTTACAAAAAGTATGTGTGTGTTTTCATGTAACTGGAGAAAGATTATGAAAAGGTATACATCAAACTGTTCATGGTGATCACCTCAGGGCATGGAATTAGAAGGGAGTAGAGTTTTACTTTATATACTAGTGAATATTTTGAATTGTTATGTCAATTATGCAACACAAAATAAAATTTGTTGGAAATGTGGGAAAGGTGATCAAATCTCCTTTCCCAGGATCATACCTAATATCACAATTTAATGAGAATCTGTCCAATTTCTTAAAATCTTCAGAAAATACTTTACAACCTTCTTTTGTAACTTTGTCCTAATAATAGTTTCCATTTATTTAAAGGCTAACATGTACCTGATATGGTTTAGGTGCTTCTCATACAGTTACTTACCTTAATCTTTCAGTAACAGCACAGGCTTTATTAGGTCCATTCTACAGGTGAGAGGATGAAATTATTCAAACAGGATCACATAAATCAAACAAGCAACCTAGTCAGGATACCAAAGCAGATCTAATTGGAAGGCTTGCGCTCTTCGCAGGACTACACCGTATCTATTAAACACATGCATCTAAGTTAAATCACTCACTTCACTAAAAATTCAATTACTTTTGTAAATGGAAATAGCACATACTGAGGGAGTCCAAAACCTACCTCACAGAGTTGTTAGAAAAGAATCAAAGGCAATCTTTCTCAGTTCCCTCCCCTTCCACTCATCATGCTAGTCTCTTAAAGAAAACTCATCCCCAAGCCGCCATGTCCTCTGCTACTCCATGCCATGCTCCTCTAGCCCTATCTTCTACCTTTATCCAATTTCAAAAACTCTCCCAGGGAGGTCTCTCCAAATTCTCTAGATTACTCTAGATGTGAAATCTGAAGAGATATTTTCAATGTTGAAGATTACTTCACAGCTTCTAAAAGCTAAGATCTTATTCGTGGGTCCCCAATAGCCTGCAGGCACTGTGTCCGGTTTTGTAAGTTAACAAAAACAAAAATAGTGTGGATTCTTGGTCATTTGACTAACACCTTTTAGCTCTTCTTGTAAACAGTTTGTCATTCCTGGCCCTGAATTTGTAATATTTGTTAGTAACTCTGCGGGAGGGATATTGGTCAACAATTTTGAGAGGGACATGTTCATTAGAGCCAAAGAGGAAAACTCAGTAGGGTTTATATAATGCAAAGCATAGTAAATAAGAATGCGGAAAATACAATAGACATTGGAGAGGCAGTAGCTCCATCTCCTATCGTGTACCCTGAGACTTGACTGGATTTATTACTGATGCTGTATTCTCACACAGCTTCAGTGACCAGAAATGCCTTTCATCCCATCTCTGGCTGGTGCAAAGATCATATTCCCCAGGGACCTAGCACTTCATAATAATGATTCATTATTTATTCCAGCCCCAGGACATTTCAAATGAGTGTTTCAAACCACTGCTGGTTATTATATTGGATTTAACTCTACTGATGCATTTACTGACACCACAGGAACCACTGAAATGCAGTGGCAGTCTCCATAACTCTTGGAAAGCTACATTTTATTTGATTTTCTTTCATAAATCTCAAAACCTAGCACAGTCTTTTCCATAATAATTAATCAAAATAGATACATTTGCTGAATGAATTAATAAATGAGTGTTTAAACAAGCTAGCAGAGTAAGAGACTAAGGACTTTAAAGTTTTAAGGAATTAATTCTTTTTCTTAATGAGTATACCAAACCTTTCCCAAGCCTGTGTCAAAATAACCATGAGGATGAGAGCATCTGGTATTGCCTGGCATACTGAGGCATTCAGTATTTGCTGAGGAAATGAATGACAAGCTTGCCACAACAAGTTTATTCTCATTATTTTTCCTGATGACATGGTAAGTGTTGTGGATTAGAAATTGGAAATTTATGTCTGCTCCCCCCTTTTTTTTTTACCTACCTTTAATTTCTCTGCTTGGGCTCACTGTTACCTGAGTCATAGTGTCTATATATCCTACAAATAAAAAGATACATACCCACCAGAGAGAA
This sequence comes from Phoca vitulina, assembly GCF_004348235.1. NCBI lineage: Eukaryota > Metazoa > Chordata > Mammalia > Carnivora > Phocidae > Phoca > Phoca vitulina. Next base: position 3,332,845 of record NW_022589779.1, on the reverse strand, counting down.
AATTCAGCAGGCTGCTTCTAAGATATTTCCAGAAAACAAATCTTCAGAATCAATAAAAGGAAAGGAGACAAAACAAAATTAAAAAAAAAAAAAAAGGCATCACCAAAGTACAGCTATGGTTAACTGGAAAGGACTCTTTAAACCATCAGAGGAAATCTCACCTTTAAGTGTCCTTGAATTGGAAAATGACTCAGATGACAGCACATTATTATGTATAATGTAATTAAGCAATTACATTATAATAATATTTTCTTTTTCTTTTTAAAGCTACTGGTATTAACTGGTTTGGCAATCTTCTTACTTAGATCTGGAAGCATGTGCCTATGGAATTTCAAGAAGGCACATATCATGACTCTGTCTTTCCTAAAGGTACTGAATACACCAATGGCTAAGTCACAAGCCTATGTATATGGGAGGGATGTCACAGTTGGGGGACAGGTGAGGGGTGTTCCTCTTCATTTATGTTTTATCTCCATACTGTTGCTGTAGTGGTTTTTCTAGTATGGAAGGCTAGAATAAGTCACCTCTACATGTGAAACTCTTCAATGACTCCCCCTTGCTGCCAAGATAACTTCCTCAGTATGATGTCTACCCCCATTCAGGATCTGGCACAAAATTCTCAATCTGGAATCTCCATCTGAGAATATATATTCACAGGGGAAAAAAAGACATGATCGATCTTTCTATCTATTTCTATCTGAGAGCCCAACAAAATCAGGCATTTTAGATTTGGTTGCTTTCTTCAGTAGGACTTGTTAAACTGAAGACACTGAGGGATTTACTTGTGTTTGCTTTCTTACTCTCAAGACTAATTTGTATCACTCTATAGTCCAGAAGCCTCTGCAGCCAATAAGTAAACTATTTGATTGAAAATAAAATTATAACCTGGTTCTCTATTGCCTAGAGAATTAATTCGAATCCCAATTCACTTCTTTAGTTTAGGGGGAAAAACTAACTGAAGAAATCACATGTTACCAGTACTAATGGTTCACCCAGGCCACAAATTGCAGGCCACTGAGTCCTGGGAAACAAACTGTCACCTAAAAGCATCCCCATTGACATCACTAGCTAAAAGTATTAGTGCAGACTTCTAATTACATCAATAGGGTAGTTTGGCACAGAATGACTGATGTCTTCCACAAGTCCGAACAGAACTCTGTAAAGAATCATTTCTCTATCAAAACCCCTTCCAACACCGCCAGAAGCCTTGATCAATAGCATCATCACTTACTCATTACTCAGGTCAAAAACGTAGTAGCCATCCCTGATTCTTCTCACTCATTTTCTACCTCCAGTCTATCTAAAGGCCTGACAGCTTTGACTACAATAAATATCTAAACTGACCATTTCCCACCCTCACTCTTACCATCTAATCCAAGGCCACTGATGGGTTCCATTTGTCCATCCTCTCCACAGCAGCCAAATTAACTGTTCTAATTACATCAGCCTGCATCCCTTTCCTACATAAAACACGCAGTGACTTTCATTGCAACACAAATAAACTCCAGACTCCTCACCATGGCTTATACAGCCTTCAGTGACCCAGCCTCCGCCTCCCTCTCCCACCTCATCCTCCCTTCCCCCTTGCTCACCAGAGTCCAATCCACTGGCCTTGTTTCTGTTAAACAGGCTGTGCTCAGCCCCTACACCCTCAAAATAGTCAAATGGACTGCTTTCTTCCCAACATTCAGACCTCTACTCACATGTCACTCTTCAGAGAAATCTTTCCTGACCAATAGAGGTCACTCTCTAGCACATTACCCTATTTTATTTCTTCCATGGCTCAACTTTTATTATCTGCCTCCTCTCACTGAAGTGGGAGCTCCTTAAGGGCAGGAACCCATCTGGTATGTTCTCCGCTCTATCCTCATGGACTACAAGAGTTCTTGGCACAAACTACAAATGAATAAATATTTGCCAACTAAGTACCACAAAAAAAGGATCTACTTTCCCACATACCATATGCTAGTGTTCTGCCAGAATTAGCACACCTAGAAGGCACCATAGTTTGAAAAAAAAAAAACAACTTATCTCTTTGAAAGGAATATTTCAGACAACTATGAATCAGACTTGTATCCCAGAGTAAAGAAATGACTTGTCATAAGCAGATACAAGAGTAGTTCATTTTTCATTCTCCTTGAATTAAGATCTAAAAGTCTGATTTCAGCATCCTGAGATCTTCAAACTAAACCTGATGAGTTATTTCCCCTTTCCTGTCAACTGATAAACAGAAGCTGCCGGTCAATTCTTACTCTCATTTACTCAATCTTCAATCTTTGGGATTGTTTGCTTTATCTTAATGCAGTTACAGCTCCACTCTGTGGAAAAACAGGGAAAAGAGGCAATGCAGTGCAGGTATGTTACCTATGTGACCATGACGCAAATTGGGGAAACTGTGTAGAGATTACAGTCTGTAAAAAGATGCACAAAATATCAAAATGATGATGTGTCTTTTATTCTTATTTGGATTGGATATGGTTAATCTTTAGAAATTAAATATGAATCACAGACCTATAAATGTTTGATGATTTACTTGCTCTCTTTCCCATAGTCCCACCTCCCATCTCTATTTCCATACAGGCTTGAAACTGTTCAGTAAGTTTCTCCTTTTAGTAATACATGTGTCAGTTGACACGGTGACATGTATAAAAATCACAAAGTTCATTTTGGTCACACCCAGAAATTAGACAATTAAAAGCAAATGATTTCCTATATCTAGATGCACTGAGATACAGCCATGGAAACCAGCAGAGGCAGCACTGCCTTTTCTTAAAAGGAAAAGAACATTTTTCACTGATATCCCTTGACCGTCGCCTAGAAATAAGATCCTTCATGAAGCTGCCAATCGTGATGAGCAACACTGAAGACCTAATCAATGTCCAACTGGTTCAGTTTCTAAGAGAGTGGGTGCAGATATGAGTTTCAAATGATCTCTCCCAGAAAAGCTCAGAAATATTTTTAACATTTCTTAGGATTTAATACATTGCAGTTTGGGGTCTCCAAGGTATCAAAGCACAGCCTGGTTTCTAGTAACACAGCGACACCCGACACAAGAGCTACACTGCTTCCACCACTTTACTATCTAAGAATTTAAAACCATTTGGACCCAGTTTCAACATATGATCGACGGACACAGTATTCATCGTCCCTTCTCTAGCTTCAGTGAGTTGAATTTGAGCTCCACTTTATACTGGGATTTTCACTGACTAACTCATTAGAAAGCTTCAACCCTTAGTGAAATTAGAAACTAGGCAACATTTATCTTTGGTGACCCAAGATAACCCTTCATCTCCACCCTCCCCCATTTTCCTGCCCCTTTTTACCTCTCAAGTTCTTTCCTTATCAAAACAGCCTCTAATGAAGAGATCTGAATTCCTCAGCACTAAAATAAATCTCTGCTAGAAGCTTCAAGGATGACTTTTCTCAAGGAGCTAAGGGAACAAATAGGAATCAAAGCTTTGAATTACACTATGTTTTCAAGAGTAAGAGAACAAGCATAAAGGACAGATTAGTACAAAAAGGGAAAATTTCATAGAGGAGCCAGTGACTGAACTTGGTTCTTAAGGATGAATAAGAATTTGTTCAGCAGTCAAGGTTAAAAGACATTTTAAGCAATGAGATCAAAATGAGCAAGCTAAGGTGGAGTGAAAGCATTGTATTAGTAACATGGCTTCTAATTTACCTCTCTCCCCCTGCCCCAGAAGATCTTGACCGTCAGGATTATGAAATCTGCTTAAAACAATCGGTGCTCAGTTTTAGAACATAGATTATGTACTGAGAATATTATTGATGGATATTCACTATGTGGAAGACAATGATGAGTCCGACACAGCCCAACCCCAAAGCAATTCACAATATAATGGGTTTAGATAGAAATGTATGCATATCATATAAGAGAATGAAGATTGACTAGGAGGGAGAGAGAATGCTGCATGAACTGGATAAAAAGCCAGCTCGCCATAAAGTTAGTCAGCCACTAGCTTCCAAATTGGAAGTGACGGTGCATAGATGATTTTAAAATCCTACCGAGTGATAAGGTCAGTGTTCTGAAGTCTTACCTGAGTTAGAGGAGACTGGTGTGGGTAGAAGTGGTTTGCCTTTTGTCCCCCCACTAAAGTTTCCAATTTGTTGAATAAATTCAACTCACAAAGATCAGGTTATTCCAGAGTGGGACAAATACTCAAGGGTTTTACGTTTTCCACATTTACTAACTTCTCACAGAAGAATTCCTAATCACAGGAGAATTCACCCATAGCTTAAATCATGTGGGAGCGTTCTCAGCGAAAAGGGTGACCACTTCCTTGTTTGCTCTGACCACAAAACCCATCTTCCTTGAAAAAGAGATTAAACCTCGATATCCTGCTGATCCCTCAAAATCCTGCCTCTGTTTCAAAGGGCTGCATGCCCCGGTCATCTGGTTCCCTTGGACACATCACCTCTCAGCCTCATCTCCTTGATGTGGGGCTACAGATCACTCAAAATGAAATTCAGGAAATATCTCAGTCTGGGTAGAGTTCTCTCCATATGGCTGCCAGCAGTGGTCCCGGCTGAGGCCAGCCTTCACTCAGCCAACAGTATGAAGGCCAATTAGGGCAGGGAGAGCTTTGCTGCCACTGGAAATGTTGACAAACAGCCCTCCACTGTGGCTAGATCATGGTCCTCTGTGTTGAGTTTGAGCTTTCTAGGAAGCCTCTGACCTCTCTGGTCAAACAACCAGCTGATTGTTTTGGATGATATGAACTGTGTCAATATTTTTTTAAGGCTGAACATTTTTAACAGTTTGAGAGAATCCTCTTCAAAGCTTCAGGTACTGGGTCAAATGTACTTTTCCTTTAAAGAATAAAGGCTCATCCTTTCTCTTTTTAACTTTTATAGCATTATGGACAATAGTTGAAAGAGCTTTTTTTTTTTTTCTTGTTTGCTTTCTTGAGTGTGGAAGTGTGGAAGGACCATGTTAAGATGGCCTTCTCTCTTGAGAATCCAATCACATGCCTTCAGATTCCCACCAATGTAATAACATGAGCTCTCATGTGCAATGAATGTACAAACGGGTGATAAAAGCAATCTCATTAAACACTGAGTTTCCTATTACATGAAAATATGAGTGGGGTATCCTATAGTTTCAAATCACAGATGCACAGATTCAAAAAGACCTCTGGGTATTATATATAAGTGATGAGTCACTAAATTCTATTCCTGAAACCAATATCAATACTGTATGTTACCTAACTAGAATTTAAATAAAAACTAAAAAAAAAAAAAAAAAAAAAAGATTCAAAAAGACTTCAGAGACCATCTCCTCTAATCTCTCATTTTATGATTTAGGGAATTCATTCTCATTCATTCATTCATTCATTCATTCATTCATTTAAACCAGGCAAGATTCATCCCAGGCCGGCATTCATCCTAGTGATTCTCAAAGTGTGATTTCAGGACCAGCAACAGCATCATCACCTGGGACCTTTTAAAAATGAAAATTCTTGGGCGCCTGGGTGGCTCAGTTGGTTAAGCGACTGCCTTCGGCTCAGGTCATAATCCTGGAGTCCCGGGATCGAGTCCCGCATCGGGCTCCCTGCTGAACAGGGAGCCTGCTTCTCCCTCTGACCCTCCCCCCTCTCATGCTCTCTCTATCTCATTCTCTCTCTCAAATAAATAAATAAAATCTTTAAAAAAAAATAAAAAAATAAAAAATAAATAAAAATGAAAATTCTTGAGCCCCATTCCAGATCATGCATCAGACATGGTGCGGTAGGGTCCAGCAGCTGGTCTCTTAACAAGTCTGTCAGGTTATTCTAGTGCACACAAAAGTCTGAAAATCATCTCCCTATACCTTATAAGTGGAATGTATTAGTCAGGGCTTTTTATTTTAATTGGATTAAACAGAAAAGGGAATCTGTTAGTCCATGCCAACTAAAGAGTTCAGAATAATCTGTGAAAAACACCACGTTTTGCTTTTCTTCGATGGCTGCAAATTTCCTCCTCCATCAGCTACATACTGCCCCGTTAGGACTGTCCATGCCCCAGCACCAAGCTGCCCATCAAACTTGACTTCCTGCTGCTCTCCAACAGCTGCCTGGGCCATAGTCCGCGCAGTCCCTTCCCCGTGCCCTCACCGTAGCATATCCCTTCTCCCACTGTCATTTCATCCATGAAGTTCCCCTGAATGAAACACCGCCTTCCCTCAGCCAATCAAAAATCCTGCCCGACTTCAAGAGCAAGCTCAAGTTCTACCACTTCCATGAAAAATCCTTTGTCGGCTCCAAACCTGTCTTAAGACTTTCTGTGAACTCCTACAATTTTCAGTGTCTGACACATATAATACAACCCTTAATTACATGTTTAAGGCGGGGACCATTTTGTTAAGAGGAAACGTTCGTGCCCATTTAAATAAATATAGTTCAGAGGGATTTCATGTAACCCAATCACAGGGTAATTAGCTAAACCTCCATAGTTTTGAAAGGTCACAAATATTAGATAAGAATATTTATTCCTCAAGTTTTAATATGTATGGCCTCTCTCCCTACCCCTCAATCAATTTTGATTAATTATCTGATTGGTGAATTTGTGAGAAGAAACTACACATGCTCAGTGTAGTCCCTTCCTCTTTTCTTTTCGGGGGACTTCTGTGGGGGGCATTCAAGGGCAGGGGCTCAGGGCAGGGAGAAATGCAGGCAGGGCAGCAGGCAGCACTGTGGTTTTTTAATTCTGCCTCTGACTAGGTGGGTAAGTTTATTTTAAAGGTGAAGATAGTGAGTCCTTTGTGACTACAGGGTAAAAGTTGTTCTCCAAACAGTTTAATCAGTAATAAAAGTGTCACTTATCTCCATCTGTCTGACTTATTTGTCCCTTAATTAGTTTCAACTCTGGAGAAAAAGAAAAGGGTATTATTACTGGTCACCCTAAAATTTAAACAATAGGCAGCTATTCTCTCTTTCTCTATCTGGAGCTGCATATTTATCATCCCTGCTATAAATCCACTCCAATTCTTTTCATTCTGAAAATTAACTTCTTTTTAACTTGGGCTTCTGGCTCCTCATTAACTTCGGCATTTGTGTGGAACTGAGTGTTACCATTAGTGACAGAGACTGCTAAGTTCCCCCCCCCAAATGTAATCCTCTCGTCTTGTTTAGTAACAGAACACCCAAATTTTAGCTGGGCACATGGAAGCCCAGAATAAAGAATACATTTCCCAAGTAGATACAGTTGTATGATTAAGTTCTGTCCAGTGGGATTTAAGTGAAAGAGCTGTATACAACTTGTGGAAGATATTTTTTAAGAAAGAGGGAATTTGCTCTTCTCTTTTGATTTCTTCCTTTCTACTAGTTGAAATGCAGTTTTGCTTTGTTTTTTAAGATTTTATTTATTTATTTGACAGAGAAAGGGAGAGAGCACAAGCAGGGGGAGCGGCAGGCAGAGGGAGAAGGAGAAGCAGGCTCCCCACCAGCAGGGAAGCCCAATGTGGGGCTTGATCCCAGGACTCTGGGATCACGACCTGAGCCAAAGGCAGATGCTTAACTGACTGAGCCACCCAGGCACCCCTGAAATGCAGTTCTAATGTCTGGAACCAGAGCAGCTATTTTGGACTATGAGGGAGAAGCAGTGTATGCTCGACCTAGTTCATATAGGTTCAGGACAGCAGATTGTTGAACATTCTGGAATTTTGCAACCTGGTTATTAAAACATTGATAGCTTGAAATTGGCCATGGTGGGAGTATTTCCACCATAGGAATCAGGCAACGCTACAAATCAAGCCACCCCCCTCCCCCAGAGCCAGCTCACCAGCACAGCACTGGATAGAAGTACACGCTGAAGATGACAAAGCAATAAAACGGGAGAAGCCTGAGTCCCCGATGGCAGTGAAATGGCTTGCCATACAAGCCCTGGGCTGCCTATGTTTATGTGAGAGAAAAATGAGTTTCTATCTTGTTCAGGCATTTCCACCTTTCCAGTTCTTGCTTTCCACCCCTCAAAGCCTGAGATCCAACTGAGGCACTGAGCCTAACTCAACATAATCTGATCATAGTTTGGGGTCATTAGGAAAGAAAAATCTAACTGCTTCAACTTAAGTCAAGTTTCCAAATCCTTGGCACAAACTACGGGGAACACAGGAGTGTGGGTTCCATGGTACAAACCTGGCCAACTAAACCCATCCTTTTAGCAGGGGCTATGGGTTGACATCTGGGGAAAAAAAAAAAGATTTGAATGGAGCAGGCATCCAAACTGTACTACAGTTGACCACAGTGCAGTACAGTAATATTATATATATTACATATAGTATAGTGTAGTTGACTATACTACCATCTAATACATCATATACATTATTTAATGTCATTCCATGTAATGTCTATTCCCTTTAAGCCCATTTATTATTTTCCAAAAATATTTTATAAATAGTTTATCTGTATTTTCCCTATAACGGATATATTTTCCCCTACGCCCTGAGTGCAGCGGACTACACTACACTCTCCCAGCCCCCGAGAACTCTACAGTGCTACCCTGAGTTAAGTGTCTTGTTTATTCCAGTGTGGCCTCCCTCCATTTGTTTTATGTTCTGGCAAACAGTTCTGATCAATAATGCCTGACAAAAGCTGTTCAAATGATAGTGCTGTACCTGCCGAAAGGAACGAGAAAGAGTATCACAGGAAATTTCAAATGCCTGTTTTATTGTAGCTCTAGGCCCCTGCAAGGAAACAGAAACTAAAGTTCCTTAGGCAGTAAGAGACTCACAGAAGTCCTTTAACTTTATGAAAACCCTCACAAACATGACTGCATCCAGGGCAGACTGACCAACAGTCGCGTAAGTAGCTACAGAAAGATACAGTTGGAGGCAGAACCTCAGCGGATGTGACGAGACTGAGAAAAGCTATTGCCCATCTACTCAGAGGAAATGCATTTCCAGCGGACTTTGCTGTAAGGGTCTTTTATAATGCCAATTCAGTTGGAGTACCAAAATTCAAAACTACAACTGCATCTACTTAAAATGTATATTGTATATATGATATGCATCTACTTAAAATGTGTATGTGTATGTATGTTTCATCTGTGGGTGATATTTTATCTCTAACCAGATTATAAACTCCCAGAGGACATGGAGAGAAAAAGATAAAGACAAGATCCTTGAACTACTAGGAAAACAGGCAAGTGAAGAGACTACTACAGAATGGTGTGAAAGTGCTAGGAGAGAGAGATGAGTGGAGGGTAGTGCTCTTGGTGGTTGACTCTTGAATATCGATTCTACTCCATATGAATTGTCTAATCCACTCATGAGAATCCCATTCCCGTCCCTGGTCATTGGTTTAAAAATGGGCCTGGGACCTAACCTTGGTCACCGAGACATGAAAATAAGTGGAAAATTTTCTCACTCCTAAATAAGAGACACACACAAAAAGAGATGCTTCCTCTCTTCCTCTGGACTTTGGGGTCAACCACCTGCCCAGTGGGCTTACTATAAGGCACTAGGCAGTATATCAGCAGGTGAAAAAAGAAGACCTAGAAAAATGAAAAAGCAGGGTATCCGAGGAGAGACTTTAAGTGCTATAAGAAGAAGTAGCAATTACTCTTCTCATAGCCAGGAGGTAAGCCTCTTAAGAAACCAGGTGATTTGTATGACAACTATTTACAGAAATCTCATCTTACCCTATTCTCTACTATGTTATAGGGCAAGGACCATGTCTAAAACAAGGCCTCAGGCACAGTGCCTTGAGCAGCCCAATCAGCAGTAAGAAAAAGTTCAAGAGCAAAAACTCCAACAAATGTTTTGCAAGGAGTGAGCTTGGGTATTTGATGGTGAGAAAAACCACTAGAAAGAAATTTGGATCCCTTCCCCAAATTCTTCCTCCCTTAAACCACTCATACAGAAGCCTACTTCCTTTTTTTTTTTTTTTTTTTAAGATTTTTTATTTATTTATTTGACAGAGACAGCAAGGAGCACAAGTAGGGGGAGCAGGAGAGGGAGAGGGAGAAATATCAAGAATTATTGGGGCACCTAAATAAAATCTTTAAAAAAATTATTGAGGAACACTTGGAGGTAAGAACAAAACTCTATCCCACATTCCAAATTTGGAGAACTTACAGATGTAGGGGACAGACACCTTCACCCAGGAATTGGAGACAGTCAACATATCAGCAGACCCACTTCTTTGACGAAAAGAAGGATGGTAGAAAGAGAGGGGTTACCTCTGGCAGGGGGGAATGCATCCTACAGAGTGGCAACTATCCCTCCCATCACCCCTTTGTGTTCAGGTTAGAAATCTACCTGATCCCTCCACACAACAAGATGGACACTGAAATGTTGCTTCCCACCACTGCAGCTAAGTTGTGGACTGGAGATTGGCTCTGGTCTGAGTGTCGGCAAGTCACTGGTCAGGCACAGCACTTGATCCTCGGGAGAGTGGAATGAGGAGCAGGAAAGAGATGCTAAAGCTGATAGGAAGCACTGGAAGGCAAGCTACATTGCCACTTTTCGGAGTAGCAAGAATACAAGGCTTTCACATGGCTCTAATAGACTCTAAGGAAGGTGGCTGCTTTTATACAAAGCTATATGCCCCATGGAATAAAGGAGAATATGGTACCTGAGAGAGATCCCCACCTGGAGCCTGGCCAGGGGTAGACTGTAGAGCCCACTGAACAACCAGCACTGTGCTCCAAGAGAGCAACAGCATTCAGACTCCTTCCACACAGAATCAAGCAAAGGACAGTTAGTGTTGGCCAAATAAGCAGCCACAGCCTACAGAGAGAAGAGGTAGTACAAGATACCCTTACTAGAAGCAGGCAGATAAGAGGACTCAATGTCGGCTTTAATTTCTACAGCAGAGTGTGAGCACAAAAAGGGGGCCGAGATGAGAAAGAACAGACCAGGACCCCCATCCTACCCTCCAGCATTTAAAATTACCAATATTTCTGGGGGTGGGCAAGAGAAGGAAGGAGGAGAACTTTGAATAGAAAATCATTTTTAAACTCAAACGAACACTACTGGGTCTTGAGATTTCAGTGACACTATTTTAATAAACTGGCAGTGACACAAGTTATGGAATTGGGCTGGGACACCATTAAGGGTGTTTGCCCGCCTTAAATGTGAGATAAAGTGTTGCCTATCCTAAGTTACACATTTATGTTTCCAAGGAGGTTTTTATGGAGACGAAGGTGGAGAAGAGGTGGCTGCAGTGTTTGAGGGTAATATTAACTCCTCGTCAAGAGCCAGACATGCCTCAAGATAATAGGTAAATAAATAATTCAAAAGAGGAGCCTCATGTTACCTACCAACCAAATCATGTTCCCCATGTGAGATTCTTCTAATTATCACAAAGTTATTGGGTGTGTGCGTGGGTTTGATGATCATCCTAATTGTGTGAGTTAAGTGAAAAACATTAAAAAATAACCAAATAAAAAATTAATGTGGATAGACAGCCAAAGAGACTCTGATGATAGTTTTGAGTCAAACTCTCCCCCATTTTTCCCCTTCTTTCCTGTAATGAAATAAGACTCCAGTCTAAGTTCCAGGAAGTAGCAACCCCAGGATCAGTACCTTACGGCTCAGCCTTGAAAAAACTCATCGCTACAAAGTTGCCTCCTTTTGCTTACCAATTGTGTTGAATACAACTAAAATATTACAACAAATAACTCCTTTCTCGAGACTTAGAGCCAGATTAATTTTGCGTATCTGCAGTTTGCTACACCATAACCACCTATCCCAGAGCCCTCTGTTCCCAGGTCAGCAGACAGAGAGGGACTCCAAGATGAGACTCCGGCTTCAGAGCCAGTTCCATAGCTGGAGGTAATTGTGATTTGAGGTATTGAAGGCCTTCCCTCTGGGCCAAAACTTCCTTTCCTGTGGGTCTGCAAAGTAGTGCCTGAAATTCTCAGCATTCCTGTCATTCCCTAAGGGCTCAGGCAGCTCTCTAAACATTCTTGCCCACAGGCACCTGAGGAATGGGCCCCCAAGTTCTTGCGTGGGAAGACAGCAGGAAGTTAAGCGCATAGTGCAGAGTATTTGGGAAATATTTGGGAAAATGACATCTAGGCCTAAAGGAAACACAGAAAAGAGTGGAGTGTGCGAGATAAGGAGCTTGGTCTACGTGAGCTGCTGCAGCAGATGGTTCCACCACTCATCATGGTTAGTGACCTAACTTGAAATGGAATGTGGGCCAGGGGAAGCTGGTACAAAGCTCTGCAGGCTGAAAAGCAACCCAGGGCCCTAGTGCAAATCCTTAATAAAGAGTTTAACTAGTTATCACTTGCTGGAACCCTGGGAAAAAAAATGTTCTCACTGAGGTCCTAACTGGATCTCAGAAGCCCTGTTCAGAAAGCCCAGTCTTTATACACTGAGATGAGCTACACTGGCAAGAATCCTCTCCCCGTTCTTTCTTTTTCTCGCCCTCCTTCCCTCCCTTTTTCTTTCCCACACACAATCTGGGAATTTATTTGGATAAATTTTTCTGAAGAACTGGGGTACATCTGCAGTTTATTCATTTAAACCACAGACAGGCCACTAGAGGGCAGTGTCATCACTAATCATGGAAACTCTCCTGCGTTCCTCTGGCTCCGGTATTTGAGGCAGGCCCCTCTGCACATCCTGTGACAGGATGTTTCAGAACTTGTCCTTCAATTCCCATTGTAAATAAAAAACCTCAGGGTGGATACATCCAGATGCACATCCCAGCTAGTAGGAATTGCCCAGGCCAAAGTTTCTGGTGTATCTATAACAATCTTGCCCAAATTCATAGCACAGTTCAGAACCTAGGGCTTCAACTTGAATTTTTGTCCTTCTAAATTTCTTCCTGAGTTTTGGAACTTCTCCCATATGCTATCCTCAAGAGCAAAAGGAACTTTTCAAAGAAATGAAGAGTTAAATAATCCAGCACAACCTGTTTGTACAAGATTCTGCTTTGTTTCCATATTCAAGTTGCAAGTGTTTGGCTTGCTCAAAAGCAGGGTTGCCCAACTGGTCAAAAGCTATTAGGAGATTAGTCATGTGTGCAAACACAGGGACCAAGAGCCACATGTTTCTCTCCACCAGAGGCACTGGGAGTGTAAAGTGGGCCCAGTAAACTTGGTCCTAGTTAAGTATGCCAAAGAAAGCAAAGTTGCTAGAAGTTTTGGGCTTTTTTTGGCATTATTCCCCTTCTTGTGAGTTCAACTAGTGTTCCTAGGCAGACTTTGCACCCTTGCATGGGGGCAGACTAGCACCTGATTTTTCTGAAATTAGTATTTTAAGAAGCCATGCAAACTAACCTACTGACCGAAAACCTGGGTGCAATTATAAATCATCAGGTAAAGGACAAAACGTGGCATGGATATTGCTGCCCCAACACTGGTGCCGCACTCCTTCAAACAACTGGTGTCTGCGGACATCAAGCTCATCCTCAGTTTATCAGCAGAGGCAGATAAGGTAAGGGAAACATCTGCAGCCAGAGAGATTTCTGGAATTTTCCTACAGTGCTGAAATACCATCCAGAATTCAAGTGGGCCATATTTAGACAAAGATTGCCATGTTATTTTTTCTATCTTTTGTATTTTCCCTGCTATATAATAACATTAACACTCTTTACACAGGTCAGTACTATTTACCTAAGACTTTCCCACAGGTTTCCCTTCTTTCCTACCATCTCTTCTCAAAGGATTATGAGTACGTGCTACACTTTTTTGAGGGGAAAAATAAAAGAGAGGAAAAGTGTATAGAAATTAGTCAGGTGGGGATTGTAACTCAGCAAATCCACATTTACTGAGGGGAAGATGGAGCTGAAAATTAGTCCCAAGGTTTAAAGATTATGTTTCAATAGAAGCCTTCCAGAGTTGGGCCAACACTGTGTTTCACAGCAGGTGAGAAGAGAAAAAAGTACAGAAAAACAAAATAGAAGAAAATGCTATGGAAGATAACTCCTGAGTAAAACCTGACTAGGTGGAATGTTGACAAAGGGTGGAGATGGACTCAGGAGTTTTGCTGATGGCACCCGTGGCCTTCATCCACCTACGCACAACCCCGGGAACATTACCAAGAAGGCATCACGGCCTTTTCTTTTACAGGCACCCGCTTTACAGGACTGTGCCCCAGGAAATCAGGGAACAAGCACCTCTTTGCTTCCAGCTTCCCTTTACAACTCCAAGATTTTGGCACACTGGGACAAACAAAAACAGGTAGGAAAGGATAAACAGAGGAGATCCCAGCTGTAACTGGCTAAATAGAGTTGCTTTAGAAAACAACTTGGCTTTAGTCTGTATTATTCTGAATGTATAATCAATGTGGCCCGTCTTTTTCCAGGAAAAAACTTTTGCTTTGCTTTTTTTCTTCTACACTTTCACTCAGAATGAATGGCTTCCTGATTCACATGCCCTCAGAAAATGTGTTTGGAATAGAGACTCCCTGGAATCACAGATTAAAATGCCAGCAGAGTTGAGTATGTTCTTCCCTATTCTGAGCTGGTTAAATGAGAACTCATGCCGTTTTCCATGCAGGGAACTTCTCAGGTAAGACTATTAAAGCCATGGAGCCATCTACTTAGTGTGGTTATTAAAATCTAGTGTGGTTATTAAAATCCTATGGCACTCAGGTAAATAGTGTGTAAATTGGCAGCCAGAACATCTCTTCCTGTTCAGGCCTCTATATTTCCTGGATTTATAGAAGCAAAGCAAATAGGAAATATTTGGGCCTTCTCACCCATTTTGAAGCTATTAACTGAGCACCTGTGCAATGTATTAGCCACTGGAGTACAATAATGAACAAGATCTAGCAGTCTTTGCCTTCAGAGTCTAGAGTCATGAGGGAAACAAGCCAGTTAAAGGCAATTATAACTTCACATCCACTAGGGTAACTATCATTTTAAAATGACACAAAAAACAGTACATAACAAGTGTTGGCAAGGAGATGGAAAAATTAGAACCCTCACAGACTGTTGTGGGAATATAAAATGGTATAGAAATGGTGTAGAAAACAGTTACCACATGACCCATCAATTCCATCTTTAGGTACATATCCAAGAGAATTAGAAACATATGATCACACAAAAACTTGTACACAAATGTTCCTAAGAAGCATTATTCATAATAGCCAAAAAGAGAAAATGACCCAAACGTCCATAAACTAATAAATTAATGGCTGGATGAGCAAAAGGTAGTATATTCATACCATGGAATATGATTCAGCCATAAAAAGGAATGGAGTACTGACACGTACTACAAAATGAACCTTACATTATGCTTAAAGAAGCCAGACACAAAAAGACAAATATTGTATGATTCCAGTTATATGAAATGCCTAGAACAGGCAAATACATAGAGGTAGAAATTAGATTAGCAGTTGTCAGTGGATGGGAGAAGGGGGGAATGGGGAGTGACTATGAATAGGTGTGTGATTTCTTTGGGGGATGATGAAAGTGTTCTGAAATTATACAGTGGTGATGGGTGCATAACCCTACGAATATAAAAACCACTGAATTGTATGCTTTAAAAGGGTGAATTTTATGGTATGTAAATTGTATCTCAATAAAATGACATAATTATAATGCCATGTGACAAGTACCTCATTAGAACAGAGTGCTGTTTGACATATTTGGAGTGGAGCTGGAGGAGTCCAAAAAGGCTTTCTGAAAGAGGCGGCTCTCAAACAGAGACCACGAAAGACAAGTAGGAGTAAGAGAGACAAAGGAGGAGGAATGATCAATGCTGAAGAGAGAGCAAAGCATGCCCCGTGCTGAGGGAAGAGAGCACATGGTACTGGGGGGGGGGGGGGGGGTGCAGAAAGTTCTGCTAAGCGGAAGCAGTGCTGGCAGTGGGCCAGGAGAGAACGGAGCCTAGGGCTAGAAGGGGCTGACAGGCTATGCTAAAGACTTTGGACTTTGTCCTGATTATAAGGGAAAACCCTTGCAAGAGTTAAAGCTCAGGAGCAACAGATCTGCTCTGCTCTTCGGAAGGGTGCTTCCAAGTGCAGTGTGAAAAACAGATTGGAAGTGAAGCAAGGCTAGTGGCTGGGGGATTAATTAGGTTACAGCACTAATACAAGTCAGAACTGACCAAATAGGGAAAACTGGAAGGTACTGGGGAAGTTTATCCAAACTCTCTGTAATGCCCTGCCAACCCTAACAGCACTGGACTCCACCAGGGGCAAGAAGATAATAGTTTCGTAAGGAGGTAGTGCTGAGGCTGACAGCCGGCCCTATCCCCGCTTTTGGTCTAAACTTTATATTCAACCCCCTCTAGACTTGGCTTCCCTTTTCAGACCACCATGACCATAAAGATCCTCACCATTTCCAATGGAAAACTAGTCTACTCTTCATAGAGTATGAAATTGAGAGTCAGAAACACTTGGATTTCAAATTCCTACTCTGCCATTTTCAAACTATGTGACCTTGAGTAAGCCATTCCATTTCTGATCTGTTTTCTTCAAATGTGAAATTTGGAAGATACTACCTATCTCATAGTTTTTACTGAGGGTTGTGACTACAAATGTAAAAAGAAGCCTTCTACCAGGTCTGTCCTGTAGTGGGTGCTCAAAAAATGTGGTTCTGTACCATTCAAGCCCTCTGAGATGGTAACTCTGTGGTTAAAGTTTCCATCATAATTCTTCAATGCGAGCATGACATTGAAGAGCAGTAAGTAAGCCTTAGGCACGGTGCTGTCAATATTTTAGCAAGCTAGGAAAGACTATTCCACTAACAACCTAGAAATAGGTATTTGCCCAGATGACAAACATTAGTCATTTGCATCCACGGCTCCTTAAGTATGACTTCAAAATCAAATATATTTAAATTAATTCCTAAAAAGAAAGTCTGAGAGCTCCTCAGACAAGTCATGAAACAGGGCTTGTTTACACCCAAACGGAAAGGCCAAAGTTCCAGGTAAAGGCTCTCCTTTCTAGCAGTTCAGCATAACTCCCAGGCAGCAGACCATATAAATAGTTTGAGGCACTGAACAAATGGAATGCTGTCTGGAATGATAATGTGGAGAGAGAAAAACAGTTCGTGTAAACACAGCAGGCAATTTAATATAAAGAAACACATTTAACAAGCCACCTAGAGCTTTCTAGGCACAAGTGTCTGGTTAGGTTTTTATGCAGAAAGGAACGCATTTAAAGAACAGGCAAGAATAGAAAGTATCACAAAATGTCTTAAAGCCTTACTTAAGGAGCTTATTGTTATCAGCACTAAAACCAAGGTCTTTACTCTTCTCCTTTCCCAGGTTGCAATTTCTAGTGATAAAATGTAATTTTAACACTGATGTAACCTAAACGAGCCCCTAAACTTCCGGAAAGATCTCTCTCTCCCTTTCTCTCTCTCTCTCTCACACCCACACCCAATTATCTTCCATGTATTTGAAATGTTTCCCTCTCACCCTCTTCCTATCCTAAGAAAATTTACCTCCAAAGAAACAACCTTCCCAAGTAATTTTCTTTCTTCGCGGATCACTGTAATGGGTTTCCGAAAGCACAAGGTGGCAGAAGCGCACTAGAAATGCAACTGGAATCAGCTTGGGCATCCTAGAAACTGTAGCTACAATCAAGTTATTTTTCCGTTGTAAGAACAAATATGCTCAATAAAGTTTGGGAAATATAACTCTAAAAAGAAGAAAGAATTCTATCACCCAGAGATACAAATGTTTAATTCTTCTCCCAACTATCTCAGTAGTTGTGATTATACTAGAATATGCAACTTTATATCCTCCTTTTTAAACTTTAACAAGGTAAGCACTTTCGAACCTTATTTATTCATATATCTCGTTTCAAAAAAGATTTAAGGCATCTTCATGTGTCCATATTTTTGTAAACCCTTTAAAATGTTCATTTATTAGACTGTGGCTTATTTAATCTAGCCATTTTCCTATTACCAACAACTATTTTAAGTGAAACATACTCAATAATGTCTCACCGAGTAAATTTACATTTTTAAGATGCCATTTCCAAAAAGAAAAAACCCAATTATCAGAGAGAATCAGAACTGAACAAATATAATGGTAACCATTTTTTTCTAAAACAAAGAATGAAATGATGGTATCCTTCTCTGTCCAAACAGCATCTACTCAAAGACCTTTGTAACTCCAGTAAGCAAGTACAGAACATATGATCTCTTGAGCTGACCTGTATGTAATTGGATCTTATTTTTCAAACCTGTATCTATAGTGTATAATATGAATTATATGTGTGTATAATTGTATATTTATGTATAATTTTATATGTAGGAAATATTGCCTAATAATTTTTTTAAAATATTTAAGTTCTTCCCAAAGCAGCCAAAGGTCATTTAGACTTTTAAAAGACTGCCACTAATTAGATTTGCTCCTGGAAAATTAACCATAGCCAAAATTTATTGCTGCTTTGGAATCTTGAATCTGAATGCTGAAAAGAACTGTATACAAGTACCTTTGGTCGAGTCACCCATTATTATTCCCCTCTATTCAGGCAAGTGAAGCCTGCACCAGTTATCAGGCACCTAAGTAGGAGGCGTGGTACTTAGAACTCTGTAGCACCTGGAAAAATTTCGTATGTTTCAGGTCCTTAATTCATACCTTTAACACACAGGTCAAACTGAGAAATTAGAAATAATGTGATGACTCCTCCCCTTTTTTAAATGAAAACTTAATTTGTTAAATGAGCAAAATACTGACTTCCGAAGGAGGGAAAATTCAATTGTCAGGAACAAATATTACATTCAAGAAACTCCTGAATGCTAAGTCCTGACTCTCTCCTTTGTCAGAACTTAGTAGGTATCACATGAAATTCTCTTCAAAGAACAACTCCACTCATGACTCCCCCCAACCCCAGTCAGAACTCCAAACTAAAGGGCTCTCACTCTGATGGCTTCACTAGCTCCTTCCCAGCCTCCTCCTTCCCAGGCAGCTTTGAAAAAGTTTCTCTTTTATTCAAATGCTCTCAGTCAGTTCACAGAGGGGATTTCTTCTCCTCTGAGCACCAATGTTAAGTCTCCGGGGTTCAATACATTGCAAGTTGGAAATAGTGGAAGGGGCAAAAAATCAGCTTAAAGAAATTCATTATTAGTGCAGGAACTTACTGCACTTTCTCCACATTTCTTCTCCTTAGGCCTATATAAGAAGCTCAAGAGTCTAGATAATCTGACTGTAAACTCAGTTTCAGAAACTTTTTCTGCCTCCCTGATTGCTGAGGTTCCCCAAAGATTGGGCTTATCTATCTCCAGAGTCCTGGAGAAGATGAAGAAGCAAGAGCCTTGTCTATGGAGCATCCACATGTTAAAAGCCTAGAGACTGTGGTTTGGGAAAGCTGAAAAAGTAAACACCAACTACGATGACTGGAGACGCTGATCTTTCCTTTGCTCAGTCTTGTCCCCAAACTTCCAATAAAAATAATTTAGGTTTTTGCCCTCAGAACTATTCCTTACAGAAACTGCTTACCATCATACAAGAATAGCTTCCCCTATTTTTTGTTTATTTGTTTTTCCTCTATTTCTATTCTTTCCCACATAGATTAAACCAAAATAAGATTAGCCAGACCGAATTTGATTCCAATCCAAACCACACACCCTATGTATTCCATTCCAAATCAAGCTTAATTTACTGACTTCCTTGGGTCCCAACTGAATGACCTACTGGAATTCATGAACGAGGTCACAGAATATTATTGCAGGCCAAAAAAAGAATGTGAAAAACACAAACAAGCCTGGAAACAGATTGGCCCAAAGACATGACTTGGTTAAGATGTTTTTTGTGGAATTCAAATGATAAAAGATCAAGTCTTCTGACAGAAAAAACAGCTAACAGAGAAGCAGATGTATTTGCATTTACATATCATTCATTCATTCATTCATTCAGCGAACATTTATTGAGTACCTATCATACAATCGGCCCTTCCATACTCACGGACCTTACAATAGGATAGGAGACTTGAAGAGAACATCTGCTTTTCTGGTGCCCAATTTTGCACTGAACTGTATGTTGTGAAATCTGTGAGCATAATAAGCTTTATTTTTTATCTGCTTTATCTTCTGGTATTTTAGAAGCTGAATTAAAAACCTCCCTTTTGATTCTGGCAACCCATAGCTTTTGGATTCTTTAATCCAAAGGATTTTAGACTTTTTTTTTTAACCTTCTTTGAAGTCAAGATTGACCTCTAAAAGATAGAGCCAATTTCATTTGATAACAATATAAGAGCTAATAACATAACAGCTTTATATGGTTTTAAACTAGTGATAAGTCACTAATACTGTTATAGCTCATGTTACAAACTTCCACAATATTTTGGATCGAGAATTCCTCCCTATGATTCAGAAGATTCCTGCTTAGTCCTAAATCTTTGGTTTTGCTTTAACAACATATCATCTGCCCCATTTGGTTTAAAAACAAAAATTAAACACATGATAACAACAGAGTATAAATAGATCAGACTTTCATAAATAGAACAAAAATGTTCACTTCTTGGTTAGCGCATGTCATTTTGGTGGACAGGAAATCAGAAAAACTGTTTTAGTTCCCATTTCAGCATTATTTAGCTGATTAACTTTGGGCAAGTCTCTCAAGTTCTGTGCCACAATTTTACACACAATTAAATGGGTATGAAAATTGTCCTTTAAGTTTTACAAGCAGTACAAAATCATTAATTGTAAAATATTTTACGTAGTTTCTAGTGCTACTGGTATATGAATTCTGAAAAGGTCCAGAAAAAAAAACCCATTTCCAGTTCCATCTCATGTAATATCTTAAGAGACAAGGTACATTTTTTTGAGGTTTCTTGTTTAATATCTAGAATATTGTGTTCACATTCAATGAATTCTTTAAATTCCTTTTACTGACACTCATTTGGACCATGAATCCAGAATCATGTAAGTATTTTCCCTATTACAAGAATAGACTGACTGGTTTGCTCAAGTTACACAGTAAGTTAGCAGCAGGATCAAAGGTCAAAATCTCTGATCGATATCCTAAGCCTGCCAGGATCATAGGTAACACCTCTGCTATCAAGTGAGAACTGTGACACCCTCTCTAGTATCAACAGAATTCTCTAACTGAGCCTTATTGTAGCCATCAGTTCTCTCAGTTCACATACTAAATCTTTTTACCAGATCTGCTGCCTTCTCTTTCTCTATTCATGCCTAACGAGCAAAGACACAGATAAAAGGAAACCTGTAAGTGCAGAGGCAAAGAATGTGAATAATCCACAAGCCAGAAAAACCTGACTAAATAAGAATTGACTAAATGGATTTCTTTTCTACAGTTTAGAAAGTGAATTTCCCGAAATCATATGTTGAGTCTCAGGATATACAGCAAGGTACAATGTGAGTGCAATTAAATTTCATTTTCATGAAAACTTTTACATAGTCATAACATGGAAATGAGAAAGCTAAAAGAGAAAGAAAACACCTGTCACAACTCTGTCACCAGAATAAAACAGTAAAAAATAATCAAAATCTTCCAGAAAAGTTAGTATAGTCATCCAAGGTAATTTACAAATTGGCTGGAGAAGATCTATTGGTAATACAGACCCAGTCCTTACAGATTAGGAAGAACTGGAGGATAGAGACAAAGCATATGTGGAAATAACAATACCAATCGTTCTGCATTTACCATATGACACATATTGATCCAGGCATTCTTTACATCTTACTTAATTCTTACAAATGCTAGATCATAAAAAGTTTCACCAATCCTTTCAGAGAATTAATCTCTCCTTCCTCTGTGCTTGTTTATATTATGTCTATCCTTTAACTATATGTAAATTTATTGAAAACAGAGGCAATCTGATTGCTTTTAGTACTGCCTGGGGCATCTATCATAGTGCCCTGCCCAATAAACAGTACAGTTTAAATGAGTTGTTTTCAAACTTTGGATGCATAAGAATTATCAACAGATTTGTTAAAGGGCAAATCCCCAGGCTCCAGAAAACCGGACTCAGTCAGTACAGCTGAACTGAATCTAGTGATTAATTCAGATACTCAATAAACATTTAATAAGTACTTTATGTGGTACGTGTTATTAACTCCACTTTATAGACAAGGAAAGACATGGGTAAAGTAACTTCCTAACGGTCATAAAACTTGTAATAAATAAGACTCAGAGTTAGGCTAACATAGCAATCAATCAAGGTTCTCATTCACTCATTCATTCTTTCTTGCATTTACTTATTCAACAAGTATTTGAAAACCTCCTATGGGCTTTCAAAAGGAAAATGTAGGCAGACACTAAATGTCAATTATTTCTGTACCATTAGCTGACAGTCCTGGAAAAGCTTTCCCCTACCAATGTAGCCCAGAGTAGCCATCAGAAAGGGTGCACATCTAGAGGAGAAAAGGGATGTCCTAGAGTTTTATTTCTAGATACAGCAGCAATTCACTATTTTAGGAATAGCTTTTTACTTTGTATACTAAATTTTTTCAATTGGGAATATATTTTTTAAAATATCCTTTCAATCTCTTTTCCTGTGTAGTAGCTTAGTTGGCTATTTTTAAGACATTAAGAAAATCCAACTATCTTCTTCAATCCATTACCTTTGGTTCCCCCACCAATTTAAATTGAAGTCCCAAATATTTTTAGTTGAAAAACTAAACTCTATTGCCTGCCTTAATTTTTCTTACTAATCTCACTCATAGGGAAAAAAAAGTTCCTATTTCTGAACTTAATTAAAATAGAGATTGGGGCACCTGGGTGGCTCAGTTGGTTGAGCACCCTACTCTTAATTTCAGCTCAGGTCATGATCTCAGGGTTGTGAGCTCAAGCCCCATGTCAGGCTCTGTGCTCAGCAGGGAGTCTGCTGGAGATTCTCCCTCTCCCTCTCCCTCTGCCCCTCCTCATGTGCAAATACGCTCTCTCTCTCTAAAAATAAATAAATCTTAAGTAAATAAAATAGATGAAACTTTCTTATACTTTACAAATTTCATATAATGACAAGTAAATCAGCTGTTTAAGCTGAGCAAGGTAGTATCCTACTAGAGTGATATTAATCAGATATGTAAGATCTAAGAATGGGCAAGTATAAAATCCAGTATCTGAGGAGAGAATACAACAAAAGGAATGAGACTGTGTGTACAATTTCAAATTAATATATATAATTGGACAATAAAATGTCCACATGCCAGTTAACTCTTTTTTTAGGTCAGAAGACAAACATTCCTTTCAAATTTGTGCAATTCAGAGGGAAAAATGTTTTGTTCTAATCCTTTTTTAAATACCCCTGTGGCATTGTGCCACAGTGATAAAAAAAATCATCCCCAGTACCTACACCTATAATTGCCATCCTCTGTTTTGCTGCCTTACAGTATGCATATCCAAATCAACAAAAACTCCTTCTTGTTATCAAGGAGCAGGTCAGTAGACAAACAACCTCTTGCTTTGATATGCTTGCTGTTCTCTGTTATCAGGACATACTGCTCACTAGTAATCAGGTACACTGAAAAAACAAGTGGAAAAGTAGAGAAAGAAATTGACTTGTTGCCAACCTTCGTGAATTCATGCTGATTCACCCTGTTTGTTTAATTCCCATATCAGCTTGGCTAATGACACTGCCCTGGAACATATTTGTTCAAGAGTCCAGGCAGAGGCATTTCTTAGTAGGAAAGCAGGCCCAGGATGAGGCTGGGGATTTGAAAGAAGGGAGACCTACCTGGTGAAATAATCAGAGCTTCTCAAGTAAACTAACTCAAGAAGCTCTTTATTTCTAAAAGATATTTTCCTTTACCCAAGGCTTTGCTCAATGTTCCTTCAATAGCTACATTTAGCAGGGGATATAGAGATTATATTACATTTGAATCAATACATACTGCATTCTTTTTTAGGACAGAGTTTTGAGTTGCTTCTAAGGACAGATAACCTCCCTAGAAAAACAGATATATAAAACCAGATGGTAGTTTTATTACTTATCCAGAGCTTCCTGATTTTTTTTTTTTTAATTTCAGGAAAGAGAACCATTATAATGTTCTCAACTTCACTGGCACAAATCACACTATAAGAGTTACTTCATTTTAATTCTTTTCCCATCATAGCTATGAACAGGCATTGTATCACATATCTTACATGATTTATCTCATTTATTTTTCACAATTGACAAGTTAGTACTACTTTGTCTTGTTGCAGATGGTGAAATTATAAAGCAACTTGTTCAAGGTCACACAACTAACAGTGGTACAGCCAGGATCTGAATTCAAGTAGGTCTAACTTGGAAACTCGTGCTCAAGTGGGTTGGAAGCTGCCACTTCAATAGGTAGTGTGCATACAAAGAGCATTAGATGCGGCCCTCAGCTGTAATACCATGATTCATTAGATGATGAATACATTTCCTAAATATTCCTGGCTATGGTTGATACCAACCCTCCCTCCCCAACTCCAAAGTTTGCTTCAAATGCTAGGTCCTAAAGAAGTCTATCCCAGTCCTTTAGGAATTCAATCTCTCACTCCTCTTTTACTTGTGTAGATTCTATTCTTTAACCATATGTAAGCTTTTTGGGAACAGAGACGGTCTGACTCCTTTGAATATTCCTGTGGATGCAGGGGACTCAGGTGTAGAAAGAGAGGAACTATCACACTTAAACACTGCCTCCGACTATCTGTGACACTGAATTGAAATCATGTTCTAAAGAGATAAAGAGTTAATTTCTCTTCTCCATCAAAAAATAAGTTTTATAACTTTCTGTATCTTACAGTGTTTTGTAATCTCTAACCTTCCCTCTAAACAGACCCATGTTACAGACTAATCTTGTCAGTAGTCAGACACCTCAGTTTTCAGGTCCTAGCAAGATATGATTCCACTTATACCACCATGTAACATCAGGGTAAACGACATGCTCTTCTCAGTCTTACCTCCTCATCTGCACAGAGATCATCAGCTTTTTAAATGTTAGGAAGATATTATAAACCCATTTGAGACCAAATAAGAGAACCTCCTCAAGTAGCCTGGGAAAGAGAAACAGCTCATACCAAATTTCTATTTTTAAGAGTTTTTAAAAATCTAAGTATAAAAAGACTAATGCTAGTCTATAAGTGAACCAAGGGTAAATCCTCAAAACTGGATCTAATTCTCCCACATATGAAATGAAATAAATTTTGGGGGCAAGAACCACAGCAAAAGGATAAAATGTCCTAACCACTCAGTTACAAAAAAAAAAAAAAAAGGCAATTGATGATTTCATCACAGGGGAAGTGTTTCTCAAGTAACTAGACAACAAAAGCCTGTAAGGTACACTGTACTTAGTTCCACCTCAACTGCAGAGCTCAGAAGAAAAGAAAAATTCAGGAAGAAATAGTTTTATTTAGCTGTGGGTGACTTTGGGAATTTATGAGCTATAGGAACACAGATATTTGAGATCCATTATAAAATTAAACATAGAAACTGAATAATTACAAATGCTTCCGAAGATCAGAAAGTACTAGAAAACTGGGGCCTTGACTCCCACTGAGGACTTACTAGCATCAGCCATTGAAGACATGATTTTGGGGCAAACCTAAAATTCATATAACAAATTAATGACAGTATGAATTCATGCTCTAAATCCACAATCACTCTCAATTTCTCAAGATCAGGGGAATAAATCCTTTCCAAACATTAGATTTATAAGCATGATTTTGAGAACACAAACTATATAGCCCATGACATGTATTAAGGCTACCATTGCTGTCAAAAGATAAATGAATTTCAATTCTCATCTTTTGGAAAGGTCCAAAGAACATTCTAAGAAGCAACCACTCCTCAACCCTATGTCCACTTTTTTACTGGGAAATAAAGAATAAAATGATGTAGGTTAGGATTTTTTCACTGCTGTCCCTTGTACCTAGAACAAAGCTTAGCACAAAGTAGTGTATAGTAAGTATTTGTGAACCAATGCAAGATGCAAGAATTTAGGCTACAGCTGGTTTCCATATTCAGGAATAAAAGAGTGGATCCTTCCTTCTGGATGAAGGTATTGGCAGGAGTAAAGGATTTTGCCAATATTAATTATTAGGTGCTCCCCTAGGATGGCTGCCAGCAACTGGGTTTTATTCTAAGCACAGTTTAAGGACTCTTGATGGCCCAATCAGTCACATGGTAACTTCACAACCTGCCTTAGCCATCATCCAACTTTTTTTTTCATTTAAAAAAGTAAAAAGAAAAAAAAAAGGTAAAGTAGTTTATATTAAGCAATATGTACCCTAACACTCAACTTGATGCCTTTTAAAAAAAATCTAGTGTAGGCTGTTCTTTCAGACGACCCATCCCGTCCCCCTTCTTTAATAAACCACCATTTTGCACCAAAGACATCTCAAGAATTCTTTCTTGGTGGTTGGCTCCAGACCTCACCCCACGGAACCTCACCTATATTCCAAAACCACATCATATGGTGACTGAACGTGGGGCTTTGAGTCTTCACATCTGAACTCAGCTTTGGTGCAAACTTGATGTCTCAAGAATTCTTTCTTAGTCGTCGGCTCCTGAACTCAACCCACCGAATTTCACCTATAGTCCAAAACCCCATCAAGAAGAGCAACCCCTGGACTTAACACCACCCACTTCAGATTTCCCCACCAGGTGCGGGAACCTCAGGATATATTGGGGACCTCGAGGAGAGGAATCTGCCCACATCTATAGTATCTCTCCACTTAGTGCTGAGACTCCGTCCCTACTATGATTTCACATCAACAGATGATTCTTACCACCCACAGAGATACTTCCTTACTGACTTCCTGTCAGCCTTAGATTCAGCTGCCTCCCCTTTCGTAACTCCCCTGGGTAGGGATATCTCTATGCCCCTTTTCAGCAGGAGGACGTTTTACAGAAAATGAGACCTTCCACCTTCAACAACCTTAGATTTAAGGGTCAAAATTGCTCAGGGAGGAAATGAGGAGGGAGCAGAAGGGGCTAGCTGAAGACAAAGTGGAAGCATACACCCTGCAACCTCTTCCACCCCCACCCCCACTCTGGGTGGGACATGAGTGACATTCTTCCAGGAATCTCCCAGCTGTTTTAAGGTTAATACCTTGCTGGGGGAGAAACAACCTGGACAATGGCAAGGTCTCTGGTATCTTGTAAATCAGTCCTCTTTAGCATATGAAAGTTCTTTTGAAATCTCCCTTTTCCTTACTTGCCCCAACACGGGGACAGAACCCATACTTTAATAAACCACCATTTTGCACCAAAAAAAAAAAAAAATCTAGTGTAGTTAACATACAGTGTGGTATTAGTTTCAGGTGTACAATATAGTGATTCAACAATTTTATTATGTTACTCAGTGCTCATCAAGATAAAAGTACTCTTATAACTCCCTCACCTATATCACCCATCCTTTTTCTAACTATCAGTTTGTTCTCCATAGTTAAGAGTCTGTTTCTTGGTTTGTCTTTTTTTTTTCCCTTTGTTCATTTGTTTCTTAAATTCCACGAGTGAAATTATGTCTTTCTCTGACTTATTTCACTTATACTCTCTATCTCCACCCATTTACCGCAAATGGCAAGATTTCATTCTTTTTTATGGCTGAGAAATATTCCATTGTATATTCCATATACCCCCCACTCCACACACACATATTTTCTTCATCCATTCATCCATCAGTGGACACTTGGGCTGCTTCCATATTTTGGCTATTGTAAATAATGCTGCAATAAACACAGGGGCACATCTATCTTTTCAAATTAGTGTTTTCATATTCTTTAGGTAAATAATCTGAGGTGGAATTATTGGATCATATGGTAGTTCTATGTTTAATTTTTTAGGACCCTCCATCCTGTTTTCCACAGTTGCTGCACCAGTTTGCATTCCATCATCCAACATTCTTAGTCCTCCTCTTCACCAGGACTGCCTCCCAACCAGCTGTGAAGACTTATCAATGGCTGGCACCACTGCATAGAGTCTCATTCAGAGGTGACTAGAGATGGAAAAGTCTAGTCTCTATTAAAATCCATAGTATGAGTTTGAGTCAAATTTTAATGTGGTGGGGTGAAGAAACTGCAATTTGGTCACTTTTTTATTATGAATTTTAGCTTATTATATAAAGCTCTCTTTTCACACCCAACTTACAGAATATCTATACATTTTTACACAGTTATGTGGCTGCATTCTAACTTGAACACTTTCAAGTGATTTACCTACTCAAATAAAATCTTGACTTTTATAATTAATCTGAGATTCTCAACAAGCATGAAAAAAAATCAAGATATGTTTAAGATCTACCTTCTATTTGCACAGAAAATGAATGAGAAAATATTTAAATGAAAAATGGCAAAATAACAAGTAGACTTCTGTCACCTCCTTAAAAATTTTCCAGTAAAAGTACAAGTTGGAATGTTTCAATATCCATATAGCTTTCACAGTTAAGAAGAGCTCTATAAATGTCCTCTGGTTTTTATATCATCTGATAATTTCAATGGCTATCAAGGCTTTAATTTTCCACAAAGAAAGGTAGCTCTTGATTCTGGGTCCTGAAAAGGAATGTACAGGATGAGAATGAACACCTTATGCTGGAAAACAAGGAAGGGCCAAAAGGACACAAAAGCCAACTTGGAAGGGACTCCTACTAGCTAAATATGAGACAATGTAGACATAAAAATAATAACTGCAGTGGACTAAAACACACTAAATATATAAACAAACATATGACTTACCTTTGGAGGTTCCTTTGGCTGTGGCCTATTATTATTAAAATGATAAAGGGAAGCAATATGATCTTATCTTACTCATATTTTAAGGAATCAAGTAATTGATAAATGGAAGTTTCCCTTTAAAGAATTCCAACTACAATTCCAATGTAAATAGAATGATAGAATTAGAAAACTATATGATCTAATGATATAACGGGTCTGGGCAATAATTATCAATGTTTGCTAAACTATTACATAAAAGGTTGATGAGCAACTTTAAAATAGAGTAATGAAGCTAACAGTATCTGAATCTGTTATTCTTAACATTACTAAAAAGTGAGAAAAGACATAGGGTACCTCCTTACGTGATTCAATACAAAGTACACACACCTATGAATTATTGTCCAAAAGTATATATATTGAATCTAATAAAGCCTTTACATCTAATCAACAATTTGCAGGAAACAGCAGGGATAGAGGAACAAATTAAACAGCATCATTAAGATGTAATCAGTCAAATCCAGAATGTGGAAAATTCTACAGAGCAAATTATCTAATTTCTTCAATTTGAAAAATGGCATAAAAATTGGAGATGTGTGTAATTTATAGGCTAAAAGACTTAAGAGACATACCAACCAAATGACTCTCATTTGGATCTTTATTTGAATAAACTAACAGTAAAAGGACACTTTTGAGGTATCTGGGGAAATTTGAACAACGTACTTACTACCTGATGTGAGAGCCATGCAAAGGGGCCTCTTCTAACCTCCTACTGTGGGGAGGGTAATTAACCGACAGTTCTAGCTGCTGTGGTCTGAATCCACCATGGTCTTCAATGCTTATCCATGCTTCCTACTTCCTACGGCTTCCTACGGCTGCTTGCTATGGCTGTTCCCTGCCAACAAAAGAGTATAGCAGGAATACAAAGTCAAGACCACTCCTATAAGACGTGGGTCTACTCTGATGAACAGGCACCTTTGGTCTGAGGACTTTTACACCTTCCTAAAACTTTTTTCAAACTGCACTATGTATTAAGACTGCCTGCTCAGCCATCCTTCTTCTCTCTCTCCTTCACAGTAGTCAGACCTGTACTGAGGTCTCCCAGCCTCTCCTAGCTCCTCACAGGTGTTTTTCCCCCAATAAATCCCTTGCAGTCCTTCCCCTCAAGAACCCAATCTAAACAGATGATATCAAGAAATTAGCATTAAATTTGTTAGGTATGATAATATTGTCGTTATTTTTTAAGTCCTTATCTATTAGAGATACATTCTCAAGTTTTTATAAGTGAAATGATAGGATGATTGAAATTTAACTTTAAAATACCCCAGCAAAAAAAAAAGGAAAAAAATGGGGGATAAAATAAGATTAGCAATATATGGATCATTATTTTATCAACTTCTGTGCATATCTGAACATGGCCATAGTAACAAGTGAGAAATACCTGACCCCTAATCC
Organism: Phoca vitulina; assembly: GCF_004348235.1. Classification (NCBI taxonomy): domain Eukaryota; kingdom Metazoa; phylum Chordata; class Mammalia; order Carnivora; family Phocidae; genus Phoca; species Phoca vitulina. The sequence continues at coordinate 3,302,899 of NW_022589779.1, read as the reverse complement.
TCAAAAGCTCATCAAATCCTGTCAAGGTCATCAAAAATAAGAAAAGTCTAAGAAACTGTCACAACTAAGAGGAGCGTTAAGAGATATAACTACTAAATGTAATGTGGTATCTTAGATTGGATCCAGGAACATTAGGGAAAAAGTGAGGAAATACAAATCAAGTATGGACTTTAATAATAATGTATCAATATTGGTTCATTAATTGTGACAAATGTACCATACTAATGTAAAACATTAGTAATGAGGAAAACTGGGTGTGAGGTATTCAAGTACTCTCTGTACTACCTTCACAGTAATTCTATAAAATTGCTCTAAAGTATTTAAAAAGCAGAAATAATTAAAAATAATAAACTATCTGGAAATAAAAAAATTATTCTAAATCAATAAACATAGACTTTAAAGTTTTTCTTTACTCACTGATATGCAACACTGGATTTCTCCTCACTGATCAAATAGCTAGAAGATGTTACTGATTTTCTGAGTTCACAGTAAACTGAAGATTCAACCTCCCCATGGGCCACCCCAGTGTCCACACATGGAAAAAACAAAACAAAAAGACCAACAAAAACAAAACTGTAACTAATGAAATATACATTTATTTGTTCCAATCAAGTTTTAAAATTTGAAAAAAATGCATTCGTTACTAAAAACCTTCAGGCAATAACAGAGATCCAGCTTAACACAGTAAAACAAAGATTTCATTCCACAGTCTCCTGGACTTAAGAATCCATTTGAGTTGCAGAGATAATACTAAACTAATGCAGTTATGTCAAGCCACTAATCTCCACACTGGGGCTTTTCCTCATACAGTCTTTTGCACTGTAAGCAACAACGAAAAGATCACTTTTTGTTTTTTTAACGAGTTCATGTTATATTATTTACATAATGTCCAAAGACCAAGATCTTTACCTAAAAATAGAAATGCACAATGCAAATTTGCAAGCTTTGACCTGCATCAGAATCACTTGAAGGGCCTGTTAAAACATAGATTGCTGGGCCCACCTCATTCAGGTGTTGGGTGGGGCCCCAGAGTTACTATTTCTAATAGGTTTCTTTGTGAAGCCAGTACTACTGGTGTGGAGACCACACTTTGAGAACCACTGGCAAAATGTTTAATAGGACAATGATTATGTCATAAAAGTGAGTATGTTACAGTGTAAGCACAAAGTACTGCTTCGTAACTTTGGGCAAATTACTCTTCCTAATCTGTACTTTGCACTTTAAAGAATCAAATAAAAACAATATTTAAAGCACTCAACACAATGCCTGGCAAATAGTGCTACTGAATTTCTAATTATTTAATGTTGTTATGCTATACTACATGTGTTAAAGTTGTGCTCAAATTGTTAACTAAGTGAGTCACTGTACTTAGCTGAACCTCGTAAGGTACACTGATCTTAAAGGAGTTACAAGAAACAAAAGGCACTTCTAGGCCCCCTATGATCATCAATTAGCATTACCAATGCCAAGTCATTCATCCCACTACAATTTTCGCTAAATCATTTTAAAGAATACAGTTAATGTGACAGTTACTGGCATAATTTATTTTTTTTAAGATTTCATTTATTTATTTGAGAGAGCGAGCGAGCACAAGCAGGTGAGGGGCAGAGGAAGAAGCAGACTCCCCACCAGGCAGCGAGCTCAATGCATAATTTTACTTTAAATTAGTGATGTTGTTCATTGTCCCAAATCACCCATTCATGAAACTTTGATCTGCTATGGAAAGCTAATAATTTTCCAACTTTTCTTAACATTATATCAAATGAATGCATTCTTATCAAAAGTGATTGGCGGGTTCTACAAAATGGGATTTCCTATGGTTTTGACTGATAGCTTTGGTTATACTTTTGCACTACAAGAATAAATCAGATACCTTTCTATTAATTTTGCACATTTTAATGTGAATAACACACTTAGCTGTCAAAACTGTTACTTTTCTTTCACATGTATAAAGTCCAAGTCCAATCTACCTTTCTTAACTGGTTCATATTAATTTTTTTCATAATGCTCAACTATCTGACACCAAGTAGAGAGCTTCTTCCTTTATTAAACCTATCCTGGGCGCCTAGGTGGCTTAGTCAGTTAAGCATCTGCCTTTGGCGTGGGGTCCTGGGATCGAGCCCCTCATCAGACTTCCTGCTCGGTGGGGAGTCTGCTTCTCCCTCTCCCTCTGCCCCTGCTCATGGTCTCTCTCTCTCAAATAAATAAAATCTTTAAAAAAAAAATTTAAAAAACCCATCTTTACTCAGTCACATTCATTTTTTGAAAGTGAAGAGTAAAATTGCGCATTTGGTCCAATATTAAAAGGGAAGTTTTGCTTTCTAGCTTCCTTTTTAACCTTATCTGGTTAGACATCAAAATAAAATGAATGAATTGTAAAGGATATTATAACCAGTCCTATCTCTTTAACATGAAGGTCCAACATTACATAAATTCTCTCCAAAATGTAACTCTTGCAGAGGTGAAAAGAGAAACAAGACACAGGAGATTAAGAAAATATGTGGGTAGTATACAGCTACTGATAGAATGGTGTGCATGCACAGAGTGAATCTAGAAGAAAAAAATACGGATTTGATAAAGTCTAAGATAAAGGGCTCCAGGTCCAATTAAGACTAAGAGACCTTACAAGTTTTTCGATAGGCTTGCTAATGGAGTAGGTTCTTATATAAGGACTTGAGACATTATCTAAACAGTCTGACTGAAGGATGCTTGTTCACTTGTTAGACATGTATGACATTACTGAGAAGATTAATTTAGAGTTCTAAAAGTAAAGAAGACTGATTAGCTTGTGCAGGTGTATGAAGAATGACACATTAGCAAAAGGTTATGTAAACCATTTACTCAAAAAACAAAGACCGGATTTGTACATTCTCAGACTCCTACTTATCTTTTTCAAACTATTAAGGACCTGAAATTCTTTGAACACCATCAGATTTAGTTGATAATAGTTCCAATTCTGAATTAAGAAATTATTCATGTAGTTTTAAAACAAAGACAATTAAAATTTTTAGTCAGATTGAACATGTGTATACTTCCTTTCTTCAAGAAGTCCCACCATTGAAGTATACAGATCTTATCAATATAGCATTTTTATTTTTTTAAACATTTTTCCCTTTACAATAATGTATACTAAAGATTTAAATGTACTGCATATTGTTTTAGTAAGAGGCACACAAATTAATTAGAATATTAACATTATCCCTTAACTCCAAAAGTAAAACTCATGGTCAGGGTTTTACTGATAGTTCAGGGTGAAAAAAAAATAACCAGTGTTGAAAAATAAATGAAAATTTATTTTTTTACTGAGTATTTATTATTTTACATGCAAAGCCTATTAAAAGTGAATCTATATCAAGCTGACTATTCCACCATGAAAACCTATGCCATGGGAATTATGAAAGCTCTCTACACAATACTAATGTGGTCAATAAATTATCGAGGTGTTTTTCTACAAATATTTACTTAACTGATTTTTCAACAAAACAGTAAATTTTAGTTTTCATATGGTTGTTGCTGGTAGCAGCAGCCATCTAATACTTAAATTTAGAAGAAAAACCCTGACTAAAATAGCCAAATCTTCCAAGAAACAAGTTCACCAAAAAGGGCCATGTGTATCTATTAGGTATCCAGAAGAGGAATCAAAACAAAACAGGCACGTAATTAGTGTCCATCAAGTGATCATCATTAACATTCTTTTTTTTTTTTTTTTTTTTTTAAGATTTTATTTATTTATTCATTAGAGACAGAGAGAGAGAAGCAGAGGGAGAAGCAGGCAGGACTCGACCCCAGGACCCTGAGATCATGACCTGAGCCGAAGGCAGACGCTTAACCATCTGAGCCACCCAGGCGCCCGATCATCATTAACATTCTATTATTACCAAAGCAATATGTGTCAGGATGTGAACTGCTTATTAGATGTAAATACCTAAAAACAAACTAGTAATCAATAATGTACAGAGAGAATACCATTAATAGTTTGTTGTATCTGAAATACACTGAATTCTTTTTACTTCATTACTGCTATAAAGTCTTCAACAATGTTCTTTTCATAAAGCATAATTACCTAAATGAAATATGGTAAGATATTTCCCAACATGCATCAGGTCTTCCACTCCACCATTCAGTAAGTGCTGCAGCAAATTAAATGGTACCTATTAACTAGACCTAAAAGACAATGGCTAGATAATACCAAAAAAAAAACCACACTTCTGAATGAACTATTCAGATTAGACCAGCTAATGCTAATTAAGAATGCACTTTGTGCTACTGACACACACTACATAGATAGTACACTGCTAAATGAAGGGCTGGTCCATGTCCATTTTTAAAAAACATCTATAAGAACTATAATTACATATCTACTAGACTAATAAATACTTGCTAAAAGAATAGATATGAAAATTTAATGTATTTATAGTCCTCATCCATATTCCTCTCACATACCGACACGTTAATGGGTAGAGGATTTTAACGTGCTGTGAGAGTCTAGCTAAGATAAATAAAAAAACAATATGGGTTCAGGTTTTCTAGGGTAATCTAGGTAATTTTTCAAGTTTGAGAATGACAACCAACTTCTGAACTTCAATGAGAAATTTAACAACATGGGGGAAGCACCTGAAGAGCAAAATGTTTGTTGTCTACTAGTATTACGCTTTCAGTTAAATGGAACAACAAAAGTGGCACTAGTTCTCACATAAATAATATATAAATTATGATCCTAGTTGATGGGATGTCCTTTAATTATGAGAGTGAGCACAGGAAGTCAAGCTTACTGTTACATATTAGGAATGGTTCAGATACAATAAGAGAATGTTTAGCACTGACTTTAACATATTATTTTAAAGTTCTGACTCCTGAATGTTAGTTCTTTCTTACTATTCCTCCCAATGAAAAGCTGGTGTGTTTCGTTTCTTATAGTACAAGATGAAAATCTATGCCTGAATCTTGTAACAGGCTATTAACTAAACCATGAACAGTTATTAAATAAGTGCCAATACTGCATGGAACTTACTAGGCATGGACTCAAGATTATAAAACTACAAAATAGATGAAAGATGACTATCACTGTACATATGAATATTGTCTAGGACATCAGATCAATGATCAAACCAAAGGTCTTTCCTGTTTTGTATTACAGTGTTGAACTTACAAAGTCTATTATACTGACTTGTATTTTCAACAAAGTATTAGTGGACTCAAAATGTCACATTTTAATTTCTAATTATAAAAATCCAGACTAATCCAGAAAACATAAACCCATATATAATTGAGGTAGGTTTTTCACCTTAGGAATACATTGCTTTAAACCACAATTAAAAAGTTAACTTTAAAAAAAAAGAATACATTGCTTCATGTGTCTGCCCCCCGATACTTAATTTTCTATGTTTTAAACTGCTTGAGCCAGTGTGACAGTGCTAATCTCTATATTTAGTAAATTCCCTTAGAAATACATAAACACCACCCTCTTCCTCTCTAAAGGTAACTGTAGTGCAATAAAATTAATAACAATTCTAGAAAAATGAAAAATGGAGGTTACTTTGTAATTCTCAAATTAATGCATGTCAGAAATCAGGGGGACAAGTCATGTTCACTTTAAAATTAATAAACTTATTGTTTTGAAAATAATATCATAAACACAGTAAAACTTTGAATATGCTTTATTATGCCATAAAGTCCCAGGAAATATAAGAAATATAATTTCTGAATGGAACTAATAATTTCACAAATACTAGCACTTTATTGACAACAGCCAAGTTTTCTAAGGTAGTGCACATGTATTTTACCTTTTTAAAATCTCAATGCTTTTTATACATTTTAAAGGGAAATTGTAGCAGATCCTACTTAATTTTTCAATATTCAGTGTAAAAATCTATAAGTGATATAAATACACATTTTAAGGACAGGAGGAAGGACTGCTTGTGAACTGCTTTGCCTAAGTTGTCAGGCCTCTGTATTTGCACTAGGTACCATTATGTAAAAAATCATTGTTGGAAATTTTCCTAATAAACTGAAGAAAAGGAAAATTTAAAAACAGCTCAGTCTTTAAAAGCACTAATAACTGGTATAATTTTAAAAAGGGAAATGAAATATTCCTTTCCTTACATATGGATTAAATAGAAATTTCAAAAACTTTACTGAAAAACCAGCACACTAATAATGCTGGATATTGACAGCATTTTCACAACATCCAAAGCTTGGATGTAAAACTAGGTAATAGCAATATTTCTGCAAAATACCTAAGGGTAACTGAAGGGAGATGAGTGCCTCACAGCCAAGGCAGTGACTGAGCCTGGCATACCACTCTGACATGTGGAGAGCAGGTCACTGTTCCCATGCTGGGTAACATTCTCCAAAAAGGATGCCCTTACGCAGTAATTCTGCAACTATATCAAGTTTGGTAATCTAACGTTGAAATTTTTGGTAAATATATTTAAACATATGAAAACTTCCCCAGAGACCAGATAAATTATTAAATAAACTAAAAGGGGGACAAAATGCTGGTAGCTAACGTATGTTAATTCTAGGGTCTCCAGTGGAAGATATAGAAAGGAAAGAGGCGACAGCAGCTATTTCCAAACTTAATTATGATCAGAATCATCAGATGGTGAGCTTTAAAAATTCTATCCAGGGTCTCAACCTAAATCTATCTAGAAATTACAGCCAGGGAATTCTTTGTAAGCAATCCAAGTGATTCTAATCATCAGCCAAGGTTGAAACTTCTGAAATGAGAAGCCAATCTAGGTAACCACAAAGAATTTTTAGAATTCAACATGTGATATTTATCATTTACGTTCTGTCCAGTTGTCTCACTTCCCTATTTTTCTAATAGTAAATAATGAAGGAACTTGGCAAGTGAAGAAAAAGAGACAGTAGGTTACCCAAAATGGATTTTACTACGTTTCATTGGACAAAACGGTATCAGTATACTGTTTAGGATTCAATTATCAGACAGACATTTCTTAATGTTAATATATTTTAAAAGAGGGGGTTTCCTTACTCAACATAAAAATTTAATATACAAAAACTCTAAACACTAAATGATACTTAATAGAAAATTTATAAATTTCTTCAAAATTTTTAAAAATTGTTTTTAAAAATCCAATATTAGGAAGAAAATCCCTTAAATTTGAAGTAGGGGAATAATTCTCTCATATGACAACAACTGTATCACAGTGTTATTCTCCAAGTTAGAAATAAGCAAAGTATTTCAATACTATTTCTGTTTATGTATTGTTTTGTAAATGTAATTATAAATGTTTTAAGTGTGGATAAATATTTTGGTTTTGTTTTTAATGCAAATGACAATTAAAAATATGGATTTTTTTTCTTTTACACTGAAATTGTACACGCTCTCCAGGACTGATGAATGAACTTTTTAAATATCCCATGTTCATTTATAAATCTTGGAATAATAAGAAACATAGTACCTACATAAGAAATTTTACGATGAAATTACAAGTGTATGTCTTTCAGAAGCTAAAGTGATTTTAAATTTTTTTCAACATTCAAATACAAAAATTGTATATTTTAATTTACTGTAGCACAATTCAAGTATTCTTTAAAATTTTATATTTAGCCAACTAGTACATGATATTAAATGACTTTTCATAATAGCTTTCCTTTTTAAAGATGACTGTTACATAAAATGATGTGACACTCTATTACTCTAAATTGCTTAGAATAAGTTGAAAGAACAAATGACAATAGACAAAGCCTTTATGAGTAAATCAACAACACATATTAAGTTTGCACACATCAGTAATAAGGCAATTGCTGGTAATTCCCCAGAAGTATTTGAATTCATGTAAACAAAGACTATGTATATTCCTTTAGGGAGAAAACACACTACCATAGATAAAATATATTCAAATGGTTGTGACTTTAAACCATATATTATTTGAATACCACACAAAACCAAAAGAGGCGTAACCTATCATTTTAATAACTGAAAGATGTTACTTATTCGTGAAATAGAAGGTTGATACTGTTTTGAAATAATGAAAAAGAAGTATTTTGAAAATAAAAACCCACTGTTTTCTAGAAATAAATATACATACTTAATGTATTGCAGCATAGGTATATTGTCCTACCATCAACTATAACATTCAATCAGTAGTTTTAAAATACTTTTTCCACACTGGGACTTGAATCTTCTACCTTGTTAGCTGACCAACAACTTTCAAAAGAGTTTTATTTTCCTGCTTTAGTTGTTCATTTTCATCTTCTATGTCATCTAGGTCCTTCAGGAAACAAAAAACGAAAATAACATAGGAGTTTTTTAAATAATTAAAAATATACTAAAGGTGATAAAAACACTTTAAAATACATACATTCAAAGATAATTCATACAAGCATTTAATTTGGAAACAAGGACAAGTTCTGAAAACAACTTTAGATGAAGTATGCCCCACCTGAAGGGAGCATCCACTACTCAACTCCTTCTCATTATTATCATGATAAGACAGATACCTCTTGCCAGATTTTTCATTTTTAGGAGAAGTCAAAAATCAGAATTCTTTAATTGTGAATCTTCCAATTTTTAATCATTATAAATAGCTTCATTTTTCAGTTAAAAACAAATCTCCCCTCCCCAAATTGAGGGCTAAACAAAATACATATGTGGGCAACATGAGCTTCAGGGCCTCGGATAACAGCCTGTATCAAACGAGGCATCAAAAAGATAGAGGTACAAGTTCTGGGTGTACTCCTACCACCTGGTATGATCTTTAACAAGGGTGTGTGCTGGGAGGTGAAAATCTGGGGAAGTGATAAAATGGAGGCATACAGAAAAGGAGATCTGGAGCAAAGGGAGTTGATCTGGTTCAATTCACGTTAGGCTTCTCTATAACATTTTGTTTGAGGAAAAGGTTTTAGAGCTTTAAAAAAAAATGAAAGCCAATAAACTAAGTAATGATCCTCCAGCTTTAAAGTTATATGATTCCAGGTCTGTGTTCCCTATGTTAATCCTAGTGCCATATATACAACCATGCGGTAAATATGAAGATAATCCACTCTAAGTTTTAGTTAGAAGAAACTATTTCAAGGCACAATGCTTACTGATAGTTGTAAAAGCACGTATTTTTAGATTTATCCTTGTAATTCAAAATACTAAAACTTGGAGTAATCAGTTTAAATTGTAAGCATGCTACTGGACAGCAGCATTCTGATAAATTTAGCATACTGCCTTTGGACAATTAGGTAAATGTTTTTAAAATGTGCAAAAATAGAATCTGCATTTACTCACAAACCAAATGAATGATGTTGGGGAACTTACCTATTGAAAGCAACAACAATAAATATACAGGATTCCGAAAATTACTACAACTGAGACCTAATCCAAGATTTAGAATTAAATAATAAAATATATTCCTGTATCATTACTTGATTATAAACTCTGTAAAAGCAGGTGTTTTATTATTCTTTTTAATGCACAGCGCCTAAGACAGTGCTAATGTATCATAGACTTCAAAACTATTTTCAGATTTTATTAAATCATATTCCAAAACCAATAGAGGAATGCCTGTGTTCTAAACCAAGATGAAAGACTGTTTACAAAAATGGAGAGCTCAGAATTAGGATTTTGGAATACCTGATGTAAAATACTGGCTCAGATAGTTACTCCGTGATTACTACCTATGACTTTGAGCAAGTTAAACTAAATTGTGCTGTCCTCATCTATTACCTGTAGTTAATGCCTTAGAGCTTTATTTAGAATGGATCTACATAATGAAGCCTCTTTATTTCCTCTTCTTTCATTGTTAGGGTTAAGACTGGATTAGGAATCTGTTCCCTTTTTCCCTGCAGCAAACTTATTTCTTTCCTCCATCTTATCTGAAGTCTTCTAATATGCAAAACTATGGAATCTCTTCTCATCAACATTACCTAAGTACGGGCCAGCACTAACACCTGCTTCTTAAGCAGAAAGGCCCAGCACTAATACCTGCTTCTTAAGCAGAAAGTAAATTCTAAGGCTGAATGCAAGAAAAAGAGTTACAAAATAGTGTAATAGAGACCTAGTATAATGCTAAACCTAAAGTTGGAGATGTGTAAGTATAACTAGAGGGGAAAAAGGTGGTGAAAATACACACAAAGACATCTGGAGTGTCTTATGGCAAGAAAGTAGCAAGTTTAGCTCTTCACTGAGGCAACTCTGTACCAATACCCTTTTATGTGTGGTGGTGACCAAGCTGCCTCTCACCTCCAGACTCTAACAAAAACACTGAACAAATCCATTCATCAGTCCATCCCCAAAAGAACAGTATTAACTGAATACAACTGATAACTGGCCAGAGGAAATCAGTTTATAGAATGAAATGATGATTCTTATTACCACAAGTTACCATCTCATTAACAAAATAATGAAATTACATAATCTCTTCATACATATGTATTTTCATCCAATTGAAGGGAAAAAAACAAACTATGAAACTGAAATGTGTGAATACTTACTCTATTTAACAAATCAATTTCTTCTTTGAGTTTTCCGATCATTTCCTCTTTATCTTGCATTAGTCTCACAAGTCTTAAGTTTTCTTGCCTTTCTCTTACTACTTCCTGGCAGATATAATTACAAAGTATTAATTGGGAAGTAAATGGTTGTTTTTAACCTTAAATGACATGTATCTGCCAAGTTTGGTGAAGCACCCTAAATACAGGAAGACTTCCAAATGCATTTAAGTCACCTGGTGAGGGAAGGAAAAACCCATCCTAGGAAAGACCCAAAGAATGAGAGGAATACAGGAGTTATAAGATATATATATATATATATATATATTTTTTTTTTTTTTTTAAGGATTTATTTATTTGACAGAGAGAGAGAATGAGAGTGCACACGTAAAGGTGAGCATGGGCGAAGGGGGAGTGGGAGAGAATCCAAGCAAACTCCGTGCTGAGCATGAAGCCCGAGGCGGGGCTTGATCTCACAATCCATTAGATCATGACCTGATCAGAAACCAAGAGTCAGATGTTTAACCAACTGAGCCATCCAGGTGGCCCCATATTTCTGATTAAACCTATGTTTACACAATTCTTTAACAAGTACTAATACCCAATGACTTACCCTCTTTAGTTTATCACCACCATTGTTTTTTTTATTATGTTATGTTAATCACCATATATTACATCATTAGTTTTTGATGTAGTGTTCCATGATTCATTGTTTGCACATAACATCCAGTGCTCCATTCAGTACGTGCCCTCTTTAATACCCATCACCAGGCTAGCCCATCTTCCCACCACCCTCCCCTCTAGAACCCTCAGTTTGTTTCTCAGAGTCCATAGTCTCTCATGGTTCATCTTTATCACCACCATTGTAATGATATATCTTATTTTTTAAATGGATAATATCCTGTTTGAAGAAATTCAAATTTTTTATTCGAAATACAAAGTTTAAGGGGCACCTGGGTGGTGCAGTTGGTTAAGCCTCTGACTCAGGTAGTGATCTCTGAGCCTCTTGTCAGCTCTAAGCTCAGCGGAGTCTGCTTGGGATTCTCTCTCCCTCACCCCTGTCCCTCCCCCACCAAATAAATAAATAAATAAATCTTTAAAAAAACACACACACACAAAGTTTAAGAAAAGGAGATGGCTCTGGAAAACTCTAAACAGAAAAACAATGGTCCTCAAATGTTACTTGTGGCTCTACCAGTTAATGGACAAAATAAAGGAACTGAAATAGATTACTGGTTTTTAAACTTTTTTTTTCTTCAAACAATGCAACACCTTTTTCAAAGAAATCTTATTTAGAATCCAGGGCCTTGGGCTGGGTTGACTACCTTTGGGGCAAAAGAAAAGCAGAACTAAAAAATTTCGTTCAGAATTTACCCTCTTTCCTACTAGCCCTCAGAAAAAGCAGCCAGCCTGCTTCATTAAACAGCTGCTGCCAAACTACTCGGAACTGGATCCAAACTCATGTGGAACTGTAAAAGCCTTTCTAAAGAAACCTTTTAAACCGATTAGACTATGTATTCCTTAAAGTTTTTAATTTAAACTCACAGAAACTGGTATTAAAGCTGAGATATGAACTAAAAACAATCATAATACTATAAAAATTTTTAAATTAAATGTCTACTTAAAACAATCTTTGTATCACAGAGAATAATTTCAATTCAGCAATACAAAACATATTTTCAACAATCAGAAAGTAATCAGCACCATTACCAACTTTACATATTAAATGTTGACAGAAAAAAACCTGAGACCATATGGTTAATATATTTACGCCAATATTCATTTGCCTTGTTGTTCTCAAATACACTCCTAAATAGGTTTATTCTGACAACTGTTTCAAACACCAAAGATGGCTCTAAGCTCTAACCAGAACCCAGAAGAAAGTCTACAAATGATAAACTATACAGATAATATAATAAACACACAGTAGGACATATTGCCAGCACAGACTTATAACCATTTCAAAAACAAAGACTGTCTTTAATATGTTAGAGGTAATACGTAGCAGAATGGGAGTATACATTAAATATTAAGGAATACAAGAATTGGCTCCATTTCTGAAAGTTTTAACAACAGAACTGGATAAGAAAGTATTAAGGGAATCAGAAAATGCCTAGCCACAATGTATCTGGAAACTATATACTTAAGACAGTGATTTAAAACCGCAACTTGACTAAATATGGAAATACCAATTAATACTAATGGTATCTTCCACTAGCACCTCTCATTCTTTTCCCTTTGTTGGCACTCTCTCTCCCATACAAATTTCAATTTATTTTCTCAGCTGCTAATGAAAGTAAAATGAGGAATCCCAATGGCATATTAAATTTATCAATCTTAAATAATTTGTAATTCATACCTTTTCAAGATCTTCAATTTTCTTTTCCAACATGCTACTTGAGACCAAATTACCTGAAGCATTTGCATCCCTGTTATATCTGCTGAACACACTTCTATCTGTTCGGGGATATCTACTTGAGACATCTTCTTCAGAGGCAGTTGTGCTATGGAAAAAAAAGATGTATTTTATAAAAGTACCCGTAAATACTCAGCAAGAAGAATACCAAGAATATTTTCTATTCACCATAAATAATTACCATTCCCTGAGGACACACAGTTACAGTAGCCAACTCATTTATAACTAAAGAAGTTAATCATTATTCCAACACAACAAAAAAAATTAAAAAAAAAAAAAAGTTAATTTTTTTGACCAATAACTACTGAGTAGCTGGCTAAGTACCAGACACTGTTCTGGGCATGAAGATATAACAGCAAACAAAGACATGGACTCTGCCTTTCACAGGGCTTTCAGTTTAACACGGAACATAACCAATTATAATAAAGCAAGATGACCATCACAATAAGGTAAGTATAGGGTACTATGACAACTGACAGGAGACTTAATGTAGATTATCTGTGGTGGAAAACCATTTTGTTTTCTTTTTCCATTTTTTTTTAAAATTCCAATCCATCATGGACCAATACTTTTCTAAGATAAAATAAAAACGAACTAGTGGAAAAACAAAAGTTAAAAAGGCCATATAAAATATAAGTTCAATGTTTTATTAGCCATGCCCATAAAATTTTATTTCAATAATATAATTAGAATTAACAGAAAAAAGAATTACATAAAATTGTTTACTTTCATTGAAGTGTGCATATAGGCAATCACAGAAAACAGCCATCACACTAATCATTTCATAATTTTATTTAACCCAAAGTGAGGACTGAAATGGCAATTCTTCATATTAAACACCAATTCACATATTTAAAATTTTTAACATAATGAGTTTGTTTCTTGTTTTTTTGTATTACTTACCTACTACTGCATTAAAAGTTACACCAAAACTTAGTGGCTTAAAACAACACATACTTATCATCTCACAATTTCTGTTGGTTAGGAATCTGGAAGCAATTTAGCTGGGTGGCTATGTTTCAAGGTCTTTTATGAGGTTTTGGTGAGGACTACAGTCATCTGAAGGCTTGACTGGTCTAGAGAATTTGCCTTTGAGCTCACTCACATGGCTGATGGCAAAAGGCTTCAGTTTCTAACTGGCTGTTGACCAAAAGCCTTAGTTCCTCAGTATGTAGGCCTCTCCACTGGGCTGTTCACCACATGACAGCTGGTTTCCAGAGACAGACAAGACATACACTGCAGTATCTGCTATGACCTAATCTTGTAAGTGACATACTACCACATCAACCCTGTATATACTGCAGTGTGGAAGGGGATTACAAAGACGTAAATACCAGGAGGTAGGGCATCCTGGGAGCTCTTTCAGAGGCTGGCTACCACATTTGCTAAATGACCTATACTAGGTTAGACTGATGACAATGCAACCCATGAGGGATAAGGTATATCTAAACTACTTCTATGTTTTCTTTTAATAGCACCCATAACAGAAAAACTAGTTTCATAGATGTATTTTAACAGGAATAGAAGATATTTTAAATAAAGCAATTTCAGCTCAGGATAGTAATTTTTAACTTTTACCCAAAAATCCAGAAAATGATGCTTTTTAAAATTTGTCTTCAATCCTTCATTGGTAGCCAATATCAGTAATTTATCCATCAAAACTATAGTTCAATCCACAATAGTTTTTTTTGAAAAAAAAAAAAAAAAAAAAAGGATTCCTGAGCTATTAATTTCCTATGTACTGGCTTTCTTTTGATAAAAAAATTCAAAGTGTGTCTTACCAAATTTGTAAATCTGACAAACTTCTTACCAAGTTTGTCTTACCAGTTTGATTTTAACATTTTATAAATGTGCACTACAAAAATCATCAACTACTTTACTGATAATTATTACTGTGAAACCCATCATAACAATCTGTGGAACTTTTTCCCAAAATTTCTAACTTTCATTTTTGTCCTTTGATATTATATAACATTAAAAACATCTGACATTCTTTCCTTGCATGGAAGGCTAAGATCATTTTTAAAAAAGAATAAGGCTATCAGACAAATAAGTCTAATTCACATATTTAAAAAGTTTGGGAACCAAACTGGTTCCTTATCTTGCAAAAACACTAAGCATTCATCCCAAAGTTCAAACACTTTTGTCTGACCATCTCCCTTTGAAAATTACTGTATTCCTTAGCATATGGTAACAGTTGACTGGTTCAGCTTCCAAACTATCATTTATTTTTTTTAATCTCAAATTTAATGCATTAGTGTTTAAGCAATTCACACTTTTGTGAACTACTGTTAATTTAGGTGATATAGAAAGTACAGTTTAGTTCAGCTGACAATAGCAAGATTTTCTCAATGAAAGAAGCAGGACATTGATTTACATTATGGCACAAGTTCCAGCATGTTTTTCTTGTCACCATCTCTCTATAACCAGAACATACGCCTACAAAAGCAAAACAAAACTCCAAACCACATTTGTTGATTTGTTAACCCTTCAAAGTTTTACAAATTCATAATAAGTTGTGTTTGTCAGCAAGGAAGTTGAAAAATAAATTCTGCCTTCATATCAGTCACATTAACAAAATCAACGTGTTCATCAAATTGTAACAAAAATTCCTTTCCTACCCTTATTTGTCTAAGAGTCAGTCTTCTGGATCACTAAACTGTTCCTAAATATATCAAGCTATGGTGTTGTCAGAAAGTATTACATAAACTATCTTCTTTGCAATGGATTCATCCAACATTTCCAAACAAACACCTTTGTCTTTTCATTTGTGTGTAGTTGTTTTTATGTTAGCAACCTGATAATGAGACTTTAAAAGAAACTAAAAAAGCCCTAATGATTACATAAGAAATCCTGAAGATCCACTTCTGTCAGCTTAACTGTAATATTCCTTCTTTCAAATAATTCATTTGTGGTTGTGAATGTACTTATGTAATACATATAAATGCCACTTAAGTTTTGATGGTATTATTGTTGTAGCAGCCAGTACATCACTGCAAATAACCCACTGTGGTTTTAGCACTTCCCCATCAATTATGGGTAAAAATTGAACTCAACACAGGCATTCCTCGGAGTACTTTGGGGTTTGGTTCCAGACCACCACAATGAAGCAAGTATCACGATAAAGAGAGTCAAATTTTTTGGTTTCCCAGTGCATATAAAAGTTATGTTTACACCATACTGTAGACTATTTTTTAAATTTTATATAACTAAAAAATGTTAGTAAGTTTTTTTTAAATTTTTATTTAAATTCTAGTTAGTTAAAATACAGTTCAATATTGGTTTCAGGAGTAGAATTCAGTGATTCATCACTTACATACAACACCCAGTGCTCATCATAACAAGTGCCCTCCTTAATCCCTATCACCCATCCAGCCCATCCCACACCCACTTCCCTCCCTCAACCCTGTTTGTCCTCTATCATTGAGTCTCTTATGGCTTGTTTCCCTCTCCTTTTTTCTTTTCCCCTTTCCCGTATGTTCATTTGTTTTGTTTCTTAAATTCCACATATGAATGAAATCATATGGTATGTCTCTTATTTTTCTTAGCATACTCTAGCTCCACCCACATCATTGCAAATGGCAAGATTTCATTCTTTTTGATGGCTGATTAATATTTCATTGTATGTAAGACTTACTACATCTTCTTTATCCATTCATCAGTCGATGGACATTGGGCTCTTTCCATAGTTTGGCTATTGTTGATAACGCTGCTTTTATAAACATCAGGGTGCATGTACCCCTTTGAATCTGTATTTTCGTATTCTTTGAGGAAATACCTAGTAGTGCAATTGCTGGGCTCATAGGGTAGTTCTATTTTTAACTTTCTGAGGACCCTCCATACTGTTTTCCAGAGTGGCTGTACCAGTTTGCATTCCCACCAACAGTGCAAGAGGGTTCCCCTTTCTCCCCATCCTTGTCAACACCTATACTGTAGCCTATTAAATGTGCAATAACATTATGTTAAAGAAACAATGTAATCAATGAATCATGGAACACTACATCAAAAACTAATAATGTACTGTATGGTGACTAACGTAACATTAAACAAAGACACAATGTACATGCTTAAGTTTAGAAATATTTTTTAAATGCTAACCATCATCTGAACTATCAATGAGTCATAAGTTTTTTGCTGGTGTTGGGGTGGGGGGGGTCCATACTACCCAAAGCAATCTACACATACCTCAGTGTTGATGGCTGCTGACTGATCAGGGTGGTGGTTGCTAAAGGCTGGGGTGGTTGTGGCAATTTCTCAAAATAAGACAACAATGAAGTCTGATGCATTGACTGACTCTTCCTTTCACAAACAATTTCTCTGCAGCATGCAATGCTATTACATAGCATTTTACCCACAGCAGAATTTCTTTCAAAATTAGGAGTCATGCTCTCAAACCCTGCCAGTGCTTTATCAACCACGTTTATGTATTATCTAAATCCTCTGCTGTCCTTTCAACAAACTTCACAGCATCTTCACCAGGAGTGAAGAAGAAAACACCCATCTCAAGAAACCACTTTCTCCGCTCATCCGTAAGAGGCAACTCCTTATCCAGTGAAGTTCTATCATGAGATTTCAACAACTCAGTCACATCTTCAGGCTTCACTTCTAATTCTAGTTCTCTCGTTACTTCTACCACATCTGCAGTTACTTCCTCTACTGGTCTTGAACCTTCAAAGTGTAAAAAACACAGTAACTACAAAGTACAAAAAAGCAAAGCGCAATAAAACAAGGTATGCCTGTATAGGAAAACTAATACTTCCCAACAAAACTAGCGCAACTCTTTTGGTCTGTAACTCTTTAAAATTACTTCTATCATCAGCATCATTTGATTTTGCTAGTGTTGAATTCAGAAAAGGTGTTATCTTTTCCTATCAAAAAAAGTCTAGTAAAGCTGGTTTTATTATAAGTAAATAGGATTAAAAATAAGGAATACAAATTTTACTTCTAGATTTAGATATACTAACAAAAGCAGAAATTGAAAAGGATGAAAAAGGTTTTCTATTTGTTTATTTTTATTTAATTATATACTTACATTTTAATTATCCTCTTTATGAAACAAGAATAAATCTGATTAAATTTAATGCAAGATTTTTAAAGTAAATAACTCCTTGTTGTTTTCTTCAGTTCTTACACATTTTGGGTTACAACTAACATAAAAATAACACACATACAGAAGAATATACATTCTTTTCAAGCTCACATGGTACATTCACCAAGACCAACCATATTCTAGACCATAAAACACATATTCACAAATTCAAAAGAACAGAAATCATACAATGTCTGCTCTCAGACCAAAACAGAATTAAACTAGAAATTAATAGCACAAAGGTAACTGGAAAATTGTAAAATGTGTAGAAATTAATTAATAGACTTCTAAATAACACATGAGTCAAAGAAGAAATCTCAAAGAATTTTTAAAATGTTTGAACTGAACAAAAATGAACCCACGACTTAAAATTTGTGGGATGCAATGAAAGCAGTGCTTGTAGGGAAATTTATAGCACTGAATGCATAGGATAGAAAAGAAAGAAAATCTAAAATCAGTACTTTTAAGTTTCTGGCTTAGGAAACTGGAAAAGAAAGAATAAATTAATCCAAAGCAAGCAGAAGAAATAAGAATCAGAGCAGATATCAATGATATTGAAAACAGGAAACCAATAAAGAAAATCAATGAAACCAGAAACTGTTTCTTTGAAAAGATCAATAAATTCAATAGGCCTCCAGCTAGGCTAAGCAAATGAGGGGACACAGATTATTAGTATCAGAAATGAAAGAGGGGACAGCACTAGAGAGTCCATGGACATCAAAAGGAATACTGTGAACAACTCTTCTCACAAATTTAATAACCTAGGTGAAATGGACCAAATCCTTAAAAGATACAGTCTGCCAAAACTCACACAAGAAGGGGCATCTGGTGGCTCAGTCGTTAAGCGTCTGCCTTCAGCTCAGGTCATGATCCCAGGGTCCTGGGTTCGAGCCCCACATGGGGCTCCCTGCTCAGCAGGAAGCCTGCTTCTCCCTCTCCCACTCCCCCTGCTTGTGTTCCCTCTCTTGCTATATCTTTCTCTGTCAAATAAATAAATAAAATCTTAAAAAAGAAAAAAAACAACTTCACACAAGAAGAATTAGACAATCTGAATAGGCCTGTATCTGTTAAAGAAATTGAATCAATAATTGATAACCTTCCAAAACAGAAACCACTAGGTCCAGACAGGTTCACTGGTGAATCCTACCAAACATTGAAGGAAGAATTATACCAATTCTCTAAAATCTCTTCCAGAAAAACAGAAGCAGAAGGAATACTTCCTAACTCATTCTCTAAGGCCAGCATTACCCTAATACCAAAATCAGATGAAGATATCACAAGAAAACTGCAGACTAATATCTCTCATGAATATATAGAGGCAAAAATCCTCAACAAAATATTTGCAAATAAAATTTAACACTGTATATAAAAAAATACAGGGGTATCTGGGTGGCTCTGTGTCTGCCTATGGCTCAGGTCATCCTAGCCCTACGCTGGGCTCCCTGCTCAGCGGGGAGTCTGCTTCTCCTTCTCCCTCTGCCTGCAGCTCTCCCTACTTGTTCTCTCTTTTTTTTTTTTTTTTAAAGATTTTATTTATTTATTTGAGAGAGAGAGAATGAGAGAGAGAGCACATGAGAGGGGGGAGGGTCAGAGGGAGGAGCAGACTCCCTGCAGAGCAGGGAGCCCGATGCGGGACTCGATCCCGGGACTCCAGGATCATGACCTGAGCCGAAGGCAGTGGCTTAACCAACTGAGCCACCCAGGCGCCCTTGTTCTCTCTTTCTAATAAATAAATAAAATCTTAAAAAAAATTGTATTAAACGGAATTTCCCAGGTATTCAAGGTTGGTTCAACATTCCAAAATCAATTAATGTAACTGAGAGCTTTCCCCTAAGGTCAGGAACAAGACAGGATGCCTACTCTCACCACTTTTATTCAACACGGTACTGGTGGTCTTAGCCAAAGCAATCAGAGAGCATAAAGAAATAAAAGTCATCCAAATTGATAAAGAAAAAGTAAAACTCTCACTGTTTGCAGATGAAGTGATACTATATATAGAAAATCCTAAAGAATCCACCAAAAGACTGCTAGAACTAATAAACGAATTCAGTAAAGTAGCAGGATACAAAACCAATGTACAGAAATCTATTGCATTCCTATACACTAATAATAAAACAGCAGAAAGTGAAATTAAGAAAACAATCCCAGGGGCGCCTGGGTGGCTCAGTTGGTTAAGCAGTTGCCTTCAGCTCAGACCATGATCTCAGGGTCCTGGGATTGAGCCCCGCATCGGGCTCCCTGCTCAGCCAGGAGTCTGCTTCTCCCTCTGCCCCTCCCACTGCTTGTGCTCTGTCTCTGTCTCTCTCAAATAAATAAAATCTTTAAAAAACAAAAATCCCATTTACAAAAACTGCAACAAAAGCAATAAAATATCTAGGAATACATTTAACCAAAGAGGTGAAAGACCTGTACTCTGAAAATTATAAAACACCAATGAAAGTAATTCAAGATGACGCAAAGAAATGGAAAGACATCCCATGCTCATGGGTTGGGAGAACAAATATTGTTAAAATGTCTATACTACCCAAAGCAATCTACACATTAATGCAATCCTTATCAAAATACCAACAGCATTTTTCACAGAACCAGAACAAACAATCCTAAAATTTCTATGCAACTACAAAAGACCTTGAATAGCCAAAGCAATCTTGAAAAAGAAAAACTACACTGGAAGTATCACAATTCCAAATCTCAAGTTATATTACAAAGCAGTGGTAATTAAACAGTATGGTACTGACATAAAAATAGATGCACAGATCAATGGAACAGAACACAAAACCTGGAAATAAACTCACAATTATATGGTGAATTAATCTTTGACAAAGGAGGAAAGAATACACAATACAAATGGTGTTGGGACAACTGGACAGCAACAGGCAAAAGAATGAAACTGGACCACTTTCTTTCACCATACACAAAAATAAAATCCAAATGGATTAAACACCTAAATGTGAGACCTGAAACCATAAAAATCCTTGAAGACAGCACAGGCAGTAATCTCTCAGGGCCATAACATTTTTCTAGATATGTCTTTTAAAGCAAAGGAAATAAAAGGAAAAATAACTACTGGGACTACATCAAAATAAAAAGTTTCTGCACAGCAAAGGAAACAACAGAACTGAATGGGAAGAGATATCTGATATGGAGGACATACCTGACAAATGGTTAGTATCCAAAACATATAAAGAACTGATACAATTCAATACCCCAAAACAAATAATCCAATTAAAAAATGGGCAGAAGACATGAACAGACATTTCTCCAAAGAAGACATACAGAAAGCCAACAGACACACAAAAAATTCTCAACTTCACTCATCATCAAGAAAATGCAAATCAAAACTACAATGAAATATCACCTCACACCTGGCAGACTGGCTAAAATCAAAAACACAAGAAACAAGTGTTGACAAGGATGTGGATAGAAAGGAATCCTCTTGCACTACTGGTGGAAATGCAAATTGGTGCAACCGCTGTGGAAAACAATATGGAGGTTCCTCACAGAATTAAAAATAGAACAACCTTATGACCCAGGAATCACACTACTGAGTATTAAACCAAAAAATACGAAAACACTAATTCAAAGGGATTCATACACCCTTATGTTTATTGCAGCATTATTTACAATAGCCAAGATATGGAAGCAGCCCAAGTGTCTATCAACAGATGAATAGATAAAGAAGAGGTGGTGTGTATATATACAATAGAATATTATCCAGCCATAAAAAAGAACACTGCCATTTCCAACAACATGGACAGAGCTAGAGGGTATAATGCTAATCAAGGTCAGTCAATCAGAAAAGGACAAATAGCATATCATCTCACTCATATGCGGAATTTAAGAAAAAAACAAATGAGCAAAGGAAAAAAGAGAGAGACAAACCAAAAAACAGACTCTTAATTATAGAGAGCAAACATGGTTACCAGAAGGGAGGTGGGTGGGGAGATGGGTGAAAGAAAGGATGAGATTTAGAATACACTTAACATGACGATAAAAAAGTAAAAAAACAAAAACAAAAATCAATTAATGTAATCCATCACATCAACAGGCTAAAGAAAAAAAATCAAATGACCATACCAATAAAGAAAAGCACTCCTTTTCAACCTCTTAGAGGAGTCCTAGCTAATGCAACAAAACAAGAAAATGCTACATGACATCATTGTCTATGTAGAAAATCCAAAAGAATCAAAAGAAAGAATCAACAAAAAAAAAATTCCTGGAACTAACAAACAATTATAGCAAGGTTGAAGGATTTACAAGTTTAATACACAAAAGTCAGTCAATCACTGTCCTATATACTAGCAATAAACCAGTGGAATTTGAAATTTAAAAAAATATATTGAAAAAAACTCTGATGAAAGATACCAAAGAAGAACTAAATAAATGTAGAGATATTCTCAGCTAATGAATAGGATGATTCAATATTGGCAAAATGTCAATTTTTCCCAACTTGATCTGTAGTCAATGCAAGCCCAATCAAAATCCCAGCAAGTTATTTTGTATTGACAAACTAATTCTGAAGTTCACACAGAGAGGCAAAAAAAAATCCAGAATAGCTAACACATTATTGAAAAACAAAGCTGGAAGACTGATTATACCCAACTTCAATACTTAACTATAAAGCTACAGTAACCAAGACAGTGTGGTACTGTTGAAAGAATAAACAAATAGAACAATAGAACGGATAGGGAGCCCAGACATAAACTCACATAAATAACCCACAACTGATCTTTGACAGGGGAGCAAAGGCAATACAATGGAGCAAAGATAAAAGATAGTCTTTTCAACAAATGGTGCTAGAACAACTGAACATCCACATGTAAAAAATGAAAAATTAAGACAAAGACCTTAAACCCTTCACAAAAATTAACTCAAAATGGGTAACAGACCTAAATGGAAAATGGAAAACTATAAAACTCTTAGAAGATAACCAACATAGGAGAAAACCTAGAAAACCCTGGTTATGACAATGACTTTTTAGACTCAACACCAAAGGCATAATCTATGAAAGAAATAATCGACAGCTGGACTTCATTAAAATTAAAAATTTCTACTCTGTAAAGGACAATGTTAAGCAAATGCGAAGGGGGTGCCTGGGTGGCTCAGTTGGTTAAGCATCTGCCTTTGGTTCAGGTCATGATCCCAGGGTCCTGGAATCAAGCCCCATGTCTGGCTTTCTGCTCAGCAGGGAGTCTGCTTCTCCCTCTCCTTCTGCCTGCTTCTCTCTCTCCCTCTGCCTGCCACTCCCCCTGCTTGTGCTCTCCCTGCCCCCCACTCTCTCTGTCAGATAAATAAATAAAATCTTTAAAAAAAAAATGGGAAGACAAGCCACACTAAGAGAAAATACTTATAAAAGACACACCTGACAAAGAACTATTACCCAAAATGTACAAAGAACTCTTAAAACTCAACAATAAACAATCCTATTAAAAAACAGGCCAAAGACCAGGGAGCACCTGGGTGGCTCAGTCAGTTAAGCGGCTGCCTTGGGCTCAGGTCATGATCCCAGGGTCCTGGGATCGAGCCCCACATCAGGCTCCCTGCTCAGTGGGGAGTCTGCTTCTCCCTCTCTCTCTGCCTGCCTCTCTGCCTACTTGTGCTTTCTATTTCTCTGTCAAATAAATAAATAAAATCTTTAAATAAAATAAAAAATAGGCCGAAGACCTTAACAGACACCTGTCAAAGAAGATATACAAATGAAAAATTAGCATATGAAAAGATGTTCCATATCATGTCATCAGGGAAATGCAAATTAAAATAATGCACACCCATTAGAATGGCTAAAATCAGAAACAATGAGAATCCCAAATGCTACGGAAGATATAGAACTGCTAGCCTGAAGGTAAAATGGCACAACCACTCTGGAAGACAGTTTGGTAGCTTCTTATAAAACTAAATATACTTTTAACCATACGCTCCATCAATCATGCTTCTTGATATTTACCTGAAGAAAATTATGTCTACACAAAAATCTGCACAGGGATGATTACAACAGCTTTATTCCTAATTGCCAAAATTTAGAAGCAATCACAATATCCTTTCATAGATCAATGGACAAATAAACTGTGGTATATGCAGACAATGGGATATTATCCAGTGCTAAAAAGAAGCTAAAATGCATATTACTAAGTGACAGAAGCCAATATGAATAGACTATATATACTGTATGATTTCAATTATATGACACTGTGGAAAAGGCAAAACTATGGTGAAAGTAAAGATCAGTAGTTTCCAAGGGGTAGGGGGAGAGATAACACAGAGAAGGATAAACAGATGGAGTACAGACGACTTTCAGAGCAGGGAAAATACTCTGTATGCCATAATGATGAATACGTGTCTTTCATTTGTCCAAACCATAGAATGTACAATACTAAGAGTGAACCATAATGTAAACTATGCACTTTGGGTGATTATGATGCCATATGGAAGTTTATCAGTTTTAACAACTGTGCCTCTCTGATGGGGAATACTGAAAATGCAGGAGGCTATGAGTGAGGGGAGGCAGGAGATATACTGGAAATCTCTGTACCTTCCCCTCAATTTTGCTGTTAATTTTAAACAGCTCTAAAAAAGTTGAGTTAAAAAAAAAAATCACACAAGCATCATGGCACTTGAACTAGTTAATATCCTATTCAGAAAGGGAACACTGATCATGCACTTGGATGTGAGGATGACAATATCAAAATGCAATTTAAGCTTCTAAGTGTTTACTGTCAAGTTCTGTTCTCATCTTGTCAGGGGTTGTTAACAACTGAAGGACCATACTTTGAGTAGCACTATGCATGCTAGATAATATTTAAACTCAGACTTAAAAGAAGAATAGAATGTACAAATATCTACAAACAAAGGGTATGTGGCCCATTTAAGAAAGAGAAAAGTCCAATATGACTAAGGCATGAAACGTAAATATAGGCATGGTAAGATATAATCCTTGAAAAGCAGGCAGGAAACCTGAAAGCTATTTTATGGAAGAATCTGAACTGGTCTCCAAACTTTATTACATAACCATGTTGGTATGTATCTTTGTCTACTATTTTTATAATGATTTATAATCATATTATATAAATCATATATTTACATATACTATATACATTATTATATATAATATAGTTAATATATGTAATATGTAATATATAATACATGTATGTAATATATAAAATATGATTTACAATATAATCATCCTATTAAAATATTATCATCTGTATCACAAAAAATAGAACATAAAGGGATGAAAAGAATTTAAAATTTATGTTTTAATTATTTATGATACAAAATTTTTTGTTTTCCTAAAAACTGACTATAATATTTTTAATGAAAGTATAGTTGAATATGTTTCATTACTTCTTAGGGTCTTACTTTAACACTGTGATACAGAGATTCAAAGAGCTAGTTCTAAGATCAGTTTGCAAATTTGATCTTAAACGGCTATCATAGCAAAAAGACATAAAATAAGAATTTCAATTTTTAAAACCTTTCGCTTCAAACTCCCAAATAAGCATATAAGAACAGATCTGATTTTGTATATTTTGCCAGCTGAACAACCATGTGATCACCTTTGTACTTATTTTTTTTTAAAGATTTATTTACTTGAGAGAAAAGAGAGAATGTGTGCGCACACGAGTGGAGGGAGAGAGGGGAAGCAGACTCTCCACTGAGTGCAGAGCCCCACACGGGGCTCAATCCTACAACCCTGAGGTCATGACCTGAGATTAAAAAAGATTTTCTTCTTGCTTACTAACATTATCTTGTGTATCACCCCACCTTGGAGACTAGTTTAGACTTAATTTAAAGGTCACAGGAAGCCATTAAAGTAAGGAAAGTGAAAAAATCATTTAAATAAATGCATGAAAGATAAACAAAACTGGAAGCTGGGAGGCCAGTATGGAGGCTATCACAATAATATGTAAGAGATGGTGATGTCCTTGATTGGTGTATTGGCACTGGTGATATGCAGGAGATATAAACTCAATAGTCTTGATGAATGCCTGAATGTAGATGAGGTAGTGGAAAAAAAAAAAAAAGAAGAAGAAGAAGGGTCATAAACAATGTCCAGATTTCTGGCTTGAGCAAAAGTAGATCTTGATGCCAACTGCTGAAATCCACCAGGTTTTACAAGTTTACTTTTCAACATGCTGAGTTTGAGATACTTCTGCGATATCTGTAAGTAGGTATTTAAAAGTTATTGGTTATACAGATACAGAGTGAATGACTTGGCAGTCATTGCTATATGTATAGGCAATACCAGAAGTCAAAGAAGTAAAGAAAATTTCCGGTACAAATACACAGAACAAAAAGAGAATAAAGCTGAAGACAGACAGCTGAGTAATACCAACACATAAAAAACAAGTACAGGAAAGGAAAAACTACAAATAAGACTGGAAAATAGCAGCAAAATGGTAGAGTGGAAATCAAGAGAGTAGGGTATCACTGAAGCCATATCATATTATAGAAGGGCATTGAAATAATTTTTAAAAAGCTTTCCACTTAAAAAATCCAATTATCTGCATCAACCACAACATTATTCATGTAGAAATTACAATGCTGACAACCACAAACATAAAAACCTAGAAATATGGATACCCCTTAACAGCTTTGTATTTGCTTGATGCAGAAGCTTAGGACAGTATTTCAGAAAATTTAACCCATTAACAATTTCTGAAATCCTTCATATTAGGCTTGTCACTACATAAATGATACTATTATACAAATTCAAAACAAGGAATAATTATTACTAAAAAAAATCAGTGCTTTATCCCCATTATGTATTAGGTTTATAAGGAATACTGTCAAAATTGTGAATAATAGTTACTTGATCTCTTGCCAAATTTAGCTCTTGTTTATTTTAAAAACAGAAATGTTTTCAACCTATTTTGAGGGACACAGACATGTACAGTGCAAAATATACAAAATAAAAGCCTGTTTCATTAACTCTAAAAAGTTTGTAATATTCTACTAGGAATGTTAACCTAAAGCTCTAACTAATACAATTCCAAAAAGAATCCCCTCTGCCCTTAGCTATTAAAGATATTAACTATAATGTTCAGAAAAGGGAAAAGAATAAAGTGTCTTCAAAGATAAATACTTCATTTACTGGAAGGTTTTCCCCCTCCGGGAATTTTCACATCTTCTGTGGAAAGACTAGGAGGTGTTACGTTGGGGAATAAAACACTGTTATTCTAAAACTATCATGAGAACAAGATTGGCACAGCATTATAAGATTATAGCTAGAGGAATTTTCCACTAAAATAGGTATTTTAAGGCTTAGCAATCAGAAGAAATACGAGACTCATGCGTAAAATCCCACTTTTAGAATGGATATCAAATATTTAGCAGTATTGGATAAACTATGAAATCCTTAATAACCAACAAGTACATGATTGCCCTCCATATTTTTAACATGTTTTGCTATCTTATTCTCTCCCACCATTACTCCCACTCCTTCCTCAAAACAGCCCCTTAACTCTGTGTAGGTCTTCCCTTTCTTCCTTTACACACACACACACACACACACACACACACACACACACACACACAGAGCAACAACTAAAGATCAAAATCAAAAACTCTCAGACTCTACTCAAATTGATATGTATTAACTGTAGGAAACAAAACATGTAAATCACTTATCTCCAGTAATCCCACCAACCCAGAGATAACTGCCGATACATTTTACAACATAGTAGTTCTTAACTTTTTTGGATCACAGCTCCCTTTGAAAATCTGAAGAAACAATAATTATTTATTTATTCATTCATTAATAAACATTATATTCTATTACATATAATTTTAGTAGATTTCAAGTTATGAACACTTGGTATTATGATACTTTGTTTTGTATCATTCTGTCTGTAGTATGCCCCCCTTTCCCCATTTAACATAAATAGGTAATAATGATCCTATGTAACTGTTTTCTACAGGTTCAGTTTAACATCTGCATTATAATTATTTATACTATACTAATATGTTATAGCTTATAACCTACCTCATTGTTAGAAATTTAAGCTTTTCCAGTTAGGGGCTATCATACATGCTCATTTCTGGTATATTACATATAGTAAATTATCCTAAAGAGATCAAATATGACAGTTATCTCATCAAATATAGCTGGTTGCTAAATTTCACTACCTGACAAATCCAGAAAACATTCTTCCAGATGGTCACTACATTTGGTAAGAACAGCTAAAATTATACTCTTCATTATTATCTTAACATGTGTCTCCCAAACACCAAGCATAGTACCCTTGTACCTCAGAATTATTCAAAACATATATGACATAAAACATCTATTTTTTTTCAGAAGAATTTTTAACTAAGCAATATGAAAAATTTCTGTATATTAAGAATAAATAGGAACCAAAAAAATTTACACATGAATGTTCACAGCATACTATATATTACATATCCTAATATAATTCCTATGAGCCAAAAGGTGGAAACACCCCAAATGTCCATTAAATGATGAATGGTTAAATAAAATGTGGTATTATCCAGGCAGGCTACAACACAGATAAATCTTGGCAGATGTTATGCTATATGAAAGAAGCCAGACCAAAAGGCCACATACTTGTATGATTTCATTTATATGCATTACCCAGCATATTCAAATCTATAAAAACACAAAACAGAGTACTGGTTGTTAAAGCTGAGGGGAAGGGAAAATGGTGACTGGCTGGCCATTTAACAGGCATGGGGTTTCCCCCTTTTTTGGTGTGGGGGTAGTTCTGGAACTAGATAATGGTAATGGTTATACAACACTGTTTAAGTACTATCAACCACTGAATTGTATACTTTCAAAGGATAAACTTTATGATATTTGAAGTACCTCTCAAAGCTCTTAAAAGCAGAGATTAAATATGGAAGAGCAAGTTCAGATTAGTGGTTAATTTCCAAGGAAATATAATACATAAAATGCACTTAAAAATAATGTACCAAATGTTATTATATAATTTCGCTTTCATGATTATAAAGATAACCTTAGATCTTGTTGGATTTGAAGATTATAAGAACAAAAGTTATTTTCCCATACTGTAGCCAGAATGAAAGTAAAGATAGCTGAGCAAACTCTGAAATCCAAAGCCACGTGAAGAGAAGTTACTTTGCAAAACAAAAACAAAAAAACTATGTTAAACAAAAAAAATCCAGTTACTGGTAACTTCCAGTTACTTGGGAGTCAAAATAAGCTAAATCAAACTCTGAATCAAACACTCTACATTCTACCCATACTAGACAAATTAATATTACCATGAGGTAAAGCAACATATGTTGATAAGATCAACCAATTAATATGTCTGATCTCACACAAGTCATTAAATTTCACTGTGCCTCAGTTTGTTCATTTGTAAAATGGGGATAATAAAACATCTCCCTCATAAGGCTACCAGGAGAATTAACTGAATTAATGTATAAGGAAAGTACTTTGAATAGTGTATGGTACATAATAAATACTATATAAATCTTAGCTAATAATATTTACAGCATAGATAAAAAATCACAGATCCAAAAGGGAACCATTAGGTCCACAAAATGTACCAGTATCTCAATTACTTTTAAATTATCATTTTTTGATATTCACATTCATTTGTAATATCCATTAACCAGAAAAACCACAGCTAGAACATATAGCTATTGTCTGCCTTACAGCATTTGGTAAAATACAGAATATATTAATACAAAAATAAGACATTTTGAGAAGGAATATATTTCCTTAGAAAACACATATAGTCCAAGAACCCTGGTTTCTCTTCAGTTACTGGAAGATACATTTGGTCTTTAGTCTGTAATTCTCACCTTTAAACAATTTGGCTGATTGTTTTGGTTTGATCCCTAAACAGCAAACCAAAGAAATTTCTTGTGACTCAGTGGTTCTCAAAACACATGTGCAATCAAACAAGAACTACTGGTTTTAAAACAATGGTTATAAAGAAAGTGCCATTTAGAAAAAAGCTGCAACATCTTACATCTTTGCATGAAAATTTTCTGAATAAATTATTCACCTTCTAAACTTAAATAGGTTCTATGTAATTTCCTATGGAAGATCCTAAGAATTAAGTGACAACTAAAGGTTTGAACTTCTTTGTTTGGTAGTTCAAAACAACAGATGTGAGATAATATCTGAGATAGAAATAATCTGAAGTGGGGCGCCTGGATGGCTCAGTTGTTAAGCATCTGCCTTCGGCTCAGGTCATGGTCCCAGGGTCCTGGGATCGAGCCCCACATCGGGCTCCCTGCTCGGCGGGAAGCCTGCTTCTGAACCCTCTCCCACTCCCCCTGCTTGTGTTCCTGCTCTCGCTCTCTCTCTCTCTCTCTGTCAAATAAATAAATAAATAAATCTTAAAAAATAATTAATAATCTGAAGATACAGTATCTTTTAAAAGTGATCCCTCTTTTTTTTCCAAAAGGAGAGTTATCTGAAATCAAATGGGAAGTTATGATACCACATATGTGAATGAATGGCTGTGGTTCACACTAAAGTCAGCTGGTAGATGTTTGAGGTGTGTGTTTTGTGTCTTCCTACATGGTTCAGTTGATCTGGGTACAGTTTTCCGTGTTTACCGAGTGTTTCTTTTTTTTTTTTTTTTTAAGATTTTATTTATTTATTTAACAGAGACACAGTGAGAGAGGGAACACAAGCAGGCAGTGGGAGAGGGAGAGGCAGGCCTCCCACTGAGTAGGGAGCCCAATGTGGGGCTTGATCCCAGGACCCTGGGATCATGACCTGAGCCGAAGGCAGACGCCTAACGACTGAGCCACCCAGGCGCCCCTTACCTAGTGTTTCTGATGAACAAAATTGTGTATAAGCAAACACAAAATTTGTGTTATGGTCAAATTGTTCCCTAATATATCCACTGGGACAAATTTGAGTTTCCAAAAACATGTATTATAGCAGAACTGACCGGAAGAGAATGTTGGCTCTTAAGGAAAAGAACTGTAGTCACGTTTTGTCCTAATAAAGAATTGGGGAGCACCTGGCTGGCTCAGTCAGAATAGCATACAACTCTTGATCTCAGGCCCATGTTGGGTGTAGAAATTACTTAAATAAATAAAACATAAAGAAATTATAGGTCCCCAAAGCAGTTATAATGAGTGTCTCTGTTATATTTATGCTGTACTTCATTGAAAGGGCGAAAGAGACTGCTCTGTTGATATCAGCCATTCTCTTTAAAACTTAAAAGTTGAAGACACTCGTGTTACATTAACTAAGGAGCAAACCAGAATGCAGTATCATTCATCCATCATGCTCACCGTCATACAAATAAAAAAGCCTAAAAAATAAAGTGGAAGTAAAAAATAAAAATAATGTTAATAATGACTAACTTGGATGGTAGGGTTATGAGTGGGCTTGCTAATTCAAATCTTCAATAGTGAGGACTGCCTTTAAAAAAAAGAAAACAATTTTTAAATTGTATAAAAATTCTACCATGATTGTTTTTAGTAACTGCAAAAAATTATAAGGGAAGAAAAGTCCTGATGAAGGTACACACATTATAGTTATAGAAAGAAGTACAATAATAACATGAAACACTACAGATTTGAAATAGGATTTTGCACCTATGTTTTAGCTAAGATAATGTTTATTCTTTCTAACATTCATATTCTGATATGTCCATGCTCTTTATAAAAGCAAAACCTTGTAGTGCCTGGGTGGCTCAGTCAGTTAAGCTTCAGATTCTTAATTTCAGCTCCAGCTCCTGTCAAGATTATGATCTAACTGACCTTGAGATCAAGCCCCTTGACAAGCTCAGTGGGGAGTCTGCTTCTCTCCCTCTCCCTCTGCCCCTCCCCCCCCACTCATTGGCGGCACACACCCTCTCTCTCTCTCTCTCTCTCAAATAAATCTTTAAAACAAAAAATAAAACGAAAACCTTGTCATATTTCCTGTCTTGTAACTTAACTAATTTCTGCTCAGAGAGAATGTGGTATAACAAAGGGTTCACTGAACTAAAGCCTTTTTCCTCACTTTGGAAAGAAGATACCTGTCCTGCTGCCTGATGGGATTATTGTTGGGGGAGAGGACTTAGAAGCACTTCTGACTCCATAATTACTTAATAAAATAATTAATACTGCATTAAATATATTTGTGAAAACAAAGGAACCAGTTAATTACTATGTGAGAATGATAAAACTTACTATTTGTCTTAACTTGCTTCCCATATTTTTTAATCAGAGTCATTCCTGATGGCTTAATTACATACATACATAAAAATGGTAAATTATATACCCAGGTTAATCCTGCCCTTTGCAAGTCACGTCTTGCCTTTTTTTTTTAAGTGTATGACAGTTTTATTTAGATACCACATTGAGTAGGGTATCTACAAGCACCCATCTAATAACCTGTCTTGCCTTTTTAAAAAAACTTTATTTTAACCAATGTACTATAAACTTAACCAAGTAAGCATATTAAGAAAATCACACATTGAAAAAAACAAAACAAAACCACCTACAAATAGATGATACTGATTCATCTTTCCTAAATCTTGAGTTGCAAGAATTTCATTAATTCCCACCTCCAAATAGTCTCTAAATATTTTTTTTTTAAAAGATTTTATTTATTTGCGAGAGAGAGCACAAGCAGGGGGAGGGGGAGAGGGAGAAGCAGACACCCCTCTGAGCAGGGAGCCCAATGTGGGGCTTGATCCTGGGACTCCCGGATCATGACCTGAGCCGAAGACAGCCACTTAACCGACTGAGCCACCCAGGTGCCTCTAAATATGTTTTAAAAAGGAAATTAGTCAATATCTAAGAGATGCTCTAGATAAACAAGAGTTGATTCGATTAAATACAGTCTAACTAGAGTGTTTAACAGACTCAATGCTCAAAAAGTACATTCTTGATATTTGTAAGAAAAAATTAAATATTTAATTCATAATTTATAAGAGCACACATACAACTAGTTTTGTGGGTTTTGTATCCTCCAATTGACTTTTTAAGAGTTTGTCTAGCTGTGTACAGTATATCATAAAGTTATTTGGTACACTGGAAACATTTTCTAACATATGAGGCCAAATTTCTATTCTCTAGGCAGTCTTCCTTTTAAACGCCCAACAGTCGGCAGACACCCTCATCAACAACATCCATTCTCTAGTCACTGCTACAACGTGCTGACAGATTAATGAAAGTAATGAACTGCTGATGTACAATTTAACAAATTCCTCTCGATAAGGAATTGATAATTTCAAATTAGATTCTAGATTTTGTTTAATTTTTTTAGTTATTTTTCTTCTTTTTAAACAGTATTCAAACTACGAGTTGCTGTAAGTCAGTGAATAATGACTAGAAGCTTTAAAAAATGTTTATTTTATAACAGTATTAAATAGGGCTAAATCTTTGAAAGCTGAAAATTAACAAAACATGCTCTAGGTCATGAAAATTTAAAAAGTACCAGTATAGGAACAGGTCCCAAGCAAAATAATGGTCTGAAAAGCTTAAAAAGAGAAACATACATGACGGAAAACCAATCTTCTTCCTGATTTAACACAATGAAATGTAAACTAAGCTTTTGGTGAGTATTTATAAGAAAATTATTCCCTGTTGATTCTACTTAAAGAACACTAATCTGAAAAGTGTCAATTATAACTCAAGGTTTACTATTTAATAAGTAAATATTTATACATTTATTAAGTTACTGAAATTTATCTTTATCCCCAAACCAAAAACTAATGATAAAAATGTTTTCGGTTTGTGAATGTGGCATGGAAATAAGCCAAATCAAAGCTATTTGACTGGTAATAATTTCTGGCAAAAGAAAAGAGATTCTTTCCAGTTTAAGCTATTCATGTTAAGTAAAAATTATTAAGCAATGTATAACTGTTAGACACTTAAAAGAATCACAGGTTTCATTATACCTAAATCAAAATTAGTCAGAAATGAAAATTAAAACAGAAGCAATAGCAAACATACAAAGTTCACCTGAGACAGTTTCGCTTTCCTACTCAATTGTTGATTATTTTGGTTTTTCAACAAGCTGCTTGAAACAGTTCTAGTTAGTTAGGCCACGGTCAGACAGATATTACAGTCATGTTTGTAATATGTTGTAAGTTAAAACTTAGGGAGTCTTACCTTTTATATCTGCCTGAAACTGTTCTAGATGGGTCCTGTAAAGCAAAAATAATGACATCAGTTTGGGTGTGTTTACAAGAACACAATTCCACATTATATAAAAGTTAATAATGTTTAACTTTGAAAGAAACTAATTTGGAACAAATATCATTGCTTTAAAAAATTGACAGTGCTGGTCAAACAAAATAAGACTCTACATCTGATTTCTCAGACAAAAACACTTTTTTAAAATTATATTTCTAATTTAGAAGATTTTTAAAACTCAGAAAATTGAAAAAGGAAGCATCATTCATCAACCAATCAGCTTAAATCATTTTTGGAAGCCAATGAGCATTTAAAAACACAATTAGAATCAAACACACAATATATATATACATGTATCTCTCCCTTCTGCTTTTTTTAATGCCCTCAATTAAAAAAAGATTCACCCCAAATACATATAATGATTAATGCTTATTTTATTTTTTTTTTATTTTTTTTTTTAAAGATTTTATTTTTATTTATTTGAGAGAGAGAGAGAGTGAGAGAGAGAGCGCAAGAGGGGGTAGGGTTAGAGGGAGAAGCAGACTCCCCGCCGAGCAGGGAGCCCGATGTGGGACTCGATCCCGGGACTCCGGGATCATGACCTGAGCCGAAGGCAGTCGCTTAACCAACTGAGCCACCCAGGCGCCCCGATTAATGCTTATTTTAAAAGACAGCTAAAAATTAAAAGTAAGAAAGTACTCTTTATGCTGATTGTATGCTATCCAAAAGAAAGGTTGCTGAAAGTTAACATTAACCACTGGGGTGGGGAAATTATTACCTTGCAATTTACCAGGCAATTTTCTGTTCAATCTTTTTTTTTTTTTTAAGATTTTATTTATTTATTTGAGAGAGAGAGAGAGAGTGCGCACCTGGGAGCAGGGAGAGGAGCACAGGGGGAGGGGGAGGAAGGGGGAAAGAATCTCAAGCAGACTCAGCACAGGGTTTGATCCCTCCACCCTGATCATGACCTGAACCGAAACCAAGAGTCACACTTAACCAACTGAGCCACTAAGGCATCCCTGTTCAATCTTTTTTTTTTTTAAGATTTTATTTATTCATTTGAGAGAGAGAGAGACAGCAAGAGAGAGCAGGAGCGGGGAGGAGAGGGAGAAGCAGGCTCCCTGCTGAGCAGGGAGCCCAACGCAGGGCTTAATCCCAGGACCCTAGGATCATGATACCTACCCGACTGAGCCACCCAGATGCCCCAACCCCTGTTCAATCTTTTAACAGCCAAGGCTCTCCAAATATTTTTTGCAGTTTCATTTTAATAAAATCAGTCAAAATGAAATGATGAGTCTTTTTAAAAACTTATCATTCTTTTCTTCTAGTTATCATTTAAAGTATTCAAGAGAGACTCTACAGTTAAAGAATGTCTGATGTTATAATCAGAGAATCCACTCCCTTTATAAATAAGATGACCAGATTCCAGACTAAAACAGCAAATGCTGATTGCATGGTGCAATAAAGGTCATAATCAATGTAGAGGAAACAGTATAGCAAACCATATGGTTAAGAGTTAAGATTTAGATCCAAGTTTCAACCAGACAAGCTTCAGTAGCTATGAAGCTATGGATAAGTTATTTAACTTCTACTAGTCTCAGTTTTCTCATCTCTAAAATAGGAATAACAATGTCAATGTTACTGGATTATTGTGGGGATTAAAGGACATAAGTGAGTAAAAAAATTACACAACTCCTTTACAATAGGCTTACAATTTAAATTTTGCAGCTAAGATTTTTTTTAAACTGGGATACAGAAAAATCTTTACCAATTTTTCTAAGTGGAATTTTAGTAAATCTGTCTCAATTATTCCAAGTCAGTATATTCCCATTAGAACAGCCTAACCTACTTATTTAAATAAAAGTTTACCTCAATTTTTCATGTCCGGCATATATCTTATTTTCTGGAAGATGGGGATTCCCACCTTTGATTCCTTTTCCCCCCAAACCCCAGCTCAAATAGTATGCCATAAATATATATCGACAATGTATGGAAATAACTTCCCTAAGTAATCTGCCACTACAGAAAAGTACCACTTTGGAATTAACCAGTTGCAGAAAGTAACCAGGTGACAGATAGGATACTAGAAGTGTCCGTATGTATGGGCTTGACCCCTTAACAGATTACCTCTGAGGAAGTTATGCTTTGACAGCTGGTTTCAAGACATTTTAACTCTCCCCACCTTGGCATCAGCTGTTCTTACAGAAGGGAGTAACAAAGCCTAGCAAGTAAACTTAAAGAGTTTCTTATTAGCTTGTATTAAAGTGGCAGTCCCTAAAGATGGGGCAGATGAATCTTTGTACTTTATACATCAAACATGTAAACAAATCGCCTGTTTACAAAAATATTTCTAATAATTAACAACAAAAAATATACTTTGTAAAATCTAGCCTTTAAGTTATTTTTAAAACCATAATAACTAGATTAAAATGTTTAATCACTGGTTATTTAGATAAAGCAGAAAGAAATACTAAGCTTGTGTCTATCCAAAGTACATTTTACTGAATGCAGATGATTATGATTTCATATGAAACTTTTACCCCTAAATTTTCACAAACAGTACTCAACTAACATTTTATAAAGGTTTTCATTTATAAATTTCCCTAATCTTACTCTACATGAACTAAAACTAAGACATAACATTAAATGATGTCCATCTAAACATGAATTAGAAAAAAATGTTAATGCCATAGGTTCCAAAACAACACTCTCTCTCAGTTTGGTTATAACTGAAATATTTTAAAACATGACATCAGCTTGATTGCCCAGACTACATTTTACTGAACTGGAGTAAGCAGAATTGCTAAATGAGAATAGCCTTTATTGGATTTACTGATTTGTGGGTTACTGGTCACTGACTGAAATGATATGAACAACATTGCAATAAATCATATTTACGAAGATTAACTAGGCATTTTCCTAAATACGGTAAAAACTTTGATTAATACAGATTTAGAGCAGAATTTTAACAACTATAGAAATGTGAAATGAAGGCTGTTTTCAGCAACACTAAACTATAGTGGCATTATACTAATTTTATACTTTGACACAATTATAAATGACTTAAAGTCAGTATAAGAGAAGTTTCTAGGGGCGCCTGGGTGGCTGAGTCATTAAGCGTCTGCCTTCGGCTCAGGTCATGATCCCAGGGTCCTGGGATCGAGCCCTACATCGGGCTCCCTGCTCAGCGGGAAGCCTGCTTCTCCCTCTCCCACTCCCCCTGCTTGTGCTCTTTCTCTCGCTGTGTCTCTCTGTCAAATAAATAAATAAAATCTTAAAAAAAAAAAAAAAAAAAGAGAGAAGTTTCTAGTTAAGTATACTAATAAGGAAGTTATATAACGTCAGTTTTCCGTATTTCTCACAGCTTTTTTTTAAAACAACTAGTCACTTAAAACATACCTCAATGAAGTTTCACACACTATTTTCTATATAGCTAGTATAGAAATCGGTAAAATAAGAACTCTGATCAAATCATTCCATGTTCATGTCCAAGATGTGTAAACAATTAGAATTTAGGCTTATTTCAATATAACTACTGTTTCAATAGTGAAGATTCTGAAGCAGACAGAAGAGACTTAAGCTTATTCTTTATTGGTAGATTTATATAGGGTCTTTTATTAGTTTACATATTTTGTAACTAAATCTTATTTCACAGTAATTCTAGTAATCATATTACATTCCTTAACAATGGAATGTTCCCCCTCCTACACTGTTGGTGGGAATGCAAGCTGCTGCAGCCACTCTGGAAAACAGTATGGAGGTTCCTCAAAAAGTTGAAAATAAAGCTACCATACGACCCAGCAATTGCACTACTGGGTATTGACCCCAAAGATACAAATGTAGTGATCCGAAGGGGTATGTGCACCCCGATGTTTATAGCAGCAATGTCCACAATAGCCAAACTGTGGAAAGAGCCAAGATGTCCATCGACAGATGAATGGATAAAGAAGACGTGGTATATATACACAATAGAATATTATGCAGCCATCAAAAAGAATAATATTTTGCCATTTGCAACGACGGAACTGGAGGGTATTGTGCTGAGTGAAATAAGTCAATTAGAGAAAGACATGTATCATATGACCTCACTGATATGAGAAATTCTTAATCTCAAGAAACTGAGGGTTGCTGGAGTGGTGGGGGGTGGGGGGTGATAGATATTGGGGAGGGTATGTGCTATGGTGAGTGCTGTGAATTGTCTAAGACTGATGAATCACAGACCTGTACCTCTGAAACAAATAATACATTATATGTTAAAAAAAAAAAAAAGAAGAAGAAGAAGATAGCAGGAGGGGAAGAATGAAGGGGGGAAAATCTGACGGGGAGACAAACCATGAGACACTATGGACTCTGAGAAACCAACTGAGGGTTCTAGAGGGGAGGGGGGTGGGGGGATGGGTTAGCCTGGTGATGGGTATTAAGGAGGGCACGTACTGAATGGAGCACTGGGTGTTATACGCAAACAATGAATCACGGAACACTACATCAAAAACTAATGATGTAATGTATGGTGATTAACATAATAAAAAAAAAAAAAAACAATGGAATGTTCCCCAAACTGGATAGGCTATGTTAGTATGAGAACTAGCATTAGAAGAAATTGGGAGGAGTGGTAGTCTGCTTCTCATGTGCATTCAAAATGGTCATTTACAGATGGAGTTTAAAGTGATTTCTAAACTCTTGCCAAAAAAAGAAAATTGGGTATTTCTTGAATGAGAAATATTAGAGAGAAAAAGCAAAATCAACCTCTATAGTGCAGCAAGGGTCTCATAATTTTAAGAAGGAAATGCTTGATGTTTTTACACATTAAATATACAAATATAAACTTCACCTCAGATTTGTTAACTAGAAACCTCTGTATTTCTGTGGCAACAAAGACTTCCAAGCAAAGGATGACAACTCAATAATTACTATACCTGTTAAAGTTGACAACTGCATTCTAAATGGGGGCAGGAGGTAGGAGATATACCAGTACCACTGAAACCACTTACAAAAACTACAACTGTTAAGAATGACATTGGTCCCGGGGCGCCTGGGTGGCTCAGTCGTTAAGCATCTGCCTTTGGCTCAGGTTGTGATCCTAGGGTCCTGGGATCAAGCCCTGCATCGGGCTCCCTGCTCAGCAGGAAGCCTGCTTCTCCCTCTCCCACTCCCCCTGCTTGTGTTCCCTCTCTCGCTGTGTCTCTCTCTGTCAAATAAATAAAATCTTTAAAAAAAAAAAAAGAGTGACATTGGTCTTAAAAGTTTCAAAGACTATGTAATTAGACCTTCCAATAAACTCAAAGCCTGTTATAAAACTGATTTAAAATATACTTTGCCTGAAATAATCTTCCTTACAATGGGATGGTTTATATTACTAAAGGGAGAGGGAAAGACCTATATAGCACTTAGAAAATGCTGGCAAGGCACAAACTGTTTTGTGTAAGTTTAAATAAAACATTCTGCTTTAGTCAAGCTTAGAATGATCAGTAAGGAAATCCCATGAATTGTCTTTACAGGTGCAGTGGCAGACAGAACTTGTAAAGTATAAACAAATATAAAAGCATACGTGAAATAAGATCAGAGAAATACAAGACCAGCTAAATACAGCAAAATAATACTGAAGTTATTCAAATAAACTAATTACTGACAAAGCCATAGCCCTTAATAAAATTATGGCATAACATGCTAACTGGCCCTCAGGACTAACTTAAAGTACCTATACTGGTAGACATAATGTAGCAAAGTAACACTGCTGAAGATGAATGCAGAACAAAATATCTGTAATGTATAATTGATAAAATAGCTAAGAAAATGGAAAAAACAAGAACTTTATCAAATTAACAAAGATTAAAAAAGGAAAAACTCACCACTCCTCTTTCTTTTCTGAATGATTCAGTCCTAAAACCATTAGGTGTGGCAGAGCTAGATGGGGAGGAAACATAGTAGCCCAAACCACGGTATCAGAATACTGGAGCCCTACATGAAGAGGAGCTGCCTGGCATAGAGAATCAGAGTCCAAGCAAACTGACGAGAACATCCATACAGCAGGGGGACTTGGCGTGGTCTGAGAAATCAGAGCCAGAGCAGAAATGAGGGTGTCTACAAAGCAGGAAAGGGAAGGCAGACTATCAGTCCTGAGACAATGTCAGAAGGGAGACCCATGTAGGGGACATCAAGAGGCCCAAGAAGGGTGTGATGGTCATTCATTCAAGAGGGTGGCACAGAACAGAGTTTTAGAGCCCCAGAAGGGTAAAGAAAACAGCATGGCATGGGGAGTTCGCAGCCCTTGAAGAGAGCCTCTCTGCAGAGAGATGAACAGGGATGATGTGCCAGCGCCCAAACACGATGAAGAAGAGTGTCCACACTGAGCGGTATTCTGGCCTGAAGGTGTCAAAACCCAATCAGGTTGATGAGGGGTCTCCATGGAGAAGCAATTCAGCATAAGGTCTCAGAGTCTGAACATGAACAAAGACCCTAGGGAAGAGCAGCTTATCACAGGATGACAGAAGCTAAGCAGTGTAAGGAGGGAATCCTGGCGCATGGGCCAAGGTGGGCGCTTACCAGTCCATCCAGGAGGGGTGATCCAGTGTGGGGAGTCACAATTCAAGCAGGGTAAGGAGGGCATCCTACAGCCTTGCATGGGATGCTCAAGCCTGAAGAGGGTCAGCAAGTGTTCATGCACAAAGAAAGCCAACATGGGATGTCAGAACTTACTTGTGGTGAGGAGGGTATAAATGTGGGGAAGGGGGGCGCCTGGGTGGCTCAGATGGTTAAGCATCTGCCTTCAGCTCAGGTCATGATCCCAGCGTCCTGGGATGGAGCCCCGCATCGGTCTCCCTGCTCAGCTGGAAGCCTGCTTCTCCCTCTCCTACTCCCCCTCCTTGTGTTCCCTCTCTCTATGTCAAATAAATTTAAAAAAAAAATCTTTAAAAAAATAAAAAATAAAAAAAAAATAAATGTGGGGAAGGGGTGGCAATGGAAGATAGGTTACATAGAAGGGGACTGAACAAATAAGAAAACATTAAGGATAATGGGAGTTTCTCAATGTCACAAAAGGGAGTTACAACTACTAGAATAAAACCCTATAGTATTAGATTAGATTGGAAGTTATCAGTATAAATTAGTTTCAGTATCTACATAGATGTAGGTAGGTAGACAGACAGAAGACAGATATTTATAGATACACAAATATTTTGTAGGTCTATACACAGAGAGGGACCAAGAATGGTGACATTTCAGTAACATAAACAAACCTACAGCCCAGATCGTGGCTTCAAAGTATTTTCCAGTAAAAGGAATCAGAGCTCCTTAGCTTCTTAAAGAAATGGCTGTTTCCAACCTTGGTGTAGGAAAGTTAAAGATGAGCTGTAACATCCTATTATGCCAAGAAGTATTCCAAAAATGATGGAGATGTGGCAAAAGCTCCAAAGCGTTTCCACTGGCAAAATCTGGGATAATCTGAACACCAAAATAGATAATGGTGTGGTAGGCAGAATAATGACCCTCAAAAATGTCTATGTCCTAATCCCTGGAACCTTCAAACATACTAGGTTATACAGCAAAGGGTTGCTAATCAACAACCCTATATAGGGAGATTATCCTAGATTATCTGATGGGCCCAATGGGATCACAAGATTCATTAAAAGTGGAAGATAGAGGCAGAAGGTCAGAGGGAGATATGACTAAGAACAAAGGTCAGAATGACAAGCTGCAGGAAGTACTCAACCGACCGTTTCAGGCTTTGACAGAAGAAGGAGAGCCATAAGCCAAAGAATGTGGGTAGCCACTGGGACCTGGAAAAGGCAAGGAAACAGATTCTCCCCTAGAGCCTCCAAAAAGGAATGCAGTCCTGATTTTTGCCTTTGAAGCCCTTGATTTTAGTCCTTGATACTGGCCAATCAGACCCGTTTTGGACTTCCAATTTACAAAACTGTAAGATGATAAATTTGTGCTGTTTTTAAGACAACAAATTTGTAGTGATTTGTTACAGCAGCAACAGAAAACTAATACAGATGGTAACAGTATAATCCATCAGATAAAATAGGTAATAGTGAGTCAATACAGATATACAGATATAAATACAGGAAGATGATAGAGAAGGTTTGATGGGGATTAAGGTATCAACATGGTTCAAAGCACTTACCCACAAAATACTTTTTTTTTTCTGTTGAAGGATTTCATATAATCAGCAGTTCCACAAAACACTTATTAAGAAAGGGAAAATAAAATAACTGCCCTATAATCTTTTAAAGTGGGAAGATTAAGAAATTTATTTTTTTAAAGATAGATAGATTGATTTGACAGAGAGAGAAAGAGAAAGAGAGAGCACAAGCAGAAAGAGAAAGAGAGAGCACAAGAGCGGCAGGCAGAGGGAGAGGGAGAAGCAGGCTCCCCGCCAAGCAGGTAGCCCAATGTGGGGCTCCATCCCAGGGTCCTGGGATCATGACCTGAGCCAAAGGCAGACTCTTAACCAACTGGGCCATCAAGGCACCCCAAGATAAGAAATGTAAAGAGAGACAGACTGCTTCATATTAAAGGAAACTAAAGAGATAACAGCAACTAAATGCAACACCTGATTCTGAATGAGATCCTTCTGCTATACTTTAGAACATTACTGGGATAGTACCTGAAACCTGAAAAGGGTCTAAGTATTATATGGTAAGAATGTGTCATTTTTAATTTTCTTTTTTTTTTCATTTTTCATTTTCTATTTTTAAGAGCCGTGTTGTGGTTATGTAGGAAACTGTAGAAAATACCCCATAAAGGGAAGAAAGGCTCTTTCCTTTCTGTCTGGTGGCAGCCATCTGCTCAAAGCTAAGCCAAGGTGGGCGCTTACCAGTCCATCCAGGAGCTAGCTACGGAGGAAGTAGCAGTCGGCTGTAATGCACTTTCTTCTCAGGGGGCGCTGCTGGCAGTACCCCCAGCTCTCTACACTCCATAGGGACCCTGCCCAACCTGGTCCAATAAAGCACACAGACTAGGGTACAAGGCCAAGCAAAGTTATGTCACATATAGGATTCATGTGCAACGTGGTGGCCACAAATGCCCAGTCCCTAAGGGTGCAACCTATGGCAAGCTTGTCCACCATGGTGTTAACCAGCTAAAGTTTGCCCAAAGCCTTCAGTCTGTTGCAGAGGAGCAAGATGGACACCACCGTGGAGCTCTGAAAGTCCTGAAAATTCTTACTGGGTTGGCGAAGATTCCACGTACAAATTCTTTCGGTTATCCTCACTGATCCATTCCATAAAGCTAGCAAAAGAAATCCTGACACCCAGTGGATCGCCAAACCAGTCCACAAGCACAGGAAGATACAAGAACTGACATCTGCAGGCTGTAAGAATGTGGTCTTGGAAAGGGTCACAAGTTTCACCACACTACTGGTGGTTCTCACTGTGCGGCATGGAGAAGATGTAATACTCTCTAGCTCCACCATTACTGCTAATGTAAGTAATGTTTGTAAAATTAAAAGTGTTCCTTGCCTGTTAAAATTAGTTGTCTACAGAATGTTCCATGAATGCACTGTCAAATTATGAAAGTTAAAGTGCAATAATGTTTGAAGACTCTAAGTGGTGGTATA
The DNA here is from genome assembly GCF_004348235.1 of Phoca vitulina. Classification (NCBI taxonomy): domain Eukaryota; kingdom Metazoa; phylum Chordata; class Mammalia; order Carnivora; family Phocidae; genus Phoca; species Phoca vitulina. The sequence continues at coordinate 3,259,309 of NW_022589779.1, read as the reverse complement.
TCTTGTTTCTTATAAGATAAATGCTTTTATCTTTGCTTTATCTTATTAGGGATTTTATACGTCAGTGTTTAAAATGCTATTTGGTATAACAGGCATAATATAAGTTCTGTAAAAGTGGAATGCAGAAGCTAGCTATGTAGATTTGCTGGTGCATGTAATGAAACCTACAGCTTTACTGAGATGATGTAATGTTCTACTGGTTTACTCTCAAATGGCTATTTTTAGGGGTTTCGTAAGACCACACTTTTTAAAATTGGATTTTGTCTGGAAATGTGAAGATACCCTAATCTTTTATATATATATAAAAATATATATTTTATGGGCGCCTGGGTGGCTCAGTTGGTTGGACAACTGCCTTCGGCTCAGGTCATGATCCTGGAGTCCCGGGATCGAGTCCCACATCGGGCTCCCTGCTCGGCGGGGAGTCTGCTTCTCCTTCAGACCCTCCCCCCTCTCATGTGCTCTCCTTCTCATTCTCTCTCTCTCAAATAAATTTTAAAAAATATATATATATATTTTATATATTTATATATAAATATATGTATATAAATATATATATAAATATACATATTTATATATATAATTTTTATTTATATACGTTTGGAAATGTGAAGAATACCCTAATCTTTTATATATATAAATATATTTATATATAATATATATAAATATTATTTATATATTATATATTTATTATATAAATATATGTTTACATATATATATATACACACACATGTAAAATCATATGCAGAATAATATAGTTAACTGGGGTCCACATTTTTAGGTTTAATCCAATCTTCCCTTTATGTAACTGCTGCTTCTAAAAGAGTAGTTTAAAAGAATGCCACCATTTTTAGGAGAACTGAATAAGCCTGTTGCAAGAGGGTTCTCTTACAAATGAAAGTAAATCCTGCTTAACCTAAGCAAAACTGCCTCGGTCTCCAGAGTACCACTGAAGTTCCTATAAAAGATGGAGGCTCCTGGTTCTATCCCACAACCCTATGGGATCTGTAGAACATTGAATTTCATACAAAACAGTCAGTAATGGTATTTACACTGGCGTATATTAAAACTGATGGAAACTGAACATTAGGTAAATGAGAAGAATTTACCTTAAGATTTGTAAGTGAGTAATCAATGCTAGGATGGCTATCAGAATTGTCCACTCACTTAAACTTACTAATTCTAACTTTATTAAGAGCAAAGAGGTAATTATTTTTCCTAGCTCTTTTTACAATAGGTACTGCTTAACTTGCTTAATCAGTCAGCCAGCAAATATTCACTGATCAAGAACTGAGAACCATACATACTGTTTTTAAGTCAAGAAGTATTTGGATAGAAGGAAAGTCAATGCTTAAATCCATTGAAAATACTTAAATGGAGCTGATGTAACCAAAAGGAGAATGGAAAAATTATTAAAAGCTACTTAAAAATGATTGTTAAAATAGCAACTGACATCCTGGTATTTTTAAATATTCATTTGTAAAATAAAAAAATAAAAAATAAATTTTTAGGGGCACCTGGCTGGCTTCGTTGATAGAGCACGTGACTCTTGATCTCAGAGTTCACAATCAATATATAATAACTCATAAGAAAATAAATTTTTAAGATAATTTTTTAAAATTAAATTTAAATAAATAAATACTCACTTGTAGCAGGTAGGAACTGCCTGGATCTAATAAGCTGACAGCTTCATTCTGCATCGTGTTCTGTTGTGTAACTGCATCTTCACGTTTCCGCTCTTTCTGCCCTGCTTCATCATCTTCATATTCATCTAAGCACTAAAAGAAAAAATAGTTTCCATTTTATTTCTACATAGTACTAACAGATTGTACTGACAGTATGTGAAGATACATTTGGATAGCATTAAAGAAGTATCTGTGCATTCAGAAACTAATTTATACGATAAAGGTGTTCCTTTCAGTAATATGTACATTTAATCCCTGTAAATTATCTGCTTAAACCCCAAGCTCCACACTGATACCCCCAACAACTTATCTTTTCTCTAGACTCTAAATAGCAGTGACAGAGCTTGCTTAAAGGCAAGGTTTACTCATTCTTTTACATTCATTCAACAAGTAAACGAATGGTGTCTACCTTAAACAAGGCACTTTTCAGAGGGTAACAAATGATATACCCAAGACATGGAATTTATAGTCTAGTGGGAAGTTAAGACGTAAGAGATAAGACATATAGAGATACAGATATAGATGCAGATAACTCAACGATAAAGGCCATTTTCCAGCTTAGTACTACCTAAGAGTATATACAGAAAGAGTATTTTCACCTGGGGAGTAAGTCTTCTACAAAAACTCTGTGGAAGAGTTTATAATTTAAAGGATGGGTAAAATTTAGAACTGCAGATATAGAAAAAAGAGAATTTCAGATGGTGGGAAGAGCATATGGAAAGGTTGTTGCTAAAAAGCTCAATCAACACCTGCATTATCTATCTCCAGACTCTACATGAAAAGAAGTCATAAACAGAAACAAAATTCTCTTCATTACACCCATTGTGGAATGGGTTATCTGTTCCTTGCAAATGAACACATTCCTTTTGTTTTTAAGATTTTATTTATTTGAGAGAGAGAGAACGAGAGAGCATAAGCAGGGGGAGCAGCTGAGGGGGAGGGAGAAGCAGGCAGTCGTAAATGGGAGTCGATCCCAAGGACCTGGGATCATGACTTGAGCTGAAGGCAGACGCTTAACTGACTGAGACACCCAGGCACCCCTGCAACTGAACACATTCCTAACCAATATCGCCTTAAAGGGTTCTGTGAGAGACAAAGAATAATGTTTCTGCAGGCAGTCTGTAAACAAGAAGGCACTAACCAAAGAAACAGGACTTAAAAATTATAAAAAGAGAGAGTAAGTTAGGCCACTGTGCAAACTAAGAAGGGACACTGGAGTGCCTGGAATAGGAGGGACACAGTAGATAAGCAGCACATTCAAAGACACAAGGTCCACGATGGGAGATATGGAAGAAAGTACCTCTCTGAGATGGAGTCTTAAAAATTAGGATGATATGGAAAGGAAGTGAGGGGAAAGAATGAAAGGGGTGAGATTCCAGAGAATGCTCCTGCCCTCCCTGTAATGGAACTGACTGTGTGTACAGGTGTCATCTGGCCCTTGTCATGCACCCGGTGAGAACTGGGACTTGGGTTACCAATGCAAGAAAAATGGATACTGAGGCTACTTGACTCTGATCCAGGAGACTAGTGTGATCTGCCATGATCCATGAAATGACAGCAGGCTAACATGGTTAGCTTGCAAGCAGAGTAAGATCTCAAACCCTTCAGAGTTCTTGACAGAGGTGAAGATCGGAAAGGCAAATGCTCTGATCACAAAGAACATAAATAGCCTGAGAAGTGTGGACTTTTCACTACATAACACAGAAAGATGTTATGGTGCTACAATTCCCTGGAATATAGTTTGTAAAACATGATCAAAACTGATGGGGGGGGGCGGTTCAGGGTGGCTCAGATGGTTAAGCGTCTGCCTTCAGCTCAGGTCATGATCTCCAGGTCCTGGGATCGAGCCCCATGTCGGGCTCCTGGCTCAGTGGGGAGTCTGCTTCTCCCTCTCCCTCTGCCTTTCCCCCTGCTTGTGCTCAGTCTCTGTCTCTGTCTCTCTCTCAAATGAATAAATAAAATCTTCAAAAAAAAAAAAAAACTGATTGTGGGAACAGAACCTATATAAAGTAGTTCACAGTAGAAATTAACAGGATGAAAAGTGGAGAGTAGACAACAAAGTAGACAATTTGATCCTATGAAAAATAATGTATCCTATGTAGAAAACAGAATCAATAAAAGAAATCTAGTAAAGGGTACTAAAGTTTAAGAAACTAGTCCTGATTAGAAAAAGACTTAGGACTCTTAAAAAAACCTTTCTCAGACAATAGATGGTATCATGTTTAATGGCAAAATATCAACAAAATTTAAAAGCAAAATCAGACTTAAGACATTGATAGCCATTCCACTATCAACATAGTTGTTGACATCACTCTGGAGGTGCTATCTGATAAAACAAGGTAAGAAAAATAAAAGATTTCAGCAGTAGAAAGAAGGCAAAATTTCATCATTCAGATGATACAATTTGGTTGAGATAACATAAAAATATTTTAGAATTATTAGAGTTCATTACAATGGTTTTTATAGAAGTATGCAAAAATCGCTTCCCAAAGTAACATGAACAGCCAGTTAGATTGTATAATCTTAACAGTAACTATAAAAATAAACCAAAAAACTTTATGAAAAAAACTACACAATTTTACTGAGAAACACAAATTAAAGCCTATTCTTAAATGGAGAAAAAGCTAGTATTGTGAAGATGTCAATAATCTGTAAGTCAATTTATAAACTGAATAAAAATTCCAATCAAAATCTTAAGGAATTTATTCAGAAAGTAGGGGTGATCATCTGAGTAAATAAATACATACAACGTCCAGAAAACTTACTTTTTAAAAAAGTTATGACAAAAGATTCACTCTAACATTAAAATGTATAAAACCACAAAAATAAAAACTGTAACTGAGGTCCTAGAAAAGAGAATAAAGTAAAGGAATTCTTTAATACACATTACTGAGATAAGAGGTCAATCATTTAATGCACAGTAGGAGCTGAGAAGCAAGTATGTAAGATCTGCAAAAAATAAAGAGTAGTCTCATCTCTAGGCTTCCACTCCATGAAAGGGATCATCTCATTCTCCAGTACCTGGACTGCAAAACTCCCTGACCATAGGACCGAATGTCAGTAGCATAATGCTAGAACTCTTAAATCCTAAAGTAGTGTAGCTAGAAAGTAAAAGTTGAAGCAGATAGCCATGAACTCCCTGAGCGCTGGGATATTTTATTTATCTTTGTTTTCATTTCCTGAGATCCAGTCCCTCAACCTCAATAAATGAGACTCCCTTAGCAGCACATTAAAAAGAGGAAGAAGAAAAAAATTCAGTGAATGCTTGATAAATGAATGAATGAGTTACCAAGATAAGACAAATCAGGGAGATGGACTGTAGCACCCCAAGTTAAAATGGAATATTCTTTTCCGTGGCAACACTGTTACCCACTGACCTGGGAACCTATCCGTCACACATACTAACTATCTCTGTGGAGAATGTGTGCATCTTACATTCCAGGCAGCTTTTAGAATAGGGATTACTTGATGAATCACAACTTCCCTCCAAGGTTCTTCTAAGCAACCAGTACAATTCTTTTAGCACAAGCATCCTACAAATTCTTTAAGCTATCTTATATAACAGGGATAAATACACCTGGAGGAGACTCTGGTGGAAATGGTGAGAAGAAAGAATGAAAGCAAAAAAGAACTGAGTTACTAGACCAAGGTAAGTTAAGACATTTTCCACTTCTATTTCTTGCAAAGATTAATAATTCTCTAAGTGCACAGCTGATGGTATCCTTAACGGAGACAGAGTTATTTTTTTTAAGATTTTTTATTTTTAAGTAATCCCTATACCTTACATGGGGCTCAAACTCACAACCCCGAGATCAAGAGTCACATGCTCTACTGAGCCAGCCAGGTGTCCCAACAATAATTTTTAAATAAGTACCAGCAAAAGAGAACCAAAAAGAACCCAAACATGTTTTAATGTTTTTTTCTACTAATCATAAGCTTTTTATCTGAGAGAGAAAAAAATGAGAAGAAAATAGATGCTGACTTTATATTATAATTACACCACGTGGAACTCAATGCCATCTTTTCCCAGCTCTCATTTCCAGATAAACGTAATCATGTCAAAGTTACTCTCTCCTTTTACATAGATTAGAGAGAAAGAACTGCATGAGAACTGGGTTAACAATTATCTTAAATTGAAACCAAAAAGTCAAATTTTATGAAATGACTTTTTTTTAAAAAGAAATGAGAGTAAGTATCACTGATTGTCACCAAGCTCTTTGCTATTCCCAAAACTGCATTTTGGAGCACCAGTATTTTGGCAAATAAAACTCCTGAACAAAACAAAGGTATGATTTTCATTCTTAATAACAAATTATTAAGATTAAGATGTTATAATATGTTCTATTTTCTTTAAAGATTTTATTTATTAATTTGACACAGAGAGAGAGAGAACACAAGCAGGGGGAGCAGCAGAGGGAGAGGGAGAAGCAGGCTCCCTGCTGAGCAGGGAGCCCGATGCGGGACTCGATCCCAGGACCCTGGGATCATGACCTGAGCCAAAGGCAGACGCTTGACCGACTGAGCCACCCAGGCGCCCCTGCTATAATATGTTCTAAAAAATTATTTAGGCATTGCTAATCTGACAAAGTAACCAAGTAAAAAGGAAATCAAGATATTTTTAAAGTCCTATTAGTTGGGATCAAAAAATGCAACTCACAGGAAAAGAAGAGGAAATTCAGAAATAGATCCAAATACATAGACAAACTGAGTTTACAATAAAGTGGAAATACACACCAGTGGGAAAAGAGGAACTTTTTAATATGTGGCTTGGGGATAACTGGATAGCCATATTTAAAAAGATGAAATTAGATTTATTCCACATACCAGAATAAATTTCAGTGCATCACTAAAAATGAGCAAAAACTGAACAGACATCCCACCAAAGAAAATACAGGTATTGCAAATAAACACATGAAAAGAGGCTCAATATAATTAGTTATTAGGGAAATGTGAAATAAACCTTGACAGGCTATCACTACACATCTACCAAAATGATTAAAATTAAAGACTAATAATACCAAGTGTTAACGAGGATTTCAAACAATTGAATATCTCCTACACTACTGGCAAAAACTCAAACTAGAAAACAGTTTGGCAGTTTCTTTTTTTTTTTTTTTTTAAAGATTTTATTTATTTATTCGACAGAGAAAGTGAGAGAGTACAAGTAGGGGGAGCAGTAGAGGGAGACGGAGAAGCAGGCTTCCCGCTGAGCAGGGAGCCTGATGTGGGGCTCAATCCCAGGACCCTGAGATCATGACCTGAGCCGAAGGCAGATGCTTAACCATCTGAGCCACTCAGGCGCCCCAGTTTGGCAGTTTCTTATAAACTTAAATATACACTTACCATATGACCCAGCAATTCTACTCCTAGTTATTACCAAAAGAAATGAAAACATGTTCACTCAAAACTTGTACTAAAAAAAAAAAATCAACTTTTTTCATAATAGCCAATAACTGGAAATAGTTCAGAAGTCTACCAACTAATAAAGAGATAAACAGTAGTACAACCATGTAGTGGAATACTAACTCAGTAACAAAATGAATGAAATCTCAAAAGCATTATGCTAAGTGAAAGACACCAGAAAATAAAGACTATATACTGTATGACTGCATTTATATAGAATTCCAGAGAAAGCAAAATCATAGTGACAGAAAGAAGATCAGTGATTGCCAGGAGTTGGGTGTTGAGTGGATGGGGCTGACTAGAAAGGAGCAGAAGGAGTGATGGAAATGTTCTATATCCTGATTCTCATGATGGTTTACCCAGATGTGTACATTTGTCAAAATTCATCAAAGTGTATCCTTAAAACAGTAGCATATTATTGTATATAAATGATAAACTAATAAATATGACATAAAAAATATAATAGTGGAGGTATTGAACAAATGGCATGGTAAAAAAAAAAAAAAAGACTGAACCTAAATCTGATTAAGCTTCTAGATCCAACTACTAATTACAGAAAATACAGAGGACATAAAAACATATTAGATAACCACCATGGAGATGCAATCATGAAAATCCAAATTGTAGGAAACTCTAAGCAGGAGTCAGAAAACTGTGAAAAAACAAGGAGGAAATATTTTAGTCTCCTGGGCTACATAAAATCTCTTGCCTTTTTTTTTTTTTAACAATCCTTTGAAAACACAAAAACCATTCCTAGCTCTCTGTCATACAGAAACAAGCCTCTACTAAGGCTTAAAAGACAGCCAGTTTCTACAACTAAAAAACTGCAAGAAGAGGAGAGAGAAAGAAGAGACCCATAAATTTGAAACTCAAAGCACACATGAACCAATCCCAAACATATGGACCTCCTCTGCATCCTTATTAAAGGAAAGTATTTTTAAAATTGTAATTTAAGAGACAGTTTGAACAATGCATATATGGTAAAAGTAAGTCTCAGGAGTTTCATGAGATTAATGATCTATTTTTAACTTTTTTAGGTATAGTGATATTTTTCTTTTGTTTAAAAAAAAGATTCCTTGTCTTTATACTGAAATACCTAACATATTGATGATATACAATGAAATAATATGTCATCTGAGATTTGCTTCAAAATAACACAAGAAATAAAATGGGTAGTGTGTGGTGGGTATAGATAAAACTAGCCAGAAGTTGATAACTGTGGAAGCTGAAGGATGGGTACATAGGGGACTTCATTATACCATTTTCCTTACTTTTGTATATGATTAAAAGTCCCATAATAAGGTTTTTTAAAAAGCAATAAAATTTAACTGACCATTTACTAAATAACTAAAACTAGATAAATATTTTATTCTAAGTAGCATAACACTTCTGCTTCTAGAGAACAAAATGATGGAGTATTAGTCACAAAGTATTTTCCAAGAAATGGGAAATGTTTGCAATTTCATGCAGAGTAAAAAAAAGATATGAATGAATGACAGAAAGCAAAATACACATTATCTTTAGATTGATCTTTTTTTCTTTATGGTTGTCTGTAAGGCATATGTTTGATTAGAAAATTATTTAAGAAATCAGATTTTGGAATCACAAAGACCTATATTCAAATCCCAGGTCTGTAACTTAAAATACTTAATTGTGTCTACTATTAATTGACTCTCTAGGTTGTAGGGCCCTGTTTAGCACTAACATCTAATATTTCATAAAACTCTCACAAAAACCTTAGGAGGTGTGTACTACCTTATAGAAGAGGAATATGAGGATTAGAATTAAGTAAGAGGCTCAAAGACACAAAGCTGTTGAAGGGTGCAATCAGAACTCCAACCTAACCCTAAATTCAATTTCCAACTGCCAGGTATAACCTATTCATCAGTCATGAAATTCACTTAGTACATCACAACCCAGAATTTTATGAAAAGAAAATAGAATAGAAAATATCAAAGAACACATTTTTTGTGAAACTTTTGCTTTAGATTGTCTGTGAATATACTGGCTCACTTAGTACAATACAGAATTAGTAGGAGTTGCAGGGAAAAAAGAGTGGCTATGAGTTGACGATGGCTGTAGCCAGACGACAGCTGGATAAGCATTTATCTACCCTGTATTTCTATGTATCTGTATTTTTATTTTTTAACTTTAAAGGGACTTTCTGGAGGTCAGGTCTCATTTCTACATCTACTTCAGTCACTGACAGCAGACCAAGCTTCTCCAGGTCTCTTCCATCACTGTACAGACTCTCATTGCCATCTTATTCTGTACATTCTATAACCTGATTCAATCCTGTATCCCCCTCCTCTCCCTTCCAAATCATTCCACTGTATCCTCTGAATTCCTGTAGATTAATATTTTGCTCTCCTCAACTGCAGAATGAAATCTAGCTGGCTCCCTGAAAAAGCCCTTTCCCCTATAGCTGTCTCAACTGAAAGCTATTTGTGTTTTAATTTCTCTAGTGTCTTCTGACTACCACTCTAAGAGCAAGTCTCTCCTCTGGCCACAAAGCTCTAGCCCAGTGATTCTCATTCAGTCAATACCACTCCCTACAAGGCATGGAATTTTGTGAAGGCATTTTTGGTCATATTGATGAGTAAAGGATGCTACTGGTTTATGGATGAGAAGCATGGAATGAGTATCTTGCAATTTCAAAAATTAGTCCCTCTAAGAAAGAACTGACCCACATCCCATTCAACCATAGAATGTAATACTGAACAGTCATGCAGGTGAAAAATCTATTTATAATTATCTGAGCCTAAACATATTTTACCTCTAAAAAACAGTGTGTTTGCGGCATTTAAAAATATAGAGAGATCTTTCCAGGAAGACAACTATACCCTGTAAATGATATTTGGTTAGTAATCTTATGAAAAAATTTGCCTGACATTTTAGAAAATGTCACTAACAGCAAAACTATTCATGGTATTTTAGTCATTAATAAAGCACACTTTTATCAGTCCAAAACAAAGTTTGAAAGCCAATGCACTATGTTTTTATAGCTCTAAGACTTTGCTTGAGGCAACAGACTGCACCATCACAATAGCAGCATCACCACAATATATCACACTTATAACAAAACATGACATATATAGTATATCTTCAATGTTTGCTGAACTAAATACTGGGGTGCACAGTGAAAAAACAAGACTAGACTGAACCAGGTTACAAGGACACTGAGACTAAGGAGAAGCTGGGGCTTAAAGTCCTAAATACAAAGTAACCAGCCAATCATCACTTAATTTCTTGAACAAATGAGAGACATACTGGTTTTGAAAGACTAACCATAGAGTGATATATATGTGAAATACGCAAATAAACTTGACTTAAAATCTTAAGGCTGTAGTTTCCACTACTAAAATTTTTATTACTATACCTCAAAGGTTTTCCGGGCTTTTTTGTTTTTTCAGCTCAAACTCATTTCCCTTTTATTAAAGTCCAAGTTACCATTACATCATTTGGTATTCAATAAAGGAAAACTTTTTCAAATAAGGTAAAATGTCATCATCAGTATTTCCAGGTGGTTGTTTACAGTCAAGTAGCATCATGCATAAATCCTTGAGAAGCCCATCCATGAAGTTTATACTTTGTCAAGGCCCAATTCCTCTGGAGTGGGGAATCTCAATTCATTTAAAGTTGATCTAAGTTCCTGAATGACGTAGGGTAGATTTCCTTATGAGGTCCTGCTTTGTCCTTAACAACCTCTAGGATGCAAACTGCACTAGCAAAATCATTTAACCACCAGCATGCCAGCAAAGCAGCATCACTGATTTTGGGTTTGGGAACCAGATCATAGCCAACAAGCATGTTCATGCCTTTACACAATTTTCAGGCATCAGTATCTGGCTTGTTGAAGTATGTCACCCAGCAAGCATCAAACTCCTCATCTGTTTCCTGTGAGCCACAAGAGTAGCAGCATACTGACTGGACAGTGGCAGCGGGGCTGAGGGCCTGGGGCCAGGTACAGGAGGCCTCAAGGGCTGGTGAGGGCCATTACAGCTGCCGCTACAGTGTCTTTGGCAGAGAGTGACGCCAAACCTAATGATGAAGGCAGCCTGTACTCTAAGTCAAGGTTTTTAATATATCAAAAATGTAGTAAGTTCATAGAATGAAGTAACTAAAAAGGATCCATTTCATGGTAGCTTTTCCTTACCAATTTTATAAAGCAGAATTCCACAAAATTCAGGAGTTCAGAAAAAGCAATCAACATATCATTTGTCAACTTTATTCTTTTTAAAAAAGATGTATTTATTTGAGAGAGGGAGTGCACGTGTGTGAACCAGCGGGAGGGGGGTGGGGGATGGGAACAGAGAGAAAGGGAGGAGCAGACTTCCCCGCTGAGCACGGAGCCCCACTGAAGCCCCACAGAAGCCCCACATGGAGCTCAATCTCAGGACTCTGAGATCATGACCTGAGCTGAAATCAAGAGTCAGATGTTTTACCAACTGAGCCACTCAGGCGTCCACATTTGCCAACTTTAAACACAATTTTATTAACGTATTTTTAAATGTTTCTAATATTTGGAAAACAGCATACTCCACAGGACCTTTTACTTACATTAGTAAGAATTCTTGGACAATAGGGGTATACCTAAGCATAACAGATAATCATCATTCACAACTATTACTTATCTGAAACTATGCATACAAAACAAAATACAATTCAAAAAAATTGTGATTCAAACACATTAGAAATTGTTAAAATTAATTTTTGTTAAATATAAATGCTTAAGCCAAGTTTTGAGACTTTGATATTTTGACAGAATAAATTGTGTGATATACTATCTAGTTCTTGGAAGAGTTCAGCTAGATAACTGCTTCACATTCCTTTCTCTTTTTTCACATCTGTTCTCTTTCATAAGCGATGAGTCTTACAAAGAATGAAACAATTCATTCATCTCCAAACAATATTGAATAGTTCATAAAATCCATTAAAAAATGCTACTTCCTTTAATTTTCAGAATCCCCCCAAATTTTAATATCCTCTTCTATCCAAATGCTTAAGTCTATATAACATATGCACATTTGATCTTAAAATAAAGAATCCACAAAATTCCTTAAGTGTTCTGGTTTTTCAATAAATTTTTGCAAAGTATAAATACTTCTCTATAAAGCTCTAGCACTAGGGAACAGGGAAACATTTTCTTCATATGAATCAGAATGAGGACAAAAATTACAACAGAACTCAAATGAAATGCAAATTTCAAACAGCCAGGAAAATTTAACTGTATCTATGTATAATAAATCATATAAATGTGGCTCTAAAAGCATTCTGATTGTCCTTTGCATTTAAAAGAAAATCAAGTAAGCAATCCTAGCAAAGCTTTTAGGGAAAAGAAGGAAAAGCTATATAGCTCCAAGAAAATGAAAAAAAGTTTCTATTTAGGAGCACACAATTACAAACCATGAATGTGGGTAAGTGGCCGTACTTTCCAAAATGAAAAGTTACTATTATCCATGAAAGGCATCAGGAAAGTTGAGATTTTCTTCAGTAAGACCACGTCAATCCTATCAGTACTGCTGTGCTTTATCTGTCTTCCTCTCTGGTATACCCTTTTTACATCCTCCATTACTCCTTTATCTAGCATATACCAGTCTGTCATCACTCAACCTCTGCCTAGCTTTTCCTTACCTTCCTTCCCCTGCTCCTAAGCCAAGAGGCTTATTTTGAATGGTTAAACAAAAGAAACTTTCCAAAACAAAAAGAAAACTGAAATAAGATCAAATTAATAAGTATCTCTACATGAAAAGAACTGAAGAAAATGAACAAATGACCCCTCTCTCCTCTCATCAGGTGGCTGAAAAAGCCATGTATATCTGTATCACAATGATTAAAAACTACTACTACTGCTAGTACTACTACAACTACTACTACTATTATTACTACTACTACTACTACTACTACTACTACTACACACAGCCCTAAGTCAGAAAGTATGGGAACTAAATGGAGTAAATTAAAATGTATGAAATTTCCAAAACTAATTATTAAACAATAATTCAGTAACTGAATGAGTTATGCTAACAACTTTGTAACATCTAACAGAAGCACTCTGATTTCACGGATTTAAAAGCTGAATTTACAATAAAAGTTAGCATTTTCAATAAAAAAGAAATCTTAGTTGTAAAGAATCCCAAAATATAACCCTCCAAAAACACAAAATGAAACCAGAATTTCATTCTTACACAGTTTTAAAGAACCTTTCTCACCATTAAAATCTGCACCAATACCATTAGATACGACTCAGGCATGGTCAGACCCAACCACACAATCTTGCGCTGGGATCCCATTGGACCTCAGACCTAAGCAAGTGTTAAATTCTCTATATAGCAATATTCATGATTAGACAGGTAGCACTCAAGCACTCTCATTTTCAGCCATTTCAACTAATACTAGTAATAATAATTTTTTTTAAATAATTTTAAAACTGTAGTTAGGTACTTTTAAACAGAAAATGACATTTTTCATAATTACAAAATTAATGTACATTACCAAAACACTTTTTTCTTTTTAAGATTTTATTTATTTATTTGACAGAGAAACACACAGTGAGAAAGTGAACACAAGCAGGGGGAGTGAGAGAGGGAGAAGCAGGCTTCCCGTGGAGCAGGGAGCCCGATGTGGGGCTCAATCCCAGAACCCTGGGATCATGACCTGAGCTGAAGGCAGACGCTTAACGACTGAGCCACCCAGGCGCCCCACCAAAACACTTTTAAAATAAAAAAAGAGGAGCACCTGGGTGGCTCAGTTGGTAAAGCATCAGACTCTTGATTTCAGCTCAGGTCATGATCTCAGGGTCCTGAGATCAAGCCCTGGGAGTCTGCTTCTCTCCCTTCCTCTCCCTGCCCCACCCCCC